>NC_134013.1:57045833-57737500 GCF_040712315.1 Castanea sativa | reverse complement strand
TGGATAATAAAAGGATCAGGCCTTTCACCTTACCACTAGTAAGCTTCACAGGGGATAAAATCATCCCTAAAGACATCATCACTCTAACTGTGATCGCAAGAACTTACCTAGCACAGGTCACCAAGGAAATTGATTTCCTCATAATTGATTGCCCTTCAACATACAACATCATCTTGGGAAGACTAAGAGTAGTGACGTCAACATATTACTTGAAGGTGAAATTTTCAACAGTCCATGGAGTATGAGGAATTAGAGGAGACCAAGTTTTAGCAAGAGAGTGCTATCAAGCTACCCTGGCATCTGAAGAGAACCAAACATGGGTGATCAATGAACCAAAACCCATTCCCGAACCGTCAGAAACACCACAAGAAGTTGAGATCGTCCCAGGAGATTCGACGAAGGTATTGAAGGTCGGAACAACACTCCCAACTTTAGAGAAAGAGAAGATGATCTCCTTCTTAGGGGCAAACCAAGATGTTTTTGCCTAAAAACATGAGGATATGCCTAGGATTGATAGGAAGATTATACAGCATCATCTTAATGTTAACCCAGAATGCAAACCTGTGCAACAGAAGCGGAGAATATTTGCATCAGAGCGCAATAAAGTTGTAACTAAAGAAGTAGAGAAGCTATTAAAAGCCGATTTCATCAGGGAGGTCTTCTATCCAAATTGGTTAGCAAACGTGGTCATGGTAAAGAAGAGTAATGGCAAGTGGAGAATATGCGTCGATTTCATAGACTTAAACAAAGCCTGCCCAAAAGATAGCTTCCCCCTTGCTGAGGATTGATCAGCTAGTAGACTTAACTGCTGAACACAAGCTCTTAAGCTTCATGGACGCATTTCTGGATACAACTAGATTCTTATGGATGAAGACGATCAAGAGAAGACCTTATTTGTTACTAGCCAAGGGTTAAACTGCTACAAAGTTATGCCCTTTGGACTGAAGAATGCAAGAGCCACCTACCAAAGATTGGTGAATCGCATGTTCTCTCACCAGATTGGAAGAAATGTGGAGGTGTACGTAGATGATATGTTGGTGAAAATCAAGGACGAAGCCAACCACTTGGACGATCTTAAAGAAACCTTTAGCACACTACTGAAGAAGGTGTAGAGCTTGACAAGAAAAGTTGCATCCTTAAATAGATTCGTTTCTAGGGCAACAAACAAGTGCATGCCATTCTTTAAGGTATTGAAAAAAGCCTTTCAGTGGAATGAAAAATGCGAGGAAGCCCTTGCCAAGTTAAAGGAGTACTTGACGAAGCCACCTCTATTAAGCCCTTCGGTGATGGAGAGAAGATGTACCTCTACTTAGTAGTATCCAACACTGTGGTAAGTTCAACACTGATCAGAGAAGAAGGGAATATCTAGAAGCCTATTTGTTATACCAGTCAGGCATTCCAAGGAGCAAAGGCAACTTATCCAAGGATGGAAAAGATAGTTTTTGCATTATTGGTTGCTTCTAGAAAGCTCCATCCTTATTTCCAAGCACACCCCATCGTCGTCATGATAGACTAGCCCATAAGAAAGACAATGAACAAGATAGATGCAACAAGATAACTCATTCAATGGGTGATTAAATTGGGCCAATTTGATATCGAATATCAGCCCTGAGCAGCAATCAAAGCCCAAGTGCTAGCAGACTTCATCGCAGAATTCACTTACCCCTATAAGGAAGAAGAAGCTCCCGTGGAAACATGTATGGTCCAAACAGATGGGTCTGCCACGAAGAAAATGGGAGGAGCAAGAGTAGTTCTCATCTCCCTAGAAAAAGAAACATTGAAGTATGCAATTAGATTTCAATTCCCAGCAACGAATAACGAGGTAGAGTATGAAGCATTACTAATAGGGCTAAGTCTCGCAAAAGCTCTAGGAGCAAAGAGTCTTATCGTCCAAGCTGATTCTTAGCTAATAATAGGACAAAGGAAAGGAGATTATGAAGGCAAAGAAGAAAGGATGCAGAGGTACTTGAAGATCGTCCAATGACTCTCACAGCACTTTGACAGCCTAGACTTCGTGCAAATCCCAAGAGCCAAAAATACAGAAGTAGACTTCCTAGCAAGATTGGCCTCGTCAGAGTACTACAATGTTGTTGGTTAAAAATATGTTTGTATCGCATACAAAATATACGCAGCGAAAAATTAACGGATCTACTTCATTCGTAGTTGATAACATGTACTATGTAAGTTTTAGAATTTAAGAACAAGATAGTGTACCTTGGTGCCGTAAATTTCATAAACAAATATTAGAAGCACTTGGGAACACTTTTAATCTTCACTCCAATTCCACTAACGCCCAAAAAGTGTGGTCTCTCAATCAGTTTTCTAATGGAGAATTAGAAAGAGTGGCATGCACTCACATATACACACTTTCACATGAGAGTTGTTCCTTAATAAAAATTTTGTGTGTTTCTCCCTTTGTATCTAATTGATTATCTAATTGGGCTGGCATTTTGGGCATTTCCAATTGGACTTAAGTGTGTGGCTTGGAGTAGGACCAATAAGATACTAGCTCCAATGGGCCTTGGGCTTTTTTGTCAACTCTTGATAAGTCCAAAGTTACCATTAACTATATTTAATACCACTATATAAATATAGGTCACTCTAGGTCTTATTTATAAATTATATCTCAAGACTTTATTGTACATGCAACCCCTTTATAAAATATTCGTAGTAATACAAAGTCATGAATATAGACTACCACTTTGAAGATTACTACATCTTAATTCCTTGAGTACCCAATTTAATCCTTTATACTATTCATCATATATTTATGAAATCCAATTTCATAAATATATACTTTAATAACTCCTTACTAAAGTGGTTAGGCCTAACACTCTGAATAATCAAACCCATTAAACTTATCTCAAGAGAATATTTTATATCTTCGTTAAGAGACTATGAATTTCAAGTTGAGAATATATGTTCCATAAACACTAAATGTGGTTGCCCAACATATTGAGGTTTTGATCGTAACTTTAGACCTCTTTCCTGATATATCAAAACAACCTACATTTCATGATCAAGTCCATTATTCTCTCAAGATTAAGAGTTCATGTAAATAGAAGTCGTGAGATTTATTATTCATTTGACAATCGTTAGGAGAATAATAAATCTCACAGCGGTCCAGTTCAATATGCTTTAACTCTAAAAATATATCAACATACCAACTAGAAATCTCCATTTCTATGATCAAGACAAATCATCTTAATTGATATGTTATAGTCTTCGCAAATGAAATGTCCAATTTCATCACCGACTATGAACTAAAATTATGAGTTTACAAAGAACTTGTGATTTATATCTTCTGTGACTAAATCACATAAATCCATACTATGCATCTCATGGACTATATGATAATGTGCCAATATTCATGTTACCATTATTTTTAGATAATAATAAAACAACTTTATTAATCACAACATAATGCCATACAGAGCATCATACAATAGGATTTAAGGGCACACATCCTAACAAATGCAACCTCTAAACTATGTATAGAGATAAGGGGGCAGCCAAGCACAGAGGGTGAGCAAGTTCTAAAGATAAAAGAGAAAGATGAGTGTATGACTCCAATCGTCCATTATTTGAAAGAATGAAGGCTCCCTGAAGATAAGACGGAAGCAAGGAAAATGCAGATCAGAGCAGCTCGCTTCATCCTTATTGACAACATGCTATACAGACGAGGATATTCAATCCCATATTTAAGATGTGCTAGCTCAAAAGAAACAAATTATGTGCTTCTCAAGATACACGAGGGAATCTATTGAAATCATGCTGGGGCAAGATCCTTAGCAAGAAAGTCACTCAAAGCAAGATATTACTGGCCAACCCTACAAAAGGACGCATACGACATCGTAGAGCATACGATAAGTGTCAACGCTTCGCAAATGTCCAGACGAGACCTGGATTGATGATGACACCAATATCCTTATCATGGCCCTTCGCCCAATGGGGAATTGACATTATGGTACCATTCCCTCTAGGGAAAATGCAACTTAGATTTCTGATCATTGTAATTGATTACTTCATAAAATGGGTAGAAGCACAACTGGTGACGATGATAACAGAGGCTAAAGTCACAAGCTTTGTGTGGAAGAAAATTATTTGTAGGTTTGGAATCCCACATGTCATAATATCAGACAATGGAAAGCAATTTGAGAATCCCAAGTTTTGAAAATTTTGCCAAGACTTAGGAGTCAAGAATCACTACTCTTCTCCAAGGCACCCTCAGGCCAACAGCCAGAAAGAAGTGACGAACAGAAACTTGCTCAAAATTATCAAAACTAGGCTTAAGGGGGCAAAGGGAGCATGGCCGGAAGATTTACAAAATGTCCTTTCGGCATATAGGACGACCACAAGGGTTCCAATAGGAGAAACACCATTCAAACTGACATTTGGCACTGAGGCCGTCATACTAGTAGAAATGGTATTGACGAGCTTCCGAGTCAAAAATTATGAAGACCTAAAGAACCAGTAGGAGCTTAACAACAATCTGGACCTAATTGATAAAGTCAAAGAAGAAGCTCGGAAGCGAATGGCCAAACACATGGAAGTAATCGTTAGATACTATAACAGAAAGGTTAAGGTAAGAAGGTTCAACATGGGAGACCTCATCCTTAGAAAGGTATCACAGGCAACAAAGGACCCATCCCAAGAAAAATTGGGACTAGCCTGGGAAGGCCCCTACAAAGTAATCCGTCATTCCAGAGAAGACTCTTACTACCTGAAGTCTCTAGACGGCCAGGAATTGCCTTTCCACAATGGAACATAGAACACTTGAAGAAATACTACCGGTAAGGAATACTCTACATTTCAAGTTGCCTAATCTTTATATCAGTATGTACGACAGTTATTACTTTCATCATTCATAGATAAATAATACATGAAAGTGTGATCCATGCTTATTTATCAATGATTATTAATGAGTTATTTGTCAACAAAAATATGTGCAACACTTATGAGCCATCCTTAGGAGACGTCTCAAGGACCTCCATCATTAAAATTCTAAATCAAAAGTTGTTCACACACATCCATCAAAGTCGACTAAGTCATAGTTGTTTAAACATAACCCATATGATCGTCATTTGAGCACGAATAGAAAAAAAAATGGTTAACCTAAAGACACCCCAATACCACGGCTCTAAGTTCAAACATGACTCAATAAAAAGTTCAAACACAGCTAAAAAAAATTAAGTTGTTCAAACACAACTAAGATCGCCATTCAAATATGACTCAATAAATAGTTGTTCAAACATAACTACAAAATACTAAGTGGTTCAAATACAACTAAGATCGTCATTCAAACATGACTCAATAAAAAGCTGTTCAAACACGGCTAAAAAATATTAAGTTGTTCAAACACAACTAAGATCGTCATTCAAACATGACTCGGTAGAAAGTTGTTCAAACACAGCTAAAAAACACTAAGCTGTTCAAACACCAATAAGGTCGTCATTCTAACATGACTTAATAAAAAGCTGTTCAAACACTACTAAAAGAAAAATATTAGGTTGTTCACTCATAACTAAAATTGTTATTCAAACATGACTCAATAAAAAGCTATTCAAATACAGCTAAAAAAATATTAAGTTGTTCAAATACAACTAAGATCGTCATTCAAACATGACTCAACAAAAAGCTGTTCAAACACAGCTAAAAAATACTAAGTTGTTCAAACACAACTAAGATCGTCATTCAAACATGACTCAACAAAAGTCTGTTCAAACACAGCTAAAAAATACTAAGTTGTTCAAACACAACTAAGATCGTCATTCAAACATGACTCAATAGAAAACTGTTCAAACATAACTAAAAAACACTCAATTGTTCAAACACAACTAAGGTCGTCATTCTAACATGACTTAACAGAAAGCTGTTTAAACATAACTAAAAGATATTTAGTCGTTCAAACACAACTAAGGTTGTCATCCAAACATGACTCAATAGAAAGCTATTCAAACACAGCTAAAATACCAAGTTGTTCAAACACAAATCAGAATTGTCATTCGAACATGATTACTCCAACGCAACTAGAGATCAAGAGCTTTTCAAAACACAAGCCAAGTATAAACACATCGTCATAAAAGGTTGTCTAAACACAACCAAGCATAAAAAGAGTTGTTTATTGCAATTAAAAGCATAAGGTCTCTACTCCTATCTGTCATTGTCAAAGAAATTGTTCAATTGCCCAAAACAACGGGCCCAAAAAGAAATATTGTTCTTGCCTTAACAAAAAAAAAAGGAGAAAAGAAAGAAGAACTGGAAGAAAGAGAAAACATAAAAATTACTGCTTATTAGGGACAGGATCTGCAGGGGTTGTCATGGCGGCCTCTTTCATTACCTCAGCAACGTCTGTGGCTTCCTCCATCACATTCTCTATTGTAACCTTGGAAGGACGATTAGACAAGAGCTCCTTCTCAACCTCATCCATAACCAGACCAAAAAGGTCCAAGTCAAGATGATGCTTTGCCATCCACTTCCTAAGAAGGTCAAAGCCCTCCATTTAGTACCCACATAGTTCATCAAAGTACTCGTCAGAGTCCTTGAACTCCTTCACCACCGTGGCCTCAACCTTCTACAACTTCAACTTCAGATCACTAATCTGCTTATCCTTTAGCTTACAAAAGTCCTTCTCCACCTGTAGGATCTTCTCTAAGGCTGCCACACGCTCCTTGTCATTTTCAACTTCAACAATGAGAATGGCAACCTTGTTCCTGAACATCTCATTCTCAGCAGATAGAAACTTGATCACAAGGTCAGACGTGGCCACCTTTTTCTCCAAGTCCAAGAGTTTTCTAGAGACAAATGAAGACTCCCCTAAAACCTAAGAAAAATTTTCCTTAGCAGAAGTAAAGCGAAGGGAAAGAAGAAGTAAAACAACCTATGGTGCATACTTGCACAAGCTTTTGAATGTGAGACAACATCACCTCTCTAGACGACTTTGCCATTAGAGGACTTAGGTCATCCACAGAAAGCGCCTCATGAGCCTTCAAAGCTACCGCGTCATCATCATCCCAAAAGGTAGGAAGACAAAGATTTACCACCAACCTTCTTCTTCTTCCTAACCTCCTTTCCAACAGGGGCAATCACCTCAAGAGATGAAGTGGGAGAGGCGGAGCGCTTGGCAGGCGAATGGGCAGGAGAAGGAGTTACCATAGGTTCTTTCTTAGAAACGTCACCCGTCTTTTTCTTGGACAGAAGACCTCTGACGATGCCAACCTTGGCCTTTTTCTCTTGGGCCTCAACTAATTTCAGCTTACTAAACCTAGTAGTCATTCCTAGAAGGAAGAAGACATCATAAAAAAAGGGAAAACAGAAGAAAACAGAAGCTCGAGATTTAAAGAAAGGGAAAGGAGCGCTTAATTTTTTTCACAACTTCTAAATTCTTCCGAACCTTAGTAAATGGTTCCAAACCCAAAAAATGATGAAATAAAGATTGGAGAGAGACGAGCTCGTCAAAATCCTTGACGGACTCCAAATATTCCTTTACTTTTTCAGCACAACGTTAATACCTCTTCTTTAGACAAGGACGTTAGGAAATTGCAAACAAAAACACAAGTGTGTCACATCAATCGTCATTCATAAAAGAAAAGAAAAACAACAAAAAGACGAGAAAAACGCACCAGACACGGGAACTCCCCAACTACGAAAAAACTTGGGGGCTTCGTCCGGGTCCTTACTAAGGACAAGCTCCCAACCACTTCCAAAAACAAAAAATAAATTTGGCTTCCAATTTTGGAAATATGATGGGTAATCGAGTATTAACCTAGAAGCCCTATCCCACGGCTTAAACTCATAATAACCGGGGTCCTTTAATTTCCTTAGATGATAAAAATGGAGGAATTCATCCTTCCTAACAACATCGCCATCATTGGTAGACATCCACACCACCACACAAGAGATGATGATTCACTAAGGGTTGGGCACTAATTGTGCCAGAGCAAGGTGCAATTAAGAAAAAAGTTTCCTAACAAAGGGATGAACAGGGAAACGAAGACCACTAGTAAAATTGGCCTTGTAAAAAAAACCCTATCAGCATAGGAGTGACAGGCTCTCTCCTCGTCACTTGGGATCCTAATCTTTACCAAGTCAAGGAACTAAAACCTATCCCTGATCTGTTGCTCGTCCTTTCCCGTAAGGAAACACGAGATGTTCCAGGCTTTATAAGGGGTTGAAGAAGAAGTAGCCTCCGAAATCACACGATCATCAGACGAGGATAACCCCATCTCCAAGTCACTAGACCTAACCTCAAACATTTTTAAGGACCTAGCTACCTTAACGAAGCGGGAAACTAAAGGGAATAATGAAGAAAGAACAGGCTCATATGGACAGTCCTCCCTCATGAAGAGATTGACCCAATCAAGACACCCTTCCTCCGCAGACTCAAGTAAACAACCTAGATGAGCGAAAAGAAAAGCTATTGAAGGACAATCTAACCTAACAAGAGAATAATCTACCATGGAAGAACAGGAAAAAAAGCAAGAGCACGAAGAACTTACCAAGGAACATAGGACAGAAAAAGGAAGCTTGAAGGAGAGACAAACCCTAGGAGGAAAACTAAACAAGGAAAAAACTCAGATGAAAGGAAACAGGAGGGGAAAATGCAAAATAAGTGGCCAAAGCATACGCGAAAAAACCAAGAAATGTCTAAATGTCAGACGCATCATGACCGTATAGGTAGCACCCAATTGCTCAGACATCAAGTCATCATAAATGCACAATACACAGAATATAAAGCATCAGACGGATTTGTTCTTATCTCATCTAATGGACGACAATTTGAACAAGGGGGCAATTGATGAGTCAGAAATTTATGGTCGTCACTACGCAACATTTACCCATAGAAGACATTACGCATTTATTACAATCATTGATGACGAAACACAACAGACAGAGCAACAATCACAAAATGAGCTGTGAACTTCAGACAAAGATTCTGTAACGCACTAGCCGTTGAGCATAAATACAGTGATTCATTACCCATTGATTAGGCATTCAACTATAAAAGAGAAAGCACCAAAAACCCAAGGTACGACTAATCACACACACAAATACTCTACAAAATCTTTCTCCACTCTTTTTCTCTCAAGAATCCTTCTCCTTTACTAACTTAAGCATCAGAGTCGGTTTGGCTGACGCCACACTGACGTGTTACTCTTCCACCCAATTCATTTTGTAGGTTTTCCATCAACAAAGATGACACCGTTCACAACATCGTCCATCCGCTATGACGAGGAGCTCAACTGTTGATTTTTTGCATCATTAAGTATGATGTTTGATATGCCTGAATTATTGAGGAAGAGTCTTCTACTTCCTTCATAGGGATGATATTTGATAGGTTCAATTCGTTTAAGGAAGAATTTTTTGCTTCCCTCACTGGGGATGTTGCTTGGGATGCTTGAAATACTAAGGAAAAGTCTTCTACTTCCTTAATGAGGATGGTGTTTGATAGGTTTGATCCATTTAAGGAAGAATCTTCTGCTTCTTGCATTGGGGGTACTTTGCTTGAGATACTTGAAATATTGGGGAAGAGTCTTCTACTTCCTTACTAAGGATGATGTTTGGTATCTTGATCTGCTGGGGAAGATTCTTGATGTGCTTGATCCCCCCAAGGATGATTCTTGATGTGCTTGATCTACCAGGGATGATTCTTGATGTGCTTGAACCATTGGGAATTTTTTTTGATAATTTTATGTCTAATTGGGGTTATCGTTAGATGGTCCTCCTTTTTTTTTCATGACTAAACTACACATAGTTTAGTGGTGAGGGCTATACTACATGTAGTTTAGCCATCAGGTGTGTTCCCGCCTTTTCTTTTCTCCAACGGTTATCAACCGTTTCTTTTCTTCTTCTTCATTCTCTTTATGTCCCTCACCTCTTCATATTCTTCACTCTTTTCTCTCTGTAAAAACCTCCCTCCCCTCTTTCTTTTCCTTACTTCCTGATTCTCTCATCCTCTAAAACCCTTTCATTTTTTCATTTCATCTCATTCTCTCAACATCTTCTCCAATGGCACCTAAGGCCAAGAAATCTTCCTACGTTCTATCTTCCGATGCCTTCCATCTCACTCGCTAGAGTGGAGCCACGAGACTGGTAGGGCCTTCACCATTGATATATCAGCCAGAGAATCACATTCCCATGGTTGAATTCGTGAGTTTTTTCATCTTTTTCTCATTTTCAAGTTTCTCTCTAATTTTCTGTTTAAATGTGTTTTTGGCTATGTAAATGCTTGGGTTTTGTTGTGGGATGGGTTTAGATGAAAACCTAACACCTTAAGAGGGGTAGGAACATGTCTAGGATTGATTTTGGATGATGCTCATTTGGAAATGTGGAAGAACTACTTCTGTCTGTGTTCTTGGGTGCGTGGGCTCGGGCCTACGTACGCAGGTATGTTCATAAGGTTTTGCGTACATGGGAATGGACTTACGTATGCGAGGTCTTGTCTGTGTGTGTGGGCTTTGACCTGTATATGTGAGACGCCTGACAAAAGCCCTACTCTACCCATTTTCACTCCTTTTTCAACCATTTCACTCCCATATGCAATTCTAAAGCACCCTTTTGTCATTTTTTGCACCTGAACATTACTGTGTCATTCTCTTTATCTTCACCCTCGCATCAAAACACCATATTCCTAAATTTCACTTGAATCATGAATATAATGACATCTTTCTTTTTGCAGTCATCGTTCCTTTATGCTAGTAGGAGAAGCACCAATGACAAGGTGGAGTGGTTCAACTTGCTTGCCCCCTAAATCAAGGGCTATATCCAGGAGGCGGGCTTTGAACCTATCATTGGTCTTCTTCCGGAAAAGTCTGTGAGTGTCATCTTGGCGCATTTCCTCATTGAGAGGTGGTGGGACACTACCCACACCTTTCATATTGCCGAGTGGGAGATGGTGACTCCCTATAACTTTTACCGCATGACTAGCCTTAGCTTCGAAAGGGCCATCATTAGTTTAGACGATGTGTCAGGCATCTAGCTGGGCATTAACATGTTAGGGAGAAAGTACTCCACGAAGACCATCCATTACTTTGACTTGGTGTCGGATTACATGTTCCTCCTACAAAGGACCACGAAGGAATGTGTTTGTAGGGCTAGGGCTTTCCTTCTACTCTTGTTGGGGGCCTACCTCTTTGCCAACAGTGGGCAAACAATTTCTTTGAGGTGGCAAACCCTCTTCCAGGACTTCGGGGAGGCACGAAGGGTCAACTGGGGGCAGGAATGTCTTACTTTTCTTTACTCCACCCTTGACACTCTCAGCCGGGGCACTTTGCGGCAGCTTGTGGGGCCTTGAAAGCTCCTTGAGGTCAGTTCTCTTTACACTTTCATCTGTAGCTTGTAATCTTGCAAATTGTACTATCTTGAAAATTATCATCTTGCATTTGTCATCTTGCATACTGTCATCTTGCATCTAACCTACGACTTGTGTTTCCTTTTTGTAGCGATGGGCGGTTAGGTATGGCCTCTTTACTCTGGGCGCTAACCTAGTTCTGAGTGATTTTCCTCAAGTGAGGGCACATCTTGCAAGGTTGACTTTGGATGAGGTAAGTTAAAGGGTTCTAGTTTTTCATGCTTCTTCATGTATTTCCATTAGAATATGCTTCTTCTAACCTTGTGTCATTGTAGGTTAACTGTGCTCCATGGGCCGGCCAGCCCCTTCCTGCTTCTCGAGACCTGGAGCCTACTGCTCTCATTGCTTTAGAGATCACCCGACCATTTAAAGGAGCGGGCTTAAGGGCGCTATATTTGGTGGAGATGGTGCGGTGCCAGTTGGTGGGTAGGGATGACCCACAGATTCCGATGGACCCTCCTGAGTTCATGCTCACCCCACACTCCATCACTGATGCTGAATAAAACTCGTGGGGGAGTGGTGTCTCATATGCCGAGCAGCTTCTTGAGGGATTGAACTATGAGGAGTTCAACATCACTCACCTCATGCTTTCTCTTACTGTTCAGGTATAATCAAAATCTCTTGCTCTTTTTCTCTCTCTTTTTTTCTTTATTTGTCATGACTTCTAATGTGGGAAATTGAAATAGGGGGTCCTACTGCCGGTGAGCCCATTGATCCTCTATATATCCCTTGGACAGTCTATGCTTATGGCCTGGATTGCTTCGCTCAAGAGCATGCCGTGCCCCGTAACCTTAATATCATGGGTTATCCTTTCCCTCCCAAGACTCGAGCGGTGAGTTCTTTCTTCCCTTTGTCATCTCTTCTTCTTTTTTGCCAAATTTCTCTTCTTGTTTTAGTCACTAACCCTTCTTTTTCAAGTTACAGCCCACTATCCAAGAGCATGAGGAGGTCATATGGCCGGTCGAGAATCTCAATTTGGAGGTGACCAACTACTCAAGGGAGCTATATGGTCCTAGAGGAGCAGCCCATCCAAGCGGTGGAGATGATGATGGCGGTGAGGAGGAGGACTCGAAGACGACCACTAGCTACCAACCGAGGAAGGAGTCACATCACTAATTACCTGCAATTACAACACATATAGGCACACAACACATTTTTTTTCCTTTTCTTTCTGCTTTTAAGGTCTTTCATTTCCCTTAGCAAACATTTGGATTAATTTTGAGACAAAGGATTGTATTTAAGAACATCATTTTACATTTATGCCTTTGATTGGAACTTAGAACTTAATGTTAAATCGTATGTTTCTATACAACTTTGCTTCTTTAATGCTTGCAATCTTGTGCTTGGAATGTATCATGTGTTAGGGACATATTTATGTAATTGGTTAATCCTTTGACAAAACACACATTACTTATAATTGGGTAGATCTAGGATGGGTTTAGTACTTCAAGAAATAAGTGTTCAAGTTAAGTATTAAAGTCATGCAAGTCTGACCAAGAAACAACTGAAGGAAATGTTGTTCATTAAAGCTCGTTTGAAGTCTCGACAGAATCCTTTTTATCGAGATTTAATGTTGAAGCTTGATGAAACTCAACACAAGTTGTATCTGACGAGAATTATGAAATCAGGTTTTTCAGATCTGATTACAAGCATATTCCTATGTATTTGAATAGGGTTTCTTTTCTCCCAACCTTAGACATATATAAGGATTATTTTATAGGCCGTTGCACATGCATTGTGTGACGGGAGGCAAAAATTGCTCGAGTTCATCATTCTCTCTGAAGAAATTACCGCATCTTTACACCAAGGGTTTTGTAACCAAGGACCTTCCTGATCTTCATTGTCGATGAAGTGAAGAACTTTGTAGCCAACATCTTCTTCGTGCATCATTGGTTAGTCATGTACTGGGATTTTTTGCATTGAACAGAGAGATTGCTGCTACAATACAAGTCCAATTGGGTATTGGAGTAAGGGTTCAACTATAGGTTGGTATTTCTAAATAAGCCAAAGGGTTTGGTAAAATTCCTTATGCTTGTAACCGCTTGTGATTCATAATAGTGGATTCTCGGGAGTGGTGACCTTAAATTCACTCGGTGGGGTTTTGCCTCGGAGGTTTTTCCCCTTTGTAAACAAATCACCTATGTCAAATTTATTTTCCATTGCATTTAGTATAGTTTGGTGATTTGTTTGTGCTACCACGCCATTGCATATAATTTGATCTAATTAATTAACTTGGATAATTAATTAATTTGCAACGGGTCAATTCATTTTAACCCAACAAGCTCAAATCACTTGGTAAGCATCCTAAATCCCTTCATTTTCATGCATTCATGCATTTTTAGACCTAGGTTTTGGGTTTTTGAAAATTTTTGGGGTTTTTGCATTTTTTTGTTAAATTTTTGGGTTGGGTTATGTTGATTTGGTTATATATGCTCATGCATTACATTCTCATTGTATTATAACAATGTTTCATGCATTTTAGATGTGTGATTGATTAGTATTGTTTGAGTGCTGGTAGGTTTGGACTAGGTTTTTACCTATGATGCTTTTAATTTTTGCACGTCACATATTCATGCATTTTTCATGCAGACATTTCTTTTCTTTCCTACTCTGACTTGTGTTGTGCTCTGTTCTCTCTCTCTCTCTCTCTCTTTCTCTCTCTCTCTCTCTCTCTCTCTCTCTCTCTCTCTCTCATAAATAGATCGCGATATGGCACCTGAAGCGCGCAAATCCATTACAGCTCAAAATCCTCTTCAAGGTTTTGGGTCTTCTTCTTCTAATCCTCCTGTCCCCCTCCACATTCGGTTCCGTGATGAGAAGGCCAGGAAGGACTTCTCTGAGAACTTCTAGAAACGTGGCATTCATCCAGAACACCATATTATCCAGTCGGACTTTGCCGACACTCCTTTCCCCACTGTCATTCGGACTCGAGATTGGGAATCTCTTCTTGAGAGACCCTTGAGGTGTCCCGTCATGTTTATACAGGAGTTTTACTTTAATATACATGGCATCGATACCTCTGTACCTCAATTTGCTACTACATTCAGAGGTACATGTATCATAGTTACTCCGAATCTTATATTTGAGGTACTACATATTCCCAGGGTAGAGCATCCTGACTACCTTGGCTGTGAGTGTCTCTGGACACTGTCTAGAGATGAGCTTCTCTCTCACTTTTGTAAGACTCCTTCCACATGAAGTGGTAAGCTAAACACCTCATGCTCGGGTTTTGCCAAAGGCCCGAGGTTCCTTAACATGGCGATGAATTTTACTCTTATTCCTTTGTCTCAGTATAACTCCATTACTGAGCCTCGTGCTCATTTTCTTTTGTCTCTTTTAGAGGACCTTTCTATTGACTTTCCCTCTCACTTCATCATATCTATTCTAGATGTGTATTAGGATACCGCCACACATGATAAGCTCATCTTACATTCGACTATCACGCATATCCTCACACACTTTCACATTCTCATTCCTTCCTCTCCTTTCTTCACCACCATGGGTGCCATCAGCGCTGGTTCTATTCGACGAAGCGAGGCCCAACTTTAACCGAAGCGGCCACAAATGGAGACAACAGATCCTGCAGCTTTTTCTATTCTGCCTTCTTCAGCTCCTTCCAGCTCCGCTCCTTCCTCCTCCGCTGCTGGTGTCACTCTTGATACCAGCATGGAGTAGCTGCAGCGGATGGATGCTCGTCTTGACTATCTCTCTGATGAGATGTGTCAGATGAACACTCGGATAGGATGCATTGCAAGCCGACAAGCACGCATCGACGACTTTGGACCTTGTCCCTCTCTTTCTCCAAAGGCCTCGGTTGATGAGAATGATGATGCTAGTGATGATGAGGATGATGCTAGCTCTTCCAGTGATGATGAGATGACGACCTCTTAGTGACTTGCCCTTTGTCATTCCTGACAAAAAGGGGAAGTAGTTTTTGGGATTGAGAGTAGTCTTGTACTTAAGGGTAGAATTAGTATAGAACATTTTTTATTAAGGAGAGTGTGTATATTTTTTTTTGAGGGATGTAGTGAGGTTTATATGTACTTTTCTTTCTTTTTAGTTACATTAGCCTCTTGTATACTGGTCTTGTGACTGTTTATGACATACATTGTACTTTATTTTCATATATATGATGATGATGTATGTGTTTCTTCACCTACCTCTACATGTATCGTTTCTTTTCTATCTTTATGTATGCAATCTTTATTTCTGTTTCACACATGATGCCTTGATAAGTTTTGTTTAAGTGTTTTAGAAAGACAAGTTGTGAAAGTCTACCATGCCATGAACTCTTTTCTTGCAAAGTTTTTCAAGAGTTTAAGTTAGGGTCGGATTTATTTTGTAATATAACAAGTGGTTATGAGTTTAGTGATTTAAGACTTTTCTCATGATTATTTGTTTTGTTGTGGTTTTGTCATGGATTGCCAAAGGGGGAGATTGTTAGGGACATATTTATGTAATTGGCTAATCCTTTGACAAAACGCACTTTACTTGTAATTGGGAAGATCTAGGATGGGTTTAGTACTTCAAGAAACAAGTGTTCAAGTTAAGTATTGAAGCCATTCAAGTCTGACCAAGAAACAAGTGAAATAAGTGCTATTCATTAAAGCTCGATAGAATCCTTTCTATCTAGATTTAATGTTGAAGCTCGACACAAGCTGTATCTGTCGAGAATTATGAAATTAGGTTTTTCATATCTGATTACACACATATTCCTATGTATTTGTGTAGGGTTTTTTTTCTCCCAACCCTAGACATATAGAAGGATTATTTTAAAGGCCACCGCGCATGCATTGTGTGACTAGAGGCAGAAATTGATCTAGTTGATGAAGTGAAGAACTTTGCAGCCAATCTTCTTCAAGTTTGTTAGGACATATGTGGTTCAATTGTTAAGAACATATGTCATTATGTTATATAATTGGCTAATCCTTTGACAAAAGGTACTTTACTTGTAATTGGGTAGATCTAGGATATTTTTGATACTTCAAGAAACAGGGTTTCAAGATCAAGTGCTAAAACCATGCAAGTCTGTCCAAGAAACAAGCTGAGAAGTGCTCTTCATTAAAGCTCAACAGCTGCATCTATCGAGCTTGAAGAAGCTGTTCCAGCCCCGTGGCTCGACAGCTGCTTGACAGCACCTCGACACCTCTAGCTGTCGAGATTAAGGAAAAACAGTTTTTTAGTACTGTTTTGATTCTGATTCGTGGACATGTCTTTAGGCCTTCTTTTCTCATAACCCTAAACATATAAAAGGATTATTTTAAGGGCCGTCAAAGTAAGCACAAGTTGCACAAGCATTGAGCAAAGTCTGTTAAAGCAATTTGTGACCAGAGACAAAGTTTGCCCTAGTTCATCTCTTTGTGAAGAAGCTACTGTGTCTTTACACCATAGGGTTTTGTAACCAAGTATCTTCTCATTCTTCATTGTGAGGATGAACTAAAGAACTTTGCAGTCAACATTTTTCTTAAGTTGGTGATTAAAGTCGCGTACTGGGATCCGCGCAAATTGGTTAGTCACGTACTGGGAGTCGTGCATTGAAAAGGAGAGATTGTCACTACAGAACAAGTCCAATTGGATATTGGGATAAGGGTTCAACTGTAGATTGGTATAAGGTACTGGGATTCCTTTACTTGTAACCGCTTGTTGTGATAATAGTGGATTCTCGGGAGTGGTGACCTTAAAATCACCTGGTAGGGTTTTTGCCTTGGAGGTTTTCCCTATTCGTAAACAAATCACCATGTCAATTTATTTTCCGCTACACTTTAGTTTATTGGTGATTTGTTTGTGCTACCACGCGTTTGCATATTAATTTGATTAATTAATGAACTTGGCTAATTAATCAATTAATCCATCACTAGAGGTCAATACATTTTTGGCCTATCAAAGTTGGTGGAGTTAGTCACGTACTAGGATCCATGTATCATTGGTTAGTCACATACTGGGATTCGTGCATTGAACGGAGATATTTTCGCTACAATACAAGTCTAATTGGGTATTGGGATAAGGGTTCAACTGTAGGTTGGTATTTCAGGATAGGCCAAAGGGTTTGGTAAGATTCCTTATACTTGTAATCGCTTGTGATTGATAATAGTGGATTCTCGGGAGTGGTGACCTTAAATTCACCCGGTGAGGTTTTGTCTCGGAGGTTTTCTCCATTCATAAACAAATCACCTGTGTTAAATTTATTTTTCGCTACATTTAGTTTAGTTTGGTGATTTGTTTGTGCTACCATGTCATTGCATGTAATTTGATCTAATTAATTAACTTGGGTATTTAATTAATTTGCAAGAGGTCAATTCATTTTAACCCAACATCTTGAATGATTCCTTAGGTCACGAAAACCCTAGGAGTTGGAAAACTTTGTTCAAAACAGGGAAACATAGGCTTCTGCCAAGCGCCATGCACATGTAGAGATGAGCCTACGCACACAGCTTTGACTTTGCATACGCAGGGTTAACTTTGCGTATGTGGGCCGCAAAGCAGAAAAGCCCTAGCTGACTTACTTAGGTATAAAAGTAGCCGTTTGGGTCTAAAACCCTCATCAATGTATTTCCAACCCAGAGAACACTTTTTTGAGGTCTCCCAATGGTAGAAAACTCTCTTCTTGATGTCTCCACTTGGATTAGGAAGCTTGGTCTTGATTTCAAGGATTTTGCTGCTCTCTATGGCCTTTCTTACATCTTCCCTTAACATCAAATTAGGGTGGATGAGCCTATTCTTCGTGCTGCTGCCAACTATTGGGTTCCTTCTCAGCATGTATTCTGCTTTAACGAAATAGAATTATGCCCCACTATTGAGGAATTTGCTGCCATCATGGGTGAACCGAGGATTGATAATCTTATTTTTCCTACCATGGGTGGGGATCTTCCTTCCTTGTTGCAAGTTGTGTTGGGTGTCCCAACTACAACTACTAGATGGGGTGTCTTTGGCAAACTCAACCTTAGGCTGGTCTTTGATTACTTTTCCGGTTTGGACTTTCTTGAAGGTGAGAGGCCCTAATCATACTACATTCGTGTCTTTTTCTTATGTGCCCTTGCAAGGTATTTCTTGGTCCAAAAGTCATATTTGCAAACTTTTGGATGTGCATGGTGGCTTTTGAGCTAAAGAAAGGTAATCCAGTTGGCTTGATCTTGACGGGGACCCTCAATGGTTTGGATGCTTTTCAGAGGAAGGAAGCAAGCTTCTTTACGGGAAGTCCTCTTCTTCTTCAGGTATAATCCCTAACTTTTGCCTAGGTTCTCAACCTAGCGGGATTCCTCCAATTTTGTATGGATTTCCTTTTGGTTTTCAACCCATGGAGGCACCTTATATCATCTTTCATCATTATTGTTTTTTTTTTTCTTTTTTCTCACTCATGCTTTCCACCCCCTCTCTTTTTTTTCTTTTTTTCCTTTTCTCAGATATGGCTACAAAAGAGGCTTTGGTTACTTCAACCTCCTGCTGTGCCCCTCAGCACCTACCTTCCTAGGCATCTTAAGGACCGCCAACTTCAAAATGTCATGGGCTTTGAAGCGCACATGGAGCTTATGGGTCGCCTTAAGGAGACCAACATTCAGTGGATCAAGGAATGGTGGCATATCTCAAGCATGGTCCATAGTTGTTGAAAGGATCATTGTGTGACTTTAGTTAGGCTTCGATGATGTTCTTACTACTCCACTTGTCATATCTCAAGGAAATTTGGGGAGCATCAAAGAGCTCTTGATGATGAAGGTGCCTTCCTCACCACGGTGTTTACCAATAAGATCTTAGGTAGGATTAGTGAAGTTTGGCCACGTAGTAGGGTGACAAAAGACATTATTCCTCCCAAATACATCTACCCCACTACAAGCTACAAGAAATGGTTGGAGGATGACATGAAGTAGATTCTGAGGGATGAGAAAGCTTATATGAGGACTAGTAAGAAGGTAAGGAGGATTGAGTGACCACCTTGAGGGGTCCCATAATTTATTTTCCTGTTGATGAGCCCATAAAAACTATTAAGGTCATCCATCTTAATGGACGATCATTGCATCATTAGTAGGCCATCAAAGATAGATGAGTAACTATCCAACACATTCAATAACAACCATCAAAGGTCTTAAACTCTCTCATCAAGACAAAGAACGTTACAATTAGGGTAATAATCACTCTTATTTATGTCCAACAACTACCTAAGTCACCTATAAAAGGGACAATCTGTCCATTTGCTAAGGTATGTCAAAAATACTAAAAAAATCAATGTATAGGAAATATATAGGCTAATACTAACTTAAGCATCGGAGGCTCCTCCACTAGGCACAACCCGGTGGTCTCTTCAATCTATCTCTCATTTATCTTGCAGGCCCTATAAGATTGTCTAGTGCTCCAAATTGAATGAGTGACCCAACTGACAATTTTGGTATCATTAGTTTGGCGCCGTTTGTAGGAAAAGGCAAGTCATTGTTCTCTTCCCGTGACAAAGGGTCACTTAGTTCATTCAAAAAATATGAACACCATGATACCGTAGTCAGTCTCGGTCAGCTAGATGGAATGTGGTGTAAAAATCCTCTGATAGAAGAAGATCTACCCGCGACAAAGTAGTCTTGCAATGTCTTCCAACCCAAAGGAACGAGCACACGAAATTTGGAGGCCAAATCAAATCACCTCGACGTGATTTCGCAAAAAATGTCATCGTTTTACTGTGGGTTGATGATCCTAGGCACAAACGAGATGGTTCGCGTCAAGAACCCAAGGGAACTCTTATACCTTTATTCAAAAAAAAAAAAAAAAAAGAAGCAAGAGAAAAGATAAAATTGCCCCAAAGATACATGGCCTAACCTAGTAAGCCATTCTACGAGTATCATTGCTCAGGTATGTTTATGGGTTTATTCTCCAAAAAGTTATTTTTCTACGTGATACCATTACGTTTTGCATAAGATTTTAGATTCCTAGATTACTCCAAATAAGTCAACCATAATAATGGTGGTCCCAAATCACAGCCTTGTCTTTCTATTTTTATTTTAGATCTCCTCAATTTGATCATACCGAAGTTGCTATATATGGTGATATATAAATGGAAGGAATGGGAATCATAGCTTAGGCTAAAGGCTTTATAAAATAACAATATAAAGAAAAAATTTTAAGCTACAATTGATGAGACTTATTGTGCATATATATTTGAATATATACATCAATACATGCTTCTTAAGAAAAATACAGTCAACCCAATGTGGTGCAAATCCCATTTTGATTATTCACAAGTTCACATGTACTGTTCAGTTGCATGTTTGATGTTAGACATACTTGTTTGGCACATAATTCACCAATGTTGGTATTGACACGTATGGTGCCACTTACCAGTTTATCTCCCCTTTTCTTTCCTAAATGTTTCTAACTTAAATAGGAAAGATGAAGTAAACATGTTATTGCCTTGCAATAGGTAATAAATCTCAATGCTTGAATATTAGAAAATATTTATTGTCTAACCAAAATTATAATTTTGGACATTAAATGGCAGGGTCAAATTTTATTGCCGTTTCAAGTTATAAAATGAAAACCCAATTTCAAGCATTAAAACTGGACCTTCTCAACAAAAAAAAAAAAGCATTAAAATCAGAATTTATTCTATTGTATTTTTAGAATTTAGAATTATATTTAAGGATTTCAAAGATGTTTTTTAAAAATAAAAGACAATAAGTATGTACATCTTTTTACACCTCTAGTTTCTCAATGGAAATTAATGATGGACCATGTTTAAAGCAGTCAGCTCTCAAACATATGACCTGAAGGGTATACAGTGTACACTTATTAAGGTCATTATTTGATAACAATCAAGATTATTAATTTGTTAGTATTTTGGAGCAAAACAAAGCTAGTAAAGCTTGAAAAAAATGGATCAACAAAAAGCTCGACATGAAATAAATCATCCAGCAGAAAAAGGTCATGGACATGGACCTGCTTGTTGAGAATATTACAGATGTTTTCCTAGCAGGTTAGGTCCTCCCTATACCTGAATTTCCTCTTATTTATATTATAACATTACTTGCTTTACTTAGAATAGAGCAAATTCTAAAAGTATTCAAACCACAATATGAGGAAAAGATATTACACCCTCCTTTTAGCAACTTTATTTATGGGTAAGTTATTTCCCCACCGTAGTTGCTATTGTCTAGATAATTTCTATGTTAAGGGCCAAGACTTGAACAATTGTATGCTATGTGCCTATGTGGTTAAACATTTGTTGACAGATTTCGTAGTCAACTGATGAAGGGAACATGTTTCCTAAAAAGAAAGCAAATGAGATGGTAGGCTATTTCTGCTAGCTTTATTGCTACAAAACTTGGCAACCAGCAATGTGCACATGCATGTCATATGGGCTGGAATATATACAATAATTTATTCCCTTATTTGTTTGCACCGATTTCCTTCCGTGAATTATATGCAGCCACCTTCTCTTATCATTTTATAAGTTTGCCATCCTTTTAAGTATATATTATGCTATATAATCGACAAAGGTAAAATGAGACACAAGTTTCTCATAAATGGCCTCTATGTCGTTTACTTGTAGCCATCTCGCCTTGAGGTGTCAATATATACCTATTTATTATCGGCGGATTTTCTTTTCAAAGAAATTTTGAAACATCTAATTGATTATGGAATTTCATATCTTGAAAATATCACACCTAAGATGATGATATTTTTCATATCTATTCCTCCAAATTGAATTGCTATCACCCTGCTCTATGGAATAATTTATCCAACTAATTATTTATTTCATTCTACTCATTTATTTTAAAGAGTAGCAGTGCCTTTTTGGGACCACTCTATAAATTTATACATATTGTTCTATCATGAACATACTACCTCATCTCTATCCACACATATTCATAAGCATTGGTCTATAAGTTTCTAAATTTTGTTCTAATAAATTAGAAATGAAATTTTATGAAGATTTCCATTTGGGACTAAGATTAAGCCCAAAGAAAGAAAAATACAGGTACAAACCATAACAGGCCATTCTTTTGGTCATCATCCAATAGTGAATGCACCTTTCATGTTTGAATGGGGGCAAACCCTCTGGATATCTATATCTTCAAATAGCAAGAACAAAATATAGCAATGATACAGCCCGGTTCTTGGTCCCTAAGGTCAAATTTAAACATTTCTTTTCCTTTTTTAATTCTCCAAATATTTGCAACAACGATTAGGCATAATGACAAATATCATTATTGCCAAATAAAAAACCTAGCTATTTAAGAAATTTAAAATTGTTTACCATGATAAATATAATGACTATCTATCATAATGAACACACCGAATTCCAACACTCTTTAAACACTTTGCCAAGTGTTATTCAGTTGCACGAGAATAGGGTAATAGTTATGAAAATGATCGTTGGAAAGGCGAATTGCCAAATTACAAGATCAATACAAACATGCACAATTGACACAAAAAACTAGATAATTTCTTGCTAAAGTTAAAAGGCTTGACTAGTAATATCTACTCTAGCAAGTGTGACCTATTTTAGACTTTTGATCACTAACTGATCAAATGATCTTAAGTTCGTCCATTTCTTTTGCTATTCTACTATCACCAAAACAAAGAAAAAATTGGAACTGGTTGAATTGCCTATAGAGCATGTGCTTCATACATAAAATAAGACAATTCTATTCGATCGCATGGCATTAAGCGTGGCTTTCATCCTCACTAAGTTTTCATACTCTCACATGAAATGATATTGTTTAGACGTAAGCTAAATCAATTCACCCAAAATTTTGTATAATATGTAAACCTATAAGAGGTTTGCTAGATTACTAGCTTCAAATATGCAAAAACATATGTTCCAAATTTTCTAAGGGGATGTCGTAATTTGACGAAGAAAAACCCTTAAGAAGAAAATAGAGATATAGCTAAAAGTTGTGAAAAATCCATCTACATCACAAATGCCAAGTTTAAAGCCTGTAAATTATGGGTTATACAAATCTAACAAAGAAGAGCTCTATAAGTAAGAGTTCAATAACGAAGAGTTCATCAAGAAGACTACAACAATGAAAAGACCGAGGTATGTACAAAATAGTATTGAGATTCATGGTCTTCTATTGAGGTAAATCATTTCTTTCTTTCTTTCTTTTTATCCATGAGATCATTTTATTGAAACTAAATAAATATCAAGTTTGCATGATTATTACAAATGTGTATGTAGAACATGTTAAAAATATTGCTACAAAATTGTTACAATTATCACAATCAATATGACTATAATATTAGTAGCATATGTTTCATCATCATGAATCTAAGAAGTTCTATTAAGTTTCCTAAACTCAAAATGTTAGATGATCGTGTTCACAATATGCTCATGAATTTAAGTCTCAATAAATTTCCGCTATCTCCATCAACTCACCAAAATCTTTTTAAAATTGCTTTGAAAATTATATACGGTGCAAGCACCTAACAAAGACCAATTTAAAGAAGCATATAGTCAAATAGCTTCAATTTTTATATAGAATGCACTTCGTCTTGTATAGCATGCAATTGCACATTTGTACATTGTCATGCAGCTAGCACTATTGAAGTGACTTAAGGGTACAATTAAAGAAGAAGGAAGAAGAAATATCTATTACAAACGGCAATGACCATAGTCATCAAAGCACTCCAAAAAAAAAAGTTCCAATTGTGATAGACCATTCCTCTAGTTGTCAACAAACGAGAATTGTACTTTTCACATTTGAACGGGGGGCAAAAAAATGGCCTAGTTTTTACGCCTTCAAAAAATTGAAGTAAAAGAAGTCTTTGACATGAAGGATCATGTTGAGCTAAAAAAATATCTTCAAAAGAGAAGAGCTTGTCATCTTAAAAAGGGAAGAGCTTGTCAAGAAGATCCCAGCAATAAAAAGATCAAGGTATGTGACAAAATAATATCGTCATTTAAGGTAACACATTTATCTCTGTCTCTTTTATATTTGTCTATAAAAATTTACACCTAGTAAGGTTTCATGCAAAAATGTATGCATTACAAGACAGATCACAAAAGAGGTAAAACTCTAGGATTACAAGGAAATAAGAAAAAGGTCCATTTTGATAAATTTTCAATGTTTTAGATATTAAGGAGAAGAAATTTAGTTATTGAGAAAGTTTTTTTTTTTCTATAGAATGATGGCCATTTTTATCATATTTTGATGATGAACAAAATTTTATAAATAAATCTTATATAGGATTGGATATTTTTCTACTTTACCTTTTAACTTCTTGAGAAAGATTGTTTTGTGCATCACGCAAGTTAGTTATATCAACTCTTATATTAAACTTTTGAATCACTAAGGTTAGTTTAAATCTAAATTGCAGGTGTAAGGGTACAATTTGATTCCCAAGCCCAAAAGGACAAGGATCTTGGCTCAAAGAACCCAGTATAATGAATTTGTAGAGAGTGGGCTAGAAAACTAGGCTTTAATGAATTAGATGGCAAATTCATTGAGCCCAGATGATAAGAAATCAAGAATAAACTAGTTTTGCCCAAAGAAAATCGTCCTCGACACATCCAATATGGTGAATCTCATACCCATTCTAGTTAGTATAATCCATCCAATGACAAGATAACCAAAAGCTTAAGCAACAACAATAGTTAGGACACCCACAGTATTGAAAAAAATTATAACAAATTATTGACTTTTTACATCCAAGTATATCATTCAACCAAATACTCAACAAAGCACCAGATATGGCTCCACCTAAAATTGTGGATAATTTTTGAAGCCACTATACTCGTCAATAATTGGAAAATATTGGCGCATGTAGAATAAAGCTACTAGGATTACACAAATAATCATGAAATATGTGTAATTTAAATCATGAGATTATGCATACAATTAATCATGAAATATGTTTATACCTATGTTTGAATTCAAATTAGTTTTTCTCAACTCTACTCACTATAATTTTTTATCTATCATATGAGAAATGAGGAAATTTAAGAATAAAATTTTGGTATGGAAATATTGATTATTTTAAACAAATTATTGTTATGTATATGTTTATTCACATGTTTAGTACATAGTAAGTGCAAATATTCACTCCATAGTTGAGAGATTGGATTTAATTCCATCTCTTCCTTTACATTATGAGCTATTGGGATTAATTTGATGCATGAGGGGTAGAGATTCAAATGAAAAGAATGATAAAACATTGCTCCTCACATTCATGTATTTCTAGAAAGATGATTGTTTGAACTACTTTATTAAAATTAGCTAAGCTACATATGAGATTATGTCAAACCCAAACATCAACTCTATGTACCAGGAAGCTGCAAGAGAATTAATTTAAGATTTCAAAAAAACGGCATGCCTATATTATAGAACATCACAATAAGATCAAATAAATTAAAAAAAATGTGTAGATTTATTATCTTAAATATTGAGGTTTGGGTAGAACAGAAGCTACTGAGATGAGATGGAGTGTGACTTCGTACCAGAGACAAAGTTTCTTTTGAGTACTTAAGTGATATAAAGTGTACAATTGAAAATAGTTTAGACTATGTTAGTGATTTTTAATTGACTTCGAGAGAATATAATTGCATGAGGTGCATTGTTCCTTACTAGGTGCTTTGGATCGTTAGTTTGATGGATTTTCAACAATTTCAATGAATTCTTTTGATTTCTTATTTTAATATGTTCAACTTTATGTATTCCACATTTGTTTTTATTTGTAACCATACATTCGGCTCCTAATTAATTTTTTTCAACTCTACTCCATATTTTTTTTATCTACCATATGAGAAGGGAGAAAGTTTAAGAATTAAATTTGGTATGGAAATAGTGTTTACCTTAAACAATTTTGTTTTTGCATGTTTATTAACATATTTAGTACATGGTAAGTGGAAAATTTTATTTCAAAGGTGAGAGATTAAGTTTAACGACATCTCTTCCTCTTTTGATAAGCTATTGGGATTGATTTGGTACTACCACCATTCTATTTATGAAGACCTTCCTATGGATATTTTGATGGCTCAAACAGCTGGAAACGTTTCTCTAATCTTACGCCATTAGTTTTGGAAACATGGAAGCAAACATAAATCTTAAATAAAAAAATTTCACAATGTCGGTCAAACATATTTGCATCGCAAAGTGTGCTTAAAATCATACAAAAATAAAAATTGCCACCCAATTGATCATTGCAGTCATGCCTCCACCTATGGCCTCGGTGGATAATACTTGGTGTTAAGTTTTGTTATTCTAGACATTAGGTTGCTTTAGTGGTTTGTTACCACTCTGTCAATAAATCCCTATTGTTAAGGGTTAGTTGTTTGATTGAATTAGTCTTACCACGTTATTAGGATTGTTAAACATGGGCTATTATTTTTCTTGTTTCCAAGCTTTGCTTTATAAGGCTATAATATATCCAAGTTTGCTCTTCAATAAAAATAACAGAGATTTCTCCCAAATTTCCTTATCATTTTCATAAGTTTGTCTGGTTTTAACATTTGGTATCAGAGCCTCATCACGGGGCCTAGTTAAAATTAGAAGCAACAGTCTTTTAAGTGTGTAGTGATTGAAGTACGATGATAGAAAGTTGTTTTGCATAGCCAGTAATTCTAAAATTTGATGGGCATTATGGTCATTGGGCAATGCTCATGGAAAGCTTCTTATGTTCTAAGGAGTACTGGGGCTTAGTAGAGAATGGGATTCCTGCAGCAACAGAAGGTCTCACAGATGCTCAAAGGAAGAACATTGAAGATCAGAAGTTGAAACATTTGAAAGCAAAGAACTATCTATTTCAAGCAATAGATTGTTCGGTCCTAGAGACAATCCTCAACAAGGATACAACAAAGAACATATGGGATTCTTTGAAGCAGAAGTATCAAGGTACAACATGAGTAAAGCATGCTCACTTGCAAGCTCTCCAAAAGGAGTTTGAAATTCTTCACATGAAGGCAGGAGAATCTGTGAATGAGTATTTTGCTCAAACCCTTACCATATCCAAACAAGATGAAAGAAAATGGTGAGGACAAGGGAGATGTTGTTGTAGTTGAAAAGATTTTGAGATCCATGACTCCAAAGTTTGATTATGTTGTGTGTTCCATTGAGGAGTCTAAGGATATAGACACCTTAACCATTGATGAGTTGCAAACCAGCCTACTTGTGCATGAACAACGCATGAGTTCTCATTTGGAAGAAGAACGCGCCTTGAAGATTACTCATGGAGATCAACCTGGAGGAAGGGGTCGAGGACGTGGAAGTTTTAGAGGAAGAGGAAGAGGACAAGGCGGACAAAGCTTCGACAAGGCCACAGTGGAGTGCTATTACTGTCATAAGCTTGGGCATTTTCAATGAGAATGTCCAAGCAAGGAGAAGGAAGCCAACTATTCTCAGACTCGAGAAGAGATGTTACTGATGGCTTATGTTGATATGAATAAGGCCAATGGAGAAGATATGTGGTTCCTTGACTTGGGATGTAGCAATCATTTGTGTGGATAGAAGGAATACTTCTCGGATTTTGATGGAAGTTTCAGAGTTTTTGTGAAGCTAGGCAACAACTCAAGTATGGTTGTAATGGGAAAGGGCAATGTACGGCTACAAGTTAATGGAAGAGCATAGATTATCGCAGGAGTATTTTATGTGCCGAAGCTGAAGAACAATTTACTAAGTATTGGGCAATTGCAAGATTTTGGGCAATTGGGCAATTTACTAAGTATGGGGCTTAACATTTTGTTTCAAGGTAAAAAGTGTAAAGTGTTTCATCCTGAGAAAGGCTTAATAATGGAGACAAAGATGGCTCTGAATCGAACGTTCATGCTGCATGCTATATCTCAACCTATAGCATCTACTTGTTTCAACACAATCACGGAAGATATGGTGCAACTTTGGCATTATAGATATGGACACTTGAGCTTTAAGGGCTTAAAGACTCTTCAGCAAAAGAAAATGGTGAATGGTTTACCACAATTTAAGTCTCCCTCAAGGCTATGTAAGGCTTGTTTAGTAGGGAAGCAACAAAAGTTCTCATTTCCAAGGAAAAGCACCTGGAGAGCTTCACAAATTCTCCAATTAGTGCATGCTGATATTTGTGGACCAATCAAGGCCATCTCAAATGGCAAGAAGAGGTATTTGATTACTTTCATTGATGACTTTAGTAGAAAAACTTGGGTTTTTTTTATGTAAAAATCAGAAGCCTTAGCTGTTTTTAAGAGTTTTAAGATACATGTTCAGAATGAGATAAACTCGTTCATTAGAGTGTTACGTACTGATCGAGGAGGAGAGTTTACATCACAAGAGTTCATCAACTTTTGTGATGTAAATGGCATACGAAGACAATTGACAGCTGCCTACACACCACAACAGAATGGAGTTGCAGAACGGAAGAATAGAACTATTATGAATATGTTTGTAGTAGATTTTTGAAAAGCAACTTCCAAAAACTTTCTGACCTGAAGCAGTCAATTGGAAAGTGCATGTCTTAAATCAAAGTCTAACAGTGGCAGTGGAAAACAAGACTCCAAAAGAAGCTTGGAGCGGATTTAAGCCTTCAGATGAGCATTTTAGAGTTTTTGGATGTATCTCCAATGTTCATGTACCTGACAGTAAAAGAACTAAGCTGGATGATAAGAGCTTGAGTTGTGTTTTGTTGGGAGTTAGTGAGGAGTCCAAGGCTTACAGGCTCTATGATCCAATTTCACAAAGAATCATAATAAGTAGGGATGTTGTATTCAAAGAAGACAAGAATTGGGATTAGGATAAGAAATAAGAAGAATCCATTGTGTGTGACTTGGAATAGGGTGATCTTGAGGAGGAAGCAGCTATGTTTGATGACAATGAAGAGGGGAGCGAATCTGAATCTGATCCTGAAGCTAATGTAGACGCAACCGAAGAGAATTTTTCCTCATATTCCTTGACCAAAGAAAGCTCTCCCAGCTCGAATGAAGGGAGGAATAGGAGACCACCAATCTGGATGAGAGACTATGAAACAGGAGAAGGCATTTCTGAAGAAGATAATGAAGTTTATTTGGTCATGTTTGCAACTACTGATCCTATTCACTTTGAATATGCTGTGAAGAGTAAGAAATGGAGGATAGCCATGGATTTAGAAATGGAAGCAATAAACAACAATGATACATGGGAATTGATGAAGCTACCTAAGGGAACAAAGAAGGTTGGAGTGAAATGGATTTATAAGACTAAGTTTATTGAAAATGGAGAAGTGGACAAATACAAGGCTAGGCTTGTAGCGAAGGGGTATACTCAACAACATGGGGTAGACTATACTAAAGTATTTGCATAGAGACAATTCGATTGGTGGTAGCACTTGCAACTTAAAGAGGATGGACTATCTACCAATTAGACGTGAAGTCTGCATTTTTACATGGTAAGTTGATTGAAGTGGTTTTTGTGGAGCAGCCTTGTGAATATGTGCGAAAGGAAAATGAACAGAAGGTTTACAAGTTAAAGAAGGCACTTTATGGGCTTAAGCAAGCACCACGTGCTTGGTACAGCCGTATAGAGGCCTATTTCACGAAAGAAGGCTTTGAGAAGTGTGACTATGAGCATACTTTGTTCATCAAGACAAGCATAGAAGGTAAAGTATTAATTGTAAGTCTCTACGTTGATGATCTCATTTTTACTGGAAATGATGAATTGATGTTTACAAAGTTTAAAAATTCCATAAAGCATGAGTTTGACATGACAGATCTTGGTAAGATGAGGTATTTCCTTGGTCTTGAAGTCTTGCAAAGATGTGATGGTGTTTTTATCAGTCAAAAGAAGTATGCTTTGGAGGTGCTGCAACGGTTTGGAATGGACAAAAGTAATTATGTTCATAATCCCATTGTTCCTAGCTTTAAACTTGTGAAGGATGAAGGTGGAGTTAAGGTGGACAAGACTTACTATAAACAGATTGTGGGTAGTCTCATGTATCTGACAGCTACTCGACCTAACATGATGTTTGTGGTGAGTCTTATTAGTAGATATATGGAGAATCCTATTAAGCTTCATTTACAGGCAGCAAAAAGGGTGCTGAGATATTTGAAAGGAACAACTGGGTTTGGAATTTTCTATAAGAAGGGAGGAGATGATGAACTTGTTGCGTACATTGATAGTGATTATGCTGGAGATTTGGAGGACAGAAAGAGTACTTCAAGCTATGTGTTTTTATTGAGTTCGGGAGCAGTATCATGTCATCAAGAAAACAACCAGTAGTAAGTCTATCTACCATAGAGGCAGAGTTTATTGTTGTAGCTTCGTGTGCATGCAAAGCAGTATGGTTGAAAAGGGCATTAGGAAAGCTGGGTTAGAATCAAGGTAAGTCAACTATTATTCGTTGTGATAGTAGTTCTGCAATCAAACTCTTAAAGAACCCAATAATGCATGGTCGTGATAAGCACATAGATGTACATTTCCATTTTCTTCAAGAGCTCACAAAGGCTAGTACAGTGGAGCTGGTGCATTGTGGGACACAAAAATAGTTGGCTAATGTGATGACTAAACCACTCAAGCTAGATGTTTTCTTGAACCTACAAGGGCTATTGGGAGTTTGTTCTGAGATGGATATAAACTGAGTGCTTGTAGCATTCAGTTTCAGGGAGGAATTGTTAAGTTTTGTTATTCTAGACGTTAGGTTGCGTTAGTGGTTTGTTACCACTCTATCAATAAATCTCTATTGTTAAGGGTTAGTTGTTTGGTTGAATTAGTCTTACCACGTTATTAGGATTTGTTAAACGTGGGTTGTTATTTTTCTTGTTTACAAGTTTTTTTTTGTAAGGCTATAATATAGCCAAGTTTGCTCTTCAATAAAAATAACAGAGATTTCTCCCAAATTTCCTTATCATTTTCATAAGTTTTTCTGGTTCTTAACACTTGGAATTCATAATCCACAAAACAGTTTACAAGTTAATATATGTTTATGTTTATGATTATGTTTATAGGTAAGACTAACTTTACCTCTCTTCTTCGAAGTCAAAACCCAAGATAAAAACAAATTTTCCATTATTCATTATGCTCTTTAGATTGAGCAATGCACATATTTATTTATTTATTAGTTTATTTTAAGTTTAGGTATAATATTTGTTGTGTTGTCATATGTGGTGGATATTTTCAAATTAGTTAGCTTGAAACTGATTTTAGGTGTGGCAATCATTGCTGCAATACTTGGCACCTCCTTTTGTGGATTGATCGATAAGAAGATAGGTTAAAATAAATAATTAAAATTATTGTCTCTACTTCTTGAGCACGGTACTAACGTCAAATGCATCTTGTAATACCTCGATTTTATTTTATGATCATCACAATCACCGTCATTATTATCATAAAGTTGAGGTACTATATGTATGCACTATAACATCCCTACCCAACTTTAGAGTTAAACTATGTGTTTGAGTGGTTAATTATTATTTTAAGCCACTTCCTTTCTATAATTAATAGAATAGTATTTAATAAATATATTATTTTATAATGCCATTGAATAAGAATTGTAAAGATTATATATAATTGAATGACTAATTGTATTATGAATTTATGATTGTATACTAAGTAGTACAAAACTATATTAAGCGGATTAAGTTATTAGATATATAGTTGTTGGTGTTTAATTAAGTGTTTAAGGTAAGGGCATTTTAGTAATTTCCTACACACATGACTAATAGAATCAAGATACTTGGGCCAACCAGGTGTGGACATTTGCCCAACTTGCCATGCATGTGAGACAAGTGGCAAGGCCACTAACCTCCACATAACCCCACCCCACTAACCCTCTAGCCGACCATGCAAAATCACCACATTCTTCTTTCTACTTTCTCAAAACAACTAGAATAACTAAGAATCTCTCTCCCTCTCTATTCCCATGGGTCCAAACAAATCTGAACTCTCACCTTACTTTGCTCTCATTTGTCTTAAGGAAAGAGCTAGAAGATCTCTTGAGTCCCTTTTCTCAAACCCACGGGTCCACAGACTCCACATATCAAAAGAAAAAAATAAAGCTTCATTTTATTTTTTCTTCATACTCTCTCAAAGAAACTAGAAGACTCAAAAACTCTCTCAAGCTCTCTACCTCTCATACTTTTGGCTCCAGCATTTAGGAAAGGGAAATCCTTTCATGCAAGAGTGATTCTATTTCCATTTCCCCCCAAGAACCCGTGTCTAGGGTAAGGGGAAAATCTGATTCTTTTAATCTATTGTCCATCTTAAACTTAAGTGATGGTTATGTGAAATTGTATATGGGTTTATTGGATTCTAGATACTGTTGATTGCCTAAATCTGATTTGAGTCCTTCTTTGTGCTTGCATTTGCTCCTAGATGATAGACAAAGATAAAATCTGTTGTTATGGATAAGTGTTAAAATGAGTAAAATAGGTAGATAAACTTTATGGAATTGCTATTTGAGGTGCTGAATGTGTAGTTGATGCAGTAATTGAAGTTTGTTGAGAGTTAGTTCATGAACTTGTTAAGAGTTGCACTCATTGGTTAACCTATTTGGTCATTATAAATCCTATAGTTTTCTAGGATAGCTATGGGCAAAAGGTTGTTGGAGATTATTATATAATATGTCTAGTATGTGTGTATCAAATTTCATATAAAAATACCATCGTTTGATAATTATTTGTGAATTTACAAGAAAATGTTGCAAAGCTGTCACTATGACAAATTCTGTGTATACACATGGTAAATTATGTAGTAAATTGTATACAATGAATTTGGATACTAGGAATATTTTGTATGAAATATAAAACACTTGTGGTTGTTATTAAATTGGTCTCACAGCAATTGGATCAATAAAAAAATAGTAGTGCAATTTGAAAGTTAATTGAAATTCTGTTAGGACAAATTTGAGTATGTTGTCTTGTATGATTTTTTAATAAATCATGGTTTCATGATTTGACTCTAAAAATTATATGGAATCTACTAGACATCCATAGGAGTGGCTCTATAAATTGGCATGAAAATTGGATGTGAATTGATAGCCCATTTATATTTTATAAGTGACGTATATGCTGCTGAAATAAACAGTGAACAGTAAGCGACATACCTAACTTTGAGGATTTAATTCTAAAGTTAGGTTGAACAATTTGAGCTATAAATTAATATGCTCATTGTTTGATATGTCTGGATCATAGATAGACTTTGTATAACTTGGTTCAAGGTTTAGTACTCAAAGGAGGGGTTCTAAACCATCGTACTGCTTTTTCATGTTGTTGTCTTGTTCAACGTGATGTATGTTGCCATATGAATGTATATGGTTATATGACCATGCTTAAAGGATTTTATGTTTATGCACGCATTATTGCCCTAACCTCAAACATATTTTGAAATGAAGTTGGCTCCTCTGGAGATATGATATAAATATGAGAATGATGGCGTACATCATTTGTTGATATGTGCATAATATGTTTATGGGAACCTCGTTGAGGTGGGATTAGGATTTCCTTGATTTTAAGATATGGGTTTTGAGATGAATGTGTAAGTTTATTCTAAGGTAAAATTGATAATAATAAGTTTTGATATTTGGTTTAGGTGTTACTAGCCCCCATGTTTGAGCTCCTTCGACTTTAGGCTTTTGATTTATTTGCTTTTAGGTAAGGGATAAGTTATATGGGCATTTGGTAAGTCATGAGGTTATTTTAAAATGTATTATGTATTAAAAGGTTTTTTTTATTAGAGATATGGTATATAATCATGTTTCAAACAAAGCCATGTTTGTGAACTTTTGAAACCTTATGTACATGATTTAAGCATATTGATTCTATTACTAATTCCATGAACATGGTGTTTAAAGAAAAGAATGGAAATGCTATTATTATGAAATGTTATGCAAACTATGAATTTCAGTATGATGTATTAGTATGAAATATTTTCGGGTTATGTCCTCTAGTATTCTGAACTCAGCCAGTAGGGGTTAAATTATTGATTTTTCATGGAAAATGTTATCTGATTGGCCATTAAAAGTGGTGAGGCTCTATTGTACCTACCCTTGTTGGGAATGACTAACTTGTGGAGGATGTCAACCGACCCCTATGGTTGAAGATATGTATTATGATATGATCTCAAGACTCCCTGGTATTGTGGGGAATGCTGGATATCTAGCATAGTGGTGCTGGAAGCCTCCCAATTATGTAAAGACTTATCAAATACGAACTAACCAATATATTGTTTATGAACAGCTATATTATATCATGATTGTTGGGAAATTTAGACCTCGGTTGATAGAATTAACAAGTTTTAAATCCAAATTGTTAATTAGATTTATTATGCATAAACTTGTTAAAACAAACAAACATCAATATCATGTCAAAATCATATGCAGCAGAAAAATAAATAAGACAAGATATGATGACCCAGGAAAACTAATAGAACCAACCAGTTTTACAGTAAAAAACCAGGGGGGAAACCTTCCCGAAAAGCAATTCACTATAATAAAGAGAAGTTTCAGACCTAATACAAAACCTTTGTCCCTAGACTCTACAATCCCTGTAGATGAACTCACAGCAAAAATCTTCTGCCGCTGGAATTTTGAACTCTTCAATATATGAACGCCACCCTTTGATGCAGGGATCCCAGTACGTGACTCACTCCTTTGTACAAATCCCAGTACGTGACTTACTCACCAACTTGAGAAAGAAGAATGTTGGCTGCAAAGTTCTTCACTTCATCAACAATGAAGATCAAGAAGCATTTGGTTACAAAACCCTAAGGCGCAAAAGACGCAATAGCTTCTTTCAGAGAGAATTAGGCTTTGGTCACCTTTTGCATATGTTCTCCTTGTATTCTCTTATGTGACGGCCTCTAAAATAAGTCTTATATAAGTTTAGGGTTGTGAGAAAAGAAACCGTACACAAAGACAAAGGCTTAGCCCAAAAATCAGATCTGAAAATTCTGATTTTCGTAACCTCAATAGATACCTTGACAGATAGTAGGTGTCGAGCCTCATTAAATCTCGATAGATAGTTATCTGTCGAGAAGCTGTCGAGCAGCTGTCCGCAAGTGTCCGCAAGTGTCCAGCTATCTATCCGTAAGTGTCCACAGGTGTCCAGCTATTTGTCCAGCTTTAGTAAACACATTTTCTTCACTTGTTTCTTAATCCAATCTTCATGGCTTTAATACTAGACTTGAACAACATGTTCTTTGAAGTATTAAACACATCCTAAATCTACCCAAATACAAGTAAAGTGCGTTTTGTCAAAGGATTAGTCAATTACATAAAATATGTCCTTAACAATGATCATGAGAGAATGATCTTTGTTGGAATGCATTATGAAAAGTTAAAAGCTCTCATGAAAATAAAAGTTGTTCTTTAAAGATAAAAGTTTGTGAAGTTCTGTTGTGCTTTGAAGATAAAGAATCTAATGAAAAAGTTTTAGTGTTCTATAAAGATAAAGCTTCTGATGAAAGTATAAGTTTATGTTTAAAAGTTATCAGATATCTGTTCTTTATGAAATGTTAAGTTTTATGACTATGAAAGTTATAATATTTTATGAGAAGAAGTTTATAAAGAAAAGTCTTCTTATTTATCAAGATGTTTTTAGTTTAAGACAAAGTTACCAATTATCTGATTTAAGTTAAAATGATTATTTTGTAATGAGAATGTATATATATATATATATATATATATATGTATGTATGTATGTATGTATGTATATGATTTTAAACAATTAATATTATATTTGGTGACTTTGTAAGAAATGAAAGAAATTCAATCTGAAAAGTTTTGGTAATATTATTCTAATAAGAAAAATGAGAAAAATTATTTTCCTATGAGAAGCGTACAATTAATTAGTATGAATAGTATAAAATTTTATGCATGAAAAGATGTTCTCTTATCTAAATATATATAAAATGAAATGATTTGATTTGATTTACATGCATTCTTATTAAATTCTTGTTTATCTTACTCTTATTAAGCTGTGTAGCTCACCCCATCCACTCTTTCAGTCAATAGGTTTTATTTTAGAGTAAAGGGAGTCTTAGTCAAGTTTTGGAAGGAGTTGGTTTTAGTTTTAAAATTATAGATCCCAAACTAACAGTTTGATGTTTAGCTTTGCAGTATTATGTATTTTAGGATCTAATGGAAGTTGTGTGCTTTAAAGTATTAAGAGATGTATTATGTGAAATTTAGAATTTGAGTAACTAGTGGATTGTGTTATCCCTTGGAGTACAACGTAGATGCTTTGAATATCAAGTGGAAAGTTATATCAAGAATGAAGAGGAAAGCTTTTGTAAAAAGTTTAGTTGGTTGTTGTTAATATCAGGTTTAAGCTTGATATTAGCATGTCGGTCATGGTCATAAATTCGGGTATCGGGTTTGGGATGGGACGTGACATGCACAGTAAAATGGGAGTAGACAATTTTGTAGTGCTACAAAATAGGTAAGAAAATTAAAGTTTTAGTACATACAACTTTGTGCGGCAATTAAATTTTTTTAAAAAAAAAATGTAATGTGGAGAGTTACTTTGTGGGTTATTTATATAAAACTTTGTCTTCTTATCAGTTAGGAAAAATTATAAGAGATTAAAATCTATTTGGATTAGAAGTTTAAAAGTTATTGAGATCCTTTGGAGTTCCAGTCTATCTAAACAGATAAACTTTAATTTGAGGCTAATTGGAAATTAAAGTCTTGGAAGACTACTTAAATTTTAAACTAAGTGGGCTTCTTAGTAAATGTGGACACCAAAGAAAATTTGAGAGAAAGAGAGGCGTGACAGAAGGAGGCCAAAATTTTTTAGGGGCATAAGGTTTGGCTGCGAAATAAAGCTGAGAACCCCCATCTCTAAGATGATCAATATTTATATGTTTATTAATATGTTTAGTATATAGTAAGTGTAAAACTTTACTCCGAGGTTGAGAGATTGAATTTAATCACGTCTCTTCCTTTGCATTATGTGCTACTGGGATTAATTTGATGCATGAGGGTAGAGTTTCAAATGAAAAGAATGATAGAATATTGCTCCTCACATTTATGTATTTCTAGAAAGATGATTATTTGAACTGTTTTATTAAAATTAATTGAGCTACATATGAGATTTTGCCAAACCCAAACATCAACACTACATACCAGGAAGCTGCATGAGAATTAATTTAAAACTTCAAAAAAACTGCAAGCCTATATTATAGAACATCATAGTAAGATCAAATAAATTAAAAAATGTGCAGATTTATAATCTTAAATTTAGAGGTTTGGGTAGAATAGTAGGTGCTGTGATGAGATGGAGTGCAAATTCGTTCCTAAAACTAGGACTGTTCTTCTTGAGTACCTGAATGATATAAACAGTACAATAGAAAACATTGTAGACTATGTGGGTGTTTTTTAATTGATTTCGAGAGAAAGTAATTGGATAAGGTGCACTCTTCCTTACTAGGTGCTTTGGACTGTTCATTTGATGGATTTTCTTCAACAGTTTCAACGAATTCTTTCAATTTCTTATTTTACTATGTTCAACTTTATGTATTCCACATTTATTTTTATTTGTAACCATATGTGTGACTCCTAATTAATTTTTCTCAACTCTACTCCTTATTTTTTATCCATCATATGAGAAGGGAGGTAGTTTAAGAATTAAATTTGGTATGGAAATAGTGTTTACCTTAAAAAAATATTGTTATTAATATGTTTTTTAATATGTTTAGTACACGGTAAGTGAAAAATTTTACTCCTAAGTTGAGAGATTGAGTTTAATGACATCTCCTCCTCTTAAGCTTAGGTATAATATTTGTTGTGTTATCATATGTGGTGGTTAATTTCAAATTGGTTAGCTCGAAATTGATTTTAGGATTGGCAATCATTGCTGCAATACTCAGCACTTCCTTCTGTGGATTAATCAATGAGAAGATAGGTTGAAAGAAATAATTAAAAACTATTGGTTGTCTCTACTTCTTGAGCATAGTATTAATGGCAAATGCATCCACTTCGACAATATTTGTCATCGACAAATAATTAGTTAGATTAGGAATAGGAATTGAATGAATATCAACTCCTCTGTATATTTGATCCTTACTTAGCCTGGATAGGAGGGCTACTAAGTACTAACCAAACTGTTTCCTAATCTACATTCGTAACTTCCAATAGTCTTAAATGTCAAGGTTCAATAATACATAAAAAATTGAGGCACAAGTTGATCCGTATGACATCTACATACAAGTTTATATTATTTATTACCTTAAACTATATTTTTGATTAAATTTTGTACCCTAAACTTTGAATTTTCATCCAAGTTAACAGCAAACTTAACGTTAGGGTGCAAAGTATAACAATAGTCATAATTTGGGGTGCAAAACGTGAATTCAAAAAGTTTTGGGTGAAAGTATAATATAGGGTAGTATAGTTTTAAAGTGGTAAAATGTAATTTCTCTAATAATTACATTAACTCATTTAGTTATTTACAAATAGATTTTTCCATTGAAATATATGGCAGTGCCCCAATAGATTGAAGTGGACTTAATTTAAACGAATGGACTGAAATTGACTAAAATGCTATGCTGATGTCGTTCGATAGGAATATGTTATCTTTCAACTTTTAGATATTATATAGATAGATAAGGAAGAGAAACCATATGCCCTGTACATAAATATATAAAAAATTTGAAAACAATTTACCCGAGACATTTTATTTTCACCCTAAAGATGTAATAGGAGCCACAATATCAAAGAGCAGATCAACAACCCAGGTTAGCTTCCCACCATAACTCATATATGATATATCAACAAATTAAATTGAAAAGGAAAGTGGGAGTTAAAGCAAGGAAGTTGGAAAATCAAAACTACGCAATATGAAGACAATCAACATGATCAATGACAAGCTTAATCTTTTCCTTCCAGAGTAATGCCCCCTGTATGTTGAATGCCGCCATCTAGAACAAGAACACAGTCCAATGGATAGTTGGATACCTAAGATGGGCATGCAATCTCACCCACACAAGACTAATATAGATAACATCGCACAATGACCAAGTACACAAAGCTAGCAAAAAGTAAAGCTACTTAAAAAAGTTGCCCATGACCAAACTGTAAAGTTTTTTTTTTATAGGGGAAATACTAAAAATGCCTAAAGGGATGTCTTATTCTTTTTTTAAATTGAACCTTATACTCGTGCTGTACTGCTATGTTCACTTTGGTGCTTTTCTTTAATGGATTACGTATTCACTCCCAAAAGAGAAGTCATTAGAGTAAAGTAAGTAAACATGCATAGTAATGTTCATCAAAAGTAAACATGAATGGTAAAAAGTAATCAAACAATGATATCTTTAAGTTGGTATTAAGAAAACGAGTAATGATACAATCACAAACTATTTTACAATATTTTTATAAAATATTAATGTTGTCAACTTATTATTTGCTTTTATCTAGGTCCATCATTAATAGTATTTTTTTTTTATTTACCAATAATCACTTACCACATCAGTAATTTGTAAAAAAAATTGTAAAAATATTTATAATTCTAGTATTATTATAAGAAAACAGTATAGATCAGCATTCCATATACTTCTCTTTCTTGTTGTAAACACACACAAAACGTAAATAAATATATACAGAGTTCAGTTTGATAATCTATCATCTTCTCAAAAAAAAAAAAAAAAGAGTTTGATACTCTGTCATAAGAAGTAAAGATTATAGCACAGGCATACTATTGAGAATAAGAATTTGAATGTCACGGGCTCACAAGTCACAAGTCACAATTATAAAAATCAAATCTCTACAAGGAAGGGAAGCCCAATAGATTTACACAACTCATAGTCATTCAGAGCATTCACGTTGAGAATGGCATATGCCATATGTAGGGAAATTTTAGCATAAAAGCCCAAAACTCCCCACACATCCGGACTTGTAAAAGCCAACTATTGCAAAAAAATTTGCAATTGTGCTATAATGTGATTCGAAATGTAGAATCACACTGTCACTCAATTGTAAAAGAAAATATTAATATTTTATTCTAAATATCAAGTTTTCTCTCTCATTCACACGTTTCTCATCTCTCTCTCTCCCTCCATCGTTGAAGCTTCACCAAGCCTCTCTCTTTTCTCTCATTCACATGGTCTCATCTCTCTCTCTCTCTCTCGCCATCGCTGAAGCCTCTATCTTTCTCTTTGAATGTCTCTATCGATTCACCATCAGTGTTGGGGGTTTTGTGCCAAATCAAAATCAAATCAAAGCAATATACTAGGTGGGTTTTGATCAATGTATTCGAGTTTTTGTGTTTGTGTTTCTTTTCTCTCTCTCACGGTGTGGTAGGTTGAGATTGGCGTGGGTGTGCTTAGTCCGATCTCCACCAATCGGCATGGGTGTGGTTTGATGAGTGTGTTTGCTTGGTCTAGCGTGGGTGTGCTTGGTCCGGCATGGGTGTGCTTAGTCCGATTTCCACCGATATGCTGTGTTTCGGTAGTGGATGGCTACGGCGGCGGTGGGTTTGATGAGTGTGGGTGTGTGTATGGGTTGGGTTTGTGACAGATGTGGTGGTAGTGGTGGGCGGTTGTGGTGGTGGTGGTGGTGGGGTGGGTAGTGGGTGATTGATGATGGTGGAGGTGGGGGTTGCCATGGGTGGTGAAGGGGTGGGTAGTGGGTGATTAATGATGGTGGAGTTAGGGGTTGCCGTGGCAGTGGTTTGCTAATGTGGGTTCGTGGTGGTGGTAGTGGCGGTAGTGGGCAGAGGGCAGTGGGCATGGTGGTGGCTTGGTGGTTCCGGGTTTATTTGGTTATTTTTTAATGGGTTTGTGGTTGGTTTTTGGTTGGTTTTTGGTTGGTTTTTGGCTGGACATTTGCTAGGTATATGGTGGGTTTGGTTTCATGGTGGTTGCTATGTGGTGGTGACTAGGTTGCTGTGTGGAGGTGGTGTGGTTGAGAGGGTGGTTGCTATGTAGATGGGTGTATTGGGTTTTCTCTGTGGTACTTAACCACTGGTTGAGAGAGAGGAAGGGAGACAGGAATTAGAGAGAGAATGAAATATATTTTATTGTATAATTTATATTAGTTTAATGTGTTGTATTGTAAAATAAAAGTTGAGATGCTGGGAGTATTGTAAAATGGTATGGTATAATTAATAAAGTAGTTTTTTAAAATGATAAAATAGAATATGATAGAATAATGAGATGCGAATGCTCTCAAAGAGAGTGAAACTATCCATTGTGAGTTTTCGAGCCTTGATTCTCTACTGTATGAGTAATGCTATGTCCACAATATTTTCACCACAAATCTTAGATGGTAAGTTGTTATTGGTTATAATCTAAACCTACAATTGACATCATTTCTTTATACACCAATAACAACTTGTCCCCTAAAGATGTTGCCATGGCTGAATTTTATTTTTAATGTCTTTAGAAATTAGGAGTTCAAAAAAATTTCAACTCAAAAATCTCTTATTTCTGACACTAGTGCATTGACTAAGTTCGAAACTTATGCCTGTTTTTTTAAAAAGCATATTATGCCAGTAATCTCAACAAAAGGAAATCAACTACAGGATATGTATTTCAGTTTTCTCTATGCCTCATATCATCTTTGCTCTTTGTTTGTTGTGAAATTGTTCTTGAAATGGAATTACTCTCCACTTTACAGTTTCCATCAATTACCCTGGTCTTGATTGGAAATTAAAAACCAAAATAAAACAAAACAAAACATAAGTAAAAGAAAAATCAATTTCAAAGTCAATTACATTATTATATATAATTAATGGGATATGTTAACAAGCATTAGACAGTGCTTGTTAAGATTTTCTTTTTTGTGTTTCACTTAAAAATAGGAAAAAAGTTGTTAAAAAAATTTTCAAAAAAAATTAAAAAAATTGTCAAAAACTGAAAAACTGTCCAAAGGATAGTGCTTGGGAAAAAAATTTAGCCTCTATCTCATGCTCTTTCACAATTATGGCTCTCTCTACTCCCGTAAGTTCAGTCTCAACAGGCACACTACCACTATAGTCACTCCCACTTAAGTAAAAAAACACCAACCCAGATCATATTGCCTCTTACCCATTTCTCTTGGCCCAAAAAATAAAAATTGCTAGTCTGTCTCACTCAAGAGACAAAATTAAGTGGATAACTGGACGTCTTGAGCAAGACAGTGGAAAACTAAAGTCAGATATCAAATCATGTCACAGGATTCAATTCATAACCACTTTTCCTCCCTCCTTTATGAAAAATTCTGGTGTCACAAATTTGTATATAATTTGCTCATGTGGGAAGTTATGGTTAGTAAAAGGCCATTCATAGTCACCGCTCCACCGCTCATAACTTGTCCTGTGTACACGTGTGTGGCACCAGATGAACCCTTCCTTTATCGTCTCTACCTGCCGGTCCAAACTCCAAAACCAAAACATCTTTTTACTTGCTTTCCACCGCAATCGCTACGCACAATCCTCTCCCCTACTCTCGCTAATCCTTCCTTCTTGATCATCATCATCATCATCATCATCTTCTTTCTTCTAAAATACAGTACAGGAACAGGATGGGAGGTGTCGGTGGTGAGATATTTGTTGTTACAGGTGCTGGGCAAGGTCACCTTCACCCTTGCATGGAGCTTTGCACCCACCTTTCCTCCCGTAATTTCCACACTACCCTCGTCATTCCTTCCATCTCCGGCACCACCACCACTCAGATTCCCTCTTCCTTCTCTCAAAACCCACTCACTTCCTTCGTCTACATCACCTCCGGTCCTCCCATGCGCCCCGGATCCGATCCGACCCGCCAGCAATCCGCCCTCGAACTCCAAGCCCACGTCTCCACCAACCGCTCTCACTCCCAACCTCCCATCCTCTGCGCCATCGTCGACTTCCAGATCGGGTGGACAAAAGAGGTCTTCCAAAAATTCAACATCCCCGTCGTCAGCTTCTTCACCTTCGGCGCGTGCGCCGCCGCCATGGAGTTGGGCGCGTGGAAAGCCCAGGCCGGTCAGTTCAACCCGGGCGAGGAGGCCCGATTCATTCCCGGGTTACCCGAAGAAATGGCCATTACGCCCTCCGATCTTAAACGAAAACCTGTAGGTCCAGCTCCACGTGGCGGCCCACCTGGAGGCGGAGGCGGTAGAGGTGGAGGAGGTGGTCCGCCTAAACCGGGTGATCGGCCACCGTGGGTTCCAGAAGTTGAAGGCGCGATCGCGTTGATGTTCAACACGTGTGACGATCTGGAGCGTCCGTTCATCGACTACATGACAGCTCAGATGGAGATGCCAGCGTGGGCCGTGGGCCCACTCCTGCCCGAACAGTACTGGAAATCATCATCGTCCAATTCGATCATCCGCGACCGTCAGATCAGACAGCAGCAACGCCAATCGAATTACACTGAGGAGGAGGTGATCCAATGGTTAGACTCGAAGCCACGTGGCTCGGTACTATACGTGGCATTCGGCAGTGAAGTGGGTCCCAGCATGGAAGAGTACCCACAAATAGCAGCCGCGTTAGAGCACACAACAAACCAGCCTTTTATCTGGGTCATACAACCCGGGTCGGGTGTAACCAAACCCTTTGGCGGCGGCGGTGGTGGTGATGGTGAAAAGCAAGAAGGGTACTATCCACATGGGTTGGATAGCAAAGTGGGGGAGAGGGGTTTGATAATAAGGGGATGGGCACCACAACTGTTGATACTGAGTCACCCATCGACCGGTGGATTTTTGTCACACTGTGGTTGGAACTCGACTGCTGAGGCTATAGGGCGTGGGGTCCCATTTTTGGCATGGCCCATTAGGGGTGATCAGCACTACAATGCCAAGTTGGTGGTGAGCCATCTCAAAGTTGGGTATAAAGTGGCTCATGATCTTTCAGAAATGGTTAAAGAGGAGGACATTGTGAGAGGAATCGAGAGGCTAATGGGGGATCAAGAGATGCATGGAAGGGCTGCTAGGCTTCGTGCTAAGTTTGAGAATGGGTTTCCTGCTACTTCCGAGGCTGCTTTGGATGCATTTGGGGATTTTATTCGCCAAAAAGCACCTTAAATTAAGAGGACTCGAGATTTCAGTTGATGTTTACATCATTTTCTATTTAATTAACAGCTTTCACCTTGTGTTATGTGTCAGTGTGCCTCCTGTTCATGCAAATAACAATGGCTTAGAAATCTAATCCAAATAAGTAGCTTTTTTAATGCATGGATTAAGTGGTTTTAAGGCACACTGAAGAGCAAACTAGGACACTAGATAATGATGAAATCTATTTATTAAAAAAAAACCCTTGTTGATGTGATCTTGGCCTTTCATAACCATATTCCTTATATTGAGGCTTTGGTTTCCCAACCTGCCTTGACTTTGGTTTCCAATGGGCCTTAACAACTCAACAACGTCCATTTGTCATTGCCTCAGCCTTCTTCACATATGGAGAAGTGTCCTCCTTGAAATGGTGTGATAACCACCACTGCATAGTCTCTCGAGATCCAAGAGCTATTTTACATCATTTTGAGCAGAAACCTTTAGCATGCCCGTTGCATTTTTGACAAGAACATTCTGAGTGCGGGTTGAAGCAAGCCTCAGGATATGGTACATTGCTTCTGGGTCTCTTATATTAACTGGGGCAAAGCAAAAGTTAAAACGATCTTCAAGAAATAATCTGTGTACCTTCTTTAATATATTTGCGACCTTCTTTATATGATCATGTCGCCACAGAAACTATGATCCATCTAGACCGCAATTTTCATCAAATTTTTCAAGTAGATAGAAGAATACTACATTAGGGAGTTGAATAGCACAACATATGGTTCAACCTGTTCGAAGGAAGGAAGAGACACTTTCCTTACTCCTTCAGAAGGTTGCTTCAAACACTCAATATAGTCTAAATTATTCTTCTAAATGCAAGGCTGTTGTGACTCCGTCCCAAAGTAACAGAATAACGGAATACTTGTTGCATCATCTAATCTTCCAATCACACCGCGCTCCCTTCTCCGCTCTTAAGTTGCAATACACATCAACAGGATCCCGTGACAAAACGGGCAAATGACCACCCTCAATAGCAACCATGGAATGGTGAACAATACCCTCCTCATTCACATGTTTTTCCTACTCAACCATGGTTGTACCACCAACACTACAATACACTTTGCGGCAATTCAACAGTTTTCCTATCATCTGCATCAAAATCACATTCTGATTCAACCATTGTCAAAGTATCATCATCCTTAGGAACTGTTGCTGAAGAAGAAGAAAAGGGTTTTAACATAGAGAGGGTGGCAGAGCCCATAGATAATTTTAGCCCTTGTGATAGCCATTTAGGGTGAATAAAACTAAAACCAGTGGGAAATGGTCAGTTTGGGACATCCAAAGCGGAAACAGCAGGTGCAGAGGGAGATAATCATACACTGTCCAAAAATGGAAAAGGAATTGAAATATTGGTTGAATAGCAAAACCTAGAAGAAGAGGGACATGATGGTGATTTAATTTAAGTTTATTTAACTAACTAACACACACTCACATGGAAAACCTGGCAGGCTGTAACACTTTCGGAGGGAGAGAAAGAGAACTAATTTAGTTGTGCTTGCTGGGCGATGACAACGGAACAGACTTATGTCTTGACTCTTGCGGTGTTGGTCCCTCCTTGGTGCTGGTGGGTGTGCATTCATTGGATGAAACACGCCACCACACTCAACAGGTTGATTCACTTTCTTGGTGCACAATGACGAGGTAAAAAGTTGGCAGAGACAATTTGAGAAATCAATGGATGTAGCAAATGCACAGCATTGCAACTTAAATGTTCTTAAGCCACCTACATATCAGCTGATGCTTGATAGCCTACAGCCATTTTCACAACCGCACTCTTGACACCAATGTTATGACTGCTCATGTGCTTTTAGCATTTTCTTGGTCCACAAGGAGAAAAAAATAAAAAGTAATAATTGAGAGAAATGCTGGCATAGAAACACTTCAAAAAATCAAAGGCATACGTATAGCACTCATTCACAGGAATTTGTAATATAAAGCAATTTAGGATAAACTCTAAAGTCATACTCACAACCAGTGTTTGTTTTACTTTATTTAATTATCTTTCCCTTATATATAGTCTTTCACAGGATACGCAGATCCCTTCAGAAAACAACAATGGATTCTATAAGCTCTTGAAGTGGAGCCAGCTCCTTTCTGTCAATTAGCACAAATTCCTGCACAAAACCACAGTGACAAGTTTAGCTAAAAACTTCACAATCAAGGTGCATTTTATATCAGACACACTCTAATTAGCTCATTGTATGTTAAAGAATGTTAAATACGTGTCAAAACACATTGGAACACTTAATGGAGAAAGCAATGAGATACCTCTCCAAGATTAATCGAGTAAGTATGTTAAGGTTTTCCATGACCTAAGGTTCTAAACAAATTATTCTGCAGAGCCATGATCCAAGGAAACAAAGCTTTTTTTTTTTTTTTTTGATAAGTAAGAAAGATGTATATTAAAAAAGCTACTTTACGCATGAAAAGCACAAAGCTGACCGGCATTTACAAAGAAGAAAAATAAATAAAGAAGAGAATAAACAAAAAAGAAAACTAAGTAGAAAAGAGGAGAGAACAAAGGAACGAAGTGAGAGAATCACTAGATGTGAGTCCCCAAGCCCGAGACCAACGAAATAGAGATGAATAGAGATCCACTAAAAGAAGCAAGCAAGCAATTGATCTCAAGAGCTATCCAATAGTCCTCAAAAGTTTGCCAATTGCACTCCTTCCAAAGACATCACAATAAGCACTCTAGAACACTTCTTGGTAAGACCCACGAAATCCCAAAAGATTTAAGAACAAAACTCCACAACTGATGAACCTTCTCACAATGAAGCAATAAGTGATCCACAATCTCCCCACAACATCGACATATAATACACCAATCAACAAAATCTCCCTACGTCTCAAATTATCAAGGAAACAAAGCTTTCATACTACGAAATGCTTCAAGTTCTTTATCTTTAAAATAAAAATAAAAAGTTACGTTCCCAATTGCATATCCTAGTGTAAAATGAACATACACAAAAATGGATGAGATCTCATTTTGAGATTAATGTCAACATTCTACAAACTAATGCTAGCTTTGATTTGTTACAATGGGATGTTCCCCAATGTCAGCTTTGATTTTGATCTTTCTGAACGCTTGTGCAGACCATTACTAAATAGGAAGTTGCATCAATCAATGATAATGTAACAAATTGTTGGCTTCTTTAATATTATTTACATCCCACTGTAACAAATTTAGTCTTATGATGGTAGCACAGCATCGCCTAGGCTCAGAATTACCAGATGTTATCTCAAAACATAGTAATATTTGCAGTAGGAACTCTTGCCAACTCCAAAGATCCAAAACAAGCATAAAGAAATGAAAAAAGTGATTTTTAAAACCAAACCCATCTTATACGATTGAGTTGTTACAAAAGATTAAAGAATTTTGCAAAAAATTGAAGTCACAAAGCTCAGGATTAAGAAATGTAAAATTTTATGCATGACTTGAAATACACATATTTTATTCCCTTTTTGTTTTTTGGTAAGTTAAACACCAAGTGGGCCATGAACCTACAACCTCAAGTTACACACCAAGTGGGTCATGAACTGACGACCTCACATGCTATGACAAACACATTGGCTAGTGATCCGCAAGCATCATATAGTATATTAAATCACATGCTTGAACAATGCAATAGAATCTTTAGAATTTAGCATGGTTTTATCGTGCGCGCGCGCGCACACACACACATATATATATAAGATTCTGGTGTTATTTAGAGATATCGTCTTTCAAAAGCATGATTAAGGGAAGAAAAAAAAGGCAAGCTTTTGGATCATCAAAAGATCATGCATCAAGATTTGCTAGAGTAGTAGTAGAGTCTTATGGTTACTTATTTTCCTTTCTTATCAAGTTTCACTTCTTTAATATTATGCAGACTGAGTGCAAATAATATATAGAGAATAAATTATGGTATTTATTTCAAGATCATGTTGATGGTCAATAGATACTAGTTCTGTTTATGAAACCACCATGGAACGAAGAACTCAAACAAAAGAATAAAGAAAAATAAATTAGTCATTGTAATATAGAAGACTTACACAAGTAAATAGTATAAAATGCTTGAAGCATGTATTTAGATGGGCCTCCTCCTTGAGGCTTACAATTTTCTGAAAGTGAGAGTGGTAGATGTGGGCATATACACGGAACAATCTTTTGAATATTGTCTTTACAACATCTTTGAAGTTGGGAGGAAAGGGTGACCCTATGAAATTTTAACTAGAACAAATAAATATAGAAAGTGTAGAGATATAATTGAGATAATGTAAAAATATGACAATGGATATTACCAAGCTTTTGAGGAAAAAGGGATTCATTATCAAGCTGGCCTTCAATCCAGTCCATTAAAAGTTCAACATATTTTGGAGCAGAAACCTCAATAGGTTTCTTGATTTTTTCACCATCTGCCCACCGATACTCGTATCTGTAAAATTTATATGCATATCAGAAACTGTAAATCTATACTTACAATTATCCATACATCTATCTAGAGTTTTTTTTTTAATAAGTGTATCTATCTAAAGTTTTGACACTTCTTTATTCTTTTTTCCTCTTTTTTTTGTTGAAGGGGGGGGGGGGGTGTTTAAATATAATTAATTTTAACAATAATTATTTCAAGGGATTTATATAGGCATTTCATTTTATATCACCATTTAATCAGTTTATGTCATTCTAGGAGGCAGGTACTAAAAATAGAGATTAGTTTGTAAATCTATAGGCATAAAATATATGTAAAAAAAAGGCTTCAATGTTAAATATTCTGGTAAATAAATATATGGCAAATTGCACTTTCCCTCTTAACTATGGTGCAGTTGAAATGTCCCCCTAAACTACAAAACTAAGCAATGATAACTTACGGAAGCGGGGTGTAATTATTTTGGAGTGGTACTTCATGTGTAAAACTGAGGGAGTGTATCACCTATTTCTACACTGTGTCATGGCAAGGGAGTTGTAGTCTATGATATTTTTTCTTGTTTGGGGAGAGGGGCATTACTCTTTTTGTTTTTTGATAAGTAAGAAGAGAATATTATTAATAAAAGAAAAGCAAGAAAAATACAAGGAGTTCACGGTAGTGAACGAAGGAAAAAGAGAAACAGAAAGATAGAAGCAGCCTCTAATCTATTCTAATAGATGAAAGAAAATCCATAAGGGTAGAACAATCCGAGAAACCCCAACAACGAGACCAATCAAAGAGAGTCCGTTGGCAAAGCTCTAATAATTGGACCACAGTTTTTCCCTCATCCTCAAAAGACCACTAATTCCGTTCGGTCCAAATGGTCCATAATAAATAGCCTGGAACCAAATTCCAAATATTAGAACTATGCTTCCCAAGCCAATCATACCAACAAAATAATAAGTTCGCCACTGAACCTGGCATGACCCAATCGATCCCAAATAGCCGAAGCATATACACCCACAAAGAGTGAGCTATTGGACAAAGAAGTAACAAGTGATCCACAGATTCCGCATTACAACAGCACATACAACAACGATTCGCCAAAGGGGGACATTACAGCAGCACATACAACAACAACGATTTGAAGTTTAAGGGGGACACTTCAACGCACCATAGTTGAAGGAGGTGGGGGTGGGAGGTGCAATTAACCCAAAAATATATACAAAATGCATCTAGATATCACATTTAGAACCATGTCTTCCCCAAAATAATCAGAAAAATAATCCATATGCTGATTAATTATAGCAAAAACTGCCAAAAAGAAACAACTTCTTTCAAGTTTTAAAGTAGTAAAGGTCATGTAGACACAATGCTTGTTTAGACAAGAAAATCCGTTATGTGGTAGTTACCTGGGAGTAACAAGTAACCTTGCCACACAAAATGGAACCTTGTGCAAGACAAGTGAGGCAAAGTGAGGTTAAAAGGACTTCATTTACATATTCAATCCCATGTAAGTAATATGGGTAGAACAAAAGCTATTAATTTAGTTGGATTTTTAAAAATTTTATACAAACAATTTAATTAGGTGAGGAAGAGACCAACTTCTCACTTTATATGTTACTGTAGATGGGAAAGAACCCACCAATGGAAATATCCCAATTACTACCTAATTGGAGGAATGCTGAAAAAATCAGTGGAAAGTAACACTATTGAATTTCTATAAACTAAATGTCATAAAAGAAGGTGAAAAAAAAAATACAGGTTTCAATATTATTCCATACTTGGGGCCTGCTGTCATTGTTGGACAATTCTCATTAGTACAGAATTCTGTGAGGGTTCCATAGAGCAAATTTACTTGGTTGAAGAAATCCACAGCTGGGAAAAAAAAAAACACTTCAGATTTGAATCCCATGCAAGAGCTGCAGTAAATCAAAAATTAATTGGAAAAAACGTATTTTACATTTAAGCATCACCTAAATAAAGGACATTACACAAATTAGATAATACAGCTGAATAGCACATGAACGTACTAAACCTAGCAGATTGATAGGCTTAAAATGAAGGGAAAAACTCACATACATTAACAGGCTACATATTCTGAAATTGTAAGTGCACACATGCATGCAAGAGAGAGAGAGAGAGAAAGAGAGTTACTGTTGACAGCAAGCCACTCATTCAAGTCCTCCCCAGTAGGAAGTTTTACAGCCTCCCTTAGGTTTCCACTACCTAGGGTGGCATCAATGTGCTTTCTAAGTTGTGCCCCCTGCAATAGAACGGTATAAGTATTGGAGCTTTCAGTTACACCAACAAAATGACAGTCAGAGAATCATTAATAAGGAGGTAATGTATTACAATTAACCACAATAAGGCAGATCTAAAGAACTGGACCAGAAGCTCTGGAAACGGCAACTTGATCATCATATCAAAAAGAATATCAAATACATTTTCTACATAGTTATTCAATTCATTAAATATGCATTTAAAAAAGTACCATTGCATTGACTCAACCTTTGTTTCTCTCTCCATTTTTTCCACTCAATTGTTTCTTAGCACATTTTATCCCCAAAATAAACTATTGGCAAGTCATATTTCAGCCACTGGATCCAAATAAGGCCCCAGTGAAATGACATGGACTAAAGGGGCTTTGTAGGCAGCAGGATAGTCCTTTAAAGAAAAAGCTGGAACAGCCCCATAACATCCCAAGCTGTGGGCACCAAGTGGTTGACATTCACACAACAAAAGGACCTGATTTCAGCCAATTCCTGGGATGTTTCCAGCATTGAAATTGGGCCCTGCTCCCACAACCCTGGAAATTGATTTTACAGCAGAGAGGACTCTTTGCTAAAGGTTTAGGTCTTAAAATCTTGTTTTAATTGGATAAATTGACTGCTGATAGAAGCGATATGATGCAGATGCATATGCATAAACTTGTTCACCTTCACCAAGAATGATTTTTCAGACTATCAAAAAGAAAAATATGCTCTCTATATGTAGATATACATTCCCTAGGGATCAAACTAAGGGATATAAGGCATATTTGATTTGTTGGGGATAGTTTTTTTATAAGTAATAATGAATTCTAATAAATGAACTCTATAATTGTTTCCAAAAGAACTACAATCTAAGATCTACTAAAGAATTAGAAGACATCCCACCAATTATAATACAACACTCAAACAAAGAATGTAAAAATATAGATTTCATCTCAACAATAGATCTCTCTACCCCTTTAAACATTCAAGTGTTCCTCTCTCTCCAAATTGTACACATAACACACTGAGGATTAGCATTCCAAATAAGACTGTTAGTATGTCAACCGCATAGCCCTCTCCAACAAGCATAGTCATCTATCATATTCTCTAGCATCACCCAATCAATTCCTATTACAGAAAATACAAAGAACCACGTCCTATAGGCAAATGAAAAGTGTAACAGCAAGTGATCCACAGACTGGCAACTATATGACATAAGTATTATGCATAATTTTCATTTATGAAATAACAGGTGTTACTTTCATGCTTTATCATCACTGTCTGTGTAGCTGTTTCTTCTTAAGAATTGGAGATTTACTCCTTATTAGTTGTAACCAATTAACACTTTTGCCATCAACAATTAAAACCTATTTCCAAAAGTGAATTTGGTCTTACATATTTTGAACCTTAAATCAAAAGGTCAAAATCTGGATAAAGGACATCAGTTCTACTGATCTAATTTAGTACCGAATTCCTAAAGATCCTACATTAGAGAGAGAGAGCGAGGGTTGATGATGGTGGTGGTTGTGATCATGACGAAGACGATAAAGATGGTGAAGACTACTGAAGAGATAATTATCATTGAAGCAAGTTCTTTCCCATACAAGAGTAAGCAATACAAGATTTTCTGATGGTACAAAAAACAAATGAGCACCCATGTAATACAGATAAATAAATAAAAACATTTTTAAAATCTTGTAAAACTCAAAGCACAAGAAGGAGATATGACTAGATAGAAAAGGGACTTAACCTTACTCCCTGAGGGTGCACTCTTTTTTGGGCGGAATGTCCTTTGGTTTCTGTTTGCAGAAGAATTTAAAGGCGAATATATATCAACAAAAAAGGTGCATCATATGGTTTTAAATGGCATCAATAATCAAATAAAATCTAATGTAATAAGGAATATTTATGAACAGCACAAAACCTTGATCTTAACACCTACAAGGACACACACACACCCTAGGAGCAATAGAACTACATACTGAAACTTTGGCATCAAGTCAGGTAGAAACTTGTATAAATAGTCATTCCCAGCAACAATAATAATTTCAAATTAAAATAAATACATACATAAAAATGTACATATAGCCTGGAAAAAATCTTCCCAGTGCACTCTTGACTCATTTTACCCTAAATTAACTAGCGTTGGTACAATAAATTTATATTCTTTGAACTTCAACACCATGTTTCTCATAATGAGAGGCCCCTGATCTAGATTATTCAGGGATCCACTACGAGTTTAAAGTTTACCATCTAATTTTTTTTATAAAGCAAAAGCCTTCTTCCTTTTAGTTTAGAACCAATCATTGAGCATGTATATCTCCCTTATAATCTTGCAATACATAAAGTCATCCATATAACACTGCCGTCTCTACATAATCAAAATCTCTTCAAGGATCTCTTTATCACTTCTTAAGTAGTAGTGATGTCCTTCTCCCTTTACATTCATACCCAATCATTGATTTTTTTTTTTTTTTTACAAACCCTCGGTGGGTTTTGAACCCACAACCTTACCCTCCACCCTTCCTTATGTGGGGGAAGAGGTGGGATTTGAGCTAGAGCTCATTGGCCAATCTTTTTTTTTTATGGGATTTACATTTAAACCTAACTGCAAAACACATTCTGTCCCTAGGTGCGTTGCATTTATGGACTTTGTAAGAAGTAATCACTAAAGCTTTGCAAAGGCAGATGAAGTGTTTCGTAATAAAGTCGCTCCTCTTCAATTTAAATGGCATCCCTTTTCCATTGTTTAAAAAAACACATCCTACAATACTGATATAAGGCTCTTAAATATATCATGGAGAATCGTTCCTATAATAGAAAGAACAGACGAGAGGGCTTCTTTCTCAAAGCAAGCCCTGTCCTTCATGGTGCCATATCTTTCAGGAAGTTACATTCTGAAAAAAAGCAATAGCATATAATTCAATTATGCTAGGTAACTAGCTCACCAATTGAGCTGTCATTTATTTATATCTGGTGGAAAGGCACCTATAGCATATATTATTTCTTTTTCTTCTAAACAAGAATGTATTTGTAGAAGAAAATTACATTCTGAAAGAAGTAATTAGGATATAAAAGAATGAGACCACACATTTAGTTCACCAAGTCAAACTATCATTTATTATGTCTAATTGAAAACACCCCTATAGCATATAAATAACCAACATTATCTAGTAAAAATACACCACTTAAAAAATGTACACCACAGACATTGTGAACAGTCAGTCAATTTTAAGATGCAGACAGCAGATGTCTACCAGCAGAACCAAGATATCATCATAAACAGGCAAATGCATCTGAATCCATATATGTGAACAAGTTAATTAATTTTTGAATAAGCATATCAACCAATTAGAAGATACTACAAAAACTTGTTCAGAATTTGAATCCATAAAGTGAATACTATCACCATAATCAGCGGTTTCCTTTTTCAGAATTTGAAACTTTGGGTCATTGTGAAGAAAACAAGAGATGCTGCAAAAACTTTCCCTTTCTTCTATTTTAGAGTGAAACCATCATATCTATTCCTTTCTAATAAAGGTTTCTCCATCATAGTTCATACACAAAATGTTGACAGAACTATTGCTTAGTTCTTATAATGAAAAAGGAATGAACAGGAAGTTTTCAAGAAGACCGAATATGCAACACTTCATTCATTCTAAAACTTCAACGTTCACTTCATATGAAATCCAACAGCACAATGCACTCACGGCACCTTGTATACAATTAGAACGGGCATTTTCCGCTTTAGCGTCATCTTTTGAATACCCAAAATAACCTTTAGATAAAATTACATGTTTAATAGAAGATCAAATATCTACAACTAAGACTAAAATAGTCAAAAGAAAATTTCAAGAACACCATTTAAAATAAACTACCATCACGCAAATTCTAACCCATATTCCCCACCACTTTCTCCTTTATAGTTTCTCTTTCCTTATTTCACTATTTCCCCACTCTCTTATAACTAAATAACTTCCCACATCTATTCACATAACTTCTTTATCTCATATGCATGTAATCATGCTACATTCTCAACTAGTTAGAATTTTATAACGCAAAAACAACTATAGAATGCTAAAATTGAACCTCGATTTGGATTTTGGACCCATTCAATTCAAGTTTTTTTTGTTTTGAGAAATAGTTTCAACTTCCTGACGATTGCCCTTTGTCATTATACCAAGACATCAATTTGTTTTTGGTGTAAGCGGGTATCAAACCCAGATCTCTTATTCGACCATAAATCACTTTACCCAATCAATTCAAGTAACTATGTATGAAATCAATGCAAGAAATGTAATTTAACTAATAGAAAAAATGTCTAAAAATCATTCAAATGGGCAACTATGAAGCTTCTATTGTGTGTTCGTATTTTTGTAATAATTATTAAAAAAAAAAAAACCATATTCACAACCTTGATCATAGCTTTTTGAACCCATTTGCAATTATGCCAAAAAATTAAAAAGTTAAATATATAACCGTTCGAAGTCACTGTCTAAAATCACTAATCTGATCTAAATCTTCTTCACATAAAGTAACCCAATAAAAAGAGAAGTGCATTTTTTTTTTTAATTTATTTACCTGCCCAGGCCAAAGAGACTCATGGCTAGCGCGAGAGAGAGAGAGAGCGAGGATTCAGAATTCTTTCAGGTGTGTTTGGTTTGCTATTTGAGTAAATTTCGAACGAGTTCCTGAATATGTTCTTATTTGCGTGGAGTGCCCCAGAGAATGAGATGTGAGATATCAATTATGCAGAGATTGACTTTTTTTTATTTTTGGAGAAACAATGCAGAGATCGACCGGCTGTACATGTGCTGTAAAGAAAAGACGTACATATTTTAAGGGAGCTTAGGCCCTCGTGGAGAGTGTCCAGGACCACAACTTTTATTACCATTTTGGGCAGCCAATCATTTTAATAACGATCCACTATTTCTTCTTTACCATTTATTTTTGACAAAAAGGAAAAAAAATTTTTTTTTAAGAACCAACAAAAAGAAAAACTTATTTGTTTTTCACCACTCATGTTTGATCAAATTATAGTTTTCGTAAAATTTGTTACAAAAAAGTTGTATCCATATATTTTCTCGTAAGAAATGAGGTTTTTTTTTTTTTTTTAAATCGAAAAAGATACAAAAACAACTTTATAAACTAGAAAGCAAATATTACATCTTGGATTAAGGGTGTGCAGCCAACCCGCCAAAACCGACATGACTCTACCTAACCCGCAGAGTTTGGTCGGTTTTTAGGGCTTAGTAGGTTGGGTTGGGTTACAAAAAAATTTTGATAGCGAGTCAGGTTGAGTTTGGGTCATAAAATTTCAAACCCGCCAAACTCGACCCGACCCACTTATATATTTAATATATTTATATTTAAAATATATTATATAATTAATAAATTTTTTAAAATAACTAGGTCTTCTTATCGTATATAAAAGCCAATTAGTTCACACAAACCTAGTAAATTACTATTGTTGTTTAGTGTTTAGTGTTTAGTGTTGTTTGCCTTTAGGAAGTTACATTAATACTAATCTTTGGATTTTTTTAAATATATTTATATTTATATTTTTTTCTATTCAATTTAATAATAATAATAAAAGTTTGTCCAACTCATGGGTTCAACCTGGCCCATATGGGTTAGGTTGGACTTATATGATGGGTTGGGTTGGGTTGAATTTTTTTTTACCCTCCATGGTGGGTTGGGTCAAAAAATTCCTTAACCCGACCCAACCCGACCCATGCACACCCCTATCTTGGATTACAGCTTGCTCGATAAAGCAAAAATTCTCTTCAATCCATGTTAAAAAATCAACAATGCCAAAAAGGACACGTATGAAATGGGTTTAATAGTGTATCAAGAGGGACACGTAGTCAAGTGAATGGTTTGTGGAGTCTATTGGAACTATTTTAATTCATACATTTATTATGCCAAAATCACCCCAAAATATGATGGACAAGGATTGGGTTCAGTGCTCTTGTGCACTACACCAACGTGGATGTGTGGCAAACGTTTGAATTACAACAGGTCCAATGCACAGAAGCACTAGACTCAAGCTAGTTCCTCATATAACATACTTTATATACTATATAAAAAATTGGTCTTTAAAGTTATGATTGCCCCAACTAAATATACTCTCCTTAATTATTGCATATGCAGGGTAATTTAAACTCACCTTACATGTAGTTGCCCCATCTTTTGCCCCTAATGAAGCGGGTTTTGCCCACCCCACTAACAAATAAGGTGGAGACAAGGAGTTAAGAGGGGCTAAGAGCATCCCCATCCAAAAATCCTATCCTATCCTATTTTATCATCTCAAAAAGCTACTTTATCAATTATACCATATCATTTTACAATACTCCTAACATTTCAACTTTTATATTCTAATACAACACATTAAAATAATATAAATTACACAATAAAATAATATAAAAAAATCTCTCTCTCTTCTATCTTCATCTCTATTCTCCACCTCTCTGTTTTGTCCTCTTTCTCATCCACCCACCACCAACTTAAACCCAAAACAATCACCCACCAATACACGCCAAAGAAAACATAGAAGAACCCAAAACTCCGACATTGGTCACAACAGGAAAAAAAAAAAACATAGAACCTAGAAGAACTCAGAACTCCAAACCCACGATTCAATAACCAACACCCAAGGTCCTATCGCCTAACCCACCAGATTCGACTCACGACTCACAACAAACCCACGCAACCCACGCTGGAGAGATCTCACGGCAGACCCACGCAACCCCACGCAACTCACCCACGGCAAATGTCACGACCCAAATCCATGGAACATGAATTTAGATGCATTACTAACTTGCTGAACTTATATAACTTAGTAAACATAATTGATCCAAAATAAATTAAAACTCCAAAGAAACAAGTACTCTTAAAGACCTCTTACAAAAAATCTAAACTTCACAAATTGAAAATAATCTCCACTATAGAAAATATGAATTACAAAATAAAGGTAACTAAAGTTCTGTAAGTTTTCAAGAAATACTGAAGTCGCCTACAACTTCCACGCTCTACCTTGCACCTTACAAAGTGATCCAAAGGTTCTATATTCTCAACTATACTTTAATATGAAAATAGTAATTGATGGGGCGAACTACACATCCAGTAAGCAATTATACATAATACACAACGGAATTGAGTCAAGCAGGGCACAAATATTTTGATTTTTTTTTCTTCACAAACTCATTCAATGAAATCAAAAATAATTATTCCAAAACACATAACAAATCACTTAATATATATATATATATATATATATATATATATAATCACATCTTAAAATCATTAGAGAACACATACATATAATTGATCCGAGCACAGTGTTACATATACATATCACATGTTTTTACATACAATTATGTGAGCGGATACCAACATCTAACCCCTGCTGGTAAGAGATCAACACATATTCTCACATACAATCCTGTGAGCGGATTTACACATATATCTGACCAATTCTAAAAACACTTATTTTGAGTCACATATCACAAAACAAAATATATACAAAATATAATAATTTTCTTAATGTTAACAAATATCACAATATTGAATTGAAATCGAATCAAAGGATGTTTGACTCTCTTAGGGAATGAATAAGAAACTAAGGAGTTTATATAAATATATTACAATTCTTGAGTAAATATGAAAAGTCAATTTGCTAAAATAAATGTTTTAAATACCATTTGGAGAATATAAATATGACGTTGAAATTACTTGGTTTTAACAAATTTAAAAAACAAGGACCTTTTTATAAAACTTACTTTGAAACTCAATTATTTTATGAATAGAGTTTAGTTTAGAAATCATCTTTTAAATGAGATTCAGACCTTCAAAACGTTATTTAAAATTCAAAATTTATCTTTAAAACATTGTGGGGAGTAAAATGACCCAAGCGGGCATTTGGGCTCTAGCAAGGAGGGCCGATCTGTCCTTAAGCTAAGAATTTGTTAGCACTGCGAATCGGCCCATACGCCGAGGGTCCGAGGATACATCCGAGGGTGAGTTTCTCCTCGGACAGACACAAGAGAACTCGGAGATTCACTACGAAGGTCAAGGCAGAATTCTGGAAAGACTGTTGGTTACAAGGGGGAACCCTAAACCTTCTAGATACACCGGTGTTAGAAAAATATCAAGAGCAAAGGCTGCCACCTCCACATTAAAGACTCAGCACCTACCTCCCTGGCCGCATTAATGGGGAAGTGACCCCTGAACAGTAGAACTGAAACTTCTGGTCACTATTCAAAGGCACTGAGAGAAGAAATATCTAGGGGGAGGGGGGTTTGAGCAACACGTGGATAAAGCATCAGGAAATGAAGTATTTAAGGAGGGGAGAAGAACCAAAAAAAGGGAGGAAGATTTGTAATCTTTAAGAAAGAAAGAGAAATAATATAGAAGTAGTCCTTGGCTCACGTTCGAGGAGGTCCACCTGCAATTATTATTCATTATTTACAAGTGTTTGCACCCCATAGCCTGTTATCAAGTTCTCAGTACTTCTAATCTAGATTTCAAACCCACACTCTACAAATTTCATTGTTTAAGGCTCATTGGGTCTGAGCCCATAATAATATTTGGGTCCAAGTGCAAGTGTGCACTTACAAACATTATTTAAAAGTCGAAGTTTATCTTTCAATGATGTAAAAATGCTTTCGACAAACTTTAGAAAATGTAAGCTTAAAAACATAACTTTTGAAAACCTTTGACATCTAAGAACCTAAATGACAAAACTTATGCATATTATGCATAATTACTTACAGCACTTAAATCAATCTGAAAGTCTAGCTGAAACACCCTCCAAATAGTCTCAACATACTCTTAAATCGGACCTATAATCAATGATGAAAATTACTTAATATCCTCCACAACATATAAATCTTATTGAATTATACAAATTGACTCACTAAAATTATACTTTGCTGAACTAAAGGATAACACTAATGCAAAGTATCTCTACCCAATAATATGTTTCTTTAAATTTATCAAAACTCAAAGCCAGCAGCCAATACTTTAGGATTTAATATATGTCCTAAACAAAAGTAAAACCTTCAAAATGAATTAGGCTCTATAACTTTGTTCTAAAATTCACCCTATGGGTAAACCTAGGATTTAATATATATCCCAATGAAAATCATGGGCCAAACCTAATATGACTTGTTCATGGACTTAATATCATTTACCCTAATATATTTCATATCTAAGCATTTTGAGAAGCAATTAGAATTTGGATAGAAGAAACAAGTCTGTCATTATCCTCTGAAAGAATTGTAGACGTGTTGATTTCTAATGGTTCATTGTGTTAGGGAATAGTCAAAGTATAGACAAAACTACCAAGGCCATTAATCCATCAATCAGAGAGATTGGACTTTGACAAAATGTGAGCTAGCTAGTGAAATATGTGTGGGGTCGGATGCAATTTCTCCAGCCAATCATGATTAACCTTATAGCATAGATCAACAGCCCAAAGGTTCTTGTGGCCATACAAAAAAGATGCAAGCCTTATTCACAGATTTAATAGTTTCGGCTTTTGTTCTAGGGTCTAAACAGTGACAACTTAAGATTCCACAATTATTGAAACAGTGTAAATTGTAATCTAAGAAATTAACATTTCAACAATCTCCACATCACTAAAGTTTTCCATCATCAAATTTTAACAAACTCATACCTGGAATAATTGATTGCCTCTTCAATTGTATTTGTGCTAAACTCCAAGGAAAAACACCTCTTAGCCTCTTTGATAAAACCCTTCCTATGAAAACTCTGATTATTTCTTCTTTTACCCTGTAGTTTGTATTAGAGATGTGGGCTTAGTGTGGTAGCGGGCTACAATTATTAATAAAAATAATATCTATGGCCCAACAATTATATTTAAAAGAAAACTTAATAATAATCTCAAATAAAAGTATGTGGGGTATTACAGCAAACCCATTGCAAACCCACGCCGAAGAGATCGCACAATCCACGCTAGGTGAGACAATGAGACGTGGCCTGGGCTTGGTGTTGTTGGGCCATGGTGGCCAACAATGGCCAAAGGGAGAGCAAAGGGAGAGGAAGAAATCTGAGAGAGAGAGAAGTGGGAGAGAAAGCAAAAAGTGAATCACATGTGCAAAAGCATAAAATAATGTTTTTTTTGTTTTGTAATTGAGCTACAGTGTGATTTTACATTTAGAATTGCACTGTAGCACAATTGCAATTTTCTTTTGCAATAGTCAGTTTTTGCAAGACCAACTGTTGAGGGTTTTAGGGCTTAGATGCTAAATACTACCAACATATGGCATATGCCATTTTCAATGTAAATGCTCTAACTCCTTCCCCATAAGTACCCCTCCCTTTATATTTATAATTTTTTAAAACAAAATATAATATTTTAATATATCTTTTAAATGGCATACACACACGTGCATTCTTTAACTTTCAAAATTACAATTAATGAATCTTGTGTTGTTTTATTATTTAATTTATATTTTATATTTTATATTTAAGATTTCTATTTTTTGTATAAAATTGTTGTATAATTGTGTTTGAATTGTTTTTATATGTTCCAATACTTGAATTATTGTATTGTTATACTTTTAGAAAGTTTTGTAATATCATATCTTGATTTCTTTATGTTTTATTTTATTTTTTATTTTTACTGCCAAGATAGAATGATTTTTATTTAATGTATGAGGTATTTGAATAAATTATAAAACAGCTTTCTAGGATGGGGGGTGGGAGAAAAAAAAATGTCCCAAAATGAGAGGGGGGGGGGGGAGAATAGATACCTACCCCATACTCACCATTGCCATTCCTACATGTATACTATTTTTAATAATATATATATATATATATATATATATATATATATATATATATATTTTAATTGTTATGGCCTTCTTCACAAATTATAGTTTTGCATATATATGGAGTCATTAACGCGTAACACTTTCATATAAAAAAACAAAAACAAAACATGTAACACTAGTGTGCGAGCAATGATAATGCACTAGGAATATGCCACATACAAATATGGGTGCACATTCTTCCAAAATCCACCCAAATGCATTTCACAACCCTAATCATGTGAAATGACATCTATAATGGGAGAAGCAGCAAGAGCCCTATATAAAAGTTCATCCTTGCACACACCAAAGTATGAGTTAAATCCCAAAATACTATGCATATTCGAATACATCATCATTGTAAGTGTTGACTTAAGCATCAAGGAAGTTTTGATTACTTTCCAAAAAAGAAAAAAGAAAAAAAAGGAAGTTTTGATTGAGACTACACTAATACCAACTCCAAAATTTGGGAGATATTTGTTTTGCCCACCTTCTAAGGCTCCGTTTGGGAGTTCATAAGGGAAGAGAATGGAATGGAATGAAATGGAATGATCATAAGGGAATTGAATGGAATAGAATGAAATAAATGGAAAAGAATGGAATGGAATGAAATTAAGTAATCTTGATTGGATGTTTTAAAATAAAGAAATGGAAATGAATGAAAATAAATGGAGTGTAAGTAATCTTGTTTGGGAGTAACATGGAGAGAATGGAATAAAATAATTTTATGATAATATTACTATTAGACCCCTATTTTAAAATAAAGAGTTGAATATATAGGGGTATTTTGGGAGTTTTAGTAAAAAATTTATTAAATCTAATTTCATCATCTCCCATTCCTCCCAATTTCGAGGGGAATGAAAATTTGAGGTTTTAAGGAATAGAGAGGAATGAGTGTTCCCTCCTAGCCATTCCATTCCCTCCCACTTAAACTCCAAAATAACGCTCCGTTTGTTTCAATGGAAAACCTTGTGTAAAGATAGTTTTCCTTATTTTCCAGTGTTTGGTAGCATAAAAAAAAGAAAAGTCAAAGGAAAACTATCTTTGGTCAACATAAAAAGTATGGCTTATTTTTGGAGATTGTTTTCCATTAAATTTTTTTGGAAAACAACTCTATCTCACAACAAGCTAAATAAAAGAAGTTATGAGGTTGTTTTTTAACTCATTTAAAGTTGCTACCAAACATTAGAAAATGAGATAGTTTTATAGAAAATGTTTTTTTCTAGAAAATATCATTGCTGAAACAAACAGAGCGTAAGGGAACAAACTTTCCATTCCTTCCATTAAAACTCCCAAACAAGGGAAGAGAAGGTAAGAATATTCTAAAATTATTCTTTTCATCCATTTCCATTCCATTCCCTCCGCCTTCTAAAACTCGTGCAAAACCTTTTAACCACTTATTTTCAACATCATCAAATATAAAATGGATGTTTAAAAGTCTAATTAAAAAGAAAAAGAAAGAAAACTGGCCAAAAAACAAAAAAATATTAGGCTAAAACCTGTAGATATAACTTACTATTTTTTAAAAATTATATATATATATATATATAGAATATTCTATTCATGATAATGATAAAGATAAAGATATAGGGATAACTATGAGCTCTCAGCAGTCCAAAACCAAACGGAGAAAGCAAAAAAGGGATAACTATATGCATAGTATGAATATCATCCAAACTTGATGTAAAAGACAAAAAAGAAAAAGAAAAAGAAAAAGCCGAAGGTGTTCGGTCAAACAAAAGTCTTGAGGGCAGCCAGTCACCACCACCAGCAGTGGCTGAGGAATTATAAAACCCTAAACACAAAAAGAAACAGCAAAAATTAAAGAAGGAGATAGACCAGACCAGACCAGAACGAGAACCCAAGTCGCGGTGGACCCAGATCGGATCGGATCGGATCCGACTCGACTCGTATACTCTTGGTATGTACTCGGTCTGTCTTCTTCTTCGCCAATTAGGGTTTTCGTTCTCTACTAATTTCATCGATTTTTATTCTGTAAGAGAAAAATAGAGCTTGAATTATCCTTCCCATATATTTATCTATCTATCTATCTGTTTCACAATCGTAATTTGATTCCTCATATACGTAGGCATATATATTGATCGTTGATAATTTCGTTCAAAGATACAGTTTTTATAGCTACACTAGTTTTAAATTATGGCTTTAGTATGGGTGTTGTGGAAAATTCATATTGGAATTGCTGATAGATATGCATTTTGAAATGAATGGCTTCTCCTTCTTGGAGGATTTGCTAAAGCAGTTTCGAAACCACATTTTTTTTTTCCAAAGTACAGTTCATTTCTTTTTCAATGTGCAGTTTTATTTAAAAACCCCATTTTTTAAAAAGCTGAAAAATAAGCTGTACCATGCAAACAGGTGCAGTATGACCCATCTTGTCTTGTGTTGAAAGTGTTTTATGTTTTGTCATGAAATATAATAAGCAGAAAAAAGAAGAAGAAATTTGAAAGAAATTTTTTGTTTTTAGCTACTGATGATATTGATGGCAAAAATTTGAAATATATGAGTTTTTATTTTTATTTTTATGGTCTCTCTGCCAGCCGGCCTGCCTTGTCCCACCCTACTATGTGCTATGAAGTTGTTTTACGGAAAAATGTCATGCCTGTTTGTACTGGTTCTCTAACATTTGGTTTAGGATTTGAATTTTTTTTCTTTCTTTCAAGATTTGGTAATATTCATGATCTATTAGCTGATGCCCTGATGGGTTTCTACAATCAAGACCCCTCTGTTTTGTGTGTTAAAGAGAATTGGAAGATGGGTCTTACTGAATTTGTCGAAAGGGTTTGATTTTGAGGATTCCAGGGAGGCCAAGATGAAGTCATGGGAGTTATTGCTTCTTGGTTCATCATGGCATAACTGTTTCTGTTTGTGCATATATTACAGGAGAGGTTTTCATACATTCTGCTCCTCAATCTTCTGAACAATCATCAAGGGCCTGCCTTGCAGGGGCTAACGCTGACGGGTATTGCTTGCAAGAAATGGATCCTGTTCGCTATGGTCTTCAGCAAGGATGGGATAATAACAGCGTAATTGTGGTTTCCTCCTTAATAATCACCTATATGGGATGATAAAACAAGAAACTATTAGGGCACATGTGATTGTCGTTTTTTTTCCGGCATCTCATCCTTAAAGAAAAATGAGAGAAAGCCGTGGGGCAGTGAGGATTTGGACTGGATTTGCCTAAGCTCGTATCATGATTGATTATTTGTGGCTGACATAGCTTATTCTCTTGAATTCACAGGCTCTGGAGGGTTATGGTGCAGTACACGAGCCAAACTTCCGGTGAGTGTCGACCGTTGCTTATCATCGTCACAAGGGTAATTTAGTATACGCGGGTATAATGCAGTCACTTAAAAATATTTGAATGAGAGGTTTAGTGCCTACTTTTTTTGGTATGTATTGCATGCATGATTGTGCAACAACACTTGCTAATTGATATTGATATTTATCATATGTTTTCCTGGTTCTTATTTTTGTTGTTGTTGATAAGTCTATGTTTTTATGGTCTTTTATTTGGAGTGCATGATATCACATTTTATCTTTTCTCTTCCATCCCATTTTACAATCTCTTGGCAGGGTTGGTGCTCCCTATGATGAGAGGAGGTTCTTAGATGAAAGATATTCAAGGGATAACATTTACTCGAGGAATGCCTTCCATTGTGATGTATTGGATAGGGAGAACTATCCACCACCACCACCACCACCTCCTACTATAGGTCTTTGGCCACAGTCAAGGAGGAGAAGTTATGAAGAGGAATATCCACTTGAGAGGGAATCTAGGCGACATGAGAAACCACACATTGATTCATTCCAGGAGAATGATGAAATTCAGGAATTTGATAAGCTTCGGGATGACTATCGCAGTGTGGATAACTATCGTGATCATGGATTTGACAGGCCTGGTAGGTTTGGGGAGCGTGACCATGATGATTATACTTATGATGATTATGACTATAGGTCCCACATTTCCCATCAAAACAGGGAGGATAGTCGTGACAGGGATTACGACTATGGTCGGCATAGTTATGATTCTGATTATGACAGAGGCAATAGGAGAGATGGTAGTTGGAGGCGGCGTGACTCCCGTGATAAGAGATGTGCAAGTCGAGAAAGAGATCAGAGTCCATATAGAAGACATGAGCGCTCTTGGTCTCGGGGGCGTGATGATCGGCCTCGGTCAAGGTCACCTCGGGGAAGAAGCCATGGTCGAAGTCATCGAGAAGACAGCTATGATGATGATCGACATGAAAGGATTGATAAGCGAAGGGAGCGGGAAGACAAGCGTCATCGGGAGCAATATTCTGTGGTATGCTTCAGCTGATTAACATGTATCTTGCACTCTCTGTGTTGTCTCTATGATTTGTTATGCGGTAGGGGGCTTTAATAATAATCCTGTTTTCTTATAGGCCCCATCTGCGACTATTGTTGTGAAGGGCCTCTCACAGAAGACAACTGAGGAAGATTTATACCAGATCCTTGTAATGTTTTGATGGTTTTTCTGCAAATGCTGTTGTTTCATATCTACTTAATATTTCCTTGCTAAAAACTCATTTTTGTATGACTATCAGGCTGAATGGGGACCCCTTCGTCATGTCCGTGTGATCAAAGAGCGAAACTCAGGAATTTCTCGTGGATTTGCTTTTATTGATTTTCCTTCTGTGGTACCTATTATAATTAACTTGTTAATTTTTGATTTTTTTATATATAATTAATTGTATAAATGAGAGATTATTGTTTTGGAATAGGGTGCAGCGCGTGCAATGATGGACAAGATTGGAGATGATGGTCTTGTTGTGGATGGAAGGAAGATTTTTTTTGAGTATAGGTAGTTTTTGTTCTACCATATTTTAGATTTAGTTCCTTTTATTCTATCTGATAAGATGCTGTTCTACATTATTCTATGCTTGTTATTAATAAAAAGAAAATATTTCACACTTAACTGCATGTGAATGTCATAATCATGTAACACTGATGACAAAAAAGGGCTAAATGTCATAATCATGTATTGAAGAATTAGTCTAACCCTCAGACTGGGTGAAATCTGGATGAGTTTTACCATGGCATTTCAGTTGCATGTGAATTTTTTTTATTTTTTATTTATTTTTATCAGTATCATTTTTTTTGAAGTGAAAGCACTAGTGAATATGTCTCAAATACATGCCAATCTCTTGGTGCAAGTATTCTTGCTGAACTTTGTTGTGTTGCAGTAGTAAGCCAACTGGTGGGTCAGGGGGATCATTTGGTCAAGAGAATGCTTTGAAATCAGGCCACTTTAATCATAAAAACATTACAATACCATCTGATTGGATGTGCAACTCTTGTGGCTGTGTCAATTTTGCACGTCGGACATCTTGCTTCCAGGTTTGAACTTTTGTTTTGTTACCCTTGATTTTTCATCACCCTGTTTCTTTACTTGGGCTGTTGTGATTAGAGAGAATATTTCGAATGCAGTTCAATTTGTTTTTTGGTTGGTGATTGTACACAAGCCCATCCTGCTCACTACCTCTTCCACCTTGCTTGTACTAGAGGAGGTGCCATTTGAGCTAGAGCTTGTTGGCTGTAATATGGGAATCCAAAACTATCTATATTAAGTTACTGAGCATACTTGCATTTATTTGTGAACTGCTTTTCAAGAGAATCATCTATCTATTATTCTCTGATTAATTGTTTGGAGCCTGATGCTCTTTTCTGATTTCATTTATTTTTCGGATGAGGGTACATATTAACATTGTTGGTACAAGAGCAGGGGACACTTAAGCGCAAAGCGCAAGCGTGTGCCTAATTGAAGTGAAGTGCACCTTTAAAAAAAAAAAATTGAAATTAATTATTAATGAGCAATACAACAATCAAGTGATCAAATAATTATATAAATTGAAATAAAACATTTTACATACTTCATATAACATTTATATAAATTGTCCTTTTGCAAATTTACCATAAAAATTGCAAGTCAAGTCATTATTATTTTTTAGGTAAGCTAGATATGAGTATTGCAATGCAGTATCCCTTCTTGAATCTCCAGTAGCTATGATGCCCTATTACTAATTACTACTATCAGTTATCATATCACTTAATGTTAATGACTATAATATTAGAATTTTTCAATTTAAGTCTAAGTCCTATGTTCAACATCAACTATAACTAAACGATTAACACAAATTATATCATACATTTTTTTTTCATGAATGAACTAAGAATATCAGGACATTGCTTTGGTAATTGGTACCAAGCAGATATTCAAGGGTAAAATAATAAAATAAGAAGAAGAAGAAGAAGATGGGGGTGAGTTAATTTTTTGGGGAGAAAAAGCCAAGAAAAATCTAAAAAATAAAAATAAAAATAAAAATAGAGAAGGACTAGGGGGCTGTGGGTTTCAAGATAAGTTACCCTAAAAATATGCCAAAATCAATAATGTTAAGATCCTTTAGCTACAGTTCAGTTTTTATTTATTTATTTATTTATATATATTTTTTTGAAAAATATAAAAAAGCGCAAAAATCACTTTTTGAACATTGCAAAATAGTGTGCATAAAGTGCGCTTCTTTGAATGTGCTTCCTGAATTTGATGTGCTTCTTTTTCATTTTGTGCTTAAGTGTGCTTTTACCAACACTGCATGTTAAGGACCGTTTTTCAGCTTTATCATGTCGCTGTTTCATTTCTACATGGTGCTTCGTTGGACCTAGTCAGTGTTATTAAGTTCTGCTGGACAGGGCTGATACTTAGTCTTTATGTTTGAATTCTATTTTAATATCATATTGGTTGTTTCATAGTCTTCAATTCCATGCAGTGTAATGAGCCACGTACTGATGATGCTCTCCCAGCAGATATTGCTTTATCAAATTCAGCACCTTTAGGGAAGAAAGGATTGGAGGCAGGTTGGTTTTTGTTACTGCTTTGAGCATGCATGTTTTCTTTTTTATTACGCACTGCAATATAAGTTGATGTAATTGATATGTATTCAGGGCCTACTCATGTTTTGGTTGTTCGTGGATTGGATGAAAATGCTGATGAGGAAATGCTTCGGTATGAATTTTCCAAACACGCTCCAATCAAGGTACAAAAATGATAAGTAAATAATTAAAAGCTTATATACCCTTTTATATTTTATAAATGAGAAGGCTGCATCCTTCTTCCCCTTTAGCACTTGCGTAGAAGTTTTATTGATCTTAAATTGCAGGATCTTCGTCTTGTCAGAGACAAATTTACTCACGTCTCAAGGGGGTTTGCATTTGTACATTTTCATTCGGTACGTACATTTGTTGTCGGTGATTGAACCCGATTGAAAAATTTTATCCTTGTCCTTTATTCATGTTCCTAGCTTGGTTTTAACTTTAAATTCTCCCAAGCATGTTATGGAGGGTTGGCTAACACACATTAAATGTATAAAACTCCTGCAGCCTTCTACCTGGTTTGAACATAATGTAAGATGGACTTTAATGTAACCGCAGGATTCTCCATGTATTAGGTTGTAAGGAAAAAATGGAACCTTGCACATTATTTGAATTGTGGAAACACTGCTTAATTTCATCAAGTGAAATGAGTGGTTCGAAATTGATCAGCAATTACTTATTTTCTCCTTTTTGTTAATTTTAATGCTGAATATGCCTTTTTGTGTGTGTGTAAGGTGTAACCACGTCAACATGAGTACTGCTTGTGAACACGCAGTGCATGTGCTTTAGTCTAGTGTTGAGCAAACTATATTTTGTTCATACCAAGAGAGTTTTCTTTTATCTGAGCTTATTTGGTAATAACTTTCAATAAATATAAGTAACACAATATCAATGCTTAGGCTTGTGGAGATTATCTTTGTTTTTATAGAGTCATGGATAGCTTTCATCTAGTTCCTAGGTACACTTTAAAAAGACTGGGCTCTCCATGTCCTACAAGGCTGTGGAAATTGTTATTACTTGTCCTCCCCTCACCCTCTTTTCTCCCCAAATGAAGAAATTTTTTCTAAGATTCTATAATACACATGCATGTTAGGGTGTGGGTGGTTGCCAAAAAGTTTTGATTTGAGCTAGAACCATATCTGTTTTTTGTAGGTGGAGGATGCTACCAAAGCTCTTGAAGTAACAAATGGAACAACTCTTGAGAAGAATGGGCAGATCTTGAGGGTGGCATATGCAAAAAGCATACTTGGTCCAGGATCAGGGACATCAGGACCTTCCCAGTCAAGCAGCCTTGCTGCCGCTGCAATTGAGGCAGCGACATTTGCTCAACAGGTGCTTATGTGTGTTTGTGTGTACTGTATATATATACATATAATTTATTTGTTTATTATCACATAATGTTGATACTTGGTTTTACCTGTTTTGAATACTTGGCATTAAAACATTATGGAAAGAAAAGTGATTCAGTGTGTATTTTAGAAGATTGATAAGTTTTTGTCTTTTATAACCACTCATTGATATCAAAAGAGGGATTATCAATTGATACAGATAAGAAAGCACGAGTTTCTTGCTTCAGTTGTACACCAGAGAGTTATCTACCTGCCCTCATCAAACTAGCAGAATCTATTTAAAACAATAATGTTAGATATGTTGCAACATATAGACATGAATATCCCATCTAGCTTTTTTTGGCAGAATGAATATCATTGTTTTCCTGTATTTTGGCTTGACTATAATGTGATGGCATTCCATGCTCCTATCTTTTTTGCCTTTCAGTATGATGCGGTTGGATGGACACCAAAAGAATACAACCCAGATGATAAGCAATCAACCAGTGGGCAGGAGCAAATTGGTGGGGAGATTGCAGTTCAACATGATGGTTCAGCTCCACAATCCGGATTTGTCTGGGATGAGGCATCTGGTTATTACTACGATGCTGCTTCTGGGTTCTACTATGATGGAAATACAGGTTTATATATTTTCTGACTGATTTATGTTGAAGCCATCTGAATCTTAAGTATCCTGCATACATTGTGAACGAAATGGGGTGAAAACCGAATATGTTTAAATGTAATTTGTCTTTTCTTGTTTTTGGGTGTCATTCATTCTGAACAGCTTAATATTGATCTACTTGGCTGCACGTGGGGAAATGCATTTTTCAAGTCATGGCATAATGTCCACTGTCCTGCCACTGTTATAGTCTAGCGATTCTCTCTCTTTCTCTCTCCCTGAACAAGCACGAACGCATTTTTATTCATTTACATACTGACATATGCACACATCTATAGCCAAGAGATGAATAAAATATATTCCACGCAATGACTAAAAAATAAAAAATACATCTTGAGTTGTACATATCAAGTTTAAGCTATCTATAAATTCTAATAAAGAACACAATCATCCAAACATTGAATAGTTGATAATTTGATCATGTGAATAGGCCATTCAGTTCCATCAAAAGCTACATTATTGGAGCTACTGAAAAGAGTGATGTCCTTTTGCCTAAATATTTTTTATTATTATTACATAGTTTTTTTGGGGGGGGGGGGGTGGATTTGAACCTTGGATGTCTTTGTTGGAAACTCCAGCAAGTGTCGGTTGAGCTACAAGGCTCTTGGCATTCTTGTATACATGCTTGTAGTATGCCCATGAGAATTAATTAAAGAAATATATATTTTTTTAATAAGTAACGAAAAAAATATATTAGAGAAGAACACAGTCCCGTACATAGGAAATGTACTAAAGAGGCAAAAACATCAAGAAACCAAATTACAATGATCAAGCAAAATAGGAAGGGAAAGACAAGAAAAAGATGGTAAAACTAAACACCATTCCAGAAGAGTAAAAAAGAAAAAAGACTTAATCTCAAGAATGGACCGATCGCGACCCTCAAAGCTTCTAGAATTCTGTTCCCGCTAGATACACCACATCAAACAGTGCGACACCATCCTCCAAATCACTATATTGTGATGACGCCTGAAATTGCAAGCCCAACAATCCAATAGATCCACTACCCTTTGCGGCATCACCCAACAAATACCAAACAAGCAAAAGACCATACTCCACGTCTCAAAAGCTATAGGACAGTGAAGGAGGAGATGATCAACAGATTCCCCACACCTTTTACACATAAAACACCACTCAAGGACAACAAAGTCCCTTTTCCGAAGATTATCAATAGTAAGAATCTTGCCTAGAGCAGCGGTTCAAGAGAAAAAAGCAACCCGGGGGGAACCTTCGATTGCCATATCATTTTCCAAGGGAAGGGAGTGGCAGTGGGGGGGGGGGGGGGAAAGGGAGTGATAATACCCACTCACCACGAAACCACAGCTGCTGGCTAGCTTCCAACAAAGCTTGTCAGAACCTACACCCCGCACCTTTGTGGAATAGATTAAAGCCATACACGAATCCAACGAGTGTGACTCTTGATCATTCACAAAACGGCGAAATTGTAGGTTCCAAAAAATTCTCCCATTTGCATAGCACATAACCTCAGAGACCGAAGCATCCCTTGTCCTACTAATATTGTATAAATCTGGAAACGCCTCCTTAAGAGGACTATCCCCACACCACACATCAACCTAAAACTTCACACGAGTACCGTCACCCACATCATACCGAAGGAACTTGGAAAAATTCAGCCAACCACTTCTAATGCACTTCCACAAACAAACACCATAAGCCCCAACAGATTTTGTACACCAACCACCCCAGTTATTCCCATACTTCGCCCCAATGACCCTTCTCCAAAGGGCATCATTCTCCTCACCATAACTCCACAACCATTTGGCTAGAAGGGCAGAATTAAACCTTCTCAAGCACCGAATGCCTAGCCCTCCATTCTTCACTGGCCTACAGACCTTCGACCAATTCACTAAATGAAGTTTACGATCGTCACCAATACCATTCCAAAGAAAATTTCTTTGTAATTCCTCCATCTGCTTGGCCACCTTAACTGGGATATGAAGGAGAGAGAAAATAAGTAGGCAAGCTAGAGAGAGTACTCTTAATAAGGGTAACCTTGCCCCCCTTAGATAAATACAATCTCTTCCATCCAGCTAGCCTTCGCTCCATCTTCTCCAAAATAGGATTCCAAACCGTCTTATCTCTAAAGGTAGCACCCAACAGAAGACCTAAATATTTTAGCGGAAGAGCAGACTCTCTACAACCCAAAATCTCCACTAGCTCATGCAGATTAGGCACATCTCCAACTGGAACCAACTCAGACTTACCTAGATTAATTTTTAGCCTTGACACCTCCTCAAATCTAGAAAAAATCCCACGCAAAGCTGTTATATGACCGGCGCACGCATCACGTAAAACAAGAGTATCGTCCGCAAACAACAAATGAGACACCGTCATCAAGGAACCATTTGCATTCCCCACTGAGAAGCCCGAAAACTGTCCTGCCGCCATAGCAGCACCCAACATACGGCCCAACGCCTCCATGACAAGATCAAAGAGAAAAGGGGAAAGCGGATTACCTTGCCTCAGACCTCTAGAACTCCCAAAAAAGTCAGAAGGGCTACCATTGATCAAAATGGAGAATTTAACAGTTGATATACAACACCTGATCCACCTTCTCCACTTGTCAGAAAAACCACACTGCTGCAACAAAAACAAGAGAAACTCCCAATTCACATGGTCGTAAGCTTTCTCAATATCCAGCTTGCACAATACCCCCGGAACCCCTGCCTTCAATCTACTGTCTAAACACTCAGAAGCAATAAGGACAGAATCCAAAATCTGACGACCTTTCAAGAAGGCGTTCTGAGATTCTGAAATAATACTGTGAACCACCCTTCGCATACGATTGGCTAACACCTTAGCAATGATCCTGTACAACCCTCCCACCAAACTAATAGGCCTAAAGTCTTTAACATCCACAACATCAAATTTCTTGGGAATGAGAGCAAGGAAAGTAGCATTGATACTCTTTTCAAACACCGCATGGGCATGAAATTTATGAAACACATCCATAATATTTGTTTCCATCAAACCCCAACAAGACTGAAAAAATGCCATTGTAAAACCATCCGGACCAGGCGCTTTATCACCTTTGAAATCTTGGACCACTCTAAAAACTTCATCCTCAATAAAGGGTCTGTCTAGCCAGTTGGCCTCTTCCTCAGAAATGCTGGAAAAGACAACCTCATCCAAGAGAGGTCTGAGGACCTCATTCTCCGAGTATAATTGCCTATAGAAAAGAGAAATGCTCCCCTCAATGCTCCCCTGATCTGTGGACAACTCTCCATCCACCATAAGCCTATCGATGGTATTGTGTCTTCTATGAGAATTAGCAATACGATGAAAAAATTTGGTGTTCCTGTCACCCTCCTTAAGAAAAAGAGCCCCTAGATTTTTGCCTCCAGTAGATTTCTTCCAACAAAGATGATTTTTCTAGCTCTACACGAATTCGATCCTTTTCCATATTTTCCTCTGCTGAAAGAACACGATCCTCCTCAATAACTTCCAACACCTTGAGATCCTTCCACAAATTCTGCGCCCTAAGGCCTATATTACTGAGCTCCTCCACATTCCATCTCTTCAAATCTAATTTCAACATCTTTAGTTTGTTTGCCAAAGAATAGCTAGGAGAGCCTTGGAAATGATAGGACTCCCACCAAGACCGCACCCTTTCCAAAAAGCCCTCATCCTTTAACCACATGTTCTCAAACCTAAAGGGTTTTTTGCCTCCAAGATAATTCCCTCCCTCCAGTAGGATTGGAAAATGATCAGAGAGCAACCTAGATAGATGACGTTGACAAACAGATGGAAATTTCTTCTCCTAGTCTGTTGACAGAAGGAATCTGTCCAATCTAGATCTTGAAGCAACCTCTCTAGAACTAGACCAAGTGAAATTCCCCCCAACCAACGGCAGATCAATAAGGCTTTGCTCTGAGATGAAGGCTGAAAACCGATGCATAGCAGTAGTGAAATTTACCGACCCTGAACGTTCAGAAGGAAACTGCACCGCATTAAAATCACCTCCCACACACCAAGGCACATCCCACCAACTACAAACGCCAGATAACTCCTCCCATAAGAAACATCTATCTCTATTACAATTGGGTCCATAAACACCAGAGAAAGCCCAAACAAAATGATCCACCACATTTTTGAATTTACAAGAGACTAAGAAGTGGCCCACCGCTTCCTCCAACTTCTCCACAACCTTGTTGTCCCACATCAATAACACCCCACCTGAAGCACCCACAGAGCCTAAGTAGAGCCAATCCACATGTTGAGCTCCCCACAAACTACAAATGACGCCCCTATTAATCAGCTCCATCTTAGTTTCTTGCAAACAAACAATATCTGCTTTCCACTTACAAATCAAATTTCTAACCCAAAGCCGCTTATCCTGCTCATTCAACCCTCTCACATTCCATGAAACAATTCTCAGATTCATTTATGCACTACCACAGCCCGCTCCCTAGTAGCACTCCTGCTCCTTTCTGACTCATTCTCCTCACCCCAAGAACACAATAAATTCTTTAATTCACGATGTCCTTTATGCCCAGCCTTAACCATCTTCCTCTGTGAGACTACATCAACCATCCTCTTTTTTCTTCGAGCTTCTAGAGCTAAGAGCAAACCTGTTACTTGTTCTTCAAAACCCTCCAGCGAGGTCCCAACAGATCTTTGGAAAGCTTTAATTCTATTAGTTACCCATTGAGACAACTTGGTATTATCTACATCCATCGTAGCCCCTCTCTCCTCAACCGCCTCAACTGTAGGGATTTCCATAACCCCTGGATTATCCATTGCCAGAGGTGCCACTTCTAGCGGTTCACCTAAAAATTCCCAATTCAACAAACCCTCCTCAGAGTCTCAATCTTTGCCCTCTGACCCAACCTCAGAGTCAACATAGCCCACAACACCATCACACTCCGAATCCCAACTGACAATTTGTCCCTCGTTAACAAGAGAAGCCATACCTGAATTAATTACACCCTCCGAAGCATGCTGATCAGACACGGAAATAGGAGAACGATAAGCTGAGAGCGGAATAACTATTTTCCTCCCATCCCGAAGTTCAAGCATCCAATCTTTGGAATTACCCCATGTTCTACTCAAATTTCCAACATAATCACTAATTCTAGGACCAAAATCAAGTGGTGCTACGGTGGAAAACTGTTCTGTCTTCTCTGATCCCACTGCTTGCTGAGAAGACTTGACCGAATCAGCCTCGAAAATCACCTCTTCCGATCCCATACCAGCCGCTACACTCATCGGAGAACTAATACCCACCGTATGTGTGTAGAGGGGTGACTGATCAGGCAGCATGCTTGAAAGCATCGGCGGAAGCCCAAAGTCAGCGTCACATGCAGAGAAGGTGGAAGGCGCCAAAGACCCAGACCCAGGAAACACATTCAGAGGCACCGAGAGAGAAGTGCCAGCAAAAGGAGGGATCACAGTAGCAGAAAGTGAAGACCCGATCCCCGGATTGCGAAAACCCGAGTCGTTTGGCTGAGGTGAAGACTCACTCGACTGAACATCGGAGTTGCAAGCAAGAGAGGAGCTCTCAATCGGAACCACACTTGGCTGAGTTTCATCCGATATAAAGAGGGTGGGTTTAGTTCTGGAACGTTGTAGCTTAGGCTTAGGCTTGTGAGGCAAAACATTAAGATGCCCAGCTTGGGCTTTGGGCTGCCAAGAAGCGCGGGGCCTTGGCCCACTACCGTTTGTTACCACTTTTTTAAAACTTGGCCCGTTACCGTTTGTTAAAACAGTTTTAAAACTGTGTAAATTATCATCACCACTGGGCTTCACGGCAACCACATTTTTAAAACCTGGCCCACAATTGTTTGTTGACATAGTTTCAAAGCTGTGTAGCTTATTGTCACCACTGGGCTTCACAGCAACCGAGCCCACCTCATTGATCATAGAAGAAAGCACGTGCCACTTCCCTTCATTCCCACGTTCCACTTGCAAGGAAATCTCCAAGGTTAGCGACACATTACCACTGCTACACGCATCGCCATTTGTGACCGACGTGACAACCATTCCATCACAATCTTTTTCAATCCCGGAAATACCTCCCCAAGAAAAATACGGTTTCGAAAATTGGGAACCTGACAACATCTCTTTCCCTCTGTTTTCAAAACCTTCATAGTTCTGCTGGAACTTCTCCGCCACCCCCACCCCCGCCGGTTTCGTGTTGGCCCTCCTATGCTTAACACCAAAATTCTGATAAATCGGAAGGATTGTCTTCCTCAAATGGACTCCAAACCCCCTCCATCCACTGCCCAAGTTCCCTTCTGGTATGTCAATGGATCCCCTCCGGCGGCCTTTGTCTAATTCAGAGAACAACAAAAAGGTGCCATGGGCATTGGACCCCAACTGAAGGATAAGGATTCTATCTCCCTCCCGAACAGTTCTCGCAAACTGACCCAGCTTTTGCTTAGATGACAGCTCCTCAACGTGAAACAAAATACTCTTCGCACTCTCCTTACCCATACAGACAGAACGAGAGGTGTTCCTACCTCTTTCATAAATACGTAAAGAGAAAAACGAACCCCCTTCCTCAATAGCAAACTCAAAGGTTTTAGATTCAATGAAAACAAAAGTAGAACCTCCCATAACTAACTTCCCATAGATTCAAAGAAATATATGATTAACCCTTCAGGGGTAAATGCCTTTGGATCACCTGGCAACTGCCAACTGGTTTTGGTGGGTGTGGTCAGTTGCTCATCAAAGGAGAAATTTATATGTTAATAAAAGAAAACAGAAATAAAATATATCATCTTAGTAATATCTTTGAAACCATCTATTATTCAAAAAATAATGATCTTTGAAAATTTCTTAATAATTAGGGAGCCACTAGAAACTTTTAATAGAGTTTCATCTAAAGTAAATTATCTTCATAGCTAATGAGCCACTCATTAATTTTATGTGTAAATATATATTGAGTCACTTGGCACAAACATTGTATAGAGTGTGTAAGTTTTCCTACGTTAATAAACAAAATTATCATATATAAAAACAAAAAAAAATGGAATGAATATCATTATTATTTTAAAAATTACTTGAATATTTTGGGAATGGAATTTTTGTTGGAAGTAGAATATTAAATTTCTTGAACTCATAAACTAACTCTCTACCTAAAACTTATTAAGGGGAGGAGGTGCAATGAGCTATAGCTCAACAAGCACCTCCTCTTCTTAATGATTTCTATGTGGAAGGTGAGGTTGTGGGGGAATTCAAGACCCATTAGGTGCATGTATAACTTACCAACTAAAAAAATCTTGACAATTAATAAATCACTTCGGCAATAGAGCTTAATATTTGGTAATTTATTGTAATAATTAATTTTTATAATCACTTGTCGCAAAGAAAAGATAGCCGCTTGGCATAACCATGGATTCCAAGATTCAAGTTTATATATATATATATACATATTTTGATAAGTAAAAATATCTTTTAGTATATAGTATAGGATATATTCCTTCTTTCATGATGGTTCTTTCTTCAATTTAGAGTTTGTAATTTGGTTTCCTTTTTCCATGCATACCTTCATGTTATGGTGCTTATGTTAGAAAACTTGTAGAATTATCTTTCATTTCTTGAATCAGATTTGATTGACTCTTCATGTTTGTAGTTTGTATGTGCTCCTACCTACCTACCTACAGGTTCAACTATGCTTGGTCTGACTTTTGGTCAAATAACGTTTTTATGCATATTTTGTCATATTTACCACTAGGGTAATTCTTATCATCACAAGAGTTGCATGTTAGAATCTTCCCCCGAGTTGCGGTCCAAATGAATGTATGCTTTTCCCGAACCTATCATGCTCATCAAATATCAAGATCCACAGCAGGCATAAATGGGCTAGATTCCTAAGAAAGGATGAAGTTTTCTGAAACCAATTCCTTCATCCATGTAATAGATTACCGACACTCCTTGGCAACACCCAATGAACCCCAACACTAAGAGGATAAAAGCCCACAACTCAAAGGCAACAATAAGGGCCTGTTTGGTTTGCTCCTAACTCAATACTCAGTTTTTATATCTCATTTCTCATCAGTCAAACTCAATTTTCATAACTTATTTCTCTAACTCTATTTTTGCCCTCACTCAAACTAAAACTTGTTTGGCTTCATAACTTGCTCTCTATAACTCAAAATTTTGCACAAAATGGTGGGACCCATTTACTGTGTTGGGTCAGAATGGTAGTTGCCTACCCGTGTGTCTCTTCTCTTTCTCCCTTCACTTTCACTTCTTCATTTCATGCCTCTTTCATTTCTTACTTTCTTTCTTTCCAGTTTCATACGGATTTTCCAGAAAAACTCAAACTCACCATCAAAACATAGAAACCCACCAACAATGTCTGAAATAAATAAATAAAACAAAGAAACCCAAAAAAAAGCTCCACACACACAAACCCTTTCTGTATATTTGTGGATGAACCCCAAAACCCAAAACAAAAATATTTTCTTTAGAAACCCCAAACCCAAATCAAATTCCATTTTGAAACAAACACCAAAACCCAAAACAAAAAATTTTTCTTTAGAAATACCAAACCCAAATTAAACTCTATTTTTCGATCACCAAACCCAAATCAAAAAACAAACCAAAATTAAGCCCAGATCTTGATCTTTTCTTTCGGCCCACCGCTGGTGAGTGGTGGCGATGATGAGAAGGTGTAAGCAGCTTTGGAGGGCCGGTGTGCAGCTGTGGTGTGCATTTGAAGAGAAGAAAAAAGAAAGAAATGAGAATGGAGAGTTTGAAAGGAAGAAAAAAAGAAGAAGAAGAGAGAATGAGAATGAACAATGAAGAGCACGGTAACAGAGGAGAGAGGAGAAAATATCCGTTGGAGAGAGTAATGGCATCTGACATGATGTGGACAACACAAAGAGGTGAGTCCCATGTATTGTTGATAATTACAAAAATAACACCCTAACTCAATTCTCATAATCTGAAAACAACTAAAAGTTGTTTCCTATTTTCATCACTCAAACTCAGTTTTTTGAGTTTGAGTGATGGAAATTGAATTATGAAAATTGATCCAAACAACTTAGTTCTGGTGGGACCCACGTTTTTTGGAATATGAGTGATGGAAACTGAGTTATATAACTCAGTTTCCACCTAATCCAAACAACCCCTAAATTATCCATGGTTCACCACTATGTTTGCAAATGCAACACTAATCCACTAGAGTAATTCCTATCTTCATAAGATTCTCACACGTTAGAGTACTCCCCCAAGTAGTTGTCCACATGAAGGACGCATCCCTTTTTGGAGCCTTAATACAGCGATACTTTAACTAGAGCCTCTCAATGCCTTATAATATGAACAAAAATCAAACTTCCAATTAAGGTTCAACCTTCGTCTCATTTTGTCAGGACTTAATTCCACTTGGGATGTTGGAATACAAATATGAAAGAAACAAATAAATTGAATCCAATTCTCAATCATTGAAATTACAAATCAATCGGATCCAGTTCTCAACCGATTAGTCCATGAGCGTGTCTTCCCTTCTTTGTGAGACTCTTAAAAATGGTTGATTGAAGCATCCTTATCACCAAATCTCACTCTTTCCAACAAGAAAACTAAGGTGTCATGATGGACATGAGCATACATCTTTTTGATATCTAGCTTGCAAATCACTTCTGGAGCACCACTTTTACTTTGGCTATTGAAGCACTCATTTGAAAAAAGTATTGAGTCCAATTTATGCCTTCCCACACTGACAAATGCATTCTAGGACTTAGATACTAGTTTATCTAGCACCAACTTCAATTAATTTGCCAATACCTTCACCAACAATTCATAAGCACTCCCAACCAAACTAATAGGCCTAAATCCATAATATTTATATCAACTCCATCTAGGCATGTTGAGATGTGAAAGGCACAACTAGATGCCTCAATAACATAAAAGAATTCACTTAGAAGTGCTAAGCATGTCTAGGAACAACTCTTACATGAGGGAATATCTTGCTGGACTTGGGGGTTTGACAGATAGAAATCAACCTATAAGATCCCATGTGGGGGTGTTGCTGTTCGACCCAACTAGCGAACACGACACGGGTTTTTGCGGGTTAGGGTTGTGCCTTAATGGGTTTGGGTCATAAACGGGTTGACCCGAAAGCAATACGATAAGAAACGTGTCATAAGTGGGTCAACTCGCGTAACACGCAATAGACACGTTTGACACGCTAATTTATTTATGTCAACCCAAAGTGACCCACTTAACAGAATCTGTTTAACTCGTATAACAAATAATATTAATTTTATTTTAGATTTGTCAAATACCCTTTATATCCAACGTATATTTTAAATTTAAAAAGAAAAGTGAGTAATTACAAAAACTTATAAGGAATATAATTGGAAATTGAAACTTTACAAACTCTAGATCACTAAACTCTACAAACCCTAAATCTCTAAACCTTCTTATAAATATTTAATTTTATTTTAGTTTTTAATTTCAGTCTTACTACTCATTCTACTATCTTATAGTTTCATGCCCAATTCTCAAACTCAAAGTCTCAAATCGGTTATTGCTCTCTCTCTCTCTCTCTCTCTCTCTCTCTCTCTCTCTATGGATGATAATCGTAGTCATAGTCAGGATTAGTCTACTATTTGCTCCAATTCTTTCAATATTGATACTTAGCATTTGGCGAGTTCCAAGGATATTATATTTTTGTTGAACTATGTTATTTTTGTTGAACTATGTTATTTTTGTTGAACTGTGTTATTTTGAATTTGGGTTGAAGTGTATGCACTTCTTTTAGAGTGTAAAGAACTTATTTCTAGATATATGTTATATTTTTGTTGAACTATATTATTTTGAATGTGGGTTAAAGACTTAAAGTGTATGCATTGCTTTTGGGATGTAAAATAAAATTATTTCTCAATGTATGTTATATTAAATATTATGCAGGTTGAAATGGTTTGTGTTACATTTGTGTCAACTCAACACGACTCGTTTATTAAGTGTGTCAAATGGGTTGGGTTATGTCAACCTGCCATATTAACAGGTCGGGTTAGGGTTGAAGGATTATGACACGATTATTAAATGGGTCGGGTTAGGGTTGAACCATTTAGTCGAATACCCCTACCTCGACATGACACAACATGACCTCTACACGACATGAACTCGACACGCTAACCTGAATTGACACCCCTAATCCCATGATATGCGTGGATGTGGTCCGTGGCGTGGTATTCATGATGGTCGGGAGAGTTTCTCCAACCATGTGGCCTTAGTGGTGGGTGATGGCACTCGTATTCTTTTTTGGCATGATAAGTGGGTTTGATAAGTGGGTTGAAGATAACTCACTTAAAAGGCTCTATCCTCAGTTGTATGTGTGTTCTAATGACAAGGAAGCTTGCATTTTTGATGTTTTATGCTACCAGGAGGGTAGTAATGATAGAATTTGAAATTTGAGATTTCGTAGGGATTTTCATGAAAGGGAATTAGAGGCTGCCTTCTCTTTCCTTGAGTTCATTCAATCTCGGATCCCTAGGGGTGGTGGGAGTGACACTTCTCATTGGTGTCTCAAAGGGAATGACAAGTTTGATACCTGGTCCTATTACAATATCATTAGGGGAGCAGCTGCCTCCATTTTTCCGTGGAAGGGTGTTTGGAAAGCTAAGATCCCTAAGAGGGTGGCATTTTTTGTGGGGACAACGGTTCATGGGCAGATCCTTACATTGGATAATCTTAAGCTCAGGGGGCGCATTTTGGTGAATTGGTGTTGTATGTGCCATCAGAATGAGGAAACTATGGATCATCTTCTCCTACATTGTCTTGTAGCTCACTCTCTGTGGGTTTATATGTTTCAGATCTTTGGGACACAATGGGTCATGCCAGGCTCTGTGGAAAGCTTGGTGTATTGTTGGAGCTTTTGGTTGGGAAAATTTAATTTAGACATATGAACTATGGTTCCTGGCTGTTTGATGTGGATTGGTTGGATGGAAAGAAATCGGCACTTTTTTGAGGATACCGAGAATTCGTTGGTTCAATTTCAAGCTCTATGCCAGAAGACTTTATTTGATTGGTCTAGGTGTTGGGGCTTCTTGGATTGTTCCACTATTTCGGAGTTTATTTCTTCTCTTAGTATTGCACTTTAAGTTTTTCTTGTTGTTTGTTGCTGTTTGATTGTTTGTTGCTTTTTGTTTGTTTGTTGCATTTCCTTGTGTTCACCATCATGAACACCTTGTGTTTGCTTTCTTCTGTTTACCAGTTTGTTTATAATACTCTTATTACCTATATAAAAAAAAAGAAGGTATATTACCGCTTGCAGTGCATATGTATGTTGAAATTGATAGAGAAGTTATTGCAGAACATCCAAGCAGCACCTTGTTTGTTATGTCTACATGCATCTCAAATGATCTTCTGGGACTAAGTGTGTCTGATAGCCAACTAGTGGTTATTGGGCAGTTTATTTCATGTGTCATAAAAAGGAATGAAACTATTGATGGATTTTTTAAGGCTACTTGTGAACATCATTCCCTAAAACTCTAAATACCACTGTCCAACTTTGTGAAGTGTGGTACCTGTGCTTTTTAATTTGTTGATGCACAGGATTTTATTATTATTTGTAGATTTGCGAATATATATTGCAGTGTAGGATAATTCTCTGAATTTTATTAGAAATTTCTTCTCTCTGAAGTTGCATTTAGAATTAAATAGTTGTTGATTCTCTTGTATGTTCTTTCCATATGCAGGTCTTTATTATGATGGTAACGGCGGAATCTGGTATTCATATGACAACCAAACTCAGCAGTACATCCCTTGCACTGATCAGAATGACAACAAAACATCTGGTAACCAATCTGGGCTCCCCAAGGCATTGGATGGTTCCAGTAATAGAAAAGTAATCATTTCTGCACCAGCTACAACTGTAATATCAGTTGAGAAGGCTGCCTCATTACCAGATGCTGTACAGGCTGCAGCAACAGCAGCAATAGCTGCTGAGAAGAGAGAGAAGGAGAAGTCAAAAGAGATAAAGCTCGCTTCAAAGAGCAGTATTTTGGCTAATAAGAAGAAGATGAATAATGTATTGTCAATTTGGAAGCAGAGGAGTCATGAAGGACAGACAACTCGTGTGGCTCTTGATGACAATCAACCATCTGGGTCAGCTGATGATAGACCTTTTTCTGTTGCACCAGCTGCAAAGAGCAAGTTTAAGACTGATGCAACAGCAACAAAAGATAATATTTCATCCAGTTCGGTGGCTACCACAACTGTTTCTGTGGCCCAGACTGTTGGTTTGGAGTCTTTGGTCAAGCCAAGGCCTGTGAGTAACAGCTTAGGTGGAACTGTGATGGGGGTTATTAGGGGCTCTGGAAGAGTTGCAGTGAGATCAGATACTTTGTATTCAGGATCTTCTGGTGGAGTTTCCACTTCAACTGTTGCAGCAAGTGCTGCAGGTATGTCAACAAATGCAGATATACCTACAGTGGCAACTCCATTTAAAACGGATGCATCTGCCTTGGGTTCCTATACCCCACCGACGACTGCTGGGAGTGCCAAGAGGAGGTTTTCTGAAATGCCATTAAATCCAGCTTCTGCTCACAAGGAGCAACCTCAAACTACCTATAGGGATCGTGCTGCTGAGCGAAGGAACTTGTATGGTTCATCTGCCCTTGGAGACGATCTATCTGACCTAGGGCTTGGTGATTCAAGTAAGCTTGCTCAGCAATTTGTCTTTTAGTGGCATGCCTTTGGTTGTGTCTTACATGCTTATATTATATATGTTTATTATAATATAGTATGTAGAAAAATTCTCCAATAGATTGAAAACATCAACTTCCCTTTTACATTTGTCTTCGTAACTGGCCCTGGCCCTAGGATGCCTGCCACATGTCAGTTTTTTTTTATTAGAATTTAGTTATCCAATTTTATTGCCCATTGCTCTCTACCTGTCAATTTTTGTATCAACTTCTGAGAATTCCTGTCTGTTTACTGTTGGTGAACCTCCAAGATCGAGATTTTGGATTAAGGAAGGGTTCTATGGATTCAATGCCTTTCCCACCTGGTGTTGGTGGAGGGCGTGTATTCGGAGAAGCTAATGTCAATAGTTATGAGGTGATTACTGCAGACAAAGCAATTGATGAGAGCAATGTGGGCAACCGGATGCTCCGCAGCATGGGCTGGCATGAAGGCTTGGTATTATTTCCTTCTTTGCACTTAGAATAATGTGGACTGTTGATGTAGTGGTTGAATATAATTGAAATTCCCATTCCTATATTTTTTCAGATGCATCTAACAGTTCCTCAAGTCCTTCAGCTTGTCAAGCAGTCAAATATGGAGTATTTAGTTCTTAGAGTGTTCTATTTGTTTCTATAAATGCTAAAAAGCATATGATGCCAGCATCATCAATACCCTTAAAATATTTTCTTTGGTTTAATCTACATCTTATTATCATAGTTACTATAATTTTTTCTCCTTTTTTATTTGGGTACTGGGCTCTACATAGGAAATGGTATCTCCTTCAAATATTATCTTTGGTTTAACAAGCATCTTATCTTATATAATAGTTACTATCCTTTTTTTTTTTTGCTTAATGGACACTACATAGGACATGGTATCTTTTTACTAGCTTATATTTTGGGCACTTTAAAATCTGAATGATACCTGTGGCCACCTGGTGCATCTCTATGACACTTACGCTGAGATTCTAACATTTTCACTCTGGGGATTGTGTTTTTGGGTTTTGTTTTTGTTTTGGTCTTGATCTGGTGCACAGGGACTGGGGAAGGATGGAAGTGGAATGATAGAGCCTGTCCAGGCACAGTCCACAGAAAGTAGAGCAGGACTTGGGAGTCAGCAAAAAAAGGTTGATCCTAGCCTTGAAGTGCAAGCTGGGGATAGTTACAAAACTCTTATTCAGAAGAAGGCGCTTGCCAGGTTTCGGGAGATGTCGTAGATAGGTATGGAGTGACTGAAGCTGCTTGTGGAGTGAAGGAAGCGGATACAAAATCTTATGGTGGAAGATAGTGCCAGCGCTTTCTAATTGGCATTGAAAAATGTAGATTGCGATAGTGTTGTGGCAAGGCAGTGTTGGTTTAAGGTGTTGTATGACTCATTGTCTTATAAAAACTATATAGCTTTTCAGCAATAGCAAAATTCTAATAAAGCTTTGTATTTTGATTGCGCTTGTAGCCATTCTGTTCTCCAGATATCTTTTTACAAAACAGTAGTACATCTTTCTTAATAGATTAGTAATGAAGTAGGTTTGTGCTATTGACCACTTGAAAGTGAATTGCTGTATTAATTTCGTCAAAGTATATCTATTTAAGGTTCCGTTTGGGGAGTAGAGTAGAGTTGGCTAAAAATAGGCTAATTTTGGGCCAAATTTACTCTACTCACTCTCTCTCCCCCTTAATCCAAATGGATCATAAAGGAAAAAGTTCCAAAAGCGGCTTCCTTTGTCTAAATTGACCTCAATCTTCGTTCTTCAACTCATTGATAGATCTAGGGTCCCAAATTGTTGATTAGGAATTTATAGTAGGGTTAGTTGTGCGTGAGTTCTTAGTCTATAGAAAGTATTGGACTCCTAAAATGAAAATCGGCGGAAAGAGCTTTGACGTGAGTAGAAAATAGTAGTCACCCCACATCAATATTACTATGCAACAATCTATGATAGAAGAATCCTAAAGAATATCTTAAACTGCTATGAAGTGGTAATAATATATAAAGTGGTAATAATATTTGATAGCGAGTAGTTCGGCTTCCTAACCCCTCTTGTAAAAAGAGAGGAATACCATTGATGAAGTAGTTTATTGTATGATTGATTGAGCTGATTGATGAACATGCAATTAAAAGATACTAGGATGGAAACTAGATATGTCTTTGAGGCCTAAGAGATCTTTATTGGAAATTAATTTAGAGAATGAATGCCGCATCTTTCTTGCCTTCTTTTGGCATGAAATTCATTTTATAAAAAGTCTTGGATGATTTAGTTTAGCTGCTAGGTTGCTTACCATGTATGTTTAGATGAGTTCTATTTATAGTAGTATCTAATTACATCCTTCGATGTATTAGGCGTATCTAATTACTTTCTTGGATGTATTAGGCGTTAATGAGATTCTTTCCAGAGATTCTTGCCATTTTTCCACGCATTTGATGAGATCATATCTATACATGCTTAGGTGTCCTTATATGAGTATGTATATTTACATCCATGTGAAATTATAAGGTTGGCTATTTCGATTCTTATTTCTTAGATTAAGCTATAACCACAACATTTTCATAGTAAATCCTAAGGGACATATTACTGGTGGACAAAACAGTAATTTAAGTGGTAGGTTCATGTTAGAACTAATAACAACTTACTCCTTAAAATTTATTGTGAAAATGTTGTGAATGTAATACTTCTATTCCTTAGATTCTTATATATATAATAGATTGATATGTTCTATGATGCTGGTATTGTCTCTATTAATTTTCTCCGTTTTGGTGAATGGGTTTGCATGCTAGCTTTTTAACTAGTATTGCAAATTCCATTATCCAACATCAAATGGCTTGATCAAAATTTTATCTCAAAAACATTTTTGAAATTTTTTTTCCAAAAGCATTTTTCAAATTGTTTTCCACAAAAAAAAAAAGGCGCTTTCCAAAATGGTTTTCCAAATAAGTCTCCAAATTTGTTTTTCCAACTTGGTTTCAAAATTTTTTTTCCAACCCATGTGCTTTCCAAGGTTATTCCCCCCCCCCCCCCCCCCCCAAAAAAAAACCATGAAATTTTCCTTCAAACCTTTACCAAACTTATGAGATTTTTCCATCTTTGAAAAAAAAATTTTCTTCAAAAAAAAAAAAAAACTTATGACTTTGAAATTTTTTTTCCTAAAAATTAAGGAATTTTTCTTTTGAAAGTAACTTTTCAAAACACAATTTCCCTTTTCCTTAAAAAAATGTCTTCCATAAGAATTTTCCAAAAAATCCCGTTTTCTTTCACCAAAAAAAAAAAACCTTAAAAGACTCCTAAGAAATTGAATCCTTTGAAAATATGATTCCAAGAAAAAAAACTCATGAGATTTTCAAAAAACAAAAAGTAGAAATTAGGAATGAAATCGAAACATGGTTTTGTCTTAGCATAGATGTTGTAGAGTTTCTAAAACATTTTCCACACATAATAAAACTTCCGAGTCCATATCAAAATGAAATGGATTGAACTGACCAAAGTTAAACTAATTAGAATTAAGATTAATCGGCCCGTGTTAAATTGTATGAGTACGAACCAACTAAAATTTTGAGAACTGGTTGAAACTGATGGTGTTTGGTCGAAATCGAGGTCGTTTGCTATTGTTTGGGCCAATTTAAACTCTGTTTTCCTATGAGAATGCTGGAGTTGGTTGGAATTCCCTGAGATGGGTTCAATGGTATAACTAGCTTTGATTGGTATGGAATTCATTTTATGTCAAATCTTGGTGACATATTGCTAAGGTCTTAGCTTGATTAGTTGTTAGCTTGCTTATCATGTATGTTTAGTTGATTTCTATTTGGAATAAGTCTGTAATTACATGCATCGATGTATTGAGAGTGAATGCGATTCTTTTCATGTTGCCACCTATTTGATGAGATCATATCTATATAGGCTTGGTTGTCCTTACATGTATAATATATATGTACATGCATGATGCATGCTGCATTTTTTGACTCTTATTCATAGATTGATATTTCTTGATGTTAGTTGGACTATTTTAAGAGTAACTCACAATCAAAATTTTTATGCAACCCACTGCGTGAGGATTAAAAAAAGCAGCATGTGTTTGACGTATTACTTATGTAAGTTATGTCTTACGTAACTTACATAATGTTTCTTTAACTTACATAATGTCATGTGACTATAAATGCATTTTTTTTAACTATTAAGTAGTGGGTTGCATAAAAATATTATTTTTCTTTAACTTAATTTGAAGTAATTTTTTTATTTTCCTCGAAATCTTTGGGAGGTGCCGTTAGTATATTTTCAAATAATTTATGATTTTATTAGTACTAAAACAAGAAATTAAAGGACCACCCCACCAAGCTCAACCTCAAAAATGTTTCTTTGTTTTTCTCTATTTTGCAGTGTGTTCTTTTGATACATACAGGTGCTTCTTTATATATACAAGAAGTACGAACAATCATTTCCCAAGATAATGCAATTCATTTTGATGTAAATAGCTGTTGCTTTGTACATTTAATTCTCCTGATTCTTTTTTATGGAGTTGGTAGACTTTATATATATTGAGAGGGCATAATTTTAGTTTAATTTTTCACCACATCTCATTTTGTGTGAAACAGAAGAGAATAACAATTCTTGTTTTCCAACAACCATGCTTGTTGGAACTGAGTTTTCAAGGACTACGGTCATCAAGAAAGTCAAACATTGAAGGGGTCAAAAAAAAAAAGAGTCAATCAGCTAAGACCTTAGAACCATTTTCAACCACCAATTAGCTTGTCCAGTTCCAATTGGCCAAGTAATGAATTTAACCTCGAATAGTTGGCGGAGGTGAACCAATAGCTTGTCCATTTTGCAAATATAAATCAAATTTTTGTTTTTTTTTTTTTTGAGAAGATACGGTGTAAACAAACTTAATTGTCTTCATACGTACTCTGTTTGAACGTATAGTTGAACTTTCAGTGTAGATAGAACCTACAAATCAAACTCATGAGTCATGAGTTAAGACCTCAATTAGAAGTCTGAAACTTGAAAACCATTTCCTTCAACAACCAATTTCTTGTCCACTGTTGCAGATGCAAACAAAAAAGTTACATGTGTTTCATAATTTCATTTGGGATTTGAATTTCCTGCAAACCCCGTGACTCGTTCTAGGTAGGTAACGTGGGAAACGATTTTCATTTTTCGCAACCTCTTGTTCTTTATTTATTTCCTTGGTTAAAGGGAAAACCTCTTGTTCTTTCTGGTTGCAAGGAAAGATGTATGCATTTACGTGCAATACTAAAGTATTAATATTAAAAGTCACTAATTCTACACGTAATGCATGAGGATGGACATATATACAATATTTTATAGTATGGAATAATTTCTACCCTTAGATTCGATTAGTTAGAGATAGATGGTATAGCTGTTAAGCATTAATGGCATTGCACACTTACTTCGCACAATAATCGTTTTTGTCACGGAATTGTCAATCCAAGAAGCACCGGCCAAGTCCCAAATGAATTCGAGTTGTTTGAATCATTTTAAAATTCAAGAATTATTATTGACATGGATTGCATTATCCATGTGGAATATATAATATTAGTAAAAGTTATTTAAGTTTTTATAGTTTCACGATTCACGAGAGTCACGACTTTACTAATCATTTAAATACTTAAATAATTGGTTGAATAATTTAAGAGGTTTATTGAAAAGTTCATATTTTGGGTCTGTTTGGATAGAACTTATTGCTGAAAATTAAAAACTGAAAACTGAAAACACTGTAGCAAAATAATTTTAAAATGTGTGAATAGTACCGCGAGACCCATTTTTAATGAAAAAGTTGCTGAAAAGTGAAATTTGTGGATCCGTGAACAGTGCACAGATGCACTGTTCACAGAAGACTGGGTCAAAAACTGCGGCATTGGAAAAAAAAAAAAAAAAACTGAAAACGCTGAAACGCAAAACGCAGTTTCAGTGGAATCCAAATGCCCTCTTTATCCCTAAACTATAGAAATGTTTTATTTATATTGTTAAACTTTACTAAAGTTTGTTTTTTATCCCTAATTAAACTATTGAAATAGTTCTTTTTTTATTCTTATTTTTGTCTCTATACTATTCAAAAAACTCTTTACAAAGTTTAGAGATGAAAAAAGAACTTTTTAAAATTTAGGGACGAAAAACAAACTTTTAGTAAAGTTTTAGGACATAAATAAAACGTTTTCAATAATTTAAGGACGAAATATGAACTTTTTAATAGGTTAAGGACAAAAAATGAACTTCTTATAGGGAATCAAATTCAAACTTTTATTAAAAAATAAACAACTTTAGCAATCGATTTAATTAGAAACTAATTTGGACACTTCACCTGAGAAAAATATTTATATTTTTCTCTCCGTATATGGTCTGTGCACATTTGCATGCTTACTTCACACAATAATTGTTTTTGTCACGGAGTTGTCAATCCAAGAAGCACCGGCCAAGTCCCAAATGAATTCGAGTTGTTTGAATCATTTTAAAATTCAAGAATCTATGGGTCCGTTTGGATAGAACTTATTTTGCTGAAACTGAAAACTGAAAACTAAAAACACTGTAGCAAAATAATTTTTAAATATGTGAATAGTGCCGTGGGACCCATTTTTAATAAAAAAGTTGCTGAAAAGTGAATTTTGTGGGTCCATAAATAGTATACAGTACACTGTTCACAGTTGAATTGGTCCACTATTGCGGCTACTGTTCATGCACAATGCATGAACAGTAGCCTCTGCATCCTGAAACGCGTGCCCAGAAAAAAAAAAAAAAAAAAAAAAGGAAAACGCAGCTTCAAAAATGCAACATGAATTAATTCCTATCCAAACGCCCTCTATATATTATATATATAATAGGTGAAGCAGAGAGAAACTCCAATTGCAATTCTAAATTAGAATCCTAATTTTGTGCCATGTGTCAAGATTCATGTGGTTTCATTTGTCTAAATTTAAGTGGATTAATTGTAATTTTAGTGTGCTTTTTTTTTTCCCCCACACCTGCATATTTCAAGGTTCATCTCTCCACACCTGCGTATTTCAAGGTTTATCTCCCCTTCTCCAATAATAACCTTCATATACAACTCCCCTGTTGTTCAATGAATGTTATGGAATTTCAAAAGAATCTTTTGGTATCAATGATGCATGTATTTGGGTAATTTTGTATCTTATATAAGAAAAGGTTCTCTAGATATTCCGACTGTACTAGTCTTTACAATTTTCATGGTCTTAGTTTATGCTCTGCAAAACGAATTCCAACCATTCCTAAGGTTTGATTACTGCTTTCTTTCATCTGCCTATACTGTAGTTCATTTTTGTGTAAATTTTTTATTGTTTAATTATATAATTTTGTGGTTTTCCTATGATTGATGTTGCATGTTTATTTTCTTTCATTTGCCTATACTTTATTTCCTTTTTGTCAATAATTTTTATTGTTTAATTATAAAATTGTTTTGTTTCCCTATCATTGATGTTACATGTTTCTTTTCTTTTTCATAACACGTTATCAACACGAATCTCTACCCAATTTCGGAAGGAAATTGTAATCCCATTATTTTTCAAATATCAAAGATTATTTATGTAATTTTCTCAACTTACTGTAAGTTTTCTTTTAAGGAATTAGTACTTAGCCTATTTGTTTGTCTTTACGTTTTATGCTCATAACTTTAGTGATTGTTAATTAATTAAATTTTTTTTTTATGAGATTCATGTTATTCTATTGTTATGAGATGCACGTTGTAAGATTCACATTTAATTGATTAAAATATTTTGCTAAAAATGGTTTGTGATAAAGCAACTTAATCATAGCTGTGGGGAGTAAAGATACCTTGATGGGAGTATGGGCCGATGGGTCATGCTAAGGAAGGCCGACCTGCTCTTGGGTTTAGGGCCTGTTAGTACTACGGGTCGGCCCATAAGCCGAGGATCCGAAGATCCAGCCGAGGATGTTTTTCCCCTCGGATTGGCACCAGAGAACCCGAGACTTCATGGTAAAGGTTAGGGAATGACACGGTCAAGATCAATGGTTAAAGGGGGTGAACCCTTGAATGTCCTAGAAGCACCGATGTTGGAAAAATGTCAAAGGTAAAGGCTGCTACCTCCACATTAAAGACCCTGCACCTACCACCCTGGCCGCATTAATGGGGAAGTGACACTTGAACAGTGGAAGGGAAACTTCTAGTTACTGTTCAAAGGCACTAAGAAAAGAAATATCTAGGCTAAGGGAGGAGTTGGGGCAACACGTGTATAAAGTATTAAAAAGAGGAGTATTTAAGGAGAGACCTAGAACAGAAACGGGAGGGGACTTTTTGTAACCTAAAAAAAGAAAAAAGACAAAGAGAAAGATATAATATAAGAACAGCTCTCGGCTTACGTCCGAGGAGGCCTATTTACAATATTCCTTGTTGTTTCCAAGTACTGGCAATCTTTGGTTTGTCATTTAATTCCCACACACTTCTAACCTAGGTTTCAAGCCCACACTCTACAAATTCGTATTGTTTAAGGCTCATTGGGCCTGAGCCCATAACTGTTCTTGGGTCCAGGTGCAATTGTGCACTTACAATAGCTATATGTACCGTATATGAATCAACCTTGAATATATATGTCTATGTAGCATTCTTTCATTAGAATTTTTTATGATAAAAATATTTGTAAAAAATTACATAATGCTAAGTTTTATTAAACATGAATAAACTAAGTCTTTTAAACATGACTAAACTCATGATTAATAATAATAAAAAAAAACAAAATCTATAGTATCACTTAAATAATAAAATGCAATATATTTATTTCCATTGTTTTATTAAATTATATCCATTCCCGTGCGGTAACATGAGTTACATACTAGTTATTATTAACATGGATTGCATTATCCATGTGGAATATATAATATTAGTAAAAGTTGTTTTAGTTTTTATAGTTTCACAATTCACGAGAGTCATGACTTTACTAATCATTTAAATACTTAAATAATTGTATCCTTAGGCTATTATTACAAATGTTATATCTTTTTGTAGTGATACTTTGGTTATATAATGTATTATAAGTCCGTTTAAAAAACTCTATATATTATTTTCGTATTTATATGTTCTAATATGTATTACTGTTTCCTCAAAAAAAAAAAAAACTTAATTGTAATTATTTAAACTTTAAGAATTAAATTAAATTCCTTAAATTTTCAAGAGTACTACAATGGTTAACCATTGACATTGCTTATTGTAACTGGAATAATATCCTTTCCGATTGAGTTTATAACTAAGATTACTTTTATTATACATAAATTACAATAAGTCATTTAAACAGTTAGTTAAAAAATTGAAAAATAATTTTTTAATAAATAATTTTTTTTTATTACAAACCGTGGACATGACTAATTGCAATTAGAATGATATTCCTTTCAATTGAGATTATGTATAAATTATAACAAGTCAGTTTAACAGTTACTTAAAAGATTGCAAAATAATGATTTGTTCATAGATTTATTGATTTTTGAAAAACAAGAATAAATGTTATTTTGACATTTTTTAATTTTTTTTTAAATAAAAAATTTGGCAAACCGTCCCTTCATGGCTACTAAAAGAGTATATCCTTCCCGCTAAGGTTTCGTGGAAAAAACTTTACATGTAAAAAAAATAAAAATAAATAAAAGCCTTTATTTTTTCAGTTTTAAAAGTCAAATCGTAATTGCCTTAAATAAAATAAAATAAATTAAAGTAAAAAACGTCAATCTTGTTTTGTTTTGTTTTGTTTTGGGGACCCTGGTTGCTGTCGAAAACCAAAAGCTAGAACTTGAGTACAACCATACAATAGATCTAGATACCTCACAATTCTCACAAGTTTTTCTACGACTATCGAGGTGATAAATTGTGATTTATGTGTAATAAAAATTATATCAAATGTGGTCTCATATAAATTGATGTTGTTTTAGTCACAATTTGCTATATTAACATGTGAAATTTGTCATGTTTCTAACCTTGTTAGCAAGGTACAGTATAAATAAACTTCCACTCACGATCCAACAAGTGGTCCCCATCTACATTCTCTGGAGTTGTTTGAGTGGTGAGGAAGTAGATGGAGGATTTTGATATTTTTTATATATATATGGAGGAAGTAGATTAAATTGTCATTAAAAAGAAAAGAATTTGACTTAGGTAAAATATTTATGTGTACTCAACTTGACATTACTCAGTCACATGACAAGTTTTGAGCACAGTGTAAATAAACTTTCACTCACATTCCAACTAGTGGTCTCCATCTCCACTCTCTCTAGTTGGTTGAGTGGGGAGGAAGTTGATGGAGGATTTAGATGTTTTTTGTATATTCATTAAAAAGAAAAGAATCAAACTTAGGTAAAATATTTATATGCACTCAGCTTGACACCATGTGGTCACATGACAAGTTTTGAATTAGGTAAAGTATTCGTGTGCACTCCACCACGCGGTCACGTGACAAGTTTTGAACACATATTTTGGTATTTATCCGGTTTCATTAGTATATTAATCACGTGATCTGAAAGTATCGAATTTGAATCTAAGTAGTGTCCAAAAAAAGAAAAAGAAAAAAAGTAGTTGAGACTTGGAATTAGCATTAAACGACATAATTACTGCTCATGCTTTACTTGGTCCCATTTTAGTTATTAAATATGGGGTTGTTTGTGTGTATAGCTCAAGCATATTCCATGACAGGTTAGTCAAGCATGATAATTGAACAATTAGATTAGTAAAATAGGAGGCTTTGGCTTGTGCCATTCCCATGTCTCTTTTGTTTTGGGTAGATGGAGTTTGTCTTTTTGGATATGGATTAGCCAATATACTTTTGGATGAATGGGACTTCACTGGAAATAAACAAAATTCCAAGTCTTTCCAAAAGTAAAAGAAGAAAAGAACCTGGGAAATTTCATAGAAATTAGGGTCAATAAGAAACAAGAAAATGGATTTAACACTTTATTTTTATTCCACGGAATGATATTCACGTAATTGACTGGACTGGAGTGGCTGCGCTCTCTCTTCTATCTCCGTCTCCGTCGTTTTCTACTGTTTCCAAAAGTGGTCGTAGTGTCTTAAAAAAAAAAAAGTAATCTACGACCAAAAACAGTAATTGTATACCACTAAAAAGATACCACTTTTATTATAACTATTTTATATAGTAGATTGTGATTAATAATATGTTTCTTTAATATAAATACACAATTTTTTGTTTACTGCTTATAGTTAGCGATATAGACAACTGTAGAAAAAATTGTGATTTTTTATGCTATATTAGATTTAAAAAAAAAAAAAAAAAAATAATGTTACAAAGTATTACTATTCTGATGAGGCTGACTGACTGAAGAGTCTTTGCTGTACTCTCATTGGGGCTTATGCATTATTCCATGGTTTGCATTCAACGTAACAATAAGGACCCACCATGCACTCCCCCTCTCTTTGTTCTTGTTGTGGTTTCTTTTCATTGTTTTTGCTTTCCTTCTTTTGTCTTCTTCCCTTCTGATCAATGCTATGTTTTTTGTTAAACAACTAATTTAGTTTTAATTTCATTCCTTAATTATTGTTATTATTATTGTGTAAAATTAATTTCTCTATTTTCAAAATCAAATCGATTTTTATCTTTGAATATTTACTCCTTTAAATTTCAGTGGATATTAACTGACATGTCAAAAAGGACCGATTTTTTTTTTTTTGGAAAAAAGAAGGTACTATAGGAAGTGTATAAGTTTTGAAATCAAGTAGTAAACTTCAACTATTTTTTTAAAAAAATATGCTTTAAATGGAAATGAGATAGTAAAATGACACTCATTTGCTTTTGAAAATTCTAGAAACTAATACAATTGAGAAACCAAATTAAACTTCGTCCTATAATTTCAGAGCAAAAAAATGAAAAATTTGTAGCTTAATCTTCTTTTCATGCCCTTTCTTTTTGGTTCCAACCAATTGTAAGTTGTACATTTTTTTTGTTAATTTCTCTTTTTCTATCACCCTCTTAGTGCGTGCATATATTTAGGGAAATGGGAATTATTTCCTCCACATGCTCTATGGAGTGGGCACAAAAGATATCTTCCCTCGAAGAAAAGCACACTTCAAAAAATTTAAGGAATAGTTAAAGCCATAGTTGCAAAGATGTCATCCTATTCCATTATTTTATCTTTTAAATAAATAAGGGTAAGTACGTAATAAATATTTAAAATTTAGTTTTAGTTACACATCAAATCCTAAAATTTTAATTGCATCAATATTTACAATGTAAAAATATTTCAATTTGAGTTCTTAATGAGCTTTTGTTAATTAAAAATATTGTAAATTATATATTTCTTGTCTATGTTTTGCATGTATGCATGAAGTAAAGTATCCAATGAGATTACCAAAGGCAAGCAATGACACAACACACAAATTAGATTCTAATGGTTTTTTTTTTTCTCTCTCGATTTAGGTCAGCCCATTTAGTTAGAGTTTGTCTTTAAGTTTGTGTGTATGTGTGTGTGAGATAAATTGTGCACCTTGGATGTTGGATGTTCATGAGAAAAGGTGACCCTCTTTAGTCAAGAATTTTTCTAACCTTGGGATGTAGGCATGTGTACATTTTTTCTATTTTGGCAACTTCATTGGGGACACTAGAGAATTTAAACCAATGAGATTTGATACGTAATTAATTACAATTAGTTCTTTTAAAATCAATCATAATTATCACATATAGTCATATTCATTTAGCCTTAGATTCCAAGAATGCATTTAGTGATCCATTGAAACTTGATGTTTTTTCTTGCATTTGATAGTCCATTGAAACTTGATGCTTTTTTATCTTTAAATCTAGTAGACCAATTTTTGCACTAAGATATCCTTTTGATAGTGAGAGCTTTGATATTGTTTGGAATTATGTTCTTATCATTTAATGGATTAAATGACAATTTAATCTTTCTTTATAAGATTACCATTTTATGTTCGATTCACGAACTGACTATTAGCTACAAAATAGTATATAGATAGGTGGCATGGTACCTACCACACAAAAGAAAACAATAAAAGAATTGTTAGAGCATTTTCATTAAATTTTTTTATTTATTCTTTATGTATTCTAAAGATGAACGAAAAGAACCGATAGTGGTGATTGTGTGTGAAGAAAAATAAACAGTTAAACAAAATTAAGAAAAATTGATATTTTAATGAAATGTAATGTGTTTTAAAAAGTGAATATATAAAATAGAAAAAATAGGTTTTTATGTTAAAATAGACATGAATTTTTGCATGAATTGATGTAAATACTCTTACAATGTTGAACATATATTAGCATATAAAAGCATTCTTAGTTATTGTACAAAACGTTTTATTGTGGAATGGCAACCATTCATTTTTTTTTCAAGCTTTTATTGTGATTTTTAAAAATAAACAGAAAATTCTAGTTTATATAAACTTGAATAAAGGTTTGGATACATCCATTAATCATAGTGCCATCAAATTGTATTTAAGTAAACTAATATATTTCTATTTTCTTTTGGGGGCTTATTAATTTGCTTACTTCAACCCCCAAAAAAATAAAAAGCCTGTATAGAATTTAAACTTGATTTCTTTGATAATTGTAATTATTCAACATAAAGTATTATTACTAATTTATTTATTTATTTATTAAAAAGTAAAATTTTACAATCCTCAATTTGATCCTATAATTTGATATGTAGACCTCTCCATCAATCTTGTGTGGGATTTTGATCTTAACAACCTTGCTTTTCACCATATTATTTGGATTTTCACCAAATTTATTTGGAAAAAAAAAGTTGGAAAACATATTTGAATTTTCCATTGAATTTTACAAAATCCTAAATATGAATAAAGTACTTATTATCAATAAAATCAAGAGGACATTACTCGGGTTTGGAAATTGAAATATATGGAGAACACTGTAATTTGCAACTACACCAAGTTTAGAGGGTAAAAGTGTAATTTTCTCTAAATATTAATTATATATCTAATTACCGTTTCATGCATTGCATGAGTTAACTACTAATTTAAGTTTAAATTGAGAGAGTATGTATCTTAAGAAGTGAGCATGAAAAAAGAAAAGAAGAACTAACAAAATGCTATGCATGAATTAACTACAAATTCAAGCTTACATTTACATTGGGAGAGTATGATGTCATATCTTAAGATGTGAGAATGAAAAGAGAAAAAGAAGAACTAACAAAATGGAACGGAGGATATATAATCCTAGCCAAATACAATAAACTGCTATCAACCCTATTGTTATGCCTAGAATAGCAATCATGTCCGCACTCTGAGCGTTCCCATTTATGTTCCACCTATAATAATATGTCACTTTTATTTATTTAAAACTTTGGTTATTTTATAACATATGAAAAATTAAATTTGTGACATATGAATTGTGATTATTAGAGTATAAAGTGAAACATTCAAAGTGGGATAGAAATTTTTTTGTTAATTATGTCTAAATGAGTTTGATTTGATTTATGATTTCTTTAAAAATCTTTGAAGTATTTTTTTTTAATATACCGATAATTGGGAGTGACATGATTTGAATTTTGAATTTGTTTTTAAGACCCAAGGTAAAGCTGCTGGACCTCGAAGAAGTTTGGGCTCACAATCTATTTGTATAGTGGGCTTTTGGATTTCCTACCATGGACGGTGTTATGCTCGGCTGCCCCATTCACTGAATCTCCCCTCTTTTCCCACTAACTCTCTCATTTCTTCCTTGGGGAGAATTGATATTACTCTCTCTAGTCTTTTCTCTCTGAAATTGCCAACCCCCCTAACTGAATCTTCTTAGCCTATTTATAGCCAAGCTTAGTGGAACGGTCATGATTATTCCCCTGGTGGGTGGAAAGAGGGGTCCAATACTATTAGCCATAAGTGGGGGTTTAGTTCGGAGTGAGAGGAAATGAGAGTGGCATTGGAACTGGCTCCACTGCTGGGTTTCATGCTTGGCAGGCGCGTTCCCTAGACAATGGAAGGGATGTCCAATACCGTTTCATCTAAGTGGATGTTTGGTGGCGGGAAAGAGAAAATGATAGTGGCGTTGGGACCAACCCCGCATGTAAGTTCTGTGCTCGGCAGGGGCACGTCACAGACTGCTTTGGGCTCTCCGAGCTCAAACCTCTTGGATGGCACGTGCGTTACCATGTGTGATCAGCGCGGGGTTCTTATAAGAGTTAGTCTTCATGGGCCTTAGGGCGATTGGGCTTGACGGGGGGTGAGGCCCGTACAGATATGTAAACCAAAGAAAAAGGAAAATTATTCAATAATCTAAAATATTGCTCTCACCTCTCGCCTGGATGGTGGGTCATACCATGAATTTAATTTCTTAACTTACTAATAAGTGAGCTAGAGAAGTACAATAATTACTTTAGTGGAAACCAATTTCCTTTCATTTATTTTCCTTATGGATTTAAACCATTGGATTTAAATAGATCCAATGGTAAAAGAAACCCTCATTAATACTAATATTCTAATTGATCTCATTTATTATCCCTTATTTAATACGTTCCATACTTATTTCTAAACCTAAAAAAATTTATAAGTTTGACTCTTTCTCTCTCTCCACTACATGTCTCTAGTAATTGCTATTAGACTCCTAAATAAATAGTTAAGAACTCCTATACTCTAATTCTTTAGTAATTGCAAGATCATACCAAAATTTTTTTTCATGAGCTTTTTATTAAAAAATTGTGTAGAAATTCCAATTGTATATAAATAAGGTACTTTCTTACCCACTCCCACAAATCAACCTAGGGGTATTTGTGCATAATTGGTTCCAACTATAATTATCATCTACATGTCAATGGACCAAGCAATAAAACGGCATAGCAAAACCATGTGTATTCGTGTGTAATTGGTTCTCTTCCATAATAGCAAAACGGCATAGCAATAGTTTTGTTATTAATTAAAGTTAGGCATGTTGTGGTTTTTTTTTTTTTTTGGCTCTGGTGACCTAGCTGTGGAGGTGGAAGAGCCATCGAGGAGATAGAGAGAGAAACGTGCAAAGAGAAGGAGAGAGTGGAGGTGGAAGAGCCATGGAGGATATAGAGAGAGAAATGTGCAGAGAGAGAGAGAGAGAGAGAGAGAGAGAGAGAGAGAGAGGGAGAGAGAGAGTCAAACGTATAAATTTTTTTGGGTCTAGAAATAATTATGAAATGTATTAAATAAGAGATAATAAATGAGATCAAAAAGAAAGAGAGAGTGGAGGTGGAAGAGCCGTGGAGGAGATAGAGAGAGAAACGTGCATAGAGAAAGAGAGAGAAACGTGCAGTGGAGAGAGAAAGACTCAGACTTATACATTTTTTTGGGTTTAAAAATAAGTATGGAATGTATTAAATAAGGGATAATAAATGAGATCAATTAAAATATTAGCATTAATAAAGGTTTTCTTTTTCTTTTTCTTTTTGCCGTTAGATCTATTTAAATCCAATGATTTAAAAAATGTGCAATTTTTTAGAGTTGCACTAGATATAATTTGAACCCATTATATATATATCGTAATCATTAATAAGAGTCTTGTAGCTGAATTGATACCTTCCTATGCACAAAACCTTTGAGATCTAGGGGAGAAAAGATTCAAGCTGCAGAGTTAGCAGCATATTATAATTATCTCAAAAAAAAAAAAAAAAGCTTATAATTGAACATTTATTAATTTTTATTTTATACCGTTAAGGTGTGAGCGAAGAGAACATTATTTTTCTATGCTACCAAAATATCAAAGAATTTTTCACTAACAAGTAGCAAGTACCATTGACGACAGCGTATTTCACTATATAAGAATCAAGCCTTCTCGAGGCTTGAAAAGCATTTGGGACAAAAGTTGTTGCCAACAAAGTTCTTGGAAATTGCAGATCATATACTTTTCAAGTTTTCCAAGTGCATTTACATTCCTAATTTCAATCTTCTAGTAGGAACAGACGACAAGAAAAGAATTTTTTGCCCTTGACTTTTCACCTGGTCTTGGCGTCTTGACTAACTTTAACACCAAGAAAGAGGATACTAAATATGTAGTCACTCTCGTGCCGACTTTATCTGGTTCTTTTTATTTTTATATATAGACAAAATTGAAGTATAATACTTGAGGCGATATTCCTTAAATTCTCTTCTTAATATTCAGTCATGTGACTACTTAAATTAAAAAATGTACTTTCATCTCATGAGAAAAAATTCACATAAAAAAAATCTTAAAATAAGAACATAAGGAATAACACCTAAGTACTGTACTTAAGTCTTATTCTTTGTATATATATATATATATATATATATATATATATATATATATAAATCTTAAAATAAGAACATAAGAAATAACATCTAAGTATTGTACCTAAGTCTTATTTTATATATATATATATATATATATATATATATATATATATATATATATATAAGTCCGGTTAATATATGCTCTTAGAGCACACATTAATCATCTATTTTAAGAAACTTTTTATGAGTAATTGAAAAAACTATCAAAAAAGTTGGTAAATTTGTTTTATTTTTTATTTTTTTTCATTTTTCATTAATCATATATATATATATATATATATATTAACATCAATTAATTTGAAATGGTAACATCATAAGGTTTACATCAGTTTTTAACAAAAACAGATGGAATTTGCCTCATCCTTACAAATGGCGGCTCCAGAAATTTTGTTTAAGGTGTTCCTTAAGAATCATAAAATACACAATTTTATTTCTTTTTAACCTTTAGGTAATTAGGTTTGATTCAATGTTATTAATTTCATTCCGTTCCGACTAGAAAATACCGTGCCGGTAAACAAACCGAAACAATAACCCACCATATTTCACTTTAGAAAAAATTTCGGGTCATTCCGATCTATTTTAGGTGTTTCGGGGTGTTTCAGTAAATACCGACTGAAATTCAAGATTCGGCTGGCATGAAGTTTGTGCTTAAAAAAAATAAAATTTGTTCTTAATACCAAAACAAATTTACATTCTGTAAACCAAAAAACCTCAAAAGGAAAAAAAAAATGAAAAGAAAAGAAAAGAAATGAACAAAGGTACCTGTACAGCTAAAAGAAAGATCGTATTGAGAAATTTGAGATTTAAAACTTGAGAAGAGGCACACTGATACTGGTAAAAGACATAGAAGTTACGAACAAGGAGGAAGGCAAAACGTAGATGTAAAAGTGTAGATGAAGATGTGATCAAATTTAAAAGTATAGTGTGTAAAAATCGAAGAGATTTAAAAATAGATGTAAATTTGTTTTGTTTTGTTTTTTTTTTTCATTTTTCATTAATCATATACATATATATATATATATATACATATATATATATATATATATATATATATATATATATATCAACATCAATTAATTTGAAATAGTAACATCATAAGGTTTACATCAGTTTTTAACAAAAACAGATGAAATTAGCCTCATCCTTACTAGTGGCGGCTCCACGAATTTTGTTTTAGGTGTTCCTTAAGAATCATAAAATACACAATTTTATTTCTTTTTAACCTTTAGGTAATTAGGTTTGATTCAATGTTATTAATTTCATTCCGTTCCGACTGGAAAATACCGTGCCGGTAAACAAACCGAAACAGTAACCCACCATATTTCACTGTAGAAAAAATTTCGGATCATTCCGATCTATTTTAGGTGTTTCGAGGTGTTTCAGTAAATACTGGCTGAAATTCAAAATCCGGCTGGCATGAAGTTTGTGCTTAAAAAAAATAAAATTTGTTCTTAATTCCAAAACAAATTTACATTCTGTAAACCAAAAAATCTCAAAAGGAAAAAAAAATGAAATGAAAAGAAATGAACAAAGGTACCTATACAGCTAAAAGAAAAATCGTATTGAGAAATTTGAGATTTAAAACTTAAGAAGAGTCACACTAGTACTGGTAGAAGACATAGAAGTTACGAACAAGGAGGAAGGCAAAACGTAGATGTAAAACTGTAGATAAAGATGTGATCAAATTTAAAAGTATGAAGTGTAAAAATCGAAGAGATTTAAAAGTAGATGTAAATTTGTTTTTTATTTTTTTTCATTTTTCATTAATCATATATATATATATATATATTAACATCAATTAATTTGAAATAGTAACATCATAAGGTTTACATCAGTTTTTAACAAAAACAGATGGAATTTGTCTCATCCTTACTAGTGGCGGCTCCACGAATTTTGTTTAGGGTGTTCCTTAAGAATCATAAAATACACAATTTTATTTCTTTTTAAGCTTTAGGTAATTAGGTTTGATTCAATGTTATTAATTTCATTTCGTTCCGACTGGAAAATACCATGCCAGTAAACAAACCGAAACAGTAACCCACCATATTTCACTTTAGAAAAAATTTCGAGTCATTTCGATCTATTTTAGGTGTTTCAGGGTGTTTCAGTAAATACCGGCTGAAATTCAAGATTAGGCTGGCATGAAGTTTGTGCTTAAAAAAAATAAAATTTTGTTCTTAATACCAAAACAAATTTACATTCTGTAAACCAAAAAATCTCAAAAGGAAAAAAAAAATGAACAGAAAAGAAATGAACAAAGGTACCTGTACAGCTAAAAGAAAAATCGTATTGAGAAATTTGAGATTTAAAACTTGAGAAGAGGCACACTGGTACTGGTAGAAGACATAGAAGTTACGAACAAGGAGGAATGCAAAACGTAGACGTAAAAGTGTAGATGTAAAAGTGTAGATGAAGATGTGATCAAATTTAAAAGTATGAAGTGTAAAAATCGAAGAGACAGAAGACGTGTGTGGTTAAGAATAATTAAAAATGAGAAGTAAGTAATATATGTTTGGTGAGAAAAAATAATACTGTAATAAAAAAAATAAAATGTTGAAAATTGTGTTGTATTGGGCAGTGTGTTTAGTCGAAGGAATCAAGCAATTGTCCAGCGTGCAGTAGTTTTATTATATATATATATATATTTATAGATTTTAGTTCAATTTTTTTTTAGTTTTTCATTTTTGCTTGAAAGACCCCAATATATTGTTAAATTGCTCAAATTATAGATCAAAATTTAATTTTATTGACATAAAAAAATTCAAGGTAGTCTTAATTTTTTTTTAAAAAGTACATAAATATAAAATTTTAAATTATTATATATATATATATATATATTTTTTTTTTCCAGGAACCACCCTGCCCTTCCTGCAACATTTATTTGGTTCCAAGACTTGATTCATGGTTCAAAACCTTTTGAAGAAAGGAAGGGAGAGAACAAAATTAATGGTCAGGAAATTTCCTACCAAATCCTATGTTAGATTTTAAGAATGAAGTAGAAAATAGGATGGAACATTTATATAATCTTGGAAAATTTCAAGTGGGTAGTTTATACATATTTTAAGTATGGGTTAAGAGTCCCACAAATTTAGTGTTCAAAATACATTAAAATTTTCCTCGTGTGTGTGTGGGGGGGGGGGGGGGGGGATGATTTTTCGTCGAGAAACAGAGTAGGAATGGCAAACATTTAAGTATAGGTTAAGAATCTCACAAATTTGGTTCTCGAAATGCAATGAATTTCTCCTTCTTTTGTGTGTGTGTGTGTGTATGTGGTGATGATAGCATGATTTTTCGTCGAGATACCGAGTAGGAATGCCAAACCATTCAATACAACAAATTTTGGTTTTCATGGTGTTATGGTATTTGTTTAGATTATAACATGTTGGGTTGTGAGTATGTTCTGCTCTTTTTGTTTAGTCTCCTACATAAAGATATACAACACATACATGACTTAAACATTTCCTTCACATGAATAAAGAACATGCTCATCTAAAAAAATTAAATTGAATCTCAGACCCCTTCTTTAGCTAATGGAAGAATAGTTTGGATTAGCGTTTTCATTATATACGGCTTTCCGCAGAATCCTATATGTATCTATGAGATTTTAAAATTTTTTTTTATTTACTAAAAGTGGGTTAAAATACAATTGTATCTAATATAGTAAGCTTTTAAAAAGTTGAACTAATACCCAAAAAAGCTAAATCAAATGCACAAGTTTCTTTCTTTTTGGCTCTGTTTAAATTTTACATTAATGTTAGAAACAAAACTTTTTCACAACTTATCAAGTTATAATTTAAGTAACATCACCTTTTTATGAAGTCAACTATTTGATACTGTTTTTATCATGGAACAATCGTAATAGTGTACTAACTATTGTATTTAAACGGTTGAGGAAAATTTCTTCCCTTAAATTTTAACCTTCAGTTTTAATTTCTTTGGTTTGTTGATGTATACTGATATTTTTATGTTGGACAAGTAACAATAAAGATTTGTGCAACTGAAAAAGAAACGTCGAACAGCATATCGGATAATAATGATGATAATTAAAAAAACAAAACAAAAAACACTGTACGTTATGTGTTTGTGCCTCACTTTCCGGGCTGTACCTTATGCAAGAAAATATATCCCACTATTAATTTATTATGCTCTAAATAGGAATCACTGTTCACTAGCTTGCGAAAACAACAATCCTCTGTCCATAACATTTTTTACAATTTTATTTTCTTCTTCTAATAATGAGTTGAATTGGTAGATTATTATCAATCTAATATCATTCTTATATAAAATTCAATCGCTTCACTCATATTATATAACAACCATACTCTGCCTAACTGTTTTTCTTTTTATTAAAAAAATTGTTAAATTTATGGTGTCACTAGTCGTTGCAAAAATATTGCGAGGTGTGACTCAGTGCAGGGTCTTTCAATTGATATCAACCACAAATATAAAAGCGAATATGAAGTATCCATTTTCAAGAGTATGTGAGCAGCGAGCACAAATACAAAAAAGGGAGCAACAGTAAAATGGAACAAAATGCTAAGCCAAACATTCCATTAGGGGAGCTGGCCTTGACTCTTTTGTGTGGTATTCATTCTCGTTCAGCTCTTGGAATCAAATCTGGCAGTGGTTGGAAGTGAAACAGCTCGCAAAATCCAACCACTTCACCCCCCAACCGTTTCTTGTGCCTCTATTAAAACAGAAAGGTTTCATGTTCCTTCATTGATTGATTATCCCTCTCTAACTATTGCTGCAACTTACTCACATGACAAATTATAAAGGGAAATGTTAACCAGCACCGCACGGTGCTGGTTAACTTTTCCTTTTCTGTATTTCAATTAAAAAAAAGAAAAAAAAGTTGTCAAAAAAATTACTAAAAGAGATAAAAATAAACGGTGCTAGTTAAAGTTTCATTTTTTGTATTTCAATTAAAAAGAGAAAAAAAAGTTGTCAAAAAAATTGCTAAAAGAGATAAAAATAAATTGTCAAAAACTGAAAAATTATCAAAAAGTTAAAAAAGTAACACAAAAAATTACCCAAAATATGTTATTAAAGGGCACCTTACGGTGCCCGTCAGCACAACCCAATTATAAATACCAGAGTTGTGAATGCATCAATTTTTCTTAAACAAGTTGCGACAAAAATTGTATAAATTATTGTGACGCTAGCATTTTTCCATTAAATTGTAATGGTAATTTGAAGTGGGAGAAGTCTCGCATCGTAACCCAACAAAACGTGAACGGGGCAATAATTTTAAAGGGACCCAAAAGAAGGTCAACAATATCTTCATTATAAGAAAGGGTCCAACAGTCTTTTTTTATGTTCAAACTCAACTAATCTTACACCTTATAACTCACAAGGTAATTTCCTTATTAATTTCCATACAAGCTCCAAGTATCTTTCCACTGATCCTCCATTTGGCACTATCTTAGGCCTAACACACTACTCTTCACACTATATAACTTGAGGCCTTTCTGTGTTATTTACGTCCCTCATAACAACCCTCCACTCCTACTTCAGTCTCTCTCTCTCTCTAAATCTCTTCCTAGAGTTTCCTTGAAGGGTCTCTCAATAGAATTCAATGGACAAGTTAGAGAAATGCGGTGCCAACTATGCCCCTCTTTCCCCTGTAACTTTCTTAAATAGAGCCTCTAAGGTTTATGCCAATCGTACCTCTGTTATATACGAGGGTACCCGCTTCACATGGAGGGAGACATACCAACGTTGCTGTGCTCTTGCTTCTTCTCTTCTTACTCTTAACATTGACAAGAATGATGTTGTATGTTATGCTATTTCTTTCCCACTTATGATTCAAATATATATATATTTTTTTAAAATTTTAAATTCTAGAAAAGTTATGTTATATATATGATGAAAGAAACTAACTTTTAACTTGTCTGCCTATTTTCTTTCAACAGGTATCTGTGTTGGCTCCTAACATTCCAGCCCTGTATGAGATGCATTTTGCAGTGCCTATGGCCGGTGCTGTGCTTAACACTATTAATACCCGGCTCGATTCCAAAAACATAGCTGCTATTCTCCGGCACTCTGAAGCGAAGGTCTTCTTTGTGGATTGCCAATTTGTGTCGGTAGCAAGAGAAGCTCTCCTCTTACTCGTGGCGGAGTCGTCCAATATCCCTTTGGTGATTGTCATCGATGATGTTGACACACCAACGGGTGTTCGGCTAGGCGAATTGGAGTACGAGGAACTTGTCAAAAAGGACAATCTTAGCAACAATTATCTTCCTAGTGAGCAGGAGCTAGATGAGTGGGATCCAATTGCTTTGAATTACACATCAGGAACAACATCTGAGCCTAAAGGTGTTGTGTACAGCCATAGGGGTGCTTATCTTAGCACTCTAAGCCTAGTCCTTGGATGGGAGATGGGAAGTGAGCCTGTGTATTTGTGGACACTTCCTATGTTCCATTGCAATGGGTGGACTTTCACGTGGGGCATAGCAGCACGCGGAGGAACCAACGTGTGTTTGCGCAACCCCACAGCACATGACATCTACAGCAACATTTCTATTCACAAAGTCACACACATGTGTTGTGCACCCATCGTTTTCAACATCATTTTACAAGCTGGACCCAATGAGCGCAGAGATATCACCACTCCGGTTCAAATACTCACCGGTGGAGCACCTCCACCTGCTGCACTGCTCGAAAAAATCGAACCACTTGGGTTCCATGTCACACACGCTTATGGCCTCACCGAGGCAACAGGACCTGCCCTGGTGTGTGAATGGCAAACCAAGTGGAATCAACTGCCAAAAGATAAACAGGCAAAGCTTAAGGCACGTCAAGGTATCAGCATACTAACTCTAGCAGATGTTGATGTGAAGGATTTGAAAACGATGGCAAGTGTGCCATATGATGGAAAAACCATGGGGGAGATAGTCCTGCGTGGGAGTAGCATCATGAAGGGGTATTTCAAGGACCAAAAGGCTACATCCAAAGCCTTCAAGGATGGTTGGTTCTTAACAGGTGATGTTGGTGTTGTACATCCAGACGGGTACTTAGAAATCAAGGACAGGTCTAAAGATGTCATCATTTCTGGAGGTGAAAATATCAGCAGTGTAGAATTGGAGTCAGTGCTGTATAAACACCCAAGAGTTCTTGAAGCAGCAGTGGTAGCAATGCCACACCCTCGTTGGGGAGAGAGTCCCTGTGCTTTTATCTCAATCAGAAAGAACTCCAGTGGCAAAACACAGGATGTGACTGAGGCAGAGATCATATCCTATTGCAGGAAAAATCTTCCCCGTTTCATGATTCCAAAGAAGGTGGAATTCTTGCCGGAGCTACCAAAGAATGCAACAGGAAAGATTTTGAAGAATGAACTGAGGGCTAAAGCAAATGACTTTGTGATTGTCGCCGAGAATCTTTCAAACCACAAGTCCACCCAAGTCAATACAGCCCAACTTGCTCCTCAACCTCAATATAATAATGGTGAGCAGATTATGGCCATGTCCCGACTCTGAAAGCTTTATTAAGCTCGGAATAAAATATGTACAGTACTGCGTTTTGTTATCTGATATTTTTAAATATGTTATCAGTTAATTATATAGTATCTATTAAGTTATATTAGGTGGAGTTTGTCGAATAGCTAATACAAGTAATAAATATGTTTTTTTTTTTTGGGTTGCCTAACTGGCCATTTTGTCAACTTACTTAGTTGCAGTTTTTGCCTGCAAGTTGCTATACCAAACGCATAAATTAGCAAAGGTGTACTTAATAAAAAATAAAAAAAAAAACTAATACAAAAGGTACTAGGTGGTGCACATAATTGGTCGGGATTTGAAGAACAAACATAAACAATTAACTTGGTTAATTGTAGTTTTATTTGCTTGCAAGTTACAGCACCAAAGACATATATTAGAGGTATACTTTACAATTTATCCAAAATAAAAAATAAAATACAAGGTATTAGGAGGTGCATGCACACAAGGAATTTGTTAGGATTTTTTGAAGAACTAATAGAAACAAAGTGTCCCCACCCCCCACCCACCCACCCCCATTCCAACATGTTCAAGACAAACCCGAATCTGCAACAAAGATGTGTTATGTGCAACAAAAGACATGCTTCGCGTGCATCCAAGCTTTGTTAAGAACTCAACTGTTTGATTTCCTCAACGTTAGGAAAGAGAGAACTCTAAATGAGAACCACCATGCGAGGTGTGGCTGGTTGGTAAGAATTCTTGTATCACTTCACATAATATTTGGTAGAAATTGAGTGGTTCGATCTAGTGGTAGCTCCATGATTATTTTTTAGAGAGGTTAATAAGAAACATAAACTATAGAAAATATAAAACAAAAGAGAACTTGAACATATCGATATCATAAAAAAAAAAAAAGAAGTAAAATATATAAAATTTTACAATTGCTTTATATGATTTTTCATTTTTTGAAATTGCTACATGATTTCCTCATTATCAACCTTATGAGCTAGATCTATTTTAATGTATACAACCAAACAATCATTCATCCATTAATATCCAATTGATTTATTTATTTCAAATTTATTAAGATCTAAATGGGTTTTTTCTAAGGTTTAAGATTAATAAATTTCTATTTTTGTTGTTGGGCTTATTAACTTTTTTCTTTCATATTTTAGATCAAATTGGTTTGTTATTGGGCCTTTGTTTTATGCTTAAAAATGCCAAGATATTGTTAAGAAGATCATATTCAAGCTTATTTAAGCCGAGCTTAAAAAAATATCTAGGATCAGAGTGTTCATATTTTTATTTTAGGGGTCAAAAGTCAAAACAAACAAAAAAAATATTAAAAAAAAACTATTATATATATATATATATATATATTTTTTTTTGGGGCTAGTTCAGGGGGTTCATTTGAACCCCTGGGCTCCAAGTGGAGCCGCCCATGGTTCGATCAGCAAGGCTTCAACGTGTGTGTTGTGCCTACAATGATAGCCTCATTAAAACCATAATGGTACGCGTGATATTACTCTTATCGCCACGTGGCGTAGAGTCGATGAATCCACACTAGAAACCCTCTTTTTTATTCAAAAAAAGAAAAAGAAAAAAAGAACTCTAAATCATAATTAAGCTCATGGAGAGGGGATCTGCAGTATCTAATGATACTAACAGAAAAAGGTTGCAGTGATAGTATGTTTAGAAAATGTAAAACCAGTTTGTCATCCATCAAGTTCTACGGGTGTGATCAATTCGAGTGTTTTAACAAGTAAAAAACCATCCCTAACGGCTCAATGTTTTGTTAAAACACTTATTCTTCTCATAATAAATCTCCAAAAGCCAGGTAACCACCATAGCCGGCTCAATATATTTGGGAGACTAAGACAATAAGTTTAAGTAGGATATTTTATATATTTAAATATCAATTAAAAAAATTTATTTAATATAAATGAAACTAAGGCTAATTTGGTAAATTAATACTAACCAAACACAATTTAATTTCATATAAATAATCAAATATGATGGTTCAAACAAAAATAACAAAAAAGAAATGAAAATTTTGCTATTCTTTTAGAAATGAGGTTTACCTTATCTTGGATAAAGCAATGAATCGTTATAAATTTTGATTTTGGTATTAGAAAAGAAACATATATTGTTTGGTGTGTAGCTATGTGGTAGATTAGCTGGCTAATGTTGACAATTTATCATGTAAGATATTGGTTTAAAAAAATTAAAACCTCAAAACATTTTTCCCATAAATAGTTTATGGTTTTCAATTAGGTTAAGTTTCTTTTATTTGATAATGGGTTAAGTTTCTATTGATCTAATATTATGGAGACATTTTTGGAGGTGAGAAGAATGCTGCTTAATTTTTTAGGGGTAAATTACAAAGTTAGTCTCTATCCTTTGTACCATATCTTAATTTGGTCTATAATATTTCAATTGTATTAATTTAATCCTTAACCTTTTAGTGTAATGTCAATTTGATTCATACTATTAAGTGCTGGATGGAAATTGCTGATGTGTCAACAGACTAGTTAAACTATTATTTTCATGCCATGTATGCGGACACCTGGAATGCCACATCATTTTGATTTGACTGAAAAAACTATTACATTTTTTTTTTAAAATGTGAGGGGTTGATTCAGTTCTTGCACGTGATTTTTTGTTTGGGATCATAATCCAGATTTCCGAATAAATCATGGTTTTAATTTCATGGGTTTTGCTTATTTTGGTGTGTTAATTTATACAAAATTATTTTTGTGGGTTTTCTAATGATGTATTTTTGCTATTTTAACAAAATTAAACTAAAGTTTGATTTTGTATTGACAGGTTGTTTTGGGAGATTTGGTGCTTATTCAAGGTCCTAGGATGAAGAAAGTTGGTAGGAGTAGAATAAATATAAAAGACTGATTCAGCAAAAAATAAAAATAAAAAACTGGATCTTTGAGAGCCTTGTTACTTTCCACTGCAAATGCATTTTCTGTTTTCTTTCTGTCAGTTCCATTTATTGAAAAAGCAAAACTAAAAACAAGCACATGAACAAATGTTCCCCAGAACAAATACCAACATCCAAAATAAGCAAAACCCATGAAATTAAAGCCCCTGACCCATTTCAGTTCAGTTGAGACATAGAGTGGGATAGCAAGAGAGAGAGATCGTGAGACAGAGAGTGAAAACTGATCGGAAAGGAGCTGGACCTCGCCGCTGGACCTTGCCACTACTCCTTGCCTCTGAAACCTCATAGCCTCACCCTTTCTTTCTCAACCAAGTGCTGGCTGCTCTCAAAATCTTAGGAGCAGATTTAGGGATTCCAGTTGTCCGCCTACCGTTAGATACATTAGCAATTTCCAGCGAACACTTAACAACAGGGACCAAATTGACATTGCACTGAAAGGTTAAGAATCAAATTGACACAATTGAAAGGTAATGAGCCAAATTGAGATATGGTGCAAAGGATAGGGACTAACTTTATAATTTACCAATTTTCTTTTTTTTTTAACCACTTATTATAATACAATTTTTTTAACAGAAAATACAATTTGGAAATGCTAAAGGTAGTATAAATTTTATTACTTAAAACAAATGAAATGATGTGACAATGAATGTGATCAGTAGGCTTTAACAACCAAATAAATGAATTTTCAATTTTATTTATTTAATTTATTTGTGACATTAATTTTTAAACTTTATGTAGTAAAATGTGTAATATATCATAGCATCGCTATACAATTTTGGGCATTTTTTATAAAGGAATAGGCTTTTTATAAAGGGCAAAAATTGGGTCCAATGCTCCAATATACTAGGCCGGTTGAGTCGATGACATGTGTCCACTTTTTAACCATGTATCGTCATCGCAACAAGTCCATTTATAAAGGGGTAGAAGTAGAACTATTTAAAAGGGGGCCCATGTAGGGCTGTAAACGAGCAAAACTTTTTTGAGTAATACATGTTCAAGCATGGCTTGTCAGGAAAAATCAAAAGCTCAAGCTTAGCTTGAGCTCGTGACAAGCCTAAAAATAATGTTTAAGTTTGAGCTCGTAGGAAAGCCAAAAAGTTTGAGCTTGGCTTGGCTTGATTAATTAGTTAAGCCAAGCTTAAGCTAAATATCAAGCTCAAACTTGAGCTCAGGTCAAGCTTTTAAGCTCAAAATCTAAGAAAATTACATTATCAAATGCTTAAATATATAAAATTAAGAAAAAAAGAAAAGAAAATAGAATAATCATTTTATCATGCGTCTAATCCTACTTACGATTAGCCATTATTCAAATTAAAAATTTACATAATTAAATTCATTTATTCATCATTCTTCAACAATTTTCAAAATACAATTTTTACATTCGCGTTAGATAGTGAAGAATTAGAAAAATACTTGATTGTAACTATTATGAGTGGGAAAATAATAACATGTTTTATGACTTTACATTAAATGATTGATGTGGAAGGATCATATATGGAACACTTAATTAATTAATTTATTTTTAAATGTAAGTAAAGTATAAAGTGGTTCTTGGTGAGTCTAGAGAGAAGGAAAAAATTAAAGTAATGGGTAGTGGTCCCATGTTGGTCATGTCATTATTAAGATATATGTAATGAGTATATTTAGCTACTATATATAAACTTATAAATGATTCTATACTTGCATTGTTTTGTATCAAGCCTTATAACTCACGAACTTGTTCGTGAACAAATCTTTTTTGCTTGGGCTTGGCTTGTTTATTAAATGGCTTAAAACTATGACTCAAGCTTGACTTATTTATAAACAAACAAACATGAAATAGTTTTTTAATCGAGTCGAGCCCGAGTTTTTCAAGATCTACATGATTCATTTATAGCCCTAGTCCCATGCCTAGGTCTTGAGCCACCACTAGTAACCATAGCCCATTATGGTGCCTAACTAAGCCAACCCCCACAACCAACTCACTCTCCTAGAAAAAAGTTGTCAATGTTAGTTTGGTCAAATGCTCTAATGCACTGAATCTATTGAGTTAATATTATGTGTCCACTTTGACTATTTGTTGTCATCACAAGAGATCCAATGCACTTGATGCACTCGATCAAGTATTTTTATGAAAGGGATAAAACCATTTAAAAATGGATATTAGGCATGGGCTTAAGCATTAGCGGTTCTATGTTTAGTTCAGGGTGGTCATGGGACCACCTTGACATGAATTTTTTTTTTTATATATGTAAATTTTAAAATTTATGATTTTTTAATCCTTAAAAATTTGTGACTACTTTAAATTTTTTTAGGCCCAACATAGTTAAATTTTGGACAAAATTTGGTAACAAACTTGGTTGTAAACTATGGCTATAACTTTACTCACTATTTTTTTTATTGTACGTGAATTTTGACACATCCACAAATAGATACATTTTCTTCTTATATCCTCTATATTTACAAAATTTCAAGAAGATGAAAGATTAATAGCTATGTTATCAATCAAATCTTTAAATTTTGAGTTTTTGTAGTCTAAAATTGTACATAAAAAATAAATTTATGGATAAAAAGTAAATAACATACGATTAATATGAAATTTGACATGCATTTTAAGAACATAAAGATTAAAGAACATGCAATTCAAAAATTAGATTTTCAAAATTGACCATGTTAATTCATTTAATGAGAGTTGTAGCCTTAGGGTATGATTAAGTTTGTAGCCAAATTTTGTTCTTAAACTTTAGTTCCCTTAACAATATATTAGCTCCTTACAAAGAAAAAGAAAAATCCCAAGAAATTTTTTATCTAAGTAATATTTTGATAGAGATGTAACTTGCAACATTGGTAATGAGACTATCATGCAAAAATTTCAAAATAAGAAGCTTTGTAAAAGGAAATTGTAAGATTTTATGCATTTGTGCAAGTGTGTGTGTTTTTTTTGGGTCAATATATAAAGTTCTCTTTTAATTAAATTTTGTATAATTTAAATTTCTTAATAACCACCCTAAAAAATATTCCTGGAGCTACCACTAGGCTTAAGTTACCTAGGCGTTCAACCACCACCGGCAACGGTAACGACGTACCATTACACTACCTAATTGGACCCACAACCAAATTTTATTAGCTTTCCTAGAGAAGAACAAATGTAAGTCATTGTCTTACCTTTGTCTTTGGACTCAAAAAGGTTTAATAATTTGAACAAATTTATACGAAAGCTAATAAAAAAGGTATTACTAGTTTCAAAATTAGCTTGTAACCCATGCATATACATGGATACATATAAAAATATACAAAAAGATTTAAAGTATAATTCATATATATATATATATATATATATATATATATATATATATATATATATATATATATATATGTAGGGACACAATTTTCAGACCAAGCCCAAAAATGTAAGGGATCTTGGCCCAGTGAACCCAGTACAATAAATTTGTAGAGAGTGGGTCAAAGAGCTAGGTTTTAGTGCTTGAATCCGGTTTGTGCGAGAAAGTTGGTTCTCGGCACAGTCCGAGGAGCTCTGTTCTAGCATATATTGGATGACAATGGTTACAGGAGTTGTTGAGATTGTTACAGTGCTTTCTCTTCTCCTTTTTTCATCCCCATTTCTCTGGGATCTCTACCCTTATTTATATTACATCTCTCCTTTCATCCTTACCCTACACGTGGACCACATGTGGACAGTTGATGGTTGTCCCATCAGTTTCTTCTAAAAGTCTTCTGGGGTGGCTATAAGGCTGCCATAATACTGTTCAGAGGTCACTTCCTCATTAATGCGGTGGTAGCAGTTTTCCCTTAGATATTTTTGAGTCCTTATCCCTCTTGTACGTTCATGATGCTCGTTGCTATTATTAGAACTTCCTGAAAGGTCATCCTTAATCATTAGGATCTATACCAGATTTGCGTTTGGCTTTATCCGAGGAGATAGTACTCCTCGGACTCGAACCATTCATGCTTCTTGGCCAAAACCACATGCTCTTGGCCAAAACCACACGCTCTCGGCCAAATCCCAAAATCCATGACCCCACAATAGCCCCTCAAAACTTCGGTTTTCTCCTCGCATCCGAGGGGAAAAGTGGGGTTTTGAATTCTTAAGAGTTGATTCTGCTTTGATCTTTTGATTTACACTTGTGGGAGTGTCGTTTCAAGCGCCCCATATTTATACTGTGAATTACTCCTTTCAGAGCTACCAATCTGAGGATTTGGTTATAATTTTGGGCCTGTCTAGACACTTAGTGAGAAACAAATAGATGTTGTGGAATGATAATTCCCCAAAGTATGTGGTCCAAGGACCGAGGCATGACTGAGTTATAGTTTAAACACTTTGAAGAGAGATGTCATGAAGTGTTAACTTTCTCACATCATCTGATCCGAGGACCGAGGCATGACTGAGTTATAGTTTAAACACTTTGAAGAGAGATGGCATGAAGTGTCAGCTTTCTCACATCATCTGGTCCGAGGACCGAGGCATGACTGAGTTATAGTTTAAACACTTTGAAGAGAGATGGCATGAAGTGTTAACTTTCTCACATTATCTGGTCCGAGGACCGAGGCATGACTGAGTTATAGTTTAAACACTTTGAAGAGAGATAGCATGAAGTGTTAACTTTCTCACATCATCTGGTCCGAGGACCGATGTATGACTGAGTTATAATTTAAACACTTTGAAGAGAGATGCCCTTATGTGTTAATTTCCCCAAAGCAGGAGGTCTGAGGACCTGGCATAGCTAAGGTTCTATTTAACCACTTCAAAAGATACCAGTGTGTGTTAATTTCCCCAAAGCAGGAGGTCCGAGGACCCGGCATAGCTAAGGTTCTGTTTAACCACTTCAATAGATTTCAGTGTGTGTTAATTTCCTCAAAGCAAGATGTCCGAGGACTCGGCATAGCTAAGGTTCTGTTTAACCACTTCAAAAGATGCCAGTGTGTGTTAATTTCTCCAAAGCAGGAGGTCCGAGGACCCGGCATAGCTAAGGTTCTGTTTAACCACTTCAAAAGATTAGAAGATATCAATATATACCTTCAAGAACTAGCCCAGCCACAAAGCCCCTTTAAATTGCTCATATGTTGCTGCCACTTCCTCTAATGGAGGTTTAGCGAACTCGGCCACCAAATTCGCGAGGACCTGGCCCCTGACAGAGGTACAAGACATGTACTTGATGTCAAAAGCCCCCAGAACTATGCCCCATTCAGCAATCCTCCCCGTATAATCCGCACTTTGTAGTATAGACCTGAGCGGAAGCTAAGTTAGGACAACAACTGTGTGCCTCATGTAGTGACTTGCTCACATAGCAAACTGGCCACTATAATGGCTTTCCCCAGGGACTCTTACTGATGGGGGCCTAATTGTATCATCTTTAACCGTTGCACTCACTATCACACAAGCTCTTCCCACAGACGGCGCCAATTGTAGGGACACAATTTTCAGACCAAGCCCAAAAATGTAAGAGATCTTGGCCCAGTGAACCCAGTACAATAAATTTGTAGAGAGTGGGTCAAAGAGCTAGGCTTTAGTGCTTGGATAACAGTTAATATGGTTTTAGATGATGAGCCAACAAGAATTGAACTCGGTTTGTGCGAGAAAGTTGGTTCTCGGCACAGTTCAAGGAGCTCTGTTCTAGCATATATTGGATGACAATGGTTACAGGAGTTGTTGAGATTGCTATAGTGCTTTCTCTTCTCCTTTTTTCATCCCCCTTTCTCTGGAATTTCTACCTTTATTTATATTACACCTCTCCCTTCATCCTTACCCTACACGTGGACCACATGTGGACAGTTGATGGTTGTCCCATCAGCCCCTCTAAAAGTCTTTTGGGGTGGCTGTAAGGCTACCATAATACCGTTCAGAGGTCACTTCCTCATTAATGCGGTGGTAGTAGTTTTCCCTTAGATATTTTTGAGTCTTTATCCCTCTTGTACGTTCATGATGCTCGTTGCTATCATTAGAACTTCCTGGAAGGTCATCCTTGATCATTAGGATCTATACCAAATTTGCGTTTGGCTTTATCCGAGGAGATAGTACTCCTCGGACTCGGACCACCCATGCTTCTAGGCCAAAACCACATGCTTTTCGGTCAAAACCACATGCTCTTGGCCAAAACCACACGCTCTCGGCCAAATCCCAAAATCCATGACCCCACAATAAATATATATATATATATATATATAATATAGTCATTCTTATATTTTGTTAACTCTTTAAAAAGTCTTGTAAGAATATTATTAAGTATAAAATGTAAACTTTCCACGTAGACTAGGCTCATCACACATGCTTTGCATGTACAATGAGGGTTTTTTTTTTTTTTGCCTAGTGTCATACTTTTCCTTTTAAAAAAAAAAAAAATTGATAAGTTTGTTTTGAAGACATGGATTAGTAGGAGAGTATCCTATTTTGTATGCATTTTAAGTAGAGTTGGAGATATATTTTTACCGGGTTGTCCTCAAGTATTTTCTTGCTAAACGAAAGGTTTAGAGATATTTCTGAATCACATAAAAATCTTGTCTAAAGAAAAAAAAAATGCTCTTATAGATAGTACTAGCCTCTAAGCACACGCTCACAAAATAGGTTAACAATTTGCATCTATTATAATTTAGAAATATATATATATTTATTTTTCAAACAAATAAAAAAGATAAACTTTAGAGATAAGTAGTAACTGTAATTTCTTTTTTGAATGTAAAGGGAAAAAAAACCCTAAATTTTAGAGTTTCCTTTTTTAATTCAAAATAAAATTTGTTATTTGACATTTATGGCCATATTTCTAAATGAAGTTACCAAACATTAATAAAGGTATTTTGAAACCACAAAAGAAAAAAAAAAATCCAGTTGAAAGAGGAGAATCCTCTTATATATATATCTTGTGTGTATATATATATAATACATTTTATTCCCTCTAACTTCAAAATTAATGTCATTTTGGTCATTTGAATTTCAAATTTGCAATTAACTCCTAAACTCTCAATGTTGCCGATTTCACCTTCTGTCAAGTTCCGAGTTCCGTTAACTACTAAAATAATAAAATTTAACAAATTTATATGCAAAATAATAATAATTTTAAAAATGCTAAAGGTGGTATAAATTTTACAACATAAAGTATATAAAATGATGTGAAAATAAATGTGATTAGTGAATTTTAACCATCAAATAATGGATGTTTAAATTAAAACCAATAACAACTAACTACCTATGATTTGTTGTAAAAATATTGTGATAATGTTGTGGATATAATACTTCTCTTTTATAAGAGGAGGAGACTTTTTACAAAGGGCAAAAATTGTGTCTAATGCTCTACAGTTCTAGTACATTGGACATGTTAAGATAATGACACATACCCACTTTTAACCATACGTCACCATCACAACAAGTTTAGTGTAGTGAAGGCAACATACCTAAGATAAGTCCTTTTATATAGGGTAAAACTTTTAAAAAGGGCAAGGACTAGGCCTTGAGCTGCCAGTAATAACCACAAACCATTATGATGCCCCTAAGTAAATTGCCCCACAACGAGAAATTATACATTTCTCATGGTGGATTACGTTACTTGTCTACCATTTCACTAAAAGTCTACCACTTGTTTGAAATTGCTGAGTCAATAATCAGTTTCTATTTTTAAAAAATTTTGACTTAGCAATTTTAAATAAGTGGGAGTCTTTTAGTGGAATGTTGGACCACGCCAATTGTCCACCATGAGGATCTTATAATTTCTCACCCACAACTGAATTTCCTTAACTTTCCTAGAAAAGAGCTATAAGTGTTAGTACTTAAGTTTTTACAAAGGACAATGTTTGATTGTAAACTAGTTTGTAGCTATTGATTACAAACTAGTTTGTAATTAATGACAACTCTACTCAATGTTTTTTTTTTTAATTAGATGTAAATTTTGAAAAATCCACCATTGAATACATATTCTTTGCATATCCTTTATACTTGCAAAATTTCTAGAAGATTAAATATCAAAGCTATATCATCAACCAAATGTTTAAATTTTAAGTTTTTTTAGTCTAATGTTAATTCAAAAGTTAATAGCATTAGATAAAATTTTGAAATTTGAGAGTCCAAAATTATAACAATTCTAAAGTTCAAGTGATTAACTATCAATTTGGATTTAAATTTTTTATTTTTATAAAACAATAGTTGGGGGTTGGAGGATTTTAATTTCGAACTTAAATGTCTCATTTAGAAATACTAACTATAAATTTGGAATTTGAAAGACTAAAATTACTCATAGTAGTTCAAATTTTCAAATAATTAATTGAACATTTTAAAACTTAAAAGTAATAAATTAAAATTAACAACATAAAAATTATAAGTATTAAAATCTATTTATAATAAAAATATTGAAATATTAAAGTTAAAACGGCAATTTTATTGGTTGGAAAACAAAGCAATAATGTTGTCAACAAGAATAGTAGATCACAATTGACATGAGAGGCCATAAGTTCTGGACAATACTACAGGCTACAGCCAAACCTTTTTTTTTATGAACAAGATATTTTATTCACAAAACAAAGACAGAATTACAAAGAGGAAACAAAAGCCTCATCCCTAATGACATGCTCAAAACATGGAGGGCCAAAACCAATATCAAAAGACCCAAAAACATGGTTCAAAAAGGATCGCTAAGCTAAAGAGTGAGCTGTTTTATTTGCCCCCCTGGGACACCTTAAGCTGAAAAGCGAAGCTGCCCATTCTTGCCAAGGCCATAGATCGAGTTTGATATCAGATTCACTCTATGGCCTACACCACCCTTCTAAGTTCTGAACAGAGTTTGATAAATGATAACCTCCGCAACCAATAAGGGACCCAACATTGACAAATGAAACTCAGAAGAACTCAGCTCATGCGTGCTGCACATTTTTTGGTTTGAAAGATACATGACGTTTACTTCATAATAATTATTATTGGTATAAATCTCTTATTCGACTAAGCGATATGCCATAACGACACTCTTTCGACTAATAAAGATCTCCATTTACTAGCATTATTTTTATTGAAGTTGGGGTTGGCCATCCATTTTTATCATATAATGGGAATGGCTGGTATTCTCTCTAATAATGGCTTACTCTCCAAATCTAAAAGTTGCATGATGCGTTTTTTTTGGCTTTATGTTTTTTTAGTGCACACCCGTATACACGTTGGGTGACAAGAGAGAGATTCAAGAGTTCAATAATTATGCGAGGGTGGAGGACAAGTTATGTTGTGTCCCTTTTTGGACCAGTCACATTATCTTGTCAGGAAATAGAAAATATCTGTTTAGTTACTGTAGATGACCAAAGGTCTCAAAAAATACATACCGTGACAAATTATGTTGGATGAAGATGATTCTAACTTCGGTACAAGAATAAGTTTGATACGTAATAATTTTCACACATTTTTTTATATATATAATTTATGGTGATTGATACATTATAATAGTGATATCAACCAAGCACCTAAATAGTAAATACGGTGGCATAACGGAGCAATGCAAGGACTACAAAAACTCGCACAAAAAGAACGGGTTATGTCATGTCCTTTTCGGGTCAATCATGTTATCATGTTAGAACTTAGAAGGCAAATACTTATACGTATTGTAGATGACCAAAGGTCTCAAAAATACAAATTGTGTTGGGTAAGATGATTCTGACTTTGGCACAAGAATAGTTTGAAACGTAATAATTTTCAAATTTTTTTTTATATAATTTATGTTGATTGATACATTATAGAATACTGATATCAATCGAGCATTTAACATGGTGTCGTGATTGAGCAATGGTGATCGATACATTATGATACTGATATCAACCTAGCACCTAAATGTGAAAGTTTTTGGGGTCCTAACATCTTTCGGACATAATTTGTCTATTATTTTCTTTACCGAATAATTATGGAGCGGGCCTGGGATTTGATCAATTACTTGAATGCGACACATGCTTGTGAAGAAGATCCTTTTTTCTTTAAAATAAAAGAGAAGAAAGAAGAAAGGAATACCTGCCTAAAAAGCATGGCTTTTAATTTGAGTGAATGATAGTGATGATGATATAATTGAATTTTTATGATTTTATTAAGCAAAAAGATTTTTTTGGGGTCCTACATTCCAAAGAAAAAATATCTTCACTCGTTGGCTTCCACCTTCCCATTAACAATATTCGCATTGTACCAATAATTTTATAATATTGAATGATATTTCTTCTCTTTGCAAAACATATTGAAATTTTTCAATAACGCATATAAAATAACAAAGTCCAAATTAATATAAAGCGCCACGTTATAGAGATTATTTCATGTCGACTCACTTGTGATAGATAATTTGGGTGAATTAAGTGAAACAATGAACTCTAATTCAAATGTTGCTTTTCTCCTCTTAGGAATAAGATAGTGCGGGAGATTATGAGTTCAAAACCTAACTATGTGTATAGTTTTATTTTAAAAAATAAAAAAATAAAAAAATAAAAAACTTAGATGACCTCAATGAAACGAATTTAAATATTATGTTTTGTCAATTAAACAATAGTGACAAATACCTTAATGTTAAACTCATTTTACATACATATCACATCTTTAGATTTTATGTCCATTTAATCTTTGTTTCACATCATGTATCTCTTGCGTAGTCACATACTACTATCTACTAAGTAGTCATATGTTGAGATAAATATTAGGTAGTAATGATAAAAATAATTGGTAGGTAGAGAAGCCCTCAAAAAGCCCTCAACCACCAGCAAGTGTGGTGCAGCGGCAAGAAGCCCTCAAATAGACCCATCACTTCAAATCAAGTGCTAAGAGGTCGTGGGTTTTAGTACTAATACTGACCATATTTTCTAATATACTGAAATTGTGGTAATGAGATCAAAAAGTGACATGCCATGTTGTGTACTGGTGGTACTCATGGACTTTACCAAAAAGTCCAAGAAGTAATGTACCATGGGGTGATGATTACACTGATTACACATGCAAGCACCCTTTTATTGTTTCTAGAAAAAAAAGAGTCAAACCTTCAAAATGAATTAAAGTATGCCTTAATACATATATTAGAATCTTGCCAAGATCCTTGTAGTTTAATTGTTATCTCCAGATAATTTTGATTGAGACATCCAATGTTTAAATTTTCCATTGTAATTATTGAATTTATGAAAAAAAACAAACAATACAAAACGTATATTAGAACCTCACATGAAGATCCCCAATAAAGAATGGAGGGCACAGATAGTTTAGTTTTATTAACACCAAAGCACCGCCAGAAATGACACTATTATTTGGAAAATGTAGCAACATATAAATTGGAATTTCATTTGTTTAAGATGCAAAATTCTTTAATTATTAATGGATTTTTCTTTAATTCTTTAGTTTTACTAGCAACATTCTCTCTCTCTCTCTCTCGAGAGAGAGAGAGAGAGAGAGAGAAAGAATCTCTCCTTTGCTTCATTGTGAGCTCTACTCCAAAGTGAACATCTCTTTGCCCAGTCAAAGAGCTTTCTCTACTTGTGATTTTCTCCAGCCTTTGTGTCGGTTTTTGCCATTTCCTGCAAGGGACTTGAACCAACCTTGCAGTGTCTCTTTTGTTGTTGGCAGTCCATATCTATGATCCTTCGGTCCAGCCTTAAACTAGTTCAAATCTTAAGCTTCTTAGCACCAAAATGTTTGGATCTCAAGGTTGGAGTTCTAGTACTGGATGGGTTCCTCCTCAAGACCATCGAACATCGATGTTTCATAACGAGGTGGGCTTTCTCTTCTGGGTCTAGTTTTTCCCAAGCAAAGCTAGCTTTGAGGTTGATTATTGGAAAGCTTTGATTTTTTGTTTCTCAATTTGTATTGATGCTTCTCCTATGTTTGATGTGGTTTTGATATTTTGGTGCCTGTAAATTTTCCTTGAGATTTTTGTTCTTTCCCAACATATACCATTGTTGTATTTTCTTTTACTTGTATTTTGATTTTAGCAACAAGATTTATAATGTTTATCTTTAAAAAAGGGGCATTTTCAAGACAATAATTAGGTCATTTAACTCAATCCTAACAATTAATTATTACATAAATATTTTTTTTTTTGCCACGTGAATAAGTTTTTAAAGAAATATTTTAGTAGCATTTTATATATATATATATCTAAGCAATTGAAGACGTCAAAATCTAACCTACTCATTTACAAATAACTAATAAGGAATTTAAGAACATATGATTGAGGTAATTTAGAAAATGTGGAAGATCTTCAGAGCATCAGTATCCACACATGTAAAACTCCTAAAATGCTAGTATATTCTAGCATCACACCACAAAAGGGAAGCATTATACAGCATGCTAATTGTAAAAAAATTTACAATTGAACTACTGTAGCAAGATGGTATAATTTTAAAATTATATTTTTTTTGGGTTTTGGGTTTTATTTGAGTATTGAGTTATATTATTTTATTGTATAGATATATTATTTTAATGTGTTGTATGGTAAAATAAAAGTTGGAATGTTAAGTGTATTGTAAAATGATATAGTATAATATATAAAGTAGCTTTTAAGATGATAAAATGAAATATTTTGTAAAAACCGAATGCTTACAAGATCAATTCCTCCCAAAACAATTTGGTCTTTCAGAGATACACCAAGGTTTCCCTAATAAATCAGTTGGCATCATTTCTCTCTTTCTGAGACTCCACAGCCCTTTGCACAACTCTGTTGGTTCATGAATTTGTGGTTCATAGACCTTAACATTGCAAAATGGACTCTTTTGAATTATTTTAAGGGTACGATCTCTGTCTCTTTCTTACAGATTTTTGTCTTGGATATTAAGATGAAGATGGGATCGATCCTGTCTTTTGTAAGCTGTTTTTTTTTTTTTTTAATTTTTTTTATTGAACATCATACTTGAAAAAAAAAGAAGAAGAAAAAGACAAATTAGTACCTTTCTTACTTAAGGGAAGAAAAAAGAAAGGAAGAAAGAAAGAAGTTAGGTAGCACTCTTCATCATTTTTCACATTCATGGGCCCTGAGTTCCATTATTTTTAATCAAAAGAACAATGGTGATACAAGGAAAAACTGCAACAAGTTAGCCTAGAAAAGAAACAATAGTATCGCTTTATGTGCACCACATCCATTTCAAAGTTAGATCGTGTCCATATACTTCCATCTCTAAAGATTAAAAAGAACAATCTTTAATTTCGGTATCTTAGGGTTAAAAGAGCAGAGTTGTGAGGTCTAAGGAACATTACAAGACTATTAATATCTTGAAGAAGAGAACGTATATGATATAAGAATTCGTTCACATCTGCAATGTTGTACTTGACCTGAAACATGATAACGCGAATCACAGGTGTTCACATGAAAGTGCAATAACAAGCCACAATCAAACAAAGCAATCCGAAATCTATCTCGTATTTTTCGCAACGATAAAACGTACTTTGGGATTTTTGGGGTACATTAAAAAAACATGTGTCCTAGTTTGTGTTTTGTTGCCATCGTGATAGTATTATTATTATTATTACTTTTAAGTCGTACTGTCTCTGCAGCGACAGGTAAATGCCAGCGAATCTCATTTTAGAAAATCAGTTTGAAAATGATAGCTTTTCAAGAAAACTTTCATAAAAAGAATCACAGTTTGTGGTTGTAAAAACTATATATCTAGTACAAGATCTAAACATTTCAACCTCAACATGAATAATACTAGCTTCCAGTTGGAGACTTTCGAGGGAAATAAAAAAAGAAAAGAAAAGAAAAGAAAAGATGCTTCTCAAAGTAAAATATACAAAGGAAAAATTAGGTAAAACAGTCCTGTGATCTTTATAGCTTTCTTGATGCCACCAGCTTTAACAGGTTAGAGTTATCTTTGATACCTTAGTTTTTTTTTTCCTCACTAAATGATTGCTACATTTTTTTTTTGACAACGTCATTACCTTTAAAGAAAGATTAATTTTGCTGGTAAAACTGGACTTTCTAAAGTAAATTATACAATTTGTTTTGGGACAAGATGACAATTAACCTCAAGCACTAACTTCAACTTCACACTGTTAACAGCAAAGTTAATTTTTTTCCAATTAACCTGTCCTTGGTCAAATGATTTTTTCCATGTGGTTCATTCATCTGACCATATACTAAGGCCACTTTCCACTCTTGGAATGTATTATACACATGAACAAGTATACAATAATGGCGTATTCTGACTAGGAGAGCTTTACGCTCCTGATTCCTCTTTAGTTGGATCCTTCGACAAGGAGTTCAAAAAAAAAAAATTGTTCTTTCAAGAAAATAAATAATATTAGCGCTAAAACATTATTTTCATTTCTAAACTTTAAAATAAATCATTTCTCATCTCTAAATAATTGAAATGTTTAACTCTACGTCCTCAAACTTAAAAAAATAACTTTTTCTCATCCCTAAACTATTAAAAAAAGCCCTCTACAAAATTTAGAAACGAAAAACATACTTTCTAAAATTTAGTAATGAAGAAAGAACTTGTAAATAATATTTTAACCTTATATTAATGTTCTTACTTCTTACTGTACTCTTAGCATTTTGATGTGTCGTCCACTTTACCCCTAGCTTCTTTTTGCACCTACAACGAAATTATAATTCTGCCCCTAAAAAGACATCAAGATTCCCATATTGTCCTTGCATTATCAGTGAAATCCTCATATCAGCCGATATTGGTTTTTCAGGGATTGCCATATTATCAAAGAGAAAGTCTATAATAATAATAAAAATTGTCAAATGTGACAAATTGTTAATGATAAATAAAAAAAATTGATATTATTGGTGAGCCAGGATGAGAACTAGTACAAGCTTGCCAACTCAACTCTTGTAAAAAGTGTTTTCAAATTCCGTGTGTATCTACCGCTCCATTTTATTTCATATGTTTCAGAAAATGTTTTCCCATTTTTAGGTGTTTGTTTGCATGTAAAATGTGATCAAAATTGTAAAATATCCCCTCACCCCATCTAGTGGCTAGGTCATCGGTCTGGTGGGCTAGGCAGCCAATGCTCGGAGCCACCACTTCGGCTATCGGTGTTGGCAGTGTGGTGGCCAGAGCCACTGCTTTGACAACCGATGTTGGCGGTCTAATCATCGGAGACACCATTCTAGCAACTAGTACCTTAGGTCCAATAACTGGAGTTTGGTGGGCTGGGCAGCCAATGTTGGTAATCCAGTGGCTAAAATCCCTCCCCCCGGCAACTAGATTCAGCATTCCAACAACCTGTACTGGCAGTTTGGTCACCAAAGACACTATTCTGCTAATCGGTGTCAGAGGTTCAATAATTGGAGACATCGTTTCAGCCATTGGGGCTGGCAATCCAGTGGTCGGAAACACCACTCCAGTAGAGGTCACTAGCAATCCAGTTGCCAGAGCCACAGTTCCAACTGCCAATTCTAGCGATCCAATCATCGAACGTTTGGCACCAATGGCTTCAATGGCTGAGCCACTGGTTGTAGCAGTTTGCTTGAAAAAATTTTCTTGTCATAACAAACATTTGAAAATATTTAACTTCAAAACAAATGGAGCATGCATTACTTATTGGCCAATACGGTGGATTAAACATTTTGGGTTTCGAAAAATCCAAATTGGCGAGCACACCCTCAATTCAGAGTTAAGAATTTGGTTGTTTGAAGCTTGTCATTGTTTAATGCTTCAAATTTCTTGCTCCATGGTTCAATTACTGATTGGTTTAGGCTTTGAATTTTTTTGTCCTTTACAATAGTTGGAGGAGAGAAAATTTGAATTCTAAATGTTTTTGTTGGAAATACTAAGAGATACCAATCAGTTAAGTTACAAGCCTATTAGCTTGAATGACGGCTTTACAAGTGATTGATTAGAGAAAAACTTAAAAATCTATGGTTCCCGAAAGCCTTCTCTATTGACCCATTTAGTGAATCTGCACAGAAGCATAGCGCCACCCTTGTTGGAGTATTCTATTGGAAACTAATCTCCTTTGGATAGCAGCTCCTCAGTGTGCATAACCAACGATGAGGTAGGATTGAAAGGCTTGGTAGGTGAGCTGAGGCATCCAATGTCAAAAAGTGATGATGATCTTACAAAATACTGCAAGGTAAAGAGAGGGATTCTTTGATGGGAGTCTATAGTGATAGGAGGGGTAGGCTCCACAAATGGAGATTGCTTTGGATTTATTTATTTATTTTGATGATAATTCAATAGGTACAATAATAATGGGGAGGTGGGATTCTCGTAATAAAGAAGAAAGGGACTCTTTGATGGGAGTCTTTCATAGTGATAGGAGGGGTAGGCTCCACAAATGTAGATTGCTTTGGATTTATTTATTTATTTTGATGATAATTCAATAGTTACAATAATGGGGACGTGGGATTCTCGTAATAAAGAACATGCTATGTCATTGAGTTACAAGGCTTTAGACTAGATTGTGTTTTGGGTTTGACAGTCCTAGTTTGGGATTCTATGAAGCTGAATCTGGGTGGGCAAAGCCTATATGAGTCAACAGCTTTGGTTAAAGGGGTTCCGAGTTCATGAATCTAGTAATTTTGGCAGACACTCAGTGGGTGATGGTATAGAAGCTTGGGTGACCTTAGATGATCCAAAGCTCCTCACATTTACTTCTTTGGTTAATGGTGAAAGAAGATACTAAAATTAACAGTAGGTGTGTTGAAATACATTTAAACACAGTTAATAAATATAAAAAATTTTAAAAATAGGTTCTCAAAAAAAAAAAAAAAAAAAAGAAGAAGAAATATTTCATTAAGAGTTAGTAACAAAACTTATTTATTATGATTATTACAAACCGCAATGGGAAGTGTCATTTCAACTGAATTTTGGGGGTGAGTATTGATTCTTAGAACCTCAAATAAGGTTCGTAGAATAATTTGTTGTTTTTTTTTATTGCTAAGTACAAACACACTTAATGGGTCTTGAACCCACGACCTCACCCTATATTCCATTATTATGGGAGGAAGTAACAATTGAGCTATAACTCATTAGAAATTACCCTTAAAATAACTAAAATGATATAAAATACCCCCTAAATAATTTTAAATGGCAAAATTACCCCCAAAAACCTCTAAATGATAGAAACATCCCTAATATCTATAATATACCTTCAAAACCTCCAAAATAACTGAAATACCCTCAAACTAACAAAATTACCTTGAAACCTCTAAACAAAAAAAATCTTCAAAACTCTTTAATACGAATAAAATGCCTCTAAAATCACTTAAATGACAAATACCCCAAAACCATCCAAATGGTGTGAAAATAGCTCCTAAAACCTTCAAAATGACCATGCTAAGCCTCGTATCATTGAGAATCCACTCCAAACATTTAAAAAAATTGCACAAAAACTTTCAAATGCCATTTTAGAGGTTTCAAGCGTTTGTAATTACAAATGTATGTGTAGGTTTAGTTGATATTTTTTGTTAACGGGTCTCCAGCTGATTTGTAGCTAATTTGGAATGGGTCTCCAGCCTCCCAATTGTAGCTGATTTGGAACTTGAAAACTATGTGAATGGTGGGTCTGGGAAATTTGTAGCTCAACATCATAAGGTTAACTCAGGGGTTCTACCTTTCAAAACCTTTTGTTGATACGGTGCGTGGGCATTAGCAGCCAAACCTGCTTAGCACCCTTGATAAAAGGAATTTGCTTTTAGAGAATAACAAGGGGAAGAAGCAGAACCTAGTTATTGAGCGGAGGATGTTGTGCAAAATGCCAGTGACCTTCTCTGGTCAGACGAACCTTGGAGGAGGCGATGTGGGTTCCCGGAGCATTAATGAGGAATTTGAATTTGGAGAGACAAATACGGTATGAAATTATAAGAGATCTCTGTTGAATTTCAACTCAAATCGGAATAAACGTGCTTATGGAAAAGAGCGTGAATCGATGAAAGCTGACTGGATAGGAGGAGGCTTGATAGTAGAGGTGAATGGGGAAGGAATAAGGCATGTTGTTTGGAAATCTAATAAAGGAGGTCTGAAGAATTCTATATGGGTAAATAGGAATCAAAGGGAGCACGTGGTGGGTCTTTCTAGTGGGTCACGAGCCTATCAAAATTCTGGGGTGATTAAAGGGGGTTTAAGGAGCTCCAAATGGGTTCCTAGGAGTCAGAGGGAGCTCTCACGGGCTCAAAATCAAGGTCGTTCTGTGTTGGGCTCAGACCAGGAGTTTAACTCTCAATTGGGCTTTCCAGAGCCCATTGGCCCATTTAGGATGGTAGTGGGTGCGAGCCCAGCCTTGGGTGACCAGAGACTTTTATACCACGATGCCCAAGCTTCAGAGAGGACCAACGAGCCTCACGAAGCTCTGGATACCAAGGCTACAACGTCGGATCACACAGATGCTGGTGGAGCTCTCGCCGAGGAGTCACCAGCGCCGTTAGAGGAGGCTGGCATAGTGCGAAAACATGTCTTGACGGCGGCGATGTGCTTAGTTGGTCAAACTGTGATGGTGTGTCACCCCGCGAAGCTGCTGCCGACAAGTCAGTGTCCTCCCGCTAGGTTTTGCGCCGATGACTCACCGGAATTACTGGAGAAGGTGGGTTGTCTTGCGGAGAACTCGGCAGAGGCGGAATGCCTTTTTTCTGTGGGGACTCGCACCGACGAGCTTCCGATCACAATGGGTAAGGCAGATTTAAAGGGTGACAGGGCATTAAAGCATACAGTTTTCTGGTATAGCTCTGACCGGAATAGTATTTTGGGCTCAAATAGGTTGTCAGGTGGGCTGATTTATGAAGATTTGAGGTTGGTGACTTGATTTTGTGCCGTGACTGGTTGGACCTTCTTTCCCCAATCTTTTTCTGGAGTTTTTGCGTGCTGGGTCAATGGGTTTGGGAGTTTTGGGTAAGAAGGCAAATTTCTCTTCTAGTATCATGCTTGTGGAGGATGCAGCTGATTTTTTTGTGGGCTCTGATGAAGCAGAATTGTCAGATTGTTTACCTTTACAGATTATTGCTCCAAGTGCGTCGACAACTTTGGTGGAGTTGGAGGAGGTCACTCAGGTTTTGAGTATTGAGGCTCAATTTGATGTCTCTGGGTGGGTGAAACGAAGAATTCCTAGTTTCAGTAAATTGGTTGGGTTATCAACGATCCGACATGAGAAGTTGTACATTGCTCTCTTACAAAGGCTCCAAATTGAGATGGAGGCAGCCAATGTGTTACACCGGAAAGTAACAGGCAGCCAAAAAGTGGCTAAGTCCAAACACAAGGGATGTAGAGAGCTGCAAAACTTGATCTCTACGGTAAATTATGATAGGAGAGAGGTTTGGTTTTGTGCTGGTGTCAGTAGGTGGGGTTTTTTTTGTGGTAATGAAGATAAAATGATTTCGTGGAATGTTAGAGGTGTAAATGACCATCCATTCTTTGCTCTGCCTTCTGGAATAATAATGGACCTTCTAGACCCGCCAACTTTAAACTCAGTCAGTAGTAGGAACAAGCCAAAAGAGTTGGAACTCCGTTGGAGGGTGTAAGCTAAATCACCTTCCTTGAACGTATAAAAAAACTTCGGACTGATCCCAACAACAATATGTTCTATACTCCTCATCAGCCATTGTGCCACAATCTTACCCATGAAGACCGACTTCATGAAGTACCTTCTCCACTCAAAAATCCTTAAAAGAAAAATACCATCCCCCTTCCTCTACCTCCAGTTGAAAAAATTTGGACTCAATAAAAAAACTGCGTACACCACCCATAATGGAGAAGAGATTCCAATAATATAGAAAACAAACAGTATTGAAAGAGATCAAAGAGTAAAAACCACAAATTTGTGACTAATCCGAGGTAGCCAGGCCTCAAATTTTGTGACTAATCCGAGGTTGAAACCATATTTTTTGTTGTATTTGTTGAATAGAATGGGCTTTGGTGTGAAGTGATGTAAGTGGATCCGTACTTGTATTTCCACAGTTCAATTCTCTATTTTGATTAACGGGTCTCCAGCTGATTTTTTTGGTAGTTCTAGGGGTTTAAGACAAGGGGATCCGCTTTCTCCTATGCTATTTCTAATATTAATGGAGGTGTTTAGTAGGATGTTGAGAAGAGTGGAGGGAGCTGGCTTGATTCGCGGTTTTAAGGTTAAGGGTAGAAGGAGGGGTGGTGGGGAATGTGTTTCACATCTATTGTTTGCAGATGATACTATCCTTTTTTGTGATGCAGATGTGGAGCAAATTCTTCATATTCGGTTGTTGTTACTTAGTTTTCAGGTAGTAATAGGTTTGAAGGTCAATGTGCACAAGAGTGAAATGGTTCCTATAGGAGAGGTTGATGATGTGCATGCCTTGGCGGAAATTTTGGGTTGTAGAGTTGGAACTTTGCCTATGTCTTATTTTGGCATGCCGTTGAGGGCTTTGTATAATCTCCCTTCAATTTGGAATCCTATTTTGGAAAAAATTGAGCGGAAATTAGCCGGGTGGAAGAGGTTGTATTTGTCTAAGGGGGGTCGATTGGTGTTACTCAAGACTACGTTATCTAGTCTTCCTACCTATTTTCTATCTCTTTTCACCATTCCTACTTATGTGGCTAATAAGATTGAAAAGTTGCAAAGGGACTTTCTATGGGGTGATAGCAAGATTCATCTAGTAGAATGGGATAAAGTTTGTGCGCCTATTGCTAACGGTGGTTTGGGGATAAGGAAAATTACTACTTTCAATAAGGCCTTATTGGGGAAATGGCTGTGGCGGTTTGGGAAGGAAGAGGGTCGGTTATGGAGGAGGGTGGTAGTGTCAAAATATGGGGAAGAATGGGGGGGATGGACCTCAAAGCTAGGTAGGGGAGTTTATGGGTGTGGTTTGTGGTGAGGTATTCGCATGGGATGGGAGATTTTTAGCAAGAATTGTCAGTTTGTCGTTGGGTTGAGGAATAGAGTGAGATTTTGGCAGGATGGGTGGTATGGGGATCATCCTCTTCAAGTTGTTTTCCCAAGGTTGCATGGTATTGACATTGATAAGAAGGCATCTATAGAAGCTTCTTTGTCAAGGCAGGGAACAAATGATAGAAGAATTTGGGATGTTCGTTTTATTTGAAAATTTAATGATTGGGAGATGAATGAAGGGCTACATTTTCTTCGTATTTTGGGAGCTAATACTCCTCCAATGGATGTTAGAGACCGGATGAGATGGAAGTTAAAGCCTAATGGGGAGTTTAACATCCGGTCGTATTATAACAAATTGCGGGATTCTTCCTCAATTGTCTTTCCTTGAAAAGGAATATGGAAAGTTAAGGCCCCTAGGCGAGTCTCTTTTTTTGTTTGGTGTGTGGCTTGGAATAAGATTCTTACAGGTGATAACTTGAGGAGATTAAGGGGATTGGATTTTGTAGACTGGTGCATTATGTGCCGGCATTGTGGAGAGACGGTAGATCACTTACTTCTTCATTGTGAGATGACTTATTAGTTGTGGAGCTTTGTCTTAAAAACTTTTGGTTTGTCTTGGGTTATGCCTAGATTGATCCCAGTTTTGCTTTTTGGCTGGTGGAATTGGTTGGGGAAGCATTCGTCTCAAATTTGGAACTTAGTTCCATTGTGCATCCTATGGTGTATTTGGAAGGAATGAAATCGGAGGACTTTTGACGATTTTGATAGTTCCGTTGTTCAAATGATTGCCTCTTTTAGTGGGAGTCTTTTTGATTAGTCTCGGGCTTGGGGACTCACGACTAGTGATTCTCTCCCCTCTTTTCTTAGCTCTCTTTCTCTCTTGTAATTATTCTGTTGTTTGGTTTTCTTTTTTGTTTTTTCAGTCTTTTTCTTGTATTTTCTGGGTTTGCTCTATGCTTTTCATGCAGAGTAGCATTTCGTATATAAAACATTCTTACTTATCAAAAAAAGATATTTTTTGTTAATTGTTTTATTTATTTTTATTTCTATTGCACCCATATTTAAAAAAATTTAATTGTGTTTTTTTTTAAAAAAAAGAAGTTGATTTTAGTTGTTTTGTATTAATATCTTAAAGTGGTGAAAAAAATTTGTTAAATTACCAATTGTCCTAAAAGCTTAAGTTATTAAAATATGGTAAATTTAATCAATTAACCACATACTTCTAGCACTCCTTCTCACGTGTAGGCCGAAACTACATTTTTTTAATAGATGAAGCCCAACACATGGGAATTTAAATGGGAGGTAGAATGGAAGAGACAAATATCGAACTCAAGATCTCATATTCTGATACAATGTTAAATTACTGATTGTCTTAAAAGTTTAAACTATTAAAATATGGTAAATTTAATCATTTAATCGTATATTTTTAACAAAAGTGTTTAGTTCATATCCATATAAAAAATATAGGAAAACTTAAGATTTTTCACAAGGCAAACACCTGAAAATGTTTCCTGAAAAAAAAGTTTTTACATTGATACAAACAGAGATAACCTTGACTCTAGAATATCATAATAAAACATAAAACAATACATAAAAACCTATCTAACTACCATGGACACTTACTGTTGGGTTTTACCTTAATCTTAAGCTTCCAAAAAGGATATTACTTCCCTAACCATACCATGGTTGCGCCATCATGTGAACTTTTTTTATAAAAGTAACAAATTCTATTAAAGAAGAGGAACTAAATTATGTAAACATAAGATACTCCTAAATAATTAGGATTCATAAGAGAGACAATCAATGAAATCTACAATAAATATATCTCAATAGAGCTTAAAACACAAGACCATTCAAACAATGATCTTATAAAAGGCGAATTCACCTAGACACCTAGACATCTGTGACTTCCACTGATGGGCACACACATCTAGGCAGTTTAGAAAGATTTACAAGAGACATGGGAATCCGAATTCAAAAGCATGCATTAAAATGGTAAAGTTTCTATTGGGATGACAACAAACAGTAGCGACACGTTTAATATAGCTAAAGTGTACATAAGAATGAAAGTGTACAGTTTCTAAATTAAGTATTCTATCCTTCCAATTGTATTATTTCAAATGCATTATTAGTTCCACACTTTTGGCTCGGTTCAAAACTACAGTGCCATTTTAAGTATATAGTTCCACACACTTTTGGCTCGGTTCAAAGCTATAGTGCCATTTTAAGTATATATTTAATTAAAGAACAGAAAGGAAAAGGACAGACCTATAAGAAATGCTTTATGAACAGCATGATGCAGCTTGGGATCCTTCTGCAGGTCTATCCACAAGGACCATCCCTGCTGGGTTCTGAGCAGGCTGAGCTCTAGGCAACCTTTTAGCTGCAACAGAAGAATTTCAGAAGGAAAAACCAAAAATAAAATAAAATGTTAATGACCGAAGAGGCCATCAAAGAGGCAAAAAACACAAGTATCGAGACCCGGTATACAGTCATAATAATTCAAGTGAAAGACAAGTTATGAGAATGAATTTTTTTTAAAATTTTATGAGAAGCATCAATAATAGGTAATATCAAATTTCTTGAAACCACAGGCAAATAGAAAAAATGGAAAAGGAAAAATAATTCCCTTTAACCTGGTTAAAAGACTAGTAATATAGAATTGAAGATTGTTCACAATGGTAACACAAAACGTGTAGACCAAACAGCAAGGTTCTAACTCAATGAACCAACAGACTGATGGACGCTGGGAGCCAATATGAATTTCTTTTAGGTAAATGTATGTGTAAGCTTAAGTTGTGATAAGTAGTTTTAGTTATTTGAAGTTATAAAGCTCTCCTCGTGGAAAAAGTATATTGGATCAAATGATACCATGTTATCCGTATCAGAATCCAATAAAAGAGAGACAATGCGTACAAAAATAACTACACACTAACAGATGTTCATTTGTTAGTGGGGTAGTTATTTTTGTAGACAAGTCTCTCATTTAGTTAAATTTCATACGGCTAACATGGTATCATTTGATACCAAATATTTTCTCATCCTTGTGATATATAATTATGTGTTTGATGAAAGAGGAGAAAAAAAAGCAGAAACAAATGCTAAGCATTTAATAAAAAAAAACTAAACATATACCAAAAATGAAAAATTAAAAGGACAAATAAAAAAACCCATCATTTAACACAATTGAAAAGGCATATGAGGCCAATTGCTGAAGCCCCAATTCCATATAGTTGTAAGACTAAATTGAACACAAAAAAAGGAAGAAAAGTAGATAGAATATTATACAGTTCAACGATAAGTTTATTCTTAAGGTAGATTGTACAATGGCTGGTGATGGCTGCATCTGCTATTAATAACGAACTCCATATGTTCAACGAATGGAATTACAAAGATTTTGATTCATAATCCAAACCAGTCCTAAAAGATATGCATCACATCACTCTAAAACATATTTTATCACTCTTAAAACACAATATAATCCCCAATGATATATATCCACCCAACATGATTCACTTTTCACCTATAAAAGAGTCATTACCTAGTGCCATCCTAGCTGATTGTGGTCCTAGGTGGGTGGTTTAAATGCAATCCTATAATTTTGAATAAAGTGACTGCTCAAAGGACTCAAACCCACACACTTCCACTTGGCAGCTTGAGAATTTACCAACACGGCTCCTTCCTTCCCTCACTATCCTCTATCAAATTAAGCTCATACAAAGCCTAATGTGATATTCCAACTAAAGATTAGTCTGAAACCAACAAAATCGTAAGACTTATTATTTTTATTAATGTGTTGGGCATGGAGTAAGTTGACCATACAGTTCGTTTCTTCAAGTTTCTTCTTTCTGTTGCTTAAAACTTGCATAACTAAGTCACCATTTAGCATTACACAACAGACCTAGGTACAGAACTAACCAAGCTGAAACACATAATCTCTTAAAAAAAACTAAGACGAATGACTTGATGCCAGCAAAAGAATAGAAATCTCTCAACCAGCTCTCATTTACGTCTAGATTCTTTGCCAAAGATGTAAGCAAGGTAGTTGGGAACTTTCCTGAAGGGCTACAGTAGACCAAATCATATGCATGCACCAGTAACTTTTTTGTTATTGGTAAATTGCACATGCAACTAGTGGATCTTGAATCTGTGACCTCACCCTTTATCCCGTTATTAAAAGAGGAAGAAGTATCAGTTGAGCTATAGCTCATTTTTTATTTGTAAGTTACAAAAACACCCAATGGGTCTTAAATCACCTCACCCTCCCTCTAGAACTTATAAGAGGAGGAGGTGCCAGCTGAACTAGCTCTCATTGGCAATTGAGCTATAAATCATCGGTGTAAGGATACAAAATAAAAAGAAGAAAGAAAAAACAAAAACAAAAGAAGCAACACACACACACACACACACATGTATATAGTCATTTTATTTTCAAAAAAGAATACAACAATAATATCACAATTCATTTTCTGCTTTTTCTAATACTCTACTGATATCAGAGATTCATTATGTAGCAGCAAAGGCTACTCTCATCGTGTGAAAATTGACATTAGATTAAAAAATCATAATAAAATAAAATAAAGAGAACAAAATTTAATGAATAAAAATCATGCTAAGATATAATGCCCATATGGAAATAATTAAATTACAATCGCACCTATTTCATAAAATATATCATTGACATTGACAGATGTTTTGGCAGAGGTCTCAATGAAAAAGAGTCCATTTTCACCAGCATATGCACGTGCCTCCTGCAACATCAATCAATTAAAGCACACTAATTTTTTGCTGTATGGTCAAAGCACAATAAACAACACATAATTTGAAGAGACAACTGAGTGCAACAAAACAAATAGATAAAGTAACATATTGAAATGCATAGAGAATCACCAAAGAAAATTGGAGCAGATCATTGGAGATAAAGAACAGACAAAACAAGATGTATGTCAGTAAGTTCACAAATAACATCATTTAGAAAATTTTTGAATAACGTGAGTTGAATAAGGATAAAGAGAGTGAAAAAAAAAGGGGGCAAAATAAAAAATCTCTATGTAGGTCTTTTTTTTTTTTTTTAAGAAAAAACTTCACATAAAAAGCATAACCTAAGGTTACAACTTTACTCAATAAAATAAAAACTATTATATATTTTGAAAATCTAACTGTTGAATTGCATGTTTTTTTTTTTTTGATAAATAAGAATGTTAAATATACAAACAGCTACTCTATACATGAAAAACATAGAGCAGACCCAGAAAATACAAGAAGAAAAAACAGAGGGAAAACATAAAAGAAAACCAGACAACATATTAATTATAAAAGAGAAAAAGAACTAAGAAAAGAAGGGAGAGAATCACTAACCGTGAGTCCCCAAGCCTGAGACCAATCAAAAAGAGTCCCACTAAAAGAAGCATCTAATCACTAAAATTGTCTAAATCCTCAAAAGTCCGCCGATTCCGTTCCTTCCAAATACATCATAGGATGCACAACGGAACTAAGTTCCAAATCTGAGACGAGTGCTTCTCCAACCAATTCCACTAGCCAAAAAGCAAATTTGGGATCGATCTAGGAATAACCCAAGACAAACCAAAAGTTATTAAGGCAAAACTCTACAATCGATGAGCCATCTCATAATGAAGTAAGTGGTCTACCGTCTCTCCACAATGTTGACACATAATGCACCAGTTTACAAAATCCAATCTCCTCAATCTAAAGTTATCACCCGTTAGGATCTTATTCCAATCTACACACCAAACAAAAAAAGAAACCCGTCTATGCGCATTTACTCTCCAAATACATTTCCAAGGAAAGACAATTGAGGGGGGAATCTCGCAATTTGTTATAAAACGACCGAATGTCAAACTCCCCATTAGGTTTCAACTTCCATCTCGTCTGGTCTCCAACATCCAGTGGAGGAGTATTAGCTCCCAATATACGAAGAAAATGCAGCCCTTCATCCATTTCCTAATCATTAAGTTCTCGACTAAAATGAACATCCCAAATTCTTCTATCCTTCGCCCCTTGCCTTGACAAAGAAGCTTCTATAGATGCCTCCTTATCAATGGCAATACCATGCAGTCTTGGGAAAACCAATTGGAAAGGTTGATCCCCATACCACCCATCCTGCCAAAATCTCACTTTATTCCCCAACCCAACAACAAATTGACAATTTTTGCTAAAATCCTCCCATCTCATACGAATACCTCTCCACAAACCACACCCACGAACTCCCCTACCTAGCTTAGACGTCCATCCCCCACATTCTTCCCCATATTTTGAAACTACCACCCTCCTCCATAACCGATCTTCCTTCCCAAACCGCCACAACCATTTCCCCAATAAAGCCTTATTGAAAGTAGTAAGCTTTCTTATCCCCAAGCCACTGTCAACTGTAGGCGCACAAACTTTATCTAATCCTACCAGATGAGTCTTGCTATCACCCCATAGAAAATCCCTTTGCAACTTCTCAATTTTATTAGCCACATAAGTAGGAATGGTGAATAGAGATAGAAAATTGGTAGGAAGACTAAATAACGTACTCTTGAGTAACATCAATCAACCCCCTTTAGACAAGTATAACTTCTTCCATCCGGCTAATTTCCACTCAATTTTCTCCAAGATGGGATTCCAAATTGAAGGGAGTTGTGTGAAGCCCCTAAAGGCATGCCAAGATAAGACATAGGCAAAGTTCCAACTCTACAACCCAAAATATCAGCCAGGGCATACACATCATCAACCTCCCCTATTGGAACCATTTCACTCTTGTGCACATTGACTTTCAAACCTGTTACCGCCTGAAAACTGAGCAGCAACAACCGAATATAAAGAACTTGCTCCACATCTGCATCACAAAATAAGATAGTATCGTCTGCAAACAATAGATGTGAAACACTTTCCCCACCACCCCTCCTACCCTCAACTTTAAAACCACGGATCAAGCTAGCTCCCTCTACTCTTCTCAACATCCTACTTAACACCTCCATCAAAATCAAAAATAGCATAGGAGATAGCGGATCCCCCTGTCTTGAACCCCTAAAACTACCAAAACAATCAGCTCAAGACCCACTAATCAAAACAGAGAACTGAACTGTGGATATACAAGTACGGATCCACTTACACCACTTTACTCCAAAACCCATTCTATTCAACAAATCTAGCAAAGTCTCCCAATTCACATGATCGTAGGCCTTCTCAATATCAAGTTTACAAATGACTCCAGGAACCTTACTCTTCCCTCGATTATCCACACACTCATTCGCAATAAGAATCGAGTCAAGGATTTGTCTCCCACCCACAAAGCTATTCTGAGTCTCAGAGGTCCACTGATCAAAACCACTCTCAAACGATTTGCCAATACCTTAGCCAAGATTTTATACACACTCCCCACCAAGCTAATAGGTCGGAAATCTCTAATATTAGAGGCGTCAATTCTTTTTAGGAATTAAAGCAATGAAGGTAGCATTAAGGGATTTTTCAAACTTGCAATGTTGAAAAAACTCTTCAAAGACCACTAAGACGTCTTTCTCCACTACTCTCCAACAATGATGATAAAACGTCATAGTAAACCCATCCGGACCTGGAGCTTTGTCCCCCTCCAAGTCACTTACGACTTGAAGTATCTCCTCTCTCTCAAACTTCTATTCAAGCTAAACCCTCTCCATATCCCCAATATGATCAAACTCCAAACCCTTCACAAAAGGCCTCCACCCCTCAGACTCCTTGTACAAATTTTTATTAAACTGGACTACCTAATTAGTTACTTCGGAATCCTCCTCAAAAACCACCCCATCCACCTCCAAGGTTCTGAGATGATTATACCTTCTATAGGAGTTAGCCATTTTGTGGAAGAACTTGGTGTTATTATCCCCTTCCTTGATACATAACATTCTAGATTTTTGTTTCCATGAAATTTCTTCCAAGGAAAGAAGATGCTCCACCTGGGACCTCAAATCTACCCTATGACATTTCTCCCCATCAGTGAGACCTAAATCCCTTTCCTTCGCATCTAATTTTTTCAACTCCTCCAGTAATTGTTTCTTTTGACACTCTACATTACCAAACTCTTGGCGATTCTATTGTACAATGTCCTCTTTCAGAGCCTTTTAATTTTTTGGCAAGCACGAAACTAGGTGTACTCTTAATATACATGTCAAATTTTGTATCAATCGGATATTATTTACTATATGATCTATAAGCTTATATTTTATGTATAATTTTAAATTACAAAAACTTGCAGTTTAGACAATTCATTGATGACATAGCTATTTGATCTTTAATTTTCTAGAAATTTTGCAAGCATAAAATATATAAAAAGATGTAATCCAACAGTGGATTTGTTAAAATTCACCTCCAATAAAAAGATATTGAATAAGGTTGTAGCCTAAAGTTACAATCAATTTTGTAACTAAACTTTGTCCATAAAAATAAGCATAAAAGAATTAAGCATGAATGAAAAGAAATAGCCCAGTCACTTATAAATTTTTAAAAAAAAAATCCTAGTAGGCAGTCACTTAAAAGAAACCAATGATAAATAAACTAAAATTATAAAGGAAAAAGGAGGTATGAATTAATATCACTTTCAGATTAACTAACCATAAGTTAACCCTAGCTCACAAGCTCAAGATAGCACAATCATTAATTCCATAGAAATGGCCAGCAACTGGTTGCTCAAGCTGCAAGCCTACAATTAGTCAATATATTTGATTTTTGCCTCAAGACATCAGCCAGAAGGATTCAATTTTTCTACAATCATTAATTGGGAAATGCTCACATTTAAGGTAGACATTATGTTCCAAATTTATCAGATACACTACATAAAACTCCAATCATGATGTGTCAATGCTAAATTGTAACTGTGGTTCTAAATGTCAAAGATTCAATAACAGTTAGTTGCAACTTCAAATTAAACACCTCCACCATCCACAAAGATCACGTCTAGAATTGACAGAAAGCATGGGAATGTTTCCATCCAAGCCATTCCAAAACTTCACACTAAACTAACCAAATTCATGCAAATAAAGTCATGGAGGTAGAGAAAATACTACAAGATAAGAGAGAAGATGATGCAGCACATTTGAAGATCAATTTGTTACAACTTCATAAATTTGTCCATTCAAGATTTTATATTATGGGCCCCCGTTTGAAATTCAATTGAAATAAAATTTGTGTGGTTTTAAAGGTTTAGGTGTGAGTCCTTTAGGATTAAAACAGGTTTTTATTTAGGTTGAACCTTCTCTACTGTAATTTCCAGAAAATTAATTATGGGTGCTCTTATTGCTGTCACTTTGTGGCCAAAAAGCAAATGTTTATACATTCATTGCCAGACAAAAATCGAGTAGGCCACAAAGGCAAAAAACACCAGTTTAGAATTTCAAAGACTTGAAATAAAAAGATAATTAAATCAGTATTGGAAATTTCAGCAAACTATACGTGACCTAGGCACAACTTCCATATTTTTCAAAATATTCAAAGGAAAACTAATTTAATAATGAGAGAGAAAACAAGATTAAATTGAGAATCCGCATCACTCTCTGGATAAGAAGAGCATCTCTGAATTGTAGAACAAGCATGTTTTTGGTGATGTAGCTTTTAGAAAAGAGTCTACTGACTGAGCTTTTAGACATTGACATGAAAGGAGATGCAGGTGTTGACTCAAGAGGACAGGGCTAGAAGGTTGGTGGTTAAATTTGATATAGATTTTCTGGATTCTTTGGAAGAGATTCCTTGGAGGCAGAAGTCCAAGGCTCTTTTTATCAAAGAAGGTGATAACAACACACGGTTCTTTCATAGAATTTCCAATTCCAGATTAGGGGAGTGGAGGTGGATGGCGTTCTCTTTGAGGATGAGTAAGATGTTACGGATCAAGTGGTGGATTTTTATAAGAGATTTTATATTAGGAACTGAAAGCTTGGAGGCCTACTATTGATGGGTTAGAGTTTGCTTGTCTAGACGAAACTAAGAGGTCTATTTTGGAGAGAGAGTTTGAGGAGGAGATTACTGAGGCTCTCAAGGAGGTAGAAGGTGATAAGGCACCTGGGCTAGATGAGTTTACTATGACTTTCTATCAGAAACACTAGAGTGTTTTAGAAGGGGATGTAATGGCTTTTTTCAAAGATTTTCACAAACAGCGTGTTTTTGAGAAATCTCTTAATGCCACTTTTCTTTGTTTGATACCCAAGAAGACTAAGGCAGTAAATATTAAAGACTTTCGTCCTATTAGTCTTGTGGGCAACCTTTATAAGTTTTTGGCTAAGGCGTTGGCTCAAAGGCTAGGTTTTGGATAAATTGATACCTGACTCTCAAAATTCTTTTGTGGGAGGGAGACAAATTCTTGATTCGGTTCTAATTGCCAATTAATGCTTAGACAACAAGTTGAAGAGTGGTACTCTTGGTGTTATAATTAAGCTGGACATTGAGAAGGCTTATGATCATGTGAACTGGAATGCATTATTTTACCTTATGGAAAGGATGGGCTTTCGGGCAACGTGGAGTAGGTGGATTAAGGCATGCACCTCTAAAGTTAAATTCTCAGTTCTGGTCAATGGATCTCCTGTGGGTTTTTTTGGTAGTTCTCCTTTGTCTCCGCTTTTATTTCTTTTGGTTATGGAAGTGTTGAGTTGACTATTGAAGAGGACAGAAAATGGTGGCTTTTTTTGTGGCTTTCAAGTGGGGTCCCATAGACATGGTGGTATCCATATCTCTCACCTTCTTTTTGCTCATGATACTATTTTGTTTTATGATGCTTCTAGGGAACAATTATTATACGTGCGGATGGTGCTGATCTTCTTTGAAGCTATTACGGGCCTGAAAGTTAATGTAGGCAAGAGTGAGATTGTTCCTGTTGGCGATGTTGGGAATTTGAATGGTTTGGCTCAAACCCTTTGCTGCAAGGTGGGCACTCTGCCTATGAGATATCTGGGCATGCCTCTCAGGGCACATTATAAGGATTCGTCAATTTGGAATCCTATTATAGAAAAGATGGAGAAATGGCTGTTTGAATTGAAACGACTTTATTTGTCGAAAGGTGGCAGGCTTACTTTGTTAAAAAGTACTCTATTAAGTCTTCCCACCTACTTTTTTGTCATTGTTTACTATCCCTTAGGCTATGGCAGCTAGAAAGGATTTAGAGGAATTTCCTTTGGGGGGCCTCAGAGGATGTTTTTAAGTATCCTTTAGTTGCTTGGGATGAGGTATGCTTGCCAATTGAGTGTGGTGGTTTGGGGGTCCGAAGGGCTGGGTTGTTTAACAAGGCTTTGCTTGGGAAGTGGTTGTGGCGTTTTGGGAAAGAAAATAATAGATTATGGCGTCAGGTTATAGCAGCCAAATATGGGGAGGCAAGAGGAGGCTGGTGCACTAGAGGGGTAAGAGGTTCTCACGGGTGTGGGATGTAGAGGAGTATTAAAGAAGGAACAGAGAAGTTCTTTAGCTAGATTCTGTATACTGTAGGGGAGGGTAGCCATGTTATATTTGGCATGACCCATGATGCGAGCCTACTCCTCTAAAGGAACTCTTTCCTACTATGTATGCTTGCTCTTTATCTAAAGAAGCATGGGTCTTTGTCTTGTTCGTATCTACTTTAGAAGGAGGTAGGAGCTGGAATTTACTATTCTGTCATGGTCCTCAAGATTGGCAGGCAACCACTGTCTATTCCTTTTTTGAGTTTATTTATTCCTCTATGCTGAGGGGTGGGGGGTGATCAGCTGGTCTGGAGATTGACTATGTTTGGTGTTTTTGATGTGCGCTCTTTTTATAAGTTATTATCTAGTCCTAACACTGATGTCTATCCTTGGGAGTGTATTTGGTGTACTAAGGTGCCTAAACAAGTGTCTTTCTTCTTATGGACAAAAACTAATGATGGAATCACCATTGATAATCTTGTTAAGAGAGGTCAATCTTTAGCTAATAGGTGTTGCTTATGTTGCTGCAATGGGGAATCAGTGGACCACCTTCTTCTTCATTGTAAGATCTCTCACGCCTTAAGGTGTGAAGCTTTTGTAGCGTTTGGGATCTAGTGGGTAATGCCAAGGTCAATCGGCTCTTTTTTCTTTATTTGGAGAAATTGGTTTGGAAAGCATCTTTCAACCATTTGGAATATGGTTCCGGAATGTTTAATGTGGTTAGTCTGGCAAGAACGTAATACTTGCATTTTTGAAGACAAGGTGAGAACATTAGAACATCTAAAATGTCTCCTTTTTCGTACTCTGTTTCTTTGGGGTCGTGTTTGGGGGTGTACGAACTGTACTGCTGTATCTGATTTTTTAGTTTCTATTTCTTTTAGCTCTTGATCTTTTAGTATTTGTTTTCTTGTTCAAAGTGTTCACCATTGTGAACATGATGTTCAATTTTTTCTCAATAAAAGTCTTATTACCTATAAAAAAAAAAAGAAATTAACTATAAACAACTTTTTCTTTTTACCAAAAAAAATTATCATATTGAATTGTCATGTAAGGAACACACTTGGGTTTGTGTTCCTTGATGAGGGAATTCAGTTCTTGAGGGCTTAGTTGCTGTACTTTGGTGTTTAGGGCGTTCGGAATTCAGCTAGGGCTTAGGAGGATGGCAGGTTAAGGGTTTGACATGAGATCTTGACGAGAAAATAGCTAAGGTTTCAAGGGAATGCGAATAGGGTTTGGTTTGCATGGGAATGGTGAATGGATTGAATAGGCTGTGACTTCTTCGAGAGAGATGAGATTGCTTCTAGGAAATCTCTATCTCCAAGAGAAAGACAAGACAAAGAAACTTACAAAAAGGCAACAACGTGGTTATACTTCATTCAATAATAAGATAGGAGTTACAAGTTGAGTATATATACAAGGCGAAAATGCACTTTTAGTCCCTACATTTTAGGCCAATTTCCATTTTGGTTCCAAAATTGATTTCGTTGCAAATTTCATCCCTAAAAAAAGAAAATTGTTTTTAAAATGGTCCCTGCCATCAAGCCATTGATGAAAACCTCCTACGTGGTCGACAGAGTGCCCTACTTGCTGAAGTGGCGCTGACGTGGCCATTAAAATACTATTAAAAATAATTATTTGGCATTTCCAAATACCACATCAGCATTTTAATTAATAAAAAATTAAAAAATAAAAGCCCAGAAAATAAAAAGCTAGGTCAGAAAAAAAAAATGTAAAATAAACATTAATCTAATTGAATTATTTTTCTTTTTACTTTTCATTTTTTTTTAACTTTTCATTCTAATTAAATTAGTTTTCATATATTAATTATTTAAAACATTTTTTTCATGAGAGAATTTTCGGAATATTTTCTTCCTTAAACCTGTTCTTCTTCTTCCTCTCTCTTCACACAGACTTTCTCTCTTCCCTCCATGAACAACCACTTTAAGCACTAGGAATTTTTTTTTTTTTGATAAGTAAGATGTCTATTGATATCAAAAAAGGAAACAACCTAGTACACAGGGAGCGTGCAAGGGTTAAACAATCAAGAACAAAAATTACAAGAGTCTAAGAAATCAAGAAAAGAGCCTTGCCAACATGCTAATAGCCCCACTACAGATTGCGGCATCACCCAGCTAACTCCAAACAATCCAAACACCATTGCCCACATATCCACTCTCCCTCTAGGAATTTGCTGATTCTCACTCTCCCTCTCTTTGATCTTTCTCTCTCCCAACTGATTGAGTGCTCTAGAATCGGATTGGTCTAAATCGGGTTCTCAAGCCCGACCATGGAGCTTTTATGGATGAGTGAAGGCAGCGGGATCAGTTTGGATGGTGGGTCGGTTGGATTCGTGGGTGTATCGATTGGTGGTGGGTATTGTGTGTTGTTGTGAAGCCCCAGATCTGTGGTGGTTGTGGATTGGTTTGGATTTGTGGGTTGCGATTGGTTGTTGGAGGGTGTTGTGAAACACAAATCAGTTGTTGGTTGTGTTCGCTTTTTGGGTTTATGTTAATAGAGAGATGGAGAGTTTAATAACATTGTGATTTTGGTTGCAATGTTTGTTGTCAAATTTTTTTTTTTTTTTTTTTCTCGCTCAATCTGGGTTTTTGCTATCATCTCAAGCTCAGATTTTAATACCGGTGTGTGTGTTTGAACCTATGAATGTAATAGTACTAGTGCTTTTGATTTTGTTTTCTCTTCTTACTTGTGTGTTCTTCATTTAGATTAAGAAATAATTAAGACCAAAGGATTCCAAAGTCCACCCAGATGTGAATTTTTATGGTTTTGAAATTTTCTAGGCTGGAGGATGTATGTTCTTACGGGGAAAAAAATAATGAAAAGTAAGAAAAAAAATTAGATTAATGTTTATTCTAAATTTTTTATTTATTTTCTAACCTAGCTTTTTATTTTCTGGGCTTTTTATTTTTTATTAATTAAAATGCTGATGTGGTATTTGGAAATGCCAAATAATTATTTTTAATAATATTTTAATGGCCACGTCAGCAAGTAGGGCACTTCGTCTGCCACGTAGGAGGTTTCCGTTAGTGGCATGATAGCAGGAACCATTTTAGAAATAATTTCTTTTTTTAGGGATGAAATTTGCAACAAAATCAATTTTGGGACCAAAATGAGAATTGGCCCAAAATGTAGGGACCAAAAATGCATTTTCGCGGGTTGTTCATTTAGCAGATGTTAAATATGGTTATTCTCATATTTAGCATGTGTTAAATTAAATGAGCTCCTAAACTGATCTAACTAATCCATGCATGTTCCACTAGTAACTAACTAACTTTGACTTATCGACCATGCTACATGAATAAACCCTAATCTGAACTTCCCATTCAAGTTACAAGCTTCCAAGACGCGCATCTAACTATTAAGAAGCTGCTGAAGAAAGATGGAAGCAAGGGCAGGCTCATGGTTGGATCAGCACTTGAAGTGCAAACTGAAGTGTCAATTGGCCTATTCTTACAGCTGATCAGCAGTCACATTCATGCGGCTACCCTAAGTGTTGATTGGCACTTAGGGTAAAAAACTCTATCTCTTGAGTTTATGCTTAGTTTGTGACCCAATGGAGCTTCTAACATGCTCCTTACATATCAAAATAGACCAAGTACAGAGACGGTTTGAGATAACCGATTGATGAATTACATGGAGCTTTCTTTTACACTAGACAGTAAAAAGGGAATAGGAAGTTAGGAATTCGTGGCCACAATGATGGTGGAGAGGGTGAGGGAAGGGCAGAGCCTTTTCTTGGAGGAGAGGGTGGAGCCCTATATTGTAGGAGAGTGGGCAGAGGAAGAAATTGGGGAGGACAGTTGAGAGGTCCTGCTCCAGCCAGGACAAACCATGATGATACTCATCTTCATTTTCAAGGACCACAACTTTGACATGTTTGTGGTTGGTGTGGTGGGAAATGGGGTGGAGAGAAAACTCATACATTTAATCAAACAAGTTCCCTGGGGTAGCCTTTTTCATACCACACAAATTAGAAAAAAGTGATAGCATTTGTTGTGGCCTCTTCGTTTGCTGATTCCAGGGACGGAACACCCAATCAAATGTATAAAACAACTAAATTGCTTCCAGTGAAATTGTTTAGGGATGGAAATTGAAACGTTTTAAATAAGAGGGACAAAACTAAAACATATCAATTTATTTTCTTGGTAAGTTACACGCGTACCTAGTGGATCATGTACCAATGACCTCAACCTCCACCCAATACTTTTAAGGACCAAATGTGCATTTTAGCCTATTTTTAATAGTTTTAGTCAGGTGTTCTGGTTTGTACCATTCACAACAAGACGTTAGTTAAGGTTGATTATGGGTAGGGTCTTAAGTTCTGGTTAGTATATAGGTCATTTTGAATTTACTTCAGTTGTATGTTCAATCGACTTAGAAAAACTTGGTCCCCAAGCTGGCAAGAACCCTAGTATAATGCTAGGTTGATCTTTCCTCATCTTTCTCTCTGTTTCCTTTTCTCTTTATTTGCTGTTTGCTGTGATATGCCCCTTGACTCACATTATTCCAGCCATAGTTGTCAAATAGTGAATCGTATTGTGAATCGATTTTTGATTTTTCTATATCGTGTATCGTATTGTAATATGTATATAAAGGGTATACTCATTATAAATTTTGAATATATTCAACTAATAACTAATATATTCATCACTTTCCGTCATAATATTTAACAAACTAACTAAATAAATCAAACTAACATTTGTTTATAACTTACACATTCAAATTGATTAAACTTAAAGAGTGACAATACATTACAAATGACCCAATATAATAATTTATTTTCATCATATTCATCATCTTGCCTAATTAACTTCATTTAAGTCAATGTTATCATCATGTTCATCAATTTGCAAACTTATTTCTTCATTGAAATTTTCTTCTTCATCATCAACGTTTGCTATCTCTTCTTGTTCTATTATTTTAATAATTTAAAAAAAAAAAAATTTCTTCTTGGCATTTTAGTTTTTTAGACTTATAACAATAATGAAAAAAATAAAAAATAATTATATTGTTAGTTAATACCTTATTCATAGTATAGAAAGAAATTTGAAAGTATAAAAGTGAAGTATAAGTGTGTAGTCCAAATTTTGTAGGAGAAAGAAAAAAAAAAAAAACTTATGGACATGTTATTTTATTAGGCTAAATTAAGTAACCTAATAGTTCCTCAAAAAAAAATTTAAGTAACCTAATAATTTTGTGTTAAAAACAAGCCTAACAACTTGTTAGATTCAAATAAAAGTACAAATTTTAACAAAAAAGACTCATTTTAAGCATATGTTTATGTATCACGTTTCGTACGATATTGACAACTATGATTCTAGCCTTAATCACTACATCCCAGCCCAAAACACCACATATAGAACTAATCTTATTACAGATATGCATCAGATCTGTTAGTTTCCCCAACACTAGCCCCAAAAATCCTTAGATTCTTAGTCATTAGATAATGAACTATAAGATCCTGCATCAAAAACCTCAACCATGTGCCATTATTCAGATCGATAAGAGCTGCAGCTAAAAACCAATAAGATTGGTTGAAAGAAGTAAAACTCATAAGAACTAATGATTAAAGTTAGCAAAAGGTATTTAAACTAAGAAAAAGAACTAAAATCAAACTTTGTCAGCAATGGAACGCAACAAAGAGTACCAGGAAAGAAGAAAGTTACAAAAATAATATTATAGTACACTTTCGGGCCTTAAAAATTGGGATTGTTTTCATTTTGACCCTTTTATGTTTGATTCCATTTTCATATTGACCATGTCGTCCCTTTCTATTAGTCTTCTGGTGACCCTTGGCATTATAAGGGTGACATGTCTTAATGAAAGGCACTTATCTAGCACTTAACTGTCAGATTACTGACAGAAATGGACTAATAAGAGCGAGATGTCTTGATGGACGGCACTTAATGATCATATTATTGACAAAATTGGACCTTTTTTTATGAGTAACAAAATTGGACTTATATGGGCAACATGTCTTAGTGGATGGCATTTATTTGAGACTTAATGGACCCAATTATTAACAAAAATGAATGACAAGACCAATAAGAAAACAAAATCAATCATGAAGAGCCAAAATGAGAATTCTGGAACATAAAGGGTCAAAATGAAAACAACCTCAAACTTTAAGGGCTAAAAGTGTACTTTAGTCAAACAAATGACAATGCATATCAAAGAGTCCCCACAAAAACTACATAATAATAATAATAATAATAATAAAATAGAAAAACAGTACTTACTTCAGCTGTAACTCTCCTCTTATCTTCCAAATCAGTTTTGTTTCCAGCAAGGGCCATAACCATGTTAGGATTTCCTGTAACAACTCCAAAATGAGTGCATGATTGCTACATTAACTCAGAAAAATTGACCCTTCAGACACATGAATGTTCTTTTCTAGATAATAAAAATGAACAGATAAAATTTCCATAATAAAAATAATAATATACCTTAAATTAATACTTTAGATAATCTCGAAGAATCATAGGACTCAATTTATCAATCCTCATATTCTTAAAAACTTCCCTATATTACCATTTTTTCTAATGTTTCCTGTAACCCTAATTTGACTCATAGAAATCCTATTTTTTTAGGCTAAACTATACTTTTAGTCCTTGAGTATAGGATCTGGTTTAATTTAGTCCCTGGATTTTAAAGTTCCAATTATGCCTCTAAAATTGTTAATTGTTAGCAATGGAGTCTTTCCGTCCTTAAAAATGACAAAGTCATAATAGAAATTGATGGCATGCCAAATTTTGAGATGAGCCACATCAATTTTTGTATGCCGTCGTCATCAAATTTGAGTAGAATAACTACATAGCATAAAATTAAAAATTTAATGGATGATATTTGAACTTCATAAAATCTAAGGACCTAATCGGAAAACCTACAACATCTCAAGAACAAAAAGTACAGTAAATTTTTTATTTTATCTTTAAAAGTTTGTTTCGCCTTCCATTTCATATTAATTTATTAAAAATGTTAGAGTAGGTTCTCATTCCATCTTTTATCTTCCCCCTTTTTAAAATAAGTGGTTTTAGAATTAGTTAGGCTTCAACAAGAGTCCTATAAGTATGCACCCACGAATGTTATTTGTCAAGAGACTTTTTGTTTTAGAAAAGAAACTTGTTGTTTATAAAGAGTAGATTGAGTAATGGTTTTAGTAAAAAGAACATAAGACTTGGCTACTACATAACAGGTAATTTCCATCTTTGTTGAAATTAGAGAGACTCAAATATAATCCAAAGATAACAAAACAAGAATAATGGAATAAATAGCCAAGAGGAACACATGCCCTTATGCCTTTTCTTCAACTTTGACAAATTATTTCTTCTCAAAATAAGCAAGTTCAACCTTAACTAATAAGCACCTTGCTTCTGAAGCTCTTGTACCCACTTCTTCGCCCGTGCATATGACTCCTACAAATCAAAAGAAATATATATTAATGAAAACCCTGAGTAAGAAGAGAGCAAAATATTTAAACACAACCATATTACCACACACTCCACCCCCACAAAACCAGATACAATCTTCAAAATCTTTCTTTTTTGAACTTGTGAAAACACATTTGCTGCATGTGAGTTGTTGAAAATTAAAACGAAAAAAAAGCATATCATTTAGCTCTATTTCATTGAGACTTTCATTTGCTTATTGAGAAAAAGTTGCAAAGAACAAATATTTGATCTTTTGATCATATGCAACCAAATCATTAGCAAGACTCATCAGAACTGCACGCATTAATTTTACATGCATATTTCTTATATAAATAGGCTTGTACATGAATGGAGAAAAAATCATACAGCATTGGTGATATCGTAGACAATGATGGAAGCAGCAGCACCTCTGTAATACATTGGAGCCAAGCTATGGTATCTCTCTTGTCCAGCTGTGTCCCATATCTCAAACTTCACCGTTGCATCATTCACCGCAAGCGTTTGCGAGAAAAACGCTGCTCCTATGGTTGATTCCTATCACCAACATCATTAACCCCAATGTTAAAATAAACATTCAAAAAATACAAAAGCACCATCCCCAATTGTTCAGCATAAAAAATTATTGTCCAACATTTTTTTACTGGTAGTTACACAAGCATCTTGAAGGTTTTGAACCCGCAATCTCACCCTCCATTCATCTTATAGGAGAAGGAAGTACCATTTGATCTTAGAGGTCAATGGCATAGTGCCTGTCCAACAATTGTAGGAAATTACATATTTCATTAACGATCCAGTAATATTAGGGTGCAACTGAGTTGCTCAAAAACAACCCAACCAGCACATAAAAAGTTTGTTTATGATAGTTTATTTAGAAACAAACCAAGCTCATTCCTTTTCTGAAGTTTGTTTGGTAAACATGCCAAGTTCAAACAATTTTATTATTATTTTTCATGAACATATGGCTTGAAGATAAACATCAAAACTTAGGCTTGATATAAGCTCATTTGTGAGGCTCGTGGGTTTGATAGTTTAAAGACCCACAAAAATATCTTAATGTCTGGTCCTAACTTACCAAGAACAGTGATCCTAATTTATTTACCAAATGCATGTGGTCCTTTAGGAAAAAAAAGTGGTCCTTACTCTTTGTTACCCTTTCTCATTGATAGTGATAAAATTTTCAAGGGCTTTATCAACTTATATGAGATTGGGATTTTTAAGGTTTCTTTTAATACTTTTTTGCCCATATTGTTTAGATTTTCTGAAATTTGCACATAATACCCCCCCAGTAATATTTGGCTTGTAATTAAATTTTAGCTTAGATAAGAATTTCTCTTCATGGATCTTGCCAAGTATCTAACTTCAAAATTTTGAGAAGACAAGTGCAATGTTAGGGATGTCAAGCAGGCTCTTGACAAACTGATCTCAAGCATTGTTGAATTGTGGCCAAGCCAAGTTTGAACATGTTTACCATGCCTTTTCAAGTTCAAGCCAAGCTTGAACATTCAATACTCAACTCAGCATGGCTCAGCTCAATTACAGCCCTACAGCTGGCTAGGGCTATAACTGAGCCATCAAGAAATGCATGTTCAAACATGGCTTGACAAAAGTAACGGGGTGTTCAAACTCAACTCAAGCTTGTTAAAAATTCAAGTTGCTTGAACGCAGTTTGGCTTGACTTATTCCATGTTAGTCCACTCAACAACACAAACAAGCTTTGTACAGGTAAAAAAAGAAGAAGAATAAATTGCATTTAAAGAGCATAAAATGTAAAAGTAATTATTTCCACGTAAATAGCATTGTAAAGAAGTCGACCCAAGCCACATGCCTAGATATTTTGTAAGTTTTCTTGAAGCCATACCAAGGCTTATTAAGGTTCTTAAGTTCAGCCTAGGCCCGACTTGTTTATCCTCGGGCCTTATGCTCAAAAGCATGTTCATTAACAAGAAGATTAGCTTCAGCCTAGCTCATGGTCTATTTGATTTTAGTTAAAAATCCTAACGTATTTTCACCATCAGCTTATGCACAACTTCTTCTTCTTTTTTTGTGATAACAAGGGTATCCCTACGTCTTTAAGCACTTGACTACTCCCTCAGGTATGTGTAGTCTCCCCATCCCATTACAAGGATGAATCCCTTGGGAGTGGTCCCAAGATGCTAGCTAAAGGTTTTGAACCCAAGACCTTAGGAATATTATGAGGCCTTAGGAACCACTAAAGCTAAAACCTCGGGTTTATGCACAGCCTTTTTGAGCCTCACATTTTTTCAGGTACAATTGCATCCTTATACTGTTTATTTTATAAAAAGCAAAATAAGCTCATCCAAATTCACTCTCATTTAAGAAACCCCAAAATTAGGCTCAAGCTCAACCAAGCATAAACAAGATTTTATACCTGTTTTTACAGGCCTACAACTACAACTAGCCCAACACATGAGATTTTGAATAGGAGTTAGAGTGGGGGAGACAAGGATAGAATTTAGGACCTACTCTTGAGTTGATACCATGTCAAATTACCGATTGTCCCAAAAACTTAACCTATTGAAATATGGCAAATTTAATCATTTATACGCATACTTTTAACATATAAAATTAGGGAGCTAGATAGAATTCCACCTACATGGGCAAGTAGATGGCTATTTAAGGATTTCTTTTTCTTTCTTCCTAAAAGATTTCTATCAACACAAGCATACCCATTTGCTGAATTAGAAAAAACAAATAGTTAAATTAAAAGAAAGAAAAAAAGAAAAAGAACCTGAAATTCAAGGAATTGGCCCTTGACGAACCGCAGGACGAGGCTAGATTTACCAGCGCCCATGTCACCCAGCAAAACCTGAGAATTATGAGATCAAATCACAAACCCACCAATTTTTTTTTTTTTAATAAAAATGAAAGAAATAATTAGAACCCTAGAGAAGAAAGGGAAAATTAGACTGACCAGCTTTGCGTTGTGAGTGTTGTGTGCGATCGTAGTAGCCGCCATGGAATGGAATCAACAGATATGAATGGAAAGAACAAAACAGAGAAACCTTTGTTTGTGTTTTTGAGTGAAACGGCGAGAAATTCTGAGTCTGACTGTCTGAGTCTGGGTTGTGAATATTTGTAGCTGTTGTTTTTTTTTGGGTTCAGCTTAGCTGGTAGGTTTTATTTGTTTGTTTCTGAATCCAAAAGAGAGATCCACTTGACTTCACGCAAGTGACACCGTGGCGTACTTTTCTTTTTCTTTTGGATAAACTACAGATTACAAGCTTGAAAATGAGGGCTGACTGAATTTTACATTATAACGTTTTAAAATTTTAATTCTACATTCTAAAATTTAGTTTCATTAGCAATTTACCCTTAGGTGTTACTGGATCAATTTTTTACTTGTGATAGCCCTAAGTCCTTGACTTAGTCTCAACCAACACTACACAATTACTACAATAACAAAACCAGACTTCAGCGTGTAAAATCAAATTTCTAAAATATTAGGGTGTAAAATTTAGTCAACCCCAAATTTCAAGGGTATAATTTGCAATTTACCATTTTCATTTTTTTGGATTGAGTAATGTGCGCGGCTGTGATTTGTGATTTGTGTATAATCTCTCTGTCTCTATCTATATTAAGGAAATTGAGAAAGTTAGTTATAAACTTATTCTACCTTCTAAAAATGTCAAAAATACTCTTAATTTAATTAGAGAAATTCTACTATAGCATAATCTAAGTGTATATATGTGAAATTCTTTTTTAGAGACTTAAACCTTATCCTTACCTCCCATACTCTACAAACACTTATACTTGTGGAGTGACCATCACACCAAAGGTGTGCGGTGGTCTTAATTTAATTAGATAATCCTTATTCTTAAAAAATACCTAAAAAATATGGTTAAAATTGTAATTCAACAAAATTTAAAAAAAAAACCCTTAATTTAATTAAATAATCCTTATTCTTAAAAAATTATATATGGCTAAAATTGTAATTCAACAAAATTTTAAAAAAAGCTACTAGAGAAATTTTTTTTAAAAAAAATTAATGCACTCTCTATTTAAATATATCTTACGCACATTTAATATATTTTATTCCTAAAACTAGCTTACACTAAATCTATCAGTTTGCTCCATTTCAAATTCTAAATTTTAGTTTCTTAGAAATACCTTCCGGAGTAACCTTATTTACAGTAAATAAATTCAAATTGAAAAATTACACTAAACTCAAAATAAATAAATAAAAGCCTCATCGCAAGTGCATAGTGCATGTGATGAAGTTAGTAATAATTAGCTTTTTGGATAGGATAATGCTGGTGCTATATAAAATGGTACAATTTGAGCTACAACTTGTCAATGTGGTGAGTTGTGAGTGTTAAAGGATAATACACTATTATTATAATGTTTTCTTTCAGAGAGCTTATTATTATAACTGCAATAGTGTTTTAAAACACAATATCAAAGGTCATGAATGTCATAATTTATAAAACTATTAATATGTATTTTTTTTTTTTTAGATTTATATGTATTATTTAAACAAGTTATATGACTGATAAAAAAAAATCATCATGCAACTAAAACTACATATTGATTATGTCTTTTGCCGTAATATAATAGGTTGGAGCAAGATAGCTATAAGTATATTTGAAACCAAATGATTTTCAGGTTCAGTATACTTGAAGGAGACTCATATCAACTTATAGAAACTCTACAACATTTAACACCAAATTTCTTGACATAAAATGCTAGGAACATTTAACACCAAATTTCTCGATAAAAAATGCTAGGACCACAATTTGGTCATATAGCGAGTTGTGAGTGATGCAATAAAAGTGGTGTTTATAATTCTTCTACTCACAACTCGTCACATGAGAAACTTGGGAGAAAATGGGCTTTTGCCCCTATTGAGCCAAAAAAAAAAAAAAACAGTTATATGTCCTTGTTTCCAAACTGTATAGGGGTGTGTCCCTGTTTTGATACTTAATCATCCAATAATCGGGTTATATAAAGAACTCGATAATGCTAAAGTCGAGTTTCTATCACGTTTTTGCCACGTTGGATCACCACCATGGCTTTTTTGCAATAAAATATTCCAGCTGGACTGTTCAAAACTCGACAATAATGAAATCGAGTTATATGTAGAATAAAATGGAATTTTGAATGTAACATCTCCAAAACAGTTTGTCCCCCTCAGTCTGATCAGTAGCCACCATTGTCTCCCTCAGTCTGTTCAGTCTCCCCCCATCCGTTTAGTACACCCTTTCCAAGTTCAATCCATCTTCAAGCTGTCTTCTTTCTACCCCGTAGGCCGAAGCTCAACCCAAACCCACACCCTAACCCAACCGTGACCTGTAACTCTCACCATAACCCTTACCATAGCCGAAGCTCAACCTAATCCATCTTCAGAGTTAAAGGATTAGAAACGCGTTAAGGTAATTTCTAAATTATGAGTTCAATTTGTTTTGCCTTTGCATTTAATCCGAGTTAAGTTTGGATTGTGCCTTTAAGTTTGGGTTGTGCATGTACTCTGATTTGAGTTTGGGTTATTGAGGCTAAAGAGTTCTTAATTTTTCTCTATTAGATTTTGCCTAATTTGCATTGATTTGGATTTGCTTGAAATTCCTAATTTCCAATGAAAAAGGTAAAATGAAACCCAGTGTGTGTTTGCCTGAGTTTTAATGTAAAAGTAAAAGGAAAAATGTAAAACATCTTGGAACATGTATGTTTTCCCAAGTAAATTCTTTATTGGCTTTGGAACAACATCCTCATCATCATCCTCATCCTGTCATGGGTAAATTTATTTTTATTTTGTTAAAGAAATGAGTTCATGTAATAGATATTGTGGTGATTAAGGATATGTAATGACAGAATTGTAACTAGTGTAAGAACAAGTGGAGGTATCTTACATCTTTGCTCAATCAAAACAAAAGAGCATTCATTTAGGAATTAAGGATGTGGATGCCAAATATTTGCAGTTCATTCCTATTTTTTGCGTATCTAAATCCTTCTGTTTTTTGCTATCACTGCTATATGTTGAGGAATTAAGGATCTAACATCTACTAATGAGGGAGATAGTAGCTTCACATTATTGTAAAATATATAGGATAGAAGGTTATCTTTCTAGTATAACAAGTTTTAGGCTTTTTGTACCCCCCCCCCCCCTTTCTTTTCATGAGAATTCTTTTGCTTTCACTATATTAAACTACATGAGAATATTATTTGATAAAATTCTCTGAGAAAGAGTAGATCATTGTCATGGATTAAGGTTGGAGCAATTGTGTTCTATATGTTTGCATGAGGTGTGTGGCATAAGTGATTATGCATAAGTTTAAGGATGTTTAGAATGGTTCTTTCATCCATTCTTTGCATTCCTCTCATTATGTAGTTGGAGATGGGCCCTTCCCGTTCCTTCATTCCATCCGTAGGAGGGATTTGATCTTTGGTCTCTAGTATGACGCCAAAAGATTTTTGCTAGTTGAATAATTTGGATGGACAGGGATTTCGATATGTTGCATCTAGTCCTATGGTTGTATGATTGGATGATGCTAAATAGTGGTCTTTCTCCCATCTTTTTTTGTTTTTTAAAATTTTTGTACTTTTGCTTAATGGTTTATTAACATGATTGCACGTGTGTCAAATATGCAACAACTGTCAGATGGGGATCTTGGACCCGCGGTTTGTACACAGTTGATACAGCAATTGGCTCATCGATCCACGACACTGTGGGGGACCCCTGCCACTGGTCAGGTACATAGTTGTACTGAACTTCAGACATTTCAAAATCATATCTTTTTCTTTTGTAGGGTTCTTTGATTATTTGTAAATAGATGTTGGAAATAGTATCATTTATCTTTTGGTTTAGGCAGAATTTTATTTAATCCAAATTAAAATTTTGCATAGATTTAATTAAGCATGAAGTGTCCACAAACATTTTATGGGACAATATCCCAATTTGGATTGATTGATTGATCCCAAAAATCATTTTTTAAGTTTAATCCTCTGAAACTTAAACAATGATTTTTTGTACTAGGTAAAATATATATATATAGAGCACCTTTATACAAGGCTTGATGCTAGTAAAAGTACTGTTCTTAATATTCAAAATGCTTTGGTTCTTTCATGGTTTATCAAACATGCTTTAGTAAATGAATGATGCAAGTTCATTATTTGGTTGATTAATTAGGATGCAGGTTCACTATAAAAAAAATACCTAGTTCTCTCAACTAGCATTGAAGGCTACATATTTGGTTAACTTCAAACTTATTGATCACAATGGAAGGGTAAATGCCTATTTATACAGGTTGTATCAGAGTGCAGGAATAAAATCAACCTGAATTGATCTTATCTGCTATTAAGCTAGAGTGAATAACCAGTTAACATCGTAACTAACATATTGCAAAATGTTTGTAATGTTTACTGATCTCTAGCAACCGTTAGCCTACTATTTCTTGCATATTATTATTTTGTGTGCACTATCCTAACACAACGCTCTTTCGTGTGTAGGTAGTGCTAGGTGTGCTAAAGTGTAGACAACGATCTTGTAAGTTACCCCAGGGTGGTCTAGACCCATGAATCGTCCGTTACATAACTAGGCAGGTTTTGAAGGGTTATTCAAGGTTCCAGACATGGAAGTTGATCACGCGTTGATCACAACACTAGTTGAGTGTTCGTGTCCAAAGATGCATACGTTCCACTTACCACATGGAGAGATGGGTATCACCTTACAAGATATTGTGGTGATGCTAAGGGTTCTTGTTGATGGGTTGCCCGTGGCTAGGAGTGTGAGGATGGATTGGTTTGGGTTGTGTTTTGATTTACAGGGTCATTGACCTCCAGACCCAGTACCGCATCCCCATGAAAACAAGTCTATCCTTGCTGGGGCGAGGATAAGAGTCAGCTGGCTTGAGGCATGGTTTAAAGGTCCCCTAGTTGTGGATGCTACTGATGATGTAGTGCAGCAACATGCCAGCTATCACATACTTGTGTGGTTGGGGTCCGTTCTGTTTATGGACAAGTTGGTAAACCGGGTGTCGATGATGCCTTTACAGTTCTTGAACCCAATTAGTGATGCGAAAAGGTACAATTGGGGTAGTCGAGCATTAGCCTGGTTGTATAGGCACCTATGCAAGGCATTGGAGACGAAGGCAATGCAGATTGGAGGAGCACTAATGTTGGTGCAGCTATAGGCGTATTCGAGGTTCCCACTGATATGTCCTATTACAGGGCCGCCACAACCGCTAGTGGAGGTAGGTCCCCTCGCCAATCAGTATGTTATTTTTTTTCCCATAATTCAGTTTCAACATATGTTTTAGATTCAATCTCGTTTTTAATATATCAAAGATGTTGAATGTGAAGACTAATAGTTCGTGTTGACAAAAATTAAAAAAATTAGAGAGTTCAGAGAACAGTTAGATGTACAATTTTAATTTCTAGTCAATGTTGAATTAAATAAACAATTATGGAAAACACACAACTGCAAAATTTAAGGTTAATATGTAACTAACAAACCTTTTGTTTTTTTGACTATCCATTCAAGTCCAAGTTTAAATCATAAGTCATTGAGGAAATTCTTTTCACCTGTAGAAACAAATGGAGCAACTTTTCAAACTACTCATTTTTATTAAATTTATTTTTGGACAATTAAAGAGAAAATTAAACACCTACTTAATGATCATTTGTAAAATATAACACAAGTGGAAGTCACAACTCACTATCTTAGCCTTTCAATTTCCATTCAATGATATATCTAACAATGTTTATTTTCTGTGTTAACAGGGTGAAGTAGATAATTTCTTTTTTCCATATGAATATTGCATAACAAATCACCTTGCTTTAGTCTTGCATAAAATTTTGATTTGCATGTGTGATTAGTGTAAACCATGCTACTTTTAAAAAACAAAGGGTTTGTTAGTCTATATATATCTAAAAGCTGAAGCGTAACATTTTTTGTTGCTACGCTCCTATTAAGTCACCTTATTTTTCACGTCATTGCCACATCCTTATTTTTTATATTTATTTTTTACTTAAAAATTTTTGACATTGTTAAATATATAAATACATTGGCTTTACAAATTTATTTTTGGCGGTTTTAACTTTACATATTTATCTACTTTAATTTTAATATTACAATTAAGTATTGTCTGTACATATTCCTCTTAAATGGTTTTAACTTTACATATAATATTTTCCATTTATCTTCCTTTATTTTGTCTTTTCTTATTCTCATCCTCTTTCTATAAATTTGTCACTCTTTCCCATTTTATGTATATTTTATTTTCCCACACAAAAATGTAATCTCTCTCTCATTTTTTGTTGGATTTTTTATGAAGTTAATTTGTACACTCATTGTCTTATTATTGACTAACTCATATGTGTTTCTTGATGCAAGTATTTTTTTTTTATCATTTTATTTACAACACCAAATACTTTTAATGTTGTTGACCAGATTTGAGGAAAAATTATATTATAATATGTCCATATTTTGTGTTATTGTCAGGTTTTAGTTTATTTGGAAAACAATAGGACAGCTTGGACAATATGATAAAGAACAGTTAGTGCAATTGAAGAAAAAAGGTCGTTGTGCAGTTTCCTTTCACAGTTTGTAAATATATTGTTTAACAAATTAGCACCAAATTGTTATATCTTTATTATATGATATTTTAGATGCATGAGTAATTGTTTTTAAGCATTTACGAATATTTTGTATTGCTCATTTTCTTTATCTCATTAGAGTATTTTTTGAGATTGTTAAGAAAAAAAATTCAAATTCGAGTTTAAAATTATTTATTTATCTATTTATTTTTCACATATTGGATTAAATGTTAGATTAGATTATGACAGCATTAACACAATATTTGTCTTGATTACAATCATTATGTATAATAGGGTAAATTTTTTGAATTTGATTATGCATTGAATATTTGACTTGATCACATTACATTTGAAATGTTTTACATATTCGGGAGAATGAGTTTGACTTTGATGTGAGTTTTATTTTTCCTTTTCTTTTTTATTTGAATTGTAGTTTTGTTGAATATTATAAATTTTTTTATACGTTTCTCGGTGTTTTTGATTGTATAGTAGAAAAGATTGGGTTTGAATTTTTTCTTAAACTAAAAATTAATTTCCAAATTTTAGTTACTTTTAATGATACACAAAATCTCGTAAATAACTTTATTAAAAAATTAATATTTTTTCAACCTTTTGAATTCCTGAGAAAAATTGTATTGTTTTTAATTTTGGTATAACAAAAAATATATATTACATTTATGAAAATATAATTATGAAATACATTACTATTTATTAAATTAGTTCAAATTGCAAAAATAAATTTAGTGAGACCACCCTAAAAATATTATCACTCGCAATGCGCGGGATCCACGACTAGTTACATATTAACCTTAAATCCTCCTTCCCCTCTTATTATAACAAAACTAAAAAATATATAGAATTTAGACACTGCCAAAATACACAAAATAAATTCTAGAAGCTGATCTCAAGTAAAGGATTCTATGTCATAAGGTGCAAAAGATGGAGCTTCTTTAGATAGTTGGGCAGGATATTTTGCCAACAGTGATCATCATCTGCAGAGGATCATTTAGACTTTGAAAAGATTCATGTGGGGATTTAGATTCTATAATTACACATCTTGATGGGACAAGTCATAGATGTTTTGTATTATTACTTTTAAAATCATAATGTGTAAAGTGTTTAAAGGATATGAAGTTCTTAAGAGAGGATTTGGTTTTCAGTACTCACAGTAAAAAGGGCATTGATTCTGGTGTTGCATTGGGTCTATGCACACATCCTGGACATGAGCTGTGGCACCACATAGATTTGAAGGTATACCCAAGGTACATGTTAGGACATATGCGATTTGATGTTAGGAACATATGTCAACATTTTATGTAATTGGCTAATCCTTTGACAAAACGCACTCTTTTTGTATTTGAGTAGATCTAGGATGTGTTTGATACTTCAAATAACAAGAGTTCAAGTATAGTATTGAAGCCATGCAAATCTATCCAAGAAACAAGTGAAGAAGTGTTGATTTATTAAAACTTGACAGCTGCTCGACAGATAGCTATCTATCGAGATTTAATGAGGCTTGACAGATACTATTTATCGAGGTATCTATCGAGAATTATGAAAATCAATTTTTTAGATATGATTTTCGGATCATGCTTATGTATTTGTGTAGGATTTTTTTTCTCACAGCCTAGACATATATAAGGCTTATTTTAAAGGTCGTCACATAAGAAAATACATTGAGAACACATGCAAAAGGTGATTGAAGTCTTATTCTCTCTGAAAGAAGCTACTGTGTCTTTGTGTCTTAGGATTTTGTAACCAAGTACTTCTTAATCTTCATTGTTGATAAAATAAAAAACTTTACAGCCAACATTCTTCTTCATCAAGTTGGTGAGTGAGTCACGTACTAGGATTCGTGCAAAGGAATTAGTCAAATATTGGGATTCGTGCATCAAAGGGTGGCGTTCATATATTGAAGAGTTCAGAGGTTTTGAAGCAGTAGAAGGTTTCTGCTGTAAGTTCATCTACGGGGATTGTAAAGTCTAGGGATAAAGATTTTGTACTAGATCTGAAACTTCTCTTTATTATAGTGGATTGCTTTTCCAGAAGGTTTCTCCCAAGTTTTTTTACTATGAAACTAGTTTGTTTCATTGGTTTTCTTGGGTCATCATATTTTGTCTTATTTACTTTTCCGCTGCATATGATTTTGACATGATATTGATGTTTGTTTATTTTAACAAGTTTTATTCATAATAAACCTAATTAACAACGTGGGTTAAAAACTTATTAATTCTATCAACCGAGGTCTAAATAGCTTGGACGAGGAATGATATGTTAAATAGGAGGTTGACATTGTTGGCAAAATTTGAAGGATCCTAGCTTGATGATACAGGATTGTTTCTAGCAACTCACAGTTCAAGTGGTAAATGGGGCAAGAGACCAAGTTGAAGGTTGAAATTTAACACGGAGAAAGAGGTGTTTGATTTCCTGAGATTTCCTTGGCTTGAACCACATGAAAGGAATCTGTGAGCTGTGAATAGTTTGTATAACCATGTTGTACATAGGATCTACCATGCTTGGTTCTGTACCATTATAAACTGAAAACTCCCTCACTCTTTTGCTGGCCAAGAGAATTTTTTTGGCATGCTTTCCTTGTAAATTATGATGTAGAAACAGGTCATAAAGAGAGATTTTTCTTTGGTGTGCTAGCCTTGTAAGATATGTAATCCAAACAAAAGGTTTAACTAAGAATGGCAACAGGGTAGGGTGTGTTCGGATTAGGTGTGCATTGTTTTCCTCTTTGGGGCAGGGAAAACCCGTTCAGGGCAAGAGTGGGGCTGGTGGGGTTTGGGACGATTTGGAGGTATTTTCCATCCCTAATGAATTGGTTTTGACATTAACAAGGTAGTGATGAAAGAAAAAGGGGAGGGGACAATGATAAGAGTAGTAAAAGAGAGAGAAAACAAGTGTTTTAGGGGATGATAATAGATCATGTATGTTAGGACATATGTGATTCATGTTAGGAACATATATCAATATAGAATTGGCTAATCCTTTGACAAAATTCACTTTACTTATAATTGGGTAGATCTAGGATGTGTCTAATACTTCAAGGAACAAGGCTTCAAGTTCAAGTGTTAAAACCATGCAAATCTGTCTACGAAACAAGTGAAGAAGTGCTGGTTTTTAAATCTCGACAGCTAATATCTATTGAGGTTTAATAAGCTGTTTAAGCCCGATGCTCAACAGCTGCTTGATAGATAGGATATTTATCAAGATTTAAGAAAGTCAGATTTTCAGTTTTGATTTTCATCCAATCCGTGAATAGATGTTTGAGCTTTCTTTTTTCACAACCCTAAACATATATAAGAATTGTTTTAAGGGCAGTCACATCTGATGCACATCAATGTAAAAGTTTTTCACAAGCATATTGCGAACCAGAGACATATGCCCTAGTTCATTTTTTTCTTGAAGAAGCTTCTGTGTTTGTACACTATATGGTTTTGTGACCAAGGAAGCTTCGTGATTTTCATCACATGATGAACTGATGAACTTTGTAGCCAACATTTATCTCAAGTTGGTGATTAAGTTACATACTAGGATCCGTGCATCTATTGGTTAGTCACGTACTGGGAGTCGTGCATTAAAAAAAGAGATTGTCACTACAAAGCAAGTCCAATTGTGTATTGGGGTAAGGGTTCAACTATAGGTTGGTATAAGGTACTGGGATTTCTTTACTTGTATCCACTTGTTGTGATAATAGTGGATTCTCGGGAGTGGTGACCTTAAAATCACCCGGTAGGGTTTTTGCCTTAGAGGTTTTCTCCATTCATAAACAAATCACCGTGTCAACTTTATTTTCCATTGCATTTTATTTTAGTTGGTGATTTGTTTGTGCTGCCACGCATATTGTATGTTAATTTGATTAATTAATCAACTTGGCTAATTAATTGGTTAATTCATCATAAGGGGTCAGTACATTCTTGACCTATCAATGTACAAAAACAAATTATAAGGAGAACATGTCTAAAAAATATTAACTTATATATATATATAAATAATTTAAAGGAAGGTATTTTATTTGAAATCATGTCCTTTACAATCATGTCCTTTGCTAGTTTCAGTATTTGTTGCATTGTAATGTAGTTGTCTTGATTAGTACTTGTGCAATTAGTCTATGGCACTGGGTAATCTACACTGTTCTAGAAGCTAATGTCCCATAATTCATACATACATAATTCCCACAAAAGTTTGTTAACATACAAGCTTTTTATTGATTTTACACTGGCCCTTCAAACTCTTGAGTTTACTCTACGATCGCCTTATGTATATATAAAATACTTTTATTGGCCCTTAGCTGAGATCATGCTTGGTTGTTTTAACATTAACCAAAGTATTTAATAATATCTATTTGCAACTAGTCCAGAATTGAAGTGATATGAAACCCAATCTTGTTTTTAATTAAGTAATAATAATTTTATTGATATGAAGGCTATTTCATATACATATTGTCGGGGTGGTTTTTTGCACATAGCCACATATCTTTTGTTGGAGGTGTGACCTTGCTAAGCCCAAATTTGTTTTAGGGAGTTCAACCTGGAACTCGACATTGGGCCGCATTGACCAATGGCTTCCGATGTATTTTTAAGCCTACAAAATAGATGATGCCCAAAGTCTTAGAATCATGATAATGGTTGAAATAAATAAATGATATGCTTAGCATGATAGCTTTGATTGAATGATTAGTTGAACATCATTATTATGTTTATTAAGTGACGTCCAATATTAGAAAGTAATTAATTAGGTGTCATATGTCCGGTAATGGAATGAGTCCAATAGTCCATGTCTAGTTATGGTTCATGGTTTATGTTCAACATAATAAGGTATGTCTAGCAATGGTACATATCTGTGTGATATATGTCCAACAATGGTTTATGTCTAAGTAATATATGTCCAAATAATATACATCCAACGGTGGTAGATCAATTTATTAATATGTATGTTTATTAATGAAGCATTAGTGAAACCATGTTCATTAAATGGTGAGATGATATTAAAACAGCTTGCATCCATTAGTAAAATGATAATGAATAGAATACATTTAATAATATAAATTTGAAGATAAAATATAGTGACTTATCTTCATATTTTTCAGCTCCAGCCGTAGCATCAATGGACTTCGTCATTTCAACAACCTTCAGAATTTGCAGCTCCAGCTGTGCAACACCAGTGGGCTTAACATTTCAGCAGCATGGCAGAGTGAATCCTTTCATGGTGACTTCATGTTTGAAAGGGAAAAATGGGTGTGATCGGAGGGAGAGAGAGCATGTCTAGCCTTGTGCATAGGTTGGTTAAATTTATCCCTTTTCATCATACATTTAAATGACTTTCTCCATGTAATACTCCTTTTATTTTTTAATTAAAGATGAGTGAATTCGTGCCCCTCATAGGAATAGCTTCAAGTATTAGAAATTTATGTCTTCAATGAGAATGATATTAATATGAAGTTTTTATGTCTTTTAAGAGAAAGGTCTTAGTATTGATATTCATATGCCTTCCATGAGAAAGGGCTTTTGTAATGTGTTCTTGGAAAAATATTTTGATATGTTTTGAGATGTGTAGAGATGGTAAGAAATATATATATATATATATATATATATATATATATATATATATATATATATATATTGTGAGTTATGGTGTTTGTAATATGTATAGGAATTATATGTAAACACTTTGTTGGACATGGATCTTGTATGTGTATGCTTTGTGAGACATGGAGTTTAAAAAATATATGAGAGATATGTGTGGGTATTTTGTGAGGAATGTGTTTGTAAAGTATATGGAAGTGTGAGATAGATGATATGAGGGTTAAATGTGGTAAATACATGAGATTATTTGTGTTATGGGTTATGTTGCTTTCTAAGAATGGAGATTTTGTATGGGAAATAAAGAATGAGATAGAGATGTGTTTTTGGGCAGAAAAATGATGAAGTTTCAGAATATTAAAGTGTGGGAGAGATGGGTAGTAATGTATGTGATAGGTGTTATCTAAGAAGAGGGATTTTGTAATAGAGATGAGGAAAGACATGGAGATATTTTGAGATATGGCAGCAAAGTGAAAGAAATTTCAGAATATTGAAGATGAGAGAGGGATGGATTAGTGTCATGGTGTGTGGTTTGGTCCTCTTTATATAGAGCCAAGCATATAACTAGATTAGAACTTAGTTGAAGGGAAAATTAGCAAATAGGGGTAAATCTTTGACAAAGTAAGTGGTCTTTTGTTTTTTAACCCAAAGAAGAAAGTTTAAGACTTTAATGTTGATGACATAGCTGGATGATGTCATATAAGTGACATCTTTAGCATTAAATTCATGGCTTAGCTAAAGATGATAAGTTAAACTTTTATGGGATTCTTCTATTTCAAGTATTACAGCTAGAGCTACTGCAGAATGTGCTGGGGCTGCTGTAGCTTTTGTAGAAGCTTCTGCTGGAGCTGTTTTGTAGCTTCCGCTGGAGCTGTTTCTGCAAAACAGCTTCCGCTAGAGCTGTTAGCAGCTTCTGCTAGAGCTGCTGTTGGTATTTTTGGCTAAGTTTCCTCATTTGAAAAATTATGTGTTTAGTCCATATATAATTTTGGTAAGTAATAGACTAGTTTGTTGATATTTGATGAAGTTTTAGAGATATAATTATGGTTTTTTTGTATTTTAACAAAATCTTGGAGAGTAAAGAGAGCATTTAATGCTAGATATGAGATATTAATATATATTTGGCTATGTGCTTGGAATTGATTTATATGAAAAATTAATAATGTAATTAAAATGGAATGATATAATTATATTTTAAAACTTGTATTATATGAAGGACATTAATTCTATGTAAAGAGTATGGGGAGTTTCATCATTTTAAATGTTATGTGATATGAGAGGCTTACCCAATTGTTACCTATTGCACACTGACCCGTCAGAGTTTAGGGAATTGGGGAAGACATGCCAAGCAACATGCTTTCCTTTATCAACTTTGAACCATTGGAGCTTTACTGAATATACTTCTTGGCCCTCCAAACCATGACTCCCCAAATTTCCCCGATGAGACTCATGAGCTTGGATCATGGGCCAAAAATGAGATGATGTGCTATGAGCTTGAACCATGGGCTTTGACGCCCTTTTGTGTAAATATGGGCTTTTTGGGCTTTATAAGAGATTTTCCCAAAATCCATGATAGTGTTGACGTGGTGCGGGTTGCCAATAAAATGAAGCCATGTGGTGTGAAAAATTTGTCCTCAACACATATAAACACACACGAAGGAGCCAAAAAAATTACAACAATCAAAGTTATGTACAAAAACTTAGCAACTTCATAAATCCAACCAGGGAATTATAACTAGTAAAGCCCACACACAGGAGCAATCAAAGAAGGATCTATTAAACAATGTAAACAACTGATGCATTGCAATTTCCATATCCTCAAATGTACAACACTTCCGTCCTCTCCATAAAGTCCACATCAAACAAGGAGACAAGATTCCAACTATTTGAAGAATGATTACCAACCCCACTACTCCAACCAAATGAAAGATCAATGATCTTCTCTAGTAGTACCTAGTTAATCCTATAAGAGCTAACAACTAATGACACCACAACTCCCATGCAACAAAAAAAATGTAAGCATAAGTGATCCACTGTCTTCCTGTTACATTGACATAAAAAACACCATCCTACCAACATGTAACCTCTCTTGTTTAGTATCTTATTAAGAAAGAGATTCTTCAAAAGAAGCTAGAGTCACATAGCTATTCATTTTCATTTGGAAGTTGACACCCATGATAGGAACTACTAAGTTTGATTTTTTTTTTTTTTTTTTGGTTTTCTCCTTTGTGGATGGACCACTGAAAACTGATTGAACTTTAGGCAAAACTTTTTTTTTAAAAAAAAAAAGAGAGAAAAAATTGTTTGATCTTTTTGTATATATGGTGAAAGGATTACTAAGAGTAATGTTGTCTACTCAGTGCAATGTGGTTCCATAAAGTTTTCAGATCATGTAATATAAGAAGAGTAAAGTTTAGCCACTCATGAAGGAATGATGCTCACACCTATTGCTTGTACTACTATCTATATAATCAAAGTTACTATAGGTTTGTGTAAATAACTAATGAGCATTGTTTGAAACTGTATGTTTACTAGATGGATGGGCCGAAGAGCACAACAGAGCATGCCACACATGTGCTAGCTGTGTATCGTGCGTCACTGTCTACGATACGGGCACACCAGGTATTCTACTACTTCATGTCATGAGAATATTATTCTCCCTAGTTTCATTTTTCACTTGGTAGGGTTGTCGACTATTGCATGTGTATAGTTAATAATGTAACTTTGGTTGATTAGACCATATATATACAAGGAATTAGTTATGAACAGTTCACAAATGTGGGCAGTCAATATAAAGTACCTTGATTAGTAATAATAATCTTGTCATTTGTGGTTTTGATTCCACACATATTTAGCTATGAACCCTTCAAATTGCTCCCTTGGTTTTAGCTAGTTCAACAATATTTTGGATGCATCTTACCATGTCAAATCCAATAAGAGGGGGAAATAGGTCAAGAATGGCTTAGGATATTTAGTAAAGTGGCTCTTCAATGGTCTTCTACATATTTGCTTAGATTGAGGATTCCCACAAATAAGTACGTATTTGATTTGTTTTTTTGTTGACCATTTATTCAGGTTGTTTGGGAGACGTATAAGGATGTCCTAGACCCGCAGCCCCCATATTGCACTGTTCATTGACATACATGGAGGGCCGTTGTGCCGTTAATATATTTTTGGATAGTAGCAGAGCATCATCCTGAACATGTCTTTCGTTAGTTTGGGACGAAGCAAGTGCCACGGGATCTTGTGGATATGTTGGCTAATCTCCACAAAATATCCCTCCAAGGTAAACTATAGAGGAATTGGGAGTTAGAACAAGCTGTCCATATTCAACGATGAGCAAATAAAGGGGAACTTCTTGCCGACACACTGACATTGGATAGGGACACGACATACCTTGTTGCTTACATGGAGTGGTATCGTCGCATGACCAAACGGTACATTACGCGAGAGTCGGTGTATTGGGAAATCTTGGTAAGACAACAATTCGATGCTTCTTTTAGGGATTAACAATATATGTGTGTTGTTGCATGCATTCTGTTCCACTCCTTAATTTCATATATATACTTATTGATAGCTTACCATCATTTCATTCATTGATTGCGAAGAAAAAAATTTCTTAAGCTGGTTTGTTAATTCAATTTATGGATTGAAGTAATCGAAATATTTTTTTTGATAAATAAAGTATTTGAAGTATTTGTTCTCTTGATATAGAAGATTCCAAACTCCTAATATTAAATGGATAACAAGTTTTTTCGAAGTAATCGAAATATTTTTTTTGATAAATAAAGTATTTGAAGTATTTGTTCTCTTGATATAGAAGATTCCAAATTCCTAATATTAAATGGATAACAAGTTTTTTCGAAGTAGAAGAATCTAAGGTAGGAAATCACACGCTTTTATTGGAGGAATTTCTTTTTGTATGTAAATTTCAGGATTTTCTAGTGCATGGTTTTATTTGCTTGCTTTTGAGTATTTTATGAGTATTTTAGAAAAATTTGAGTCCCTATATGGTATGGTAACATATAAGGATCTGTCTACGAATATTTTTACCTAAAAATTAAGTTTTATGGAGCCATTGAATCAATATTATGACATTCATTCTAGAGAACATTTCATTTCTTACTACTAGAATAGAATATTTCACAACCAATATGTACTGGTGTGCCATTTCAATAGTAGAGCTATATATGAATAAGTTTATAATAAGTTTATAGTTCATGCCATCTCATTACCCAACATAAATTCATAAAAGGTATAGCATCTAAAAAGAAGACAGCTTAAGAACTACAATATTTCAATTTCACCTAAACTATATTACAAAAGCTTTAGAAATAAAGAGAGGATATAATTTTTTGAGCTAGGCATTGAACCTTAAGAAATTAGGAGGTGGAAGAGCTTACAAAACACCAAGTTTCCAAATAGGACCTATGATTCTGTGAGCTTGGGAGCTATATGAAAAGATAAATTGGTTTCAACTAATCTCAATGATGATATAACACACATTCCATGTATTGCTTACAATTGTTTACCAATTGCTTCTAGCTAATTTTCATGCTTTCATTATGGAGATGGTCTTAGGTTAATTGACATTTACTAAGATCTGTTAGGCATGATTTCATCAAGCTCTTTTTTTCTATGTATTTGCGCTACAAAAGTTCATGTTCAATACTGTGAGACAATGATGATGTGGTCATTCTAGCAATGTTATCTGAACTGTGCAGCTTTGCTCAGAACATATCTTTGAGACACTAGTGTTGGACCTTCTCTGCTACAAGCTAGCAGTAGCTATAAAAATCATAGTTACATTGACAGATTGTGTTCAAAATATCTGGTTTTAAGTTTTATTGTGATTGGCTATTAGTAATTTGCTTTATATTTGAAATTTTATAGCATTTTTCTACTTCTATTCTAATTTGTACTTTGTAAGTATGGGTCTCTTTTCTTCTGCAATTATAGAACTGAATCTGTGATTATGGATCATAAGCACATGAGATTTATAATGTGCATCCATTGATGACACTTTGGTACCATTTCCTATCTTAGAAGCAAGATATAAGTAGCAGGTATAAAGACTAAGATAGGAATAATTTTTCTTTGGCTGATAGATATTCCTTCCAAAGATGCTGCAACCTAAAGTCATTGGGCATGTAGAGTAATTAAAAATCAAAATTTTGATTTTTCATTTTCAGTAAAAATGATTGACTCATTCCCATTGTTGTTATGTCTTGTTGTGGTATTGTTAATTTGTTATATGTTGCAATTATCATAACGTGACTCCTTTATTTCATAGGTTGAGTACAATGTTACATTACTATTGCAATGCGAACCGGATTCTGATATGTACAACCACCTAAAGTGTTTGCTGGATATTGTCGGAGAGTTAAGCTAAGTGGCAATGTAGAACGTGCGTGCAGTGAGTGAGGCAAGCACACAGACCACAGGCCGTGGCAGGCGAGGCGGTGGGTCTCGAGGGCGTGGACGTGGTGGAGGTCGTGGAGGTGGTCGTGGGCATATGCCTGCGCCCGTACATGGTTGTGAGGATAAGGATGAGTCGAGTAACTTCCAATTCTAATACCTCCAATTTTTACTGACTTCCAATTCTAATACTTTCAGTTGTAATTTATTTAGAGGATGTATTATAGTAGTGAAGTATTTTGTCATCTTAATAAATACAATTGTTTTTGTACAGATGATGAGGCGTTGAAGGGCGATTAGGACGTGTACGTGGATGGTGTTGGGTCATCGCGATGCATGTCTGACGCTGTTGTTGGGCCATCCCACCCCGTTGGCCATGACAATAGTGCAGAACACACATCTCATGCTCAAGCCGACCCTTGATCCCCACTACCCACCCGGCTGTCTCCCCCATTGTTTAGTGGCTCTGCCCATGAGGGTGGCTGTATATTTGTACCCACACTTGGCCAGCCAACCCCACCTATAGTTCAGGTTGAGCCCACCCAGAAACCTTCACTTCCTAACCCCGATGAATCGACTACATAGACTGAGCAGATATGGAGTGAAAATATTGAGCCGGTACATGGGTTGCGAAGATCACTCCACATTGACATACATCCCCTTGGTTGCAGGACCAGTGATGATAAATACCATGCATTCCCTGCGAACTTCTTCCAAATTTATTTAATTAAATAATAAGATGACAAGCATGCATGCATGCATTTATGTGAAAGGGAAAACGACCCAATGTACATGTATATATAATGCAATTGTTGAGATTCTATTCATTTAGACTTCCATCCCACCAAATGTTGCATTAATGTCAAGCTAATAGTGCATTCAGATATGCCAATGGACTAAATGCATATAATATTATCAATAACTGTGAATTAATTGTGGATGACAACGGTTGTGTATATGGTTATTTTTTCACAAATTTTAGTCTATAAAAACTACTTTTATTCCAAAAAATAATTGGCTATAATAATAATAATAATAATAATAATAATAATCTTGATACACAGACACAGTACAAAACATGGGCTATTCCTCTCTTTAAACTCTACTTTGTCGTAATTAGGAAATGTGTGCATTCAAGTAATGTGTTGTATACAATTTCAAGTAAGACGAGATCGGCCAAGGCAACTGTGAGGAAACGAAAAGATTGTTGAGTTGTTGATGATGTGGAGTATATGGGGTGAAATTCCTTCCATATGGGGGTATAGTTCCTAATTCCTAACACATGCAATTCTTTGGTTTGTCAGTTCTGCACTTGGTTATGGAACGTTTTATATTTGGGTTTAAATGGAAGTGTCACTAATTAAATTCAACTATTTACGGGCAAATACATAGTTAAACTTCAAATATATATTTATGTTTTTGTCTTGCCTTTCATTTGTAGCGATCACTGCTTTGTTAATATAGGTTGTTTGAAACTTTATATATACAGCTTTTTTTGCATGATATCTTCATTGAATACCGTTTTGTAGATCTTATACTGATTATGGTTATAGGCGATCTATTCCAAGGGATTGTCAATTTTTCCAAGAAAGGAGTTTTGTTGTGAATTTTGAGTTTTTCAAGGCTTTGGCATTACTGTTCTACTAGCTCCTCCTCCTCACCCCCCCTTAATTCTATGTGTTATACTGTCATTTTCTTATGTTGACATTTCCTTCCTCTAGTACATCTTATTATGAAACAATGATTTTATTGCACCCGAAACCATTTGTCAAACTCCCAACCCATTTTAATGCTCCTCCAAAGACCACAACCATGAGAACCACTACCCAAATTTGAAGTCCAACCCACCCTTTCCTCCCCAAACTTTGAAGCTATCACAAGTATCCTCAATCCCAAACCTCCACAACCTCTTTCCCAAGAGAGCTTTATTGAAGGTGGTAATCTTCCTTATCCCTAAACCACCATTAGCCTGCATGCCTTGTCCCATCCTACCAATAAAAAACAAATAGTATTATCTTTTCCAAGGATAATTAAATTCGATGCAACTAAATGCTTGAATTTAATTGGAAAACCTAATTGAATGGAATAGGTTGTGAAGCTACTTTGTATTGCTGTAGTGTGGCCTTGATACCTAATATTCTAGGTCTAAATTAAAAATGAAAGTGGTGAGTTAACTTATGAAGTAAAGGTTCATTTATTTCTTTTATTTAGTAGGAGGAGATTGTAACAGTATAATAAGATAATAGGGGATGGTATGAGGCCCTTGGTTAACAATGAGGCACCTGATCTTGTCAAGATAATGCCTTGATCTCATTTGTTTGAAAATTCTGAAGTTGATTTTCTGGATATTAGAGTTTTTTTTATTGATGTTTTCCTTAGGACTATGTCATGATGAAATTTCTCCCCTTTTCCTGTCCTCTTTGAGAGGAATGGTCTTTATCCAAATTTTTATGCTTTAATCATTTGCCTTTGTCATAATAGTTTTTTATTTTTCTATTAAGAAACAAATAATGTTGGTATTTCAAGCTTAGAATTTAATCAATCTACACATTTTCAAATCAATTTGATTTTTTGCTATTGGGCTTCTTTCATGGACTTGCTCTGGCTATAATTCACTTCTAGGGATCTTATTTTCCTCCAAAAGGATTATCTCATGCTAAATGCAGTGTGGGGGAATCAAAAGGTAGCACAAGCTTGCTTATAGCTCTTGTTCCCTGCCCTCAACATGAGACAGGTTTCGAGAATTAGGACATATCCTCTTGATTATATAGATAAAAATACAAGCAACTTAAATTGAATTAACATTAGCAAGCTCTATCATTTTCTGCTTTTACAAATTAAAATACAATGTAAGAATATAAATGCACCACCTCTATGTAGCTTGTAAGAATAACCCATGAACTGCATATGGACGTTGAACAAGCGGGGTAAAATTAGTTGTTGGAGAACACATTGGAGGAAGTATAAACACCTTCCAAATTTACGTCCCACATTATGGATGATTACACCCCTTTTCACTGATTGATCTAATTCCAGATACATTTTAGGCAATTCTAACCTAGGGTCAGCCATCCTTACCAAGCTTTTGGAATACATGGCATAATATTGATTTATAACTTATAAGAAATTTTACTATCAACTTGCCTTTGAGAAGGAAATCTTATATTCTGTCACATGATTGGGAGTATTTAAGACTATTAAGAATTTAATCATTATCTGTGGGGACCCTAAGTTTATATTATATATATGAACATTGCCTTTGAAGTAAAATTGATTTTTTCAAACAAAATTCTTATTGCGTAACATCTGAAGGGGACATATTTGGAACAAGATGTTTGGAAGTTGTCTAAGATAGTTTGGCATGTTTTATGAAGAAAATGATTTTTATGGTTCAACCTGAAACAAAAGCAAGACCAAATAGAATGTGGGCTGATTGGTGAGAAATAATATGATGGTCTTATGACTAAGTGAAATAAAATAATGTTCATGGCATTGGTTATTTGTTGGTTGTGTAGTCTATGATTCCATGGAATAAGAGTGTTGATGGAGTAGTTAATTGTTAGGTGCAATATCACAGTAATTTTGATGGGGAAATGAATATTTATTTCAATTTTGGACATTCTTTCTCTTCTTGGTGGCATGATTAGTGATTTTGATGATGTTCGTGTCCCTTCACTATGATAGTTTAAACATCAATTAGTTTCCCTCTTTGTTCTTCTACATTTAAATAGAAATGATGTTGGCAATTTGCATTTTCATTTTGAGCTGTATGGTTTGTCTTCATTTTTTTTTTCCGTTGGATGATACTATAGAAAAGCCAAATGTGTATTTTACTATATTTAATACTTCTGTTTTACTATATTTTACTATATTTAGGAAGGAAAAAAAATAAGGACATGTTTTCTTCCCATAAAAAAGTGTAATCGACTATGTGGGAGAATTACTTATAAGAATTAGTTTTATATATATATATATTGGACGAACACCTCACTACTTGAAATACTAAGATAAACATGTGAATTAGTTCCTTGTGATTTTTGCTACAACTTGAACCTCTATTTTTCCTAAGTTTTTTTTAATCTTTTTCTCATACATATATTTATATTTGGTGGCATATTTGCAAGTTTCTGTAGCTGTTGATGATAATTTACAATCCTTGAAGAGCACCATATTGGAGACTTTTTGAATTATATTTTTGCAGAGCATGTCTTACTTGCCAAGCTACTCAATATTTTTGGACAATTTTTTGCACATCTAATGGACATTATATTGCACATACAAATGGCAGCTAGTGGACAACAACATATTGGACAATTTGTTGGAAATAATATCTAACAATTTTTGTAACTAATGGAGCTACTCAAACATATTAGGTTCTATATTTGTATGTTTGAGCAGCTTCTAGTTAGACACTAATGATATATGTAAAATGACAAATATATTTAAAAGCAATGGAAATGTACACTTTTATATGTTAAGATCCAAATGTGCAAACTGCATATTATGTAAGGAAAAAGTTTTGTATATGCCTTTTTTGTTTCATTGGTAGGTGGTGTTCATTTTTGGATTTTACGTTTCAAGATGGCTTCATTTCATGTTGCAAAATCTATAAACTAGAACAAAGTGGTATATTACAAAAGCGTTATGACTTTTCAAATTGCACGTAATATTTGCAACTTCTTCAAAACAAGTGTATTTTATTGAACTAAGCAAAAATATATAGAGAAAGTACTTATAGGCTATCCAAAGCCAATTATAATTACCAAAACAAGCTAACCAATGCTAACAAGAACACAAACAATTACAGGCCAACAAGCCAAGACAATTTCCAAAATAAACTACTAAAAGGAAACCAAAAGGCTATTCAACAACATTTCAGCCAATCTTTAGTGCAAACTTGAGGCAATATCTTCCACTTTTAGCATAAAAACACATATGGTAATAATACTAGATTCATAAATACCATAAGTAGGAGCCATACTTTTGCATTCATTTTGCACTTCCTTGTCGCGTCGAATCATGAACTTCATCATCTCCCATAACATGGGCTACCACTTCATTAAGCATGTTAGTACCCAAGGTTGCAATCCTCCTTGCGTGGTCACGCTCCTTAATGGCAATATCTAACTAATACCTCAATAAACTGTTTCTAACATCTCCATTGCAATAGTTGGTTCCTTCACTTTGAGATGTCCCCCTTGGACTTGATGTCAACATGTTAGGAGATGTCCACGATGGCGAAGCACCATATTGCACGTTCCTACCATTACATTGCAAGAACTCCATGTATGTGGATTCTGCTTCTTGTCAATCTTTGTATGACCTGTGTTCGGCGTTTGCGAATTTATGAACTTGTCTACTTACTTCTGCACAATTGTCGTATATGCCAGGAGCACCAATGAAAACAACATAGTATCTGACACTGTAAAGAGGAATGTACAATAGGATTGTATGTTGAAAGCACATGAGCTATCCAGGGGTTAGAACTTAACAAGTTTCGAAAGGTAAATTAGATAAACATGTATCATTTCGCTCTACCAGCACATGTCGGTGGACTACATCAACCTTGACGTTGCTTCTACCAAGATCTAAGAAATAGTTGCATAAATGAAAATTGTATAGCTTGTAATTGTTTAATCACAACTATGAAACATGTGGGTATGTTACCTCTAGAATCAAAGGAGGCTTCTATTCTCCGTCTCTGAATGTTTTCTTCTTCTTAACCCCCCAACTAGAATGGAAGGAGCCTGCCTTTTTATAAGAAGGGAAGGAGAATAATACTCGACTTCAGTAGAGTCAAGTTCAATACTCGATTATCCAAGAATCGAGTTACATTGATGTTCGACCCATCGAAGACAATTTCCATTCCCACGGCCTCCTCACTACCTGATTCGACTCCTGCTCGATTCATCTTCGATTCCTATGTAACTCGGCTGTCAGAGAGTCGAGTACGTATAATTGCTGCCTAACATCTGTACGGTGCTTTAAATAATACTCGATGTCTGGAGGGACGAGTTATGTGTTACATAGAACTCAATCGCCTCCTAATCAAGTTACATTCACCAACCAGTACTACGTTTAAATAATACTCGGCATACCAATAATCGAGTTTTTGAAGTAACTCGATTGTTTCAAAATCGAGTACTGTTGAATTATCCTCCCCCCTTTGAGACCTCTGACCATTTGCCATGCATGAACTGTTTGGGTTCCTCTTTGAACGTATGAGCGAAGTTTGAGACTCTAAGAGTTCCATGTGATTTTTTCACAAGTCGTGGTGCCACTTTCAATTTCAACTGAACAGCTTCACCAAGTGTAGTAATTGTTTGTCGTCCATGTCTTCTCCATTCTATCAACATCTCACCTGGCAGGTAATAACTGATCACACTTGTAGTACAATTTATGATAACACAATTTTTTTGCATGTTGTAATTGGAATGGATTGTCTCTGAACGTAATAATGTGGTACATGCTACATGCTAGGAGTTATCTCGGTTATTTGCAATGCTTCTGAATTCTCATTTGTTTAATAGTATCCTACTTGAAACCCAATACATTGTGTGAACATTTTCGTTTTTGAAACCTCAGTCTAATGGACTAGATGATACAGTTATTCAATAGTATTTTTTATCATCAAAACTTTATGACAAAAAAATTATGGTAAAAAAGATGGGTTTTTTAGCACAATTTTCTTAGGTTTTTTTAGCTATATCAACACCCAAACATAGGACATATATAGTTAGCCTACGGTTTCACAATATTACAAAGCATGATATTGGGTAGTATTTGTGGTTCAGGTCCGTTATGAGTCGCATTACTTCTAAGTTTACTACGACGGGGAGGCATAATGATTTGCATGGGCTATCATATTGAGGTCCTTCACAAAAGTAGAAGCTTATTAAACTAAAACATGGGATACATATGAGAAAAATGAAACGGAATATAATGTTAGCTTTGGGGTTAGACAAGGATTCCCATAACATCTCTATTGTATATCGGGCTCCTTAGCAATTGGTGAGTACCCAAGTTTTCTACAATTCAATTCAGTTGCAATGCGACGATGATGTGGACATGATGTGGGGAGTGATAAAGCGGACATCACAATTCATAGCTTCTGACTTTTATGTAATTGTTGACACTGTCGGGTTTAATGTCAACAGGGGTTCGCAGTATGCTAGTGGAGCTAGAGAACCAAAATCAGTTCCTGTAACTAATGTGTACCCTTCAGTTATAGTCCAGATGTCTTTACCCTACAACGTTTGACCATGCAATGTAGTTGATATGGACAATATTGAAGACGCTGAAGTGTTAGGATCTATCCACACCCGTGAGGTTCAAGGGTTTACTCATAGAAATGAAGATGTCCAAACCTACGTGGATGAGGCAATCGAAATGGATGACACTCGAGATGTGTATGAGGTGTTCATTGATAATGATGGACCAGAGGATAATCCAGAATTTTTAGATAAACTACAAGTTGAAAACAATGTGGATGCTTGCCCATTCTGAACCCTACCCCCAAATGGTTCACGTCAAACACATGGGATAACATTCATGACCCATCACCTTCCATGGAAACATGTCTGATGAGTTGGCAAGAAGGGGACCAGCCGAGTAAGGGGAAGCTATTCAAAAATAAAGCTTCAGTTCAGCACGCATTAACCATGTTCTCTGTGGAGCACAATAAGAAATATACGTACGTCAAGTTAGACTTTGAGAGACTGGTTGTATGGTGTGTACAAGATGCATGTCCGTGGTCAGTTTGAGCTATTTCTAGCAAAAAGCACAACATGTGGATGATCACAACATGTAAGGGTCCCCACACTTGCTTGTCACTCAAGGTAAAGCATGATGGAAGGATGATGGATTCAAAGTTCATTGTCATCAAACTTGAGACATTGATAACGCCTTAAAATGTACACTTGTTATATATTTATATGGGCGTTATCTCTTTATTACTATGTTTAATTTGTATAATTAAGCCATGATTTGCATTAGTCCCTATTATTTATCCTTACATAATTTCTTGAATAAGATGTTATTCATTGCGTATAATTTTCTACTTTTAGAAAATCGTGTGAAAAATATGAGTTTACAAGAGTTTGTGAGAGAATAGAGGTCAAACTAGAATTAAAGTGGAGCTAAAGGACCATGATTAAATGTCTAAGGAGGTGTAGCTGGGAAATTTTTTTAATACTCTGAGAGTACCATAAATGCATACTCCCCCTTCTCACATGAATCGTAGGTCCCACCATAAATTTAATCAGTGAGACCCACAAATATGTGAGAAGGGAGAGTATGTATTTATGGTACTCCAAGAGTACTCAATAATTAATCGTGCAGCTGGAGTGCTTGGGTCGTCTACCATGTTTGGAAGCTTTAAATAAGGAAAGAAATCAAAGAGCCAAAATCTGAAAAGGAAAAATCAGATTTAAGCACTATATTTTGGGCGTATTTATCTCCTCAAAAATCCAATTGACATAAGGCTAGATGGGTTGGAAACATGACTTAAATATCTACACCTTTCCAATTTTGAGTTTTTCGAAATTCACAATTTTTTATGGCCAAAATTAACTCACAAGTTACTGTTGTAAATTTGGATAAAAATTAAAATTGTAAAAGTTTTATTTTCTTTAGACGCATGGACATTAGGGTTTGGAAGGCAGGCTGTGTAGAACAAATTTGGCAGAAAAACTTTGTATTTTCTTTTCTCTAATGGTAGCCTAAACTCTTTTCTAGGGCTAGGGGTTATGTTTCTTCTATACGATATGAAAATATTCAATGTGATTTTTTCTAAGATTTTATCAACGACATATTTGATTGTTCAATTAGATTTCTTTTGATGTATTAGTTCTTCCATACTTTCAATAAGTTCAATCATATTTTTCTTATGTTTAGATGAATTTCTAATAGTTTCAAATAGAAATCAAGTTTCAAAGTGAATGGATTTTTCTGAAAACTTTTCTAACTACATTATTAATCTATGTTATCATTCGTTCTTGAATTGTCTCAATTCAACCGAATCATAAGTATTTAATTGTACAAGAAAAATCAATTATGAAATATATATTTTCTTATATCACAAAGAATTTCATATCGATATAAGAGAACACCATGATGCCCTAGTATTTATATTATTGATTTAAATAAGTTTTTATTATTATTCTTGTTAACAATTACCAGGCAAAAATTATTCTTCTTCTTCACCAAAAGTTTTTTTTAATTATATTCTCTTTAAATTTACTCCGCTCCTTGTGGTTCGACCTCGGTACTCCAAGAATTATATTGCTACGATCTCCTGCACTTAGAAGTGAGCAAGCAATTTTGGCACTGTTGCCGGGGAGCTGTTGTGTATTTAGAGGCAATTTTTTTTTTTTGAGCAAAGCATAGCTGGTGGAAATTCTTCTATTGGTTACTCCGTTCCATTTTTTCCCCTTATTTTGTTTCTATTTTTATGTTTGCTTTTATTTTATTGTGTATTCATTGTTGCATGAGCATTCAGGTTAGAAATGAGAGAGACAAATTAGAAATTTTTTAAACTTACTTTGGTAATCTTTTTGACACACCTTCACCTTCACCTTCTTCATCAATCATGGGTTATGAAACACATAATAATCAAGAGGAAAATAGAAGAGCTATGTATAAACTGTTGCATCCTACATAAAGTTTTGTTCCTTCATGCATCATGTTTCCTCCTAATGCACCACATGTAGAATTGAAATAAGGTTTATTAGCAATACTTCCTGACTTTAGGGGACAAGAAAATGAAAATCCTTATGTCCATGTTAGAGCTTTTGAAGAGGTAATTAGTAGTTCCTATGCACAAAATGTTATTAAGACTGCTAAGTTACGTTTCTTTCCTTTTTCTCTTAAGGATAAGATAAGAAGTTGGCTTTACACCTTAAAACCTAGGTCTATAAGTAGTTGGGGGGAGATGGCCCAAGAGTTTTTTTAAAAACATTTTCCTCTCCACAAAGTCCAGCAAGTAAAAAGAAGGATAACTAGTTTTGTCCAAGGAGAAAATGAGACCTTATACCAAGCTTGGGAAAGGTACAAAGATCTTTTCAATTTCTACCCAACTCATGGGTATGAAGATTGGAGATTGGTTAGCTATTTTAATGAAGGACTTACACCTAGGGACCGACAGTTTGTTTAACTCTCATGTGGAGGGGACTTTTTACAAAAAGAATCCAAAGATGCAATGGATTATCTTGATGAGATAGCTGAAAACTCTAACATATGGACTGGATCTAGCCCTATGGACTCCACTAATAGGACTAGAACTAAAACTACCACTTCTAGGGGAAGTGCTTTCAAGTTGAGGGAAGATGATAACATGAGTGCAAAAATTAACATGTTAACTAAAGAAATTGAGGCACTCAAAATAAAAGGAAGTAAGAGTGTTAGTGCTACCTTTAGAAAGGACCCAATGGAGGTGTGTAAAATCTGTCATGAGATAGACCATGCTACAAATGAATGTGCATCACTTTCATCATTCTTAAATGTGCCAGTACAGGCATTTAATTCATATTGGCCACATAATTCTTTAACCAAATATGCGAAACCATCCGTATTTGAGTTATAAGAGTGACAATGTGTTGAATCTTCCTGCTGCAAGGAATTTTAATTCACCACATGCATCATCATCATTTAGACCTTCTTTGGAGGATGCACTTAGTACTTTCATTCAAAGGCAAAGTAAGCAAAATCAAAAGTTTGATTCCATGCTCACTAGGCTAGATGAAGAGGTAAGAGAGACCAAGAGTCATATAAATAGGCTTGCAAATTCATTGAGTGGGATAGAGAGAGGGAAGCTTCCTTCCCAAACTCAACCCAATCCCATCAATCAAAATCTAAAAATTAGCTTTAAGGATAAACATGAGGAAGTAAAAGTTTTGACCATTTTGAGGAGTGGTAAAGAGATTCATAAAAGTTCTCCTTTGGTAACTAAGAAATCTAAGGAGACCTCAATTGAGAAAGAGAATGATGAAATTGAATCACTTGGATTTGGTGAAATTGAACAATGACCAATCCCTCCACCATTTCCACAAGCCTTAAAATTTCTAAAGAAATTGGAAACCACATCTGAGATATTAGAGCATTTGCATCAAGTCAAGATAAATTTGCCATTATTGCATGTTATTAAGCAAGTGCCTGCTTATGCCAAGGTAATTAAGGATCTATGCACCATCAAGAGAAAGCATCATGTGAAGAAGACTGCATTCCTAACAGAACAGGTAAGTGCAATTATCCAACATAAGACACCACCAAAGTATAAGGATCCACGTTGTCCAACAATCTCTTGTACTATTGGAGATTACATCATGGAGCATGCATTGCTAGATCTTGGGGCTAGTGTTAATTTCATCCCTTTCGTGTATATCAAAAACTTGGACTTGGTGAGTTAAAACCTACTTCAATAACTTTACAGTTGGCTGACCGCTCTGTAAGGAAGCTGAGAGGGATTGTTGAGGATGTGTTGGTGAAAATTGAACAATTTTATTATCCAGTTGATTTTATTGTTCTAGATTACCAACCTATTTTACATTCTAGTGTTCATACCCCTATTATTTTGGGTAGACCTTTTCTTACCACAGCTAATGCTTTAATTAATTGTAGGAATGGAAAAATGCAACTCACTTTTGGTTCCATAACTTTGGAGCTAAACATATTTCATGTGGCTAAACAGCCACATGAGGATGATGATTGTGCTTATGTGAACCTCATTGGGGCGATGGTTCAAGAAAAGTTTAATAAGAATTGTTTTTCTGATCCTCTTGAAACTCTTCTTAATAATTCTATTGGTTCTTATGATTTAAAATGTGATATTCATGTATCTAAAAATTTTTCTTTGTTGGATTCCTCACAGGTCTTGGAAGAACAACAAATGATGGCAATTAATAAAGGATGGAAGCCCTACTTTCAGGAGCTACTAGAAAATGAAAAAAAAAAGCTTGTGCATTCAAGTGAAGAGGCACCACAGCTGGAGTTTAAGCCATTACCTGGTGGTCTAAAGTATGCATATTTAAGCCCAGGTAAGTTACAACCTAGGTGGGATGGCCCTTTCATTGTAAGGGAAGTGTTTAACCGTGAAACTGTAGTAGTTGAGGACCTTAGAAATGATAGGATTTTGAAAGTAAATGGACAAAGGTTAAAACCATTCTTAGGGGGAGTTACACCAGAGGAGAAGACTATGTCACTGGAGATCCCTGCCTATTGGGATGCTACGTGAACTCTGAAAAAACTTTATGAAGTTGTGCCATCTTTGTTTTAATTTGTTTTCTTTTTTTTTTTTTCTTTTTGACTTTTGACTTTTGTTTTTGTTTTTGTTTTTTGTTTTTTGTTTTGTTATTTTTTTTCTTTTGTGAGCTAACATTTGCAGGTGTGAAAGAAATTTCAAAAAAATAAATTAGATTAGATGCTTAAGGTAACTTCTTTCCTCTATACTTGAATTTATTTTGGCTTTGATACATTGAGGACAATGCAATATTTTAGTTGAGGGGAGAGGTCTACACATTTTGCTGGACCTTGCATGATTTTTTTTTCTTTTTTTTTTGGTTGCAACTTTTCAATTCTTTAAAAAAAAAAAAAAAAAAACACCTTGAATTTGAATGTAGAAGAGTTAGAAGCTTTATTTTTTATATCATGTGATAGAATGAATAATGCTGAGTTGGTTATACTATTTGTTATATTAAGACTCTTTCATGAAGAGCACAATTGGAAACTTTTGAGCACAATAGCTAGGCTAGTGGATAGTAGGATGTTGGATATGCATGGATCATGAACAAGCTAGATATAAGCTAAACCTCATCCCATATGGAGAGTTCTTGAGCCTTACTTTTTTTTGTGAGAGTTTATCTTTGTTTGAACTCTTAAATTTCTTTCATATACTTCAATTTTTTTTAAAGATCTCTATATTTTTTGGTTGACTACTGGAAACATTATGGGGAGATATACCATGATCCTACTTATTTTTGTCTTTAGGCATGCTGGTTTATGTGAAATTTTAGGAGATGAGAACCTAGGACCACCAATTTTTTGTCACCAGCAAAACAAATATTCAGCTTACCTTTACATTAACCATTGTCACCATCATTTGAGCAATGAGAAATACTTCCACAATACCACAAAACATTTTTATTTATGGGTATTCTCTTGGGGTTCAAGTTTTGAGCTATTGAAGCATTTAGACACAACCATTGTCTCTCTTTTCTTTCAAAAAAAATCAAAAAGAAGAAGAAAAAAAAAAGATGAAAGAAAAAAGAAAAAGAAAAAGAAAGAGAAAGAGAAGACACACATAATCAATCAATAAATCATTGGTGTCCTACACATCTTTCATGTATTTCAGAAGGGTTATATGGTTGAGTAAAGGTTATTTTGATTCGAGTTGGTTGTTACTGCTATGAGTTGGGTTTGGCTTGAATTTTCTGCATTTGATTCATATACCTCATATTTCAAAGAGAGTAGTATGCCTTTACCTAATCATAAGATTATACTACCACTGAGATTAAAGTCTTACTTGATCCTAAAGGTGTATGGCTGGTATGTGTTTGGGATAAAAACTAAGGATGAGAATGGTATTAACCCCATGTTTCTAGGAATTTAACATTCATTCCAAGAGATCTTTTTCCGTTGTTTTAGTGGCTGTTTTTGTATACACATGTGATATTCTTAAAAATTCTTCTTTCCTTTTTGTTCATATGTGATTTGAAGAGAGAGAGAAAAAAAAGCCATTACTTCTGTGTGTTCTTTCAGAGTGTTGATGACTTAAGAGAGGTTTTGGAGTAGAGGCTCTAATCTAGATTATTCTTGGTCTATGCATGTTTGGAAAAGCCGGTTTGATTGGATGGGCTATGCATACACACACTTTAAAAGTGAAGCTAGTGAAAACTCTTTAATATGATGAATAGTATCCCAACTAAAAATTGAAAGTTCATTTGTATGATATAATAATAAAACAGACTAACATTTGCGGCTTAAATTTTTAGGAAACCTTTGACTTTTGTGGGTAGAGTCACTACAAACCCTCATAATAGTAAACTTGTTCACTAGGGGTGACCTAGGGGTTTAAAGACTTTTTGCACATGGGAAGTGCAGTCGTGTAGTCTATGAAAGTGGCTTGTATTTTAGTTTTAATTTTTCACTTTTAGTAGACATGGGTGCTTTGTGGATTGCTGGGGACTAGCAAGATTTAAGTTGGGGGGTGTGATGCGTCTTAAAATATATACTTGTTATATATTTCTGTGGGCATTATCTCCTTATTACTATGCTTAATTTGTATAATTAAGCCATGATTTGTGATAGTGAACAAAAAATTGAATCAACTTCAATCCGTCCATAAGAGTCGTCCAAACTATAAGATTATCCTAGCATAAAAAGGACGTCCATGGTAGGGTTGTCGTCCACAAGCATGAAGGTTGTCCATGAGGAAAGCTCATGGACGGCCCTCAACACTTGGAAAACTTCTAAGTGTAAGATTTATCTACGAAAGCTTATGAATTGGATCACGTGTAACCATTTTGATACATGAGCAAGATCCTAGTTCATCGCTATAACTTCCTACTAAGTACTTAACTTCCAATGGCAGTTGTAGAAGATAAGATTGAACATTCTAACTTCTATAGCAGTTATGGAGGTTAAGTCTGAACTTTCGGACTTCTACAAATATTGGGGAAGTTACAAGATAAGTAATCACTCTAAAGCACACTATATAAGCACTCATCCTCATCAAATGAAAGTAAGTTTTCACAACTCCCAAAAAGTTGGAATTCTTGAGTCCCAAAGAAAAAACTAACTTAAGCATCAGAGGGTTCTTGGCCGGTTCAACCCGGTCTCCTTTGATCTTGTGTCTTCTTTTTTTCAGGCCTTCATCACAAGTCCATTTAAGCCCGGAGCATTCAGCCTACTGATTTTCCATGCATCATCAATTTGCATTAGTACCTATTATTTATCTTTACATAATTTCTTGAATAAGATGTTATTCATTGCTTATAATTTTCTACTTTCAGGAAATTATGTGAAAAAGGATGAGTTTACAAGAGTTTGTGAGAGAATGGAGGCCAAACTAGAATTAAAGTGGAGCTAATGGACCATGCTTAAATGTCTAAGGAGGTGCAGCTAGAGTTCTTAGGTCATCTACCATGTTTGGAAGCTTCAAATAAAGAAAGAAATCAAAAAGGTAGAATTTGAAAAGGAAAAATCATATTTGAATACTGATCAGTATTTTGGGCATATCTCTCTCCTCAAAAATCCAATTGACACAAGGCCAAATGAGTTGGAACCATGACTTAGATATCTACAAATTAAAATAGTAAAAGTTTTATTTTCTTTGGACACTTGGACGTTAGGGTTTGGAAGGGAGGCTGTGTCGAACGAATTTGGTAGAGAAAACCTTGTATTTTCCTTTCTCTAATGGCAGTCTAAACTCTTTGTGAGGGCTAGGGGCTATGTTTCTTCTATACGGTATGAATATTCAATGTGATTTTTTCTAAGATTTTATCAATGACATATTTGATTGTTCAATTAGATTTCTTTTGATGTATTAGCTCTTCCATACTTTCAATAAGTTCAATCATGCTTTTCTTATTGTTTAGATGAATTTTTAATAGTTTCAAATAGAAATCAGGTTTTAAAGCGATTGGATTTTTCTGAAAACTTTTCTAACCGCATTGTCAATCTAGGTTATCATGCGTTCTTAAATTGTCTTAATTCAACCGAATCATAAGTATTTAATTGTATAAGAACAATCAATTATGAAATATATAATTTCTTAGATCACAAAGAATTTCATATCGATATAAAGAAACACCCCGATGCCATAGTATTTACATTATTGATTCAAATAAGTTTTTTTTATTATTATTGTTAACAATTACCAGACAAAAATTATTCTTCATCTTCACCAAAAGTTTTTTTTTTTAATTACATTGTCTTTACTCTGCTCCTTGTGGTTCGACCTCGGTATTCAGAGAATTATATTACTATGATCTCCTGCACTTGGGAGTGAGCAAAGCAGACATACATATGGGAAGACATTTCAAGAACAATAGCAACCCTACATAGTCTTTTGCATGTGAAGCACAAGCATTGGGCATCTCACTATAAGGTTTGGGATGCAAAATAGAAGGCAGTTGTGGCTATCTATAGGGATTTTGATGAGTCATATGTAGAATTGACTCGGCTTTTGGCAGCATTAATAGATGTAGATCCAACCACAGTGACTCAGTTAAAGTGTGACAACCATGGTGTGCCAGGAACTTGTACATTTAACTGTGCCTTTTGGGCTTTCGGTCCGTGTATTGAAGGGTTCAAGCATTGCAGGCTGGTGATAAGCATCGATGCAGCGCAACTCTATGGCAAGTACAAAGGAAAATTGTTGATAGCAATGGAAACAGATGCTAACAATGAGGTTTATCCGCTCGCGTTTGCCATTGTTGAGAGTGAGAGCAAGGAGACCTGGGGATGGATCTTAGCATGCCTGACACGATTTGTTACAGACCGAGACAATCTTTGCATCATTACTGACCGTAATTCTGGGATAAAAGCCTGCTTTGATGACCTAAGTATGACTTGGTTGTAGCCTCCCAAGGTCCATCACCGGTATTGCCTCCGCCATGTAGCCAGCAATGTTAACACAAAATGGAAAATTCTAGAGTTGAAGAACTTGGTATAGAGGGCAGTAAGTGCAAATCAAGTTATAAAGTTTGAAGCCACATTGGAATTAATTGGCAATGTCAAGCCGACTGCATACACCTACCTTAAAGTTGAAGACAAAGCAAAGTGGACACTTGCACACGACCAAGGGCGCTGATACGGAGCAATGACAACCAACCTATCGGAGTGCTTCAATGGAGTACTGAAAGGTGCACGGAGCTTGCCAATAACTGCAATGGTGAGGTTCACCTTTTTCAAAGTGAACTTGTACTTTGATGCTTGTCGTAATCTCACTCTAGATCAGAAGCGGGTCAAGAATGGTACAAATATGCCACGGACAAGTTCAAACAATATCAAGTGAAGGCAAAGGAACATATGGTGACACAAATGTGTGCACAAGCATGTTTATATCAAGTTGACACACCGTGTAATCCTATGAGTAATGGGAGGGACAACACACACATATGGTTGATCTTTGGGGTATGACATGCACATGCGGGAAATGGGGAGCATACAAGATCCCGTGTTCACACGTAATAGCAATTTGTGCTAAGTATAAGCACGATGCGCAGCAGTTTATTGATCCTTGCTATAGTGTGTTTGAACGGTACCACAGCTATGAACCGGTATTCCAAATATTGAAAGATAGATTAGCATGGCCGAATTCGGAAGAAACTAGACTATTGATGTTGAACCTGCGATTGATTCGGAACAAAGGTCGGCCTGTATCCACACGAATCCGCAATGAGATGGACAAGAATGATACGGAGTTGTCGACCTCCCTATGGATCGAGAATGGACTGAAGTCAAGATGTGAGTTATGTCGCCAAGAGGGGCACAACCGTAGAACATGTCCTACTCGAAATGGGGAATCAACAAGTGGTGGAGTTGCATCATAGGTAGAGCTTACATTCTTAACAACTTTTGTCATATTAATGGTTACGTGATTGTATACAAGTGCTTTCTAACATGGCTAAAAAAATGTTACTATCCATTGGCTAAGCAATGAATTTATGGTGACGTCAGTTTGGGAGTAATACTTGCAACTCACTATTAGTAAATTGTTAATAAACTACGTTGCCATAGTAAGTATTAGGAATAAAAAGACATGAATTTTTGGTTTGAAGATGAAACAAACATTGGTGTTCATGCTTGGGTAGGCCAAAGATACGAAATTGTTTTTTAAATATGATGTTCACTAGAGAATCATGAAATGAGGTTGTTCAATAGATTTGTCACATATTTCGTTGTAAGTCATGAATCTGAGCATTGTTGTGGCTATGTTGCTTGTTAATAACTTATATGGGTCCATGAAACCTAACATATTTGAACCATAATGGGTTTTTTTTGAAGCCAAGGTGGATGGGTGACCGATAACGGATGTACGTTGTGCAGCCAAGAGGATTCCCACTGCTTGAGGAAGCACCCCAACCACATCAGTTCAATGACACATGATGACAAGATTGTGTTATATGAATATGACTTGGAAGTTGATACTAACTTATGTACTTTGTTATGTACTTATGTGGTCATGCACTTTGTTAATGGCATTAATGTTATGTACTTTCAAGGTTGATACTAAGTTGGTCGAGAATGTTTTAGTTACATGTAATTTACAGTTGTTACAATCAGTACTTATGATTGAGAATGATATCTAGTTTCTAGAACTTGGTGGCAAAAATTATAATTGGGGTCAGGGCAATCTCATAAGCAATTATCTCAATGCAGATGAGTTTCATGAAAATTCTCATAAAGCTAAGTTAACATTACTTTTATGAGCTACAAATGAGTAATTTGAAACATACTTAGATTAGTAAACGTTGTGGTAGGGTTTTCCCACAGAAATTGATGGTCCCTTTTCCGAGTTATGTTGTCCAGTAATTACATAACTTGACAATAGGGAAATCGAGTTATGTGTAATCCACTCGGGCTCAATCAATCCCTTGTAGACTCCCATCCCGATTAGTCGAGCGAACAATACTCAGCCTTAAATACATCGAGTTGTACTAATGCAACTTGATACTGTATGAGTCGAGTATGTATAAGAAATTTTCCAATCATTTGGATCAGTCGAAACTGGTGTCAGGTCGATCAAAAAAATTAAGAAATGAGGCCAAACCTTGCTGTGAAACTCGATTGGTGTTCAATGGGTGTTGGATCGGTCCAGTAGTTAAGAAACTTGGTCGCGTTAAATTCGAGTATATGCATAACTCGATTATTGTAGTATCAAGTTATTCATAATCTTGATATTTAGGGTTGTGGCAAACTATTCTACGTTCTGCTGGTGTTGGGTTGCTACTCTCAGCTCCCCACTAAAGTAGCAGTTCGATTGCTTTCGATTGCTCAGACTCGAAAGTGACTTCCCAGGCTCCAAACATCGATCCTCAAGTGTAGTAAGACTCTTTTACCCTTGCATCCCATTGAAATTAACAGAAAATCCTGCATTAATCTCCCCCTCTATGTTGAAATTTTGAAATATGCAACTTTGGGGATTTTCGTGATTTTGGGTGTTGTGGCTTGAAATGGTTCATGGGTTTTTTTGCATACATGTTGTTCATACGATTTGTACCCTTTAATTACATAAACTTCATGTTTTGTAGAAGCCCATTGAATTTAGGGTTCATGTGTTCATATGGAATTTGGGGATTTTCATGAGTGTGGGTGTTTTGACGTGAAATATGTAATGGGTTTTTTTTGTATGCATGTTGTACACATTTTCTACCCTTTAAGTGCACAAAACTCATGATTTGTGAGAAATGGGAAATCAGGGTTCATGTCTTCATATTAGGAATTTGGGGATTTTGATGAACAAGAGTAGCTTCGATCTGAATTAGTTCATGGGTTGTTGTGTATGCATGTTGGTGACATGTTCCCTATCCCATATATTCAAAATTTTCAAATTTCCAAAAAATTATGGTTCAAGGGTTAATCTTGTTCCTCATGGAATTTGGGGTTTTGTTCAATTGGGTATAATTGCCTCAAATTGACCACTGTCTAAAGTTTGATGGATTATTAGTCACTAGTTTTACACCAACTACACAATGTGCAGTAGGGTTCGCATGTTTTTCAAAAAACTTGACTCCATGGGTCAATTTTCATATATTTTCAGAAAATTGACCATTTGAATGCATTAATTCATGCCCCAATTGTATCCATGCATCATGTAGTGGTTGAAGATTGGCATATGTACATTGTCTTTATATGTCTCTAACGTAGTTCTGAAATTGGTTTTCTGTTGTGCTTTGGGTTCCCTCTCTGTAGATCCTAGTTATGGCTCCTAAGAAGTCTAAAACCATTAAAACCAAAGCCAAAAGAGTGTCTGTCTCTTCATCTGAGCTTGCACTTATGTTTGATCAAATAAGGTTTGAAACGGTTACAAATAAGCAAAGGTTTGAAACCTTAATTAAGTATAGATCTATTTGGGCAGAACGACAAATCAATCTAGATGAATTACCTCTTTTTTTTCCATAGGAATCTATAGTGTAGAAACTGGTTATCTCCAAGTAAAGATTTGCAACCCCTTCCAGCTATCTTGATTAGAGAGTTCTATTCCAATCTCTATATTCGTTTTGATGCTAATCTAAGTACTTGGATTTGAGGTCAAAGTTTTGTCATAACTAAGTAAGTAATATTCGATGCTCTTAATGTACCTTGTGTTCATAGACTTACTTATCCATACTCAGAGTGTCCTTCTATATCTAATGTTATGACTCTTCTTTGTGGAAGATTTGTGACATGGGGATCTGACTCAAGAATTAACTCAAGTGAGTTAACTGAGCTTAATTATGTCTTCTTTAGGATAGCTTATCACAACATCTTCCCGATCTCTCATGTCCATACTATTCTTATAGATAGGTGTTTCTTTTTGTACGTCCTCACCACTGATGCCTCCATTTGTTTTCCTTCCCTTTTCATTCAATCGCTTGCTGAGGTGCATATGAGCAAGTCTAGGAAGTATGGTCTATTCTTTCCACTTTTCATCTATAGGGTATTGAACTTTTTACAGTTTGAAAATTTTCCTTCCCTAGATCTGATCCACATCATAGTCCCTATAGATGCCACCTTTCTCAAATAGCGAAGTGCACAAAAGAAGAATTTAGGACCCAGTGTTGGTTCATCAAAAAGAACACGGGTATAGTCCACCGTTGGAGATGTTCATGCTAAGGAGAGTCTTATTGATCTTGCAGTTGCTATCGCTGATGACGGTGACGTTAAGGTACATGTTGACACCGCTGCTGCGAAGCCCATCGTTCCGCCTCCTTTCTCTCTCTTCGTGCTATGATGGGAACCTTTATGACGACTCAAGCAGCTCATGGACAGCTTTTAGATGGGCTTATTTCTGAGGTTGCTGCTTTAAGAGCGGATTTTTCAGAGTATAGGAGTTCTTTTCCACCTCCTCCACCCTCTGACTCTTGATGATTGCCTTTGGCAATACATAACAGACAAGGGAAGTAGAGATTGTAGCTTAGGGGGGAGAGTATTTTTTGTAGCTTCTGTAGGTAAGTAGGGACAAGGCATTAGATGAAAGTTATTTAATGTGATTTTCAAGTATTTGTATATTATTATATGTACTCTTCAAGGTCCACAAACAAGGTTTTAATCTTATGATAATATGACGATATTGACAATGTTTGATGACTTTTATATTGAATGGTCCTTTTTAACGACTTTGATTTGTATATATTATTGTTAGTTGTATTAACATGATCTATGCAAAACACCTTCCTTAGCTCCACTTTTTGTAACAAAATCTATAAAGTTACCATGGAACCTGTTGACGGCCTACTAGTAAAATCTCTAGGGGATTGTACTAGAGACAAGAAATTATAATCTCAACTTTATTCGGGCTTGGGGACTATCGAATAAGGGAGGAATTCCCATCCCATTCTATAGCTCATTGTTACCTTTGTACTAATGAAAAGGTGATGTATTAAATAAGTTCAGATATGCCTTTGTCATTCTTAAGGTTGTATTTGAGTGAACATAGTAACTAACCAACTGATAAAGTGAATTATATTGGTAATGTTCTTAGAGGGTCATGCCCCATTTTTAATTGTCAACTGAAGATAATAACATCAGCTCCAAGTCTTATAGAACTTGGATTGAAGTCATTTCTGTAATGCCTCAATTTGATTGATTGTGTGATGTGTGTGGGTGTGTGATGAGTCTCACATCGGGTATTTACTGGGTTGAACTGGGCTTTATTAACAATTGTAAGGAGCCTCAATTGTGACTAGTTTTTTTTAAGTATAACGCAAATGTGGCTAGCGCTTTTCTTGGGTCGTTACATATGGTATCAAAGTCGGCCCGATAACCTCGTGTGGGCTTAGAGACACTACCCCATAAAGTGGGCCCTAACGAGGACGTTAGGGATTTAAGTGGGGGAGATTGTGATGCCCCAATTTAATTGATTGTGTGATGTGTGTGGGTGTGTAATGAGTCCCACATCGGGTATTTACTGGGTAAATTTGAGCTTTATTATCAACTACGATGAGCCTCAATTATGACTAGTTCTTTTGAGGTATAGCGTAGATGTGGCTAGCGTTTTTCCTTAGGTCGTTACATAAGATTGTGATACCTCAATTTGATTGATTGTGTGATGTGTGTGGCTGTGTGATGAGTCCCACATTGGGTATTTACTAGGTTGAACTGAGTTTTATTAACAACTGAAAGGAACCTCAATTGTGACTAGTCCTTTTAAGGTATAGCTCAGATGTAGCTAGCGCTTTTTCTTTGGGTCGTTACATATGGTATCAGAGCTGGCCCAGTAACCCCGTGTGGGCTTAGAGGCACTACCCCATAAAGTGGGCTCTAATGAGGACGTTAGGGATTTAAGTGGGGGAGATTGTGATGCCCCAATTTAATTGATTCTGTAATGTGTGTGAGTGTGTAATGGGTCCCACATTGAGTATTTACTGGGTAAATCTGGGCTTTATTAACAACTACAAGGAGCCTCAATTGTGATTAGTCCTTTTGAAGTATAGCACAGATGTGGCTAGCACTTTTCCTTGGGTCATTACAATTTCCATCTAAAGGATGCAAGTGAACCAATAAATAAAGAAATAAGGGAAAACATGTGAAAGTTAGAATGGAGAAATCCAACACATACACTGTCCAATGGTAGAATTTTATCTCTTATCTGAAAATCCAAAGCTCATGCAATGACTCATAGTTAGCTCAAGCCATCAATAACAAAGTTATAACAGATTTAAAAGTCAGTTCCAGTTGGGTTTCACTTCAGACTAGCGAGTGTTTGATTTAGCTCCCATAATCAAAAGTATATGACCACGATATTTGATAGAACAGTGGCGTAAATATGTATTCAAAATATGCAACGTAATAGTAATTGGCTACAATTACAAGAGATATTTGAGTGTTTCAAGCTATGGGGCTGAAACAAGAGTGATTGTTTGATAGTTTAAGTGATGGTTCTGAGAGCAAAGTGATGCTTTTAATGTACATATTTATGACATGTGATAGTTTGACAGTTCAATTTCAGGGTTCAAGATGGCTTTACCATGCGCTATTACTACTTACCAATAGTCACGGATTATGGGAAGAGCGTTTTGACTAGCATCCTTGAAAATGACCAAAAATAATAAACACCATGAAGTTTAATGTTTTGTGAAAGACCAAATACAATTAATAATTTAATATAGTGAAATTTCAATGTGAAAGACCAAACACAATTAATATAGTGAAGTTTCAAGATAACCAAGTTTGAACTTTGAAGACACATCACCAGCCTACTGCTATAGCACCAACTGTAGTCATATCAAACCCTTCAACGAACCACATGCGCCAACAGACGTCATTGTTTAGCCAAGTCATGTCCGCAATTCCGCATGTGCTGCTCAACAGCTTGGCATTGTTTCACACACTGTCCAGTCATATCATCCATATTCATGTCAATACTTACCCTTGCAAAACTCTTATATATAGTCACATTTACCCAACCTCCATGAATTTTCTTCATACAATGATTTTCCATGAGAGCAAGTCAATGTGAATCATGCAAACCACACTTCAATTAACGCATGCCAACCTTAATGATAGCCACTAATTTAACAAATCTATAATACCAAAACCAATCGGAACCATTGATTTAGCAAATATCTACAAGACTAAGGCAACCTTGTCACTCAATTGACACTTCTTAATGTACCCATGTTCAAATCCCCACTTCCCCAACAATAATAATAATAATAATAATAATAATAATAATAATAATAATAAAACCCATCGAAACTAGCTCAAATAAACAAACCCCATTAACAATCAAGCATGAAACAAAGTGGTTAAAAAATAATGAAATTTTCATAACATATAAATCACTAATCATACAAAAACACGGAATAAAGCACTAGATCACAAAGAAACAAGAAAAAAACATACAAGCTCTTCTACCTATCAATCACCCTTGATTCCCAAAAGACTCCCAACCTTGAAAGTCACACCAAGCAACTACTATAGGGGAAAGCAAAAGCTGTGTAAAGCGTAGTGGAAAAAAATGAGTAATAGAAGAACTGATACAACATTTTTTTTATAGTGGTTGTTCGTTCTTTTTTTTACTATGGTAAATGTTTGTTGGCAAATGGCGATGAAACTTTTTTAAAGACTACAAAAATATGTCACTAAACCTAGCTTTTTCGACGGCAAGTCTCACTCGTCCACAAGTACTTGTATAATATTAAAACATGAGCTATCCACTATTGCTACACTCATTCTTCCCACTGGTGGTATTTGGCAAGTGGAAATGGAGAAATCATACACTGGTGGACATAACAGGCTTAGAAAATATGCATGACACAGACGCCATTGTTCATTGAACAATGATGTTTCGTGTGTATATACGGACTGTTCGACAAACCACATGTGCTAACAGACGTCATTATTCAGCCAAGTCATGTTCGCAGTTTTGCATGTGCTGCTCAACAACTCAGCACTATTAAACCTTGTCCGAAAGTACCCATCCACACTCACGTGAATACACAGATGTTCACAGTTCTGCACCATTGCTACACTAATGTTCACAGTTCTGCATGTGCTGCTCAACAACTCTGCACTGTTGAACCCTATCCAGTCATATCATCCATACTCATATCAATACACATATCATCCACACTCACGTCACTGTTATATATGGTTTTTCTAGCCTGTATTGACATGACAAGCCCTAATAACTGATATTATAATGCTTGGACCATTAAATGAGGTTATAACTGCACAAGAATAATGATCTTATTTCTACCCCCACTAACTTCTTAGATTGACTAAGCTATGAGTTGCAACACCTCAACATCAAATTGTACAATGCAAAACAAGTTTGGATCTACTTCAACAAATGGATCATCACAAGTTCTAGTAGATCAACAACTACAGACATGCATAAACCACTATGGAGGGACATGGGTGGGAAAGAAGAGAGATTTCGTTAATATTCAAATATACACGTACGAGAGTCTCGGAAGCATCAAGCACATCATGGTCGGCAAACCTATAAAACTAAGTACAGATACCACCGCAATAGAGTTCACCGTAGCAAAACCACTATGGTCAACCATGTACGAGAAAATGTGTGAGTTGGAGGTGTATTGTCGATGGCATGGGTTACGAGTTCCTAAGGCACGCTCAGCTGAGTTACCTGCGAACATATTTACTCATCTTAAACAGGAGAACAATCAAATGCAAAGGCGACTAGACCGTTTTCATGCAATCCAAAAGATTAACTATTCATTAGTTTTGTCTAATTTTATATGAAATCACTTGCTCTTTTTTTCCCTACTGTTATTTGTTGCTACATATGATTCTTGTGCTTTTGTTGGACAATGTCCTTTGCTTTGTAATGTAGGAAACACCTTAGGAAGTGAAATGTCTCCTATTAGATATGTTGTTGTTTCTAATATTTTGTCTGTGTAATTTGAAATGTTACGATGGTTAGGAGTTATTTTTTTCATTTAAAGTGAGTTACAATAAGAACCAAGTTTCTTGACCTATCACAAGGAAAGTTTATTCTCACACAACATACTATCACAAGGATATTTGGTTTACTTAGAAATAGGGTAAAAGCCTAAAAGCCTAATCAGCTTTTTAAATGTTTCATTCAAGTTATTGGTTTGGCGTAGCATTGCTCCAAAGCTCCCTAATGTTTCAATTGTGATAATCAAAAGCCATTGATGTAAACCTTGGAAGCACAGTTTTTTTCATTTAATTTTACATTGATGTTAAGAAAATGTAACTAAATTTTGTACCTGAAAGGCTCCCTGAAAAGTTTGTAAGGGAATATAGGGATAAACTCTCTAGTGTTGCTACACTCACTGCTCCTAATAATAGCATTTGGCAAGTAAGGTTGGAGAAGACTACACTAATGTTCGCAATTCTGCATGTGCTGCTCAATAGCTCGGCACTATTTCACCTTGTCCAGTCATTTCATCCACACTCACATCAATACACGGATATGCAATTTTTTGCAATGCACTGTTTTCAAGGATGCAGAGGATCCTTGAAAATTTATGAAAAATTTAACACAACTCGACACTGTTTCGTCAAGTCAAATCAGAGGAAACACAGGATGCTGAATAGTCTTTACGTGAATAAATACACAACCTTTTTTGTAGTACACATCACTAATGGTCACAGTTCTGCATGTGCTGCTCAACAACTCTGCACTGTTGAACCTTGTCCAGTCATATCATCCACACTCATGTCAATACACAGATATGCAACCTTTTGCAATGCACTGTTTTCAAGGATACAGAGGATCCCTGAAAAGTTTATGCAAAATTTTGGGGATGAGCTGTCCACCATTGCATCAAGTCAGGTTCGCAGTTCTGCACGTGCTGCTCAACAACTCGGAATTGTTGAACCCTATCCAAAAGTACCCATCCACACGCACATGAATACATAGATATGCAACCATTTGCAATGCACTATTTTCAAGGATGTAGAGGATCCGTGAAAAGTTTATGCAAAATTTTGGGGATGAGCTATCCATCGGTGCTACACTGGTGTTCGCATTTCTACATGTGCTGCTTAACAGCTTGGCACTGTTGAACCCTATCCAGTCATATCATCCACACTTATGTCAATATATAAATATGCAACCTTTTGCAATGCACTACTTTCAAGGATGCAAAGGATCCTTGAAAAGTTGTAGATAAATTTAACACAGCTTAACGTTTCGTCAAGTCAAGGCAGATGAAGCACAGGAATGTTATAGCAGCAGCCCACTACTATAGCACCAACTGTAGTCATATCAAACCCCTTCAGCGAACCACATGCACCAACAGACACCACTGTTCAGCCAAGTCATGTTTGCAATTCAGCATGTGGAGCTTAACAGCTTGGCACTGTTTCACACATTGTCCAGTCATATAATCCACATTCATGTGAATACTTACCCTTACATATAGTCACATTCACGTGAATACTTACCCTTGCAAAACTCTTATATATAGTCACATTTACATATACCCTTGCAAAACATCTACATATACCGATCTGAAGTCACAATTTTCAATGTCAACGCACAATTGGCTACTACCTCGTTTCCAGATACCTATAGGAGGGAGAGAGATTCCGATGAGAGGGAATACTATGTCGGACTGAGGTGGGAGTGGGACTTTCGCGTGAATCAGTCCAACACTCTACACAATGATACGTGCAACTCGGAGCGCCTTTTGTCAACTGTATCTCACTCACACTGCCACGACAAAACATGGACCAATATAGGTGTGCAATGGCTAAAATAAAAAAAGAGAACAATCTTATGCTACTCTATAGGTGTAGGTATCACATGCTACAACTTGTGGAAGAGTTGGCTGCTACAACCAACAGGAAACTCATTCCAGCAGAACATAATCATATCCTCAACTACAAGGACAACTTATCAAAATGAATACCTATGTACGACATCGCCTACCTGGGTTGTATGTGGTGTGTATTATGTCTAGGATTAAGTTAATAATGTTAGTACCATTAGTATTCGATATGCAGTGCATGCATATTGTTGGCATCATGTAAGAATATTTAAGTTTTCTGTGTTATGTGTATAATGAATTGGTTCGATATGCCGTACATGCATATTGAAAAACATCCTGTGTGGGAATATTTAACTTTTATGTGTTATGTGGGAATATTCAAGATGACAAATAATGGGCATGCTTCTCACAATCAATAATAAGGTTTACATCGTACAAATGCAACAATAGTGACACACATACATCTAAAACATAATTAAGGAAAATAGTTTTCCAACAAAATCCAATTACACCACGACACGATTACTCTTCATCTTCACGTCTGACTGATAAATGTCTGCAGTAAGAATTGATTGCATGTATCATGCTTGCTTGTACAACAAACACTCCATTAACTCTTGAATCTCAACTTAGGTCCGATATCGATTAAGACGTATCTTCATTCGATTATTTTCTTCTCTCATGCGATTCAATGATCTACGAAGTTCGTTAATTGTGTCTTTTAGCATCTGCGATGTGAGTCGTCGAGGCACTGGTAACTTATAACTGACCAACTCATCATAAAACATTTCATGTTCACGGAGTAACCAAGCCCACTCCTGCCTCATGGTATTGTGAACCCTTGCACTATTTGCAGATTCAGATCGATTGGATAGTTGAACTCATCTTTCAATACTCAGCAACGACCCATCGTAGTGAACACATCGCGAGGCCTATAGATGAAAGGGTTGCCAGAACCAGACAATGGTGCTGAATACAATAACATCAAATGATTGAGTTAACAGCATGCATCAACTGTTGGTAAATAATGTATAGCAGCATTAAATGGTACATGACAAAGACATTCATAAATTTGTATACTATTACATGCTAAAAATGAAATGCTAACACTCACATCTGACCATAAACATTAGATGTTGTTGTTAATGTCTACATGTTGTGTGCAATACACAATGTTGTTGTTAATGTCTAATAAATGATGATTATGTACATTCAACTTTTGCAGATCTAAAGATTAACTATTCATTAGTTTGAGCAAATCTAAAGATTTTCATTTTTTTTCAATAAAATTTACACCACCAAAGACCCAATGTACACACATAACACTCATCACTTAAATTAGATTTATTGTACATTACTTGTAGCAAATTTAAAGATTGTCATTTTTAGTAATTAAAATTTACAACACCAAACAACTAATATAACCCTAATGTACTCACATAACACTCATTCAAGAAAATTCCAAAGCACAAGTAATACAACCTATCAAATGAAAATTCTTCTTTAACAAAAACATACATTATGGATGATAAACTTTTGTAATATCTAACAAGAAAATTATCTATGTACTTCAAACAAGAAAATGAGTTTCTTACCTGAGATGATAGAGAAATAACACTGAGTCCAGGGATGTATAATTGTGGTTCTTGAGGAGAAGCTGTGAAGAAAATGAGGAAATTCTGTGCATCTGTGAAGGGAGGAGTATATAGCAGCATAACTCGATTATGTTATAGTCGAGTATCAGTTACTAAACTCGATTTTGCTTTAATCGGGTTAAGTACACAACGAAAACAGTTCACGTGCAAACAGGTGATTTTAATTTCCTCAGTAACTCGATTTTATTAGGATCGAGTTCGTATATATAACTTGATTTCATTATTACCGAGTTTTGAACAGTCCAGTTGGAATATTTTATTGCGAAAAAGTCACATTGGCGATCCAGTGTGGCAAAAACGTGATAGAAACTCAGCTTTAGCATAATCGAGTTCCTTATATAACCCGATTATTTGATGATCAAGTATCAAAACAGGGACACCCCTTATAGTTTGGAAACAATGACATATTGCTTTTTTTTTTTTTTGCTTAATAGGGGCAAAAGCCTATTTTCTCTGAGAAAATTATAGAGGTTTACCATACAATATACATTATTACTTTTTGTGTCATTCACGAATTATTTTGTTTATGATCTTCATTTTTATTTTGGATACACTAATGTTAGTCTTGTCACAATAGTTGATCTATGCACTTACTTAATTTATGACATTTATCATTCTTGTATTGGTAATGAGAAACTTATACTGTTATACGACTTGAATTTATAAGAAAGTCATCTAAGTAACTGTGGAAACTTTTGGAATATGTAAAAAAAAAAAAATTGGATCTTACTGCAAACTTGTTTGTTGGTCTTAAACAAATTAGTGCGGTACATGGATAATTTTAAGAATAAGAGGAACGGAGGAAACCCACAGGTACATTCCATACTCCATAGAACATCTCAGAAACTTCCAAGGCAGATTATCATTATATTACTTAAATACTGGATAAAGGTCTTTTTCTTTCATAACTAGAAAAACAAGAAATGAACATGCATATATGGAAATTTACTCCCATATCTCTGTCCCTTTCGGAAGCAACCTTTGTCACCACAGAAAGCTGTTTTCTTGCAGCATTAAGAAAAAAAAAAACCCTACTATCATTTATTAAATATGTGGATTGTGGATGTTTTACATCCTTGAGATCTGGAGGGGAACTGAATCTTTGAGAATTTCATCCCTAATAGAGCCCAATGGAAACATCTCTATGTCACCAAGTTTCTTTAAGAGAAGCTTCTGACAGTTTTCCGCAGCCATAACTCCGGCAGAGTAAGCTCCATGTACAGATCCCTGGTTTTCAAGACTAACTGCTTCCCCCCCAAAGAAAAGATTACCCAAGGGTGCTCGAAGCCGCTCATATACATCTTCAGGCATTCCAACCAAGTCATATGAGTAAGAGCCAAGAGAGTTTGGGTCTGTTCCCCAACGAGTTACAAGATACTGAACCTGTTTCAGAAGACAGATCAAACATTAGCTTTAAGACATTGGAATTAAAAATCGACTATAGGTTTCTTAACAAAGATATGCAGCATCTAGGACACTCAAGATATAGTAAGCAGGTCAATCAACCATCGAAACTTCTCATAGTCACCAAACCATATATTTCAATGAGAGACAGAATGGGTAGAACAATACATAAGTTGGCTGAAAGCAGAACAAATACATGAACATAATGAACTAACCGGCTCAGTTGCATCAGGAAACATTTTCTTTAGTTGTGACATCACGAAATCTGCAGTAGACTCATTAGACAGCTTCTCAAGGTCATATGCAAACCTTCCAGCAGCCATGTAGACAAGAACCGGATGGCCTGTTGCCTTGTGAAGATTGAGAAAATAACCACAGGCATAAGAATTTGGTGCAACAATGCCTAAAAATTCCACATTTGGCCAAAACACTTTATCAAATTGTAGAGCAATCTTATTTTCATTTCCCACACCAAGATCCGAAATTGCAGCAACCTTCCAATCGGGCAATTTTGGCTCGAACTCAATAAATTTGGCTTTGAGAATCCCAAGGGGCACTGTTAAAATAGCAGCATCTGCAACAAAACTTGTCCCATCCTCAACTGTGACCATCACCTTATTACAACCGCTGGATATCTTTGTAACCCTACTCAACAGATTAGAAGGAATTAATATAATTCTTCTACAAGAAAAACTTTAATACAGCTTATTTTCTTATTCACATAAGCAATGTTACATAGAGGTAATTTAGTTGAACAGGATCTGTTATATATGCAATGCAATATAAAACAAGAATAAATCTACAAATCTTGGGGTCAAAACTGAATATTGGCTGCATGCAAAGTTAACCACAGAATTTGGGGAGAAAATTTTTCGTTTCTTTGTTTAGGGTGGGAAGGGGTGGGGTGGGGTGGGGGTAGGAAAAAACTGAGCTTAGTAAGTTGAACAGGATCTGTTATTTATGCAATGCAATATAAAACAAGTATAAATCTACAAATCTTAGGGTCAAAACTGAATATTGGCTGCACGCAAAGTTAACCATAGAATTGGGGAGACAATTTTTCGTTTGTTTGTTTAGGGTGGGGGTTTAGAAAATCTAAACTTAGTAATACTGGTAAAAACTAGATTAATAGGTTCGCCACATAATAAAAACTATAATCTATTAATGAACTCTGAGCACTTGCTGTACGTCTAGCTAGGATAAAATCTCTTGCCATCATACCAACAACCTAGGATTAAGTTACCTTCCTCCAGGACTATGTCCAATGGGAGGGAAGGAATGTCCTCTAATAGTATAGCCAGTAAGCTTTAGAGGCCTTCAACCACTTTATTGTATGACTTGGGGCAGCCAAAGGGTATAGGTTGCTGACAATAATCTGATTGTAGTAGCTCAATTTTCCGAATTCCCCCCACCCCCTTGTTTTTGTGTTTTGTGTTTTTGGCATGTTTTCTACGCATCATGTAAATATGTAAATGCATTTGAGTCATCTAGGAAAATGAAAACAATACCGGTGATTCAACCGTATATCAATATCTTTTGCAAGAGCCTTTATTATGGGGTCATAACCTTGCACCATAAGCCCATGACCACCAGAAAGAACATGTTCCTGTACATCAAGGAATAACCTTGACTGTGTAAGCAATAAAATGATGGTAAAGTAACTTAAAAATAGTGATTACCAGTCACCTCTGGTCCAACACACAAATTTCATCAAATTGACATATATGTTTATGACAAAATAATATTTATTAAAAAGAGTATCTTCTTGATTTAGAGAGAGAGAGAGTAAAAAATTCTAAGAAAATTTATTTCCCAAGGGTATGGTTTTTCAATCATCATCTAACAGCTACCTTGAAGTACTTTATAGAATTTGGAGATCTCTCCTTATACTTGGGAGTCAAGCTCCAATCTCTTCTAAGGAGTTTAATTAGTATAACACACATGATTAACCCTAAGAATCTGAAGGACAAAATTTTCTAAAAAATAAATAATACTGTACTAGGAAGTTCAGTTTAGATTTTTAAGAACAGAAAGTTCAGTGTCCTATACACACTTATTCAATTTCTTTAACAAAACAACTAATGTCAATCATTATCAGATTGCCACCCAGCTATATCCTCCGAAGCATGGCCACAGCCTTATGAAGATTGTGACAAAGATGTATTTCAAAACCCATATTCTTGGCCATAACTAAATCTAGGGTACTTCAACAGCCATCTGAAAGTCACTAACTTTACTTTTCAGTGGCAGATTTACTTAGCATGGGAAACTGCACTCCATACCCATATTATGTGGCCCCTTTAGAATGTTATACAAATGATATTTAATTAGCAAGTTTATTATCCTACTTTCTTCTCATTTACAACACTTCAAATCATTACCTGTGTTATCTATGGTATCTATTCAATAGATGCGCAGCCAAAGAACTATTAACTGTAAAGAATCAAATACAGCACTTGCCTGATCCCAGCTTTGCAAGGATATCATATCAGCATCTGCTGCAAACCAAGCTTCCAATCTACATAAGTACCATTGCAACACTTCATGGGCAAGTCCTTCTTGTCTATATAAAATGGAAGGTATATCAGTGACACTTAACAGATTTAACACTTGAACCAAAACTATAAGTCATGTATATTCTATGTCCTGCTTCTGTACCTTAATTCTGGAAGCCTATCCAACACAATTGAAATTGCTTGAAGAACAGACAAGTCATCAGTATGTTCATCTCTTACTTTCCCTGTCTGAAGTGGAAACAGAGAGGCAAAACTTTGTAAAATGCTACAAAGAATAACACAATTATGGGAAAAGAAAGATCCAGCCAGAAACATTAAATAAGGTTTAGAGAGAGAGAGAGAAAGTAGAGTTGTTACAGCCCAGAACATAGAAGAAAAGGTTCTACCTCTTCGAGAATTCTCTTAAATGTTTCTCCAACTTCAATGACCATCTGTTGAGGAACTTGATGGCCATCCATATCATAGAGTGTATAGCTGAAAGGATCAAATCCAGATCTTCAAGTCAATAGTTCAGACAGAATACACATTAAACTGTAATTATAAAAAGCAATAGTATAGTTTTATGAGCAATATAGAAACGTGACCTATGAAACAACTGAACCAGAGGGGTGCATTGTCTGTACCTTGAAGATAACACCAGAAAAAAATGTTCTCTCCGTATCTATCTTTTTACTTATTATAATGTTCATTTATTCATTATATAATAAAGGTAACAATCTAACTTCTAATGTCATGAGGAGGATTTGGCTAAGCCCCAAATCCCCTGGGCTTTGGGCTCTATCTACTGCCTTTCACTTTAAGGTTGTTACAAATCTTAAATACATGAGAAAAATGGGCGCATCATTTATGAAATCACGTAAAAAAAATGAACAATGAAAATCATAGCTCTAAAAAATTATGATAGCCAAAAAGCATTAGGACACAGAATTTTAATCTTAGAGGTATGAGCTGTGCACCATTTACGGATGCACATACATTGTAAGATGCATAGTAGAATAGCAATGATAAGCAATGAAATGATTACCTTTCCAAATCATGGTCATACAACACAGAGTTGTCACCACTTGTACGGTATAACGTAAGCCCTAGACCACGTATCAGCGGAGCCAATGGATTCTCATTGCAAACACCATGTAGCCTGCATGATATTTATAGGAATTAATATGGCATCTATCTTATGGTTCTTCAGATGTACAGGTTAATGCATGCACAGTACAAACTGTAAGAGAAGGCACCTTCTAATTGAACATGGGAAATTCTATTAATTGAAAGTTCCTATTGTTTGAGATCCAGTATTTTTGAGGGTCAATAAGTGAAGTAAATTCAATGGAACTCTTCCCTATGACATGGATAACAGAATCCAACCTAGCAGCAGGGAGTTAGTGGTAAGGCAGATACTGGTGTGCAAAGATAGTCCATAAAAACCACCAACAAGAAGGCGAGTAAACTGGAGATGCACCCCATGTTCACACTGCAAACACTGATTTTTAAAATTTTCTTTGCATAACTGCTCAATCCATTTGTGTTTAGTGTTTACAACAGCAAAATCAGTAAAGTTATGCACAAAGTAATAATTGAACTTGCCATGATGCTCCCAGGTCTACTGGACAACCAAATGAGTAGTCAGTATGAATACGACCACCAAGTCTATCCCTTGATTCCAGCAAGATCACCTGAATAACATGATGATGATAAAACATTTTAGAAATCAAAACAAACTATTGTCTATCACATATATGGGGAAAAAAAATTCTAATCCATTAGATATGATCACCTTAAATGACGCATCATAGAGGGTTCGTGCAGCAGCAACCCCTGATATACCCCCACCAATAACAATAACTGACGGTAGCGAATCCTGTTCCCTCTGAACATGGGGGACAATTGTGCCTAGTCATCATACATATACAAATCAGCAAGGGCTTAAATTTTTCTAAAAGAATGAAACAACTCAACAAAGCCACAAGAGTTACCCTCATTATAGAAAAAGATAAATCAGTAATTAAATATTTGAGCTAATGAAGACACTCTTCTGTCAATCAAGGTATTGTTCAAATATTTCAAAAATAGTAAATCTGTTTCAGCATACATTTCACATTTGAGGCATTGAACTGAATCAAGATGGACAATCGAGGATAAGTACCCCAAGTTTTGGGTGTTGTCCCTAATACAGTGAGGGTTCATTATTGAAATAAAAAATTTTCAAGTGACAACAAAAAAACAAAAAAAAAATGGTCATACCCAGTGCACAAAAGCTCCCACTTTTGAGGGATATGGAAGAGGCGATTAGTAGCCAGCCTTACTCATATATTTTCAAGTGACAAAAAAGAAAAAGGCAATTTTTTTTAAAAAATAATTCCATCTCACACAGTGCAATATTAGAGGTCGAGCTTTGGTGTCATGGCGAGTGCCCTCCACAAAAAGCGACCTATGACCTCTATCAGAGCCGCATAAGTGAGAGTTTTATGTACCTTCTTATCTTTTTTTTTAAATCCACATTTAAACCCTTAAAATTTGAGTTCAAATACTAATGTAGGAGGAAAATTGAGGTCATCCCCTAAACTTGAATGCATCAAAGTTTATAACATTGATAGCTTTCAGGTTAACGATCCACGCGTATAATAGCAAAAGTATATATGCTAATCCAGATTAAGACCCACTTGAGTTCTTAGAACAAAAATCCATTTTAAAAAAAAAAAAAAATCCAATCCTATAATTGTGAAATAACATGAATCAATCATTCAAATAGAAATCAAAAAGGAATATATATATATATATACTGACCGTCAAGCAGATTGTTGGAGAATAATTCCTTGGACTTCATTGACAAAAAGGAGAGAGAGAAGAAGAAGAAGAAGAAGAAGAAGAAGAAGAAGAATTTGGAAAGAGAAGAGAATAGGAATTGGTTGGGAAGAAACAATTGGTGAGAGAAAGCGAGGAATGGTTTTTAGAGAATTAAGTAGATTATTAATTAAAAGGGTGTATAGGAATCAAGAAATTGGAAACTAACTGAAAAGAATGATAGAGAATGAAGATGAGAAGGCCAGCAATGAAGCGGCTGAGATTGGAAGAAGAACGCAGCTTGTCAAACCAGCTCATGTGTAGGAGACAACAACAACAACAACAGCAGCAGCAACAAACGGCTTTTCCTTCGTTTTTTGTATCAGAAATACGATCGGATTCGAAGCGTTTAGCGTCGATTGCATAGATCGATGTTTGAGAGAGAGATCCACTCGGCTCGCAGAGATGGGAGAGAGAGAGAGAGACAACGTGAGACGAGAAGCGTTGTTTTACTTTTATATAAATAAATGTGAACGTGAGGGTTTCTTTTCGTTGTTGGGGTTGGTTGGACGATGAGAGAGACAAATATCTTAACACCTATATCATGCTTTAATTTATAAGAGACTGTCAAAAGATTCGCTAGTCTTATCTTTCAGAGTCCTTTCCTAGTTGTTTCTTATTTCTTTGATTATTTTTTAGCTGAGATACGCAAATTTGTCATTTACCCCTTTTTTTTGTTTTTTTCTTTTTAGAAAAATATGGTTCCACGTTGTTTTCAACCTTAAGGTTGGTACGCGTTTTGTCTTCGTTCCTCAATTTTAAAAAGTTCATTTAAGAAAATGATGTTAATTTAAAAAATAAAAATAAAAAATTCCTTAATGGTAACGATCCACTCAAAAATTAATTTAAATACATAAAGTTGTAAAAATGTCATTTCATTACTTAAAATAAATAAAGAAAATAAACTAATGTAAAAGTGTTAAGAGTATAACAATTTACTTGAAAAGTTGGGTACATACCTAAATGTCTTGATGGCTTATAAATTTTTTTTTTTATAGAATTGAATATTTATTTCTCTCCTGTTCTACTTCTAAGTATTAGAAGTTGGGTTTACAACAAAAATCTAGACTTTGAAACTACATAAAAGTCCAGAGATTGAGAAAAAGAATGTTGCGAACGAGTTGGAGGCATTACATTTGCACAAAAACAAGTCACAAATTCCACTTAAAAACTATGGTAACTTTCAAGAGAGAGAGACCAATTATACTACACACAATACATTTTCTTAAGCAATATGAGATAATAATCCATTTTTTTCATTGAGTGAATAAAAGTATTGAAAAATACTATATCCACAACATTTTCACAATACTTCCACAACAAATCCTAAATGGTAAATTACTATTGGCTATTATAGGTGGGCAAAAAAAGTAATTTTAGTTGCAGATTCAAATTTAAACTAATAACAACTTACCACCTATGATTTGTTATAAAAGTGCTGTAAAATTATTGTAGACATAACACTTCTCATAAGTATTTGGTCCACTTTATGCTCCATCTATTTATGGTATGTCATGTGTCTAATTTTTTTTTTTCAATTTAAACTTTTGGTTATTTTATAAGGAAAGTAACAACTTACCACCTATGATTTGTTATAAAAATGTTGTAAAATTATTGTAGACATAGCACTTCTCATAACTATTTGGTTCCACTTCATGCTCCATCTATTTATGGTAAGTCATGTGTCTATTTTTTTTTTTTAATTTAAACTTTTGGTTATTTTATAAGGAAAGTAAAAAAGAATATGTGACAAATGAATGGAAATCCTATGTTCCACTTTTTGTGTTCCATTTTATGCTCTACCAACTATAATATGTCATGTTGTTGTAAACAAATGGAGTCCTCCTGCTTTGGAAAATTTGAAGACCAACTTTGATGGCACAATATTTGGAAAGTCACATGAGGCCAGTATTGGAGTGGTTATTTGAAACTTTAAAGGTGAAGTCATGGCGGCTCTTTCTAAGAAGATTAAGAAACCATCATCTATGGAAATTTTGGAGTTGCTAGCTGCAAGGTGAGTAATGAGTTTTACATTATAAACTAGTTTCAACAATTCTGTCTTCGAAGGGGATTCCGAGTCTGTTGTAAAATCTTTACAGGGTAGGAGTATGGAAAATTCACAAGGTGGGCATATCATTAAAGACATTATGCCTAATGTAAATTCTTTATAGAGTTTTTCTTTCTCTCATGTTGTTCAACAAGGTATGCAATTGCATATACCTTAGCCTAGAGAGTAAGGCATTATTTTCCTTTACAAGTTTAGATGAATTTTGTTCCACAAGATATTTTGTCGTTTGTACTGTATGATTTCCCTATTTCATGAATAATAAACAATAAGTATTTTCTTCTAAAAAAAATTGTAGTATGTCATGTTTCTATCTTCTTTTTCTTCCTTTTATATAAATAACATAAAATAAAATAAATTTTGATTATTTTATAGGGAAAGTAAAAAAGAATATGTGGCAAGTTTTTTTTTATTTTTTAAGACTAGTAAAAGATTCGATAGTCTTATCTTTCAGGCAGGGTTGTCCAAGGGAACTAAGAACTCAACCTACTTGAGTGACCTAACCAGAACCGATCTGATTTGGTGGCTATGGTGCTTGGTGGCAGGTCAAAGCCTTTAGAACCCGATTTTGGCAAGTCAAGTTTCAGTTTCTCTCTTCCAAAACCCAAAAAAACGACCCTGCTGAAAACCTAAGGAAACTTCAGTGAGATATGCCAAATTTGGTGAAAGCTCAGCCAAATTTGGCTAGGTCTTGCCAAATCTAGTGACATTTCCACAGATACGACAAGATTTCAGACGATCCATTGAGATGTCTCACTAGATTCGGCAAGATCTCACAAGATTTGGTGATATTTCCACTGGATTTAGCAAGATCTCACTAGATCTTAGCCATTTTCCATCAAAATTGCAATTGTCGCCACCTTTCTCGATTTCGACTAAAACCGACTCAACCCATGAAAGAACTGACTTTATCTGACCCATTGCAATTACTAGCCGGCAATAGGCCCTTCGTTCTACCACCAGTTGGAACTGGGTTGGGTTCAGGTGGAGCCTAAACCTGATCTAAACCAACCTGTGCATAACCCAACTTTCAGGTCTGTTTTTACTCACTTATTATGCTCTTAGGTGTAATCTAGTTGTTTCCTAATTATTAGCTTTGAATTTGGAGTTATTCGGTTGGGAGAGTTTTTCTTTGCATTGTGTGAATTAAAATTCCTCTGTCTCACATTAACAATCATTCACATATACTTTTTTTCATAACAATTCACCTATACTTTTTATTGCATAACTTAATTTAATGAATTATGTGGCTAGCATTCATTAAAAATTTTGGTAAATTACATAAGCTCCTTATAATTTGCTACATTGTCAAATTAAACTCTAAATTTTAAAGAGTTTTAATTAGAACCACGAACTTTTTAAATCTTTTCAATCACATTCTTAATGTGTCAACTATTAACTAAAAAAAAATTCACATAAGTTTTTACTAAAATTTATCAAACACAAAAAAAAAAAAAAAAAATCATGTAAAATTATATGACCTATGGTATACTATCAAATTATTTAATTATTGTTATCAAAACTTTAAATTAATATTATATTAATTCATACATGCCATACTCAAATCAGATCATATGATACTTTGTGGTAAAATTTGCATCATAAATATTGTGAAAGATAGAAATTCTACTCTAGAATTATCTAAGTATATATGTGTGTGAAACTCCTTTCTAAAGACTTGAACCCAGTTCTTGGCCCCACACCCTACTCGATTACCAAAAATTTAATTATATTATTAAAATATTTTAATTTTATATATAAAGTAGGAGTGATATATTGTGTGGGATAATGCTATTTTAATTTTTATGTACTAAAAGGGAGAAAAAAGATTGTGAAGAAGCATAAATTAGAGTAAAGTGGCAAAAAGAGAGACAAATTATTTGTATTCTTATTTATATACATATAAACAAAACAATCAATCCTACCGAGGGGTAGGTAGATCGGTGGCCTTTTTTAGTTTTTAGTTTTTACAGAATTGAATTGAATGCTTTTTAATTGGGGAGTAGCGTAATGCATTAAGCTTCCTTCTTGACTTGTGAGGAGGCTGCGAGCATAAAAAAAAAAAAGGTCATTGGACCCATAACCAGGCCCCATGTGCCTCTGGTTAGGCAGCTCCACTTGACAGACATTGCATGAAGTAATTAATATTATGGTCAATAAAGTTGTGGAAAGGAAAGGTTTTGAGGTTGGACAAGTCTTCAAACTTTGTAAACAAGACATCAATACAAACAAAGAAGAAGAAAAAAAGGAGCAATGGAATATCCAAACTGGCACTCATGAGTCATGACCTTACCATGCATGTTGGCATGTGGTCCTTTGGACTTTTTGGCCCACCAATTCATGACAAAGATCACCATTTTCAAAGCCGAATAATTTGGTTGCTATGATGCGTGTATGGTGTACTCGTTGCAAAAATAATTAAGAGTGTAGAAAAATAATTTTTTGTATTTTTTGTATTTTTAGAGAGTTTCAATTTATAAGGCCAATATATTAATCAGTTTTTGGTGTAGACGGAAATTAAACTTCAGATTTCTTATTTAACTATTAAAGACTTTACCAGTTGAGTTAACTGAAACCTACAATTATTTGTATCATTGAATGTATTGGTGGGACCTGAACCGGACCGAGGGTTGTCTGGTCACCTAAACAGTACTGGCCTAAGGCAGCTCAGCATCACCGGATGGACTTGTCAATTGTCACCGCTTGGTGGAGTTGCATAGCTGCCAATGGATGAACCTTTTTAAGTGGTATCCGGCAGAATAAAAGGATCAGATGCGTGTTGAGACAAGGGAATTGCATGAGGATAGTGATTTGGAGGGATATTGGGAATAAAGAATATGTGCTCAAGAAAAGCTATTAGTGGATATGTGCTTTAACAAAAATTTATGCCTTGATGGGAATCCTTGGCTCCAACTAAGCAATGAAAGAATGATATATGTGCTATTTGACACTTGGCCCTTCACATCTAGTGACAATTTGTCATTAGACCATTTATGTTCCTAGCCATTCATGTGTATAAATAAAAATAAAATCTTTATTTTTAGGAAAAAGAAATAGAAGATAAGGTGAGTGATAAATAAATTAAAAAATAAAAAGAGGGAAAATTTTAGTATTTAAAAAGTTATTGAGTCTAAGGAGGCTAAACCATATATATGCAACATGATAATAATAATAATAATAATAATAATAATAATAATGGATCTCATAATCTAAATCACCAAAGTATGTGATCATGATGCCCACTTCAAAACTCATGTTGTACCCAGCAATATCAAACAATGTATCTCTCCATTTATATGTTTTCATAACTCAATAGAAACATTAAAAAAAACCAGTAAACCATGGAGTTTTTATCCACGTGTAATCCAATGTCCCAGCTCACTAACGTGCAATGCCTTCTTAGTTCTTACTCATCCTGAAAGCTGCACCACCAACACAAACCCAAGGCCAAGGGGTGAGAAAGCATGTGGTATTGATTTGGAGGATAAATATAAATAACTTGTAATGAATCTTCTATTTCTACCCCCAGATATATACAAATTAAGATAATGGTCTTTTAAAATATTACCAAAAAAAATTATAAGCATAAATTGTGTTAAATTACCGATTGTCCTTGTTAAAAAACGATAAATTTAATTATTTAACCATAATTTATGCTTGAAGGGAGAGATGAACAATTGAGGACATTCTAATAAATCTAGTAGCTCATCGAATCCACGTATAGAGACGGGATCTCACTCCCACAGCTTGATGCAATCTTCATAATATTCTAGTAAACAATTTGCCTTATGGAGGTTGCTATCTTTTGATTCTCGGAAACACTTTGTTAGGCACCTTTTTGCATTAAGATAAATTTTCTCTTCATCAGGTGTACTATGTTCATGATGCTTAGACAAGCACTTGACAAAACCATTAATATAACAATGTGCAAAATCAGTGCTTGCAGAGCCGTATTTCTGATTACAAAATTTCAATTTAAAATCAAGGCAATTGTATAATGGGCCAGGAACAATATTATCAAGCTGAGAGAATGAGAAAAGTGGATGATGGGAAGTGAAGAAGAGAAAAGAGAGGAAGAAATAAAGTTATTATTAAAGATAATCAAATCCATCACCACCATAAGTTTTTCCGAGAATCAAATCCATCACCACCATAAGTTTTTTGCATATGTTTCCTAAATATATAACAGCCATTTATTGGAAATAAACCCTCTAGTATTCTATTACAATTAAATGGCTGGACACCGTTGAAATTAAGATATTTTTTAGTTTGTATATTTGATATGTCTTTAAAAAAATTAATTAATAGAATAGTTGTTTAAGAATCATAATTTGTTAATTTGTCACCTTTTCCACTAAAAATCTTTTGGTTCAAGTTATGTTTTTAGGATACAGATCTCACAAGACTTATTTTACGCAAAAAATATATGATTTTTTTCTTTTTTCTTTTTTTGTTTAGAATCAGTGCAATTTATTATGTTCGAATTTTCGAAATAAAATGGTCGTGGATGATAGTATACATGGGAATGGGATAGTTTATTTAAAATAGATTAGATCTAAGTCACAATATAATAGGTCGAAGTACCTATTCTAAAAATTTATCCAAAAATATTATATTTTTTGAAAGAACAAAATAACTGTTAAACAAATACACTTAATTACATACTTTCCCCAATCTTAAACACATTACTAAACCCAAATAAAAAGGTCAAAAAAACCCAACTCTTGTAGTAGTAGAGTAGGGCTTTAAGCAATGGGGAAAGAGTTACACTCAAACAATGTGAGACAACATTCATTTTACTTTTTAGAGAAACAAACTAACTGTTAAACATACACACTTAATTACACTCTATCACAAATAAAAAAAATTCATTAACATGTCATATTGGAATAAATGGAGTGCAAAATACCATACTATTAATTTATTTTTAAAAAGGCATGCAAATTATCACACTTCTAGCTAAAAAAAAGGCACTATAAAAACATATATAAATGAAAAACTATTACATAAAAAATAAAATGAGTCATGAAAATTACAGAGAGACAATTGCAGCAAACCAAAATTGATCCAGACAATGACATTACATAAGGAAAATGTCAAAAAGAAAGGAGGTGTGGGGAGTGGGAACCCCAGCGAGAGGGAATCGAGGAATGTTCGAATATCCACATGGATAGTGAGTCACAAAATGTAGGTTCAATTAACAATGTATTTCACCTTAAGTCAAGAACTTTCAAAGCAGTGGCAGTTTCAGAATTATTTTCTAAGGGGTCAATAAAAAGATGAATCTTTCATAGTAGATGAATCTTGTGGTCTATAAGGTTTCTTCAGAGTCGGCCCTAGACATTTTGGAGCCTAAGGCGAGAATTAAAAATGGGACATTTTTTATACTTATATATTAATTAAATTAATATTTATTTAATATTTTTATATTATAGTATATTTCATTTAAAATCTATTTTTCTTGCATTTTGAGATGCAAATTGACTAATTATATTTTTGTATTCAAGTTCTTCTAACATCTCATTTTCAATCGATAGTATTCAAGTTCTTCTATCTCTCTTTTTGGTGAATTTCTTGCTCATTTGTGATATTTTCATCTAAATTTTGTGTTATATTTTGTTTATTACTAATAACAAATTTATCTATTGATTCTTTTTGAGACTCAATTAATTTTTCTTTTTAAAAATTTTTCATATCTATATGCATATTTCCTAGTAGACATTTCTAATCAAACAATATATTTATAAAGACTAAAATAAAAAATAACTTTCAAGTGTAGAGCTAATGAGAAATAGAACCTGATTTATATAAAAAGTATTGTTGTAGTTTCACCGAACAATAACAAGTTTTTAGCAATTCAACCTGCATAAATAAAGACTTATTCAGTATATGGCCACTAACTAAAAAAAAAATATATATATATATATATATATATATATATATATATATATATATATATATAAAACTGAAAACACAAGATTAAAATTAAAAAAAAAAAAAAAAGCACAACCATAACAAAAATTTAAGCACAACTATAACACAACAAGGCTTATTAATAAGATCCACCCAAAAAAAAAAAAAACACAAAACAAATTAATCATATCTAATCTTATCAGACTTATCTATAACCCAATACCCAAAAAGACAAAAACGCACAGGCACACAATAGCAGGCTTTATAAACGCACAGCAACAGGCTTTATAAAAAAATCACATCTATCTAACCCAAATCCAAAAAGAAGAAAACACAGGGTAGCGGCAAGCTTTATTTAAAATTTAAAAAAAAAAAAAAAAAACCTTTAAGGAAGCTTGTTGAACAACTGAACGGAACTGAGGAAAAGGAAGAGAAAGGTCGGAGGAACTAAGGAACTGAGGAAGCTTGCTGCCACTGCCAGGGCCGAAGAGCAAATGAGATCAGTGAGAACGGGAGAGAGAAAGAGAATCAGAGAGAATGAGAATGAGAGACAGAGAGAGGCGGAGAGTAGAGATTAGAGAGAAATGTAAAATTTTTAGGGTTTTGAGTTATTTTGTTTGTTGTGATTTGTGATTGTTTTGTGGTTAATATGTTGAACCAGATTTGTAGTTTATCCGGATGATTTTTGGTTTGTCTAATTTACCAATTTTTTTGTTTTTTGGTTAAAAGAATGTGCTAGAATTTTGTGCTTCACCTTAAACTAATTTTTTTCCCCCTACTGTGTCAGATTGTTGTGCTTCACCTTAAACTATTTTTTTTTCCCTTATTGTGTCAGATTTTTGTGCTTCCCCTGAAACTATTTTTTTTCCCCTACTCCCTCTTATTTTCTAAAATTTTGGGGCCTCCCTTCCACTTGGGGGCCTTAGGCAACCGCCTAACTCGCCTAAAGAAAGGGCTGGCCCTAGGTTCCTTATTACAATTTTGTTTGTGATACTAGCAAGAAAATAAAAGATAAACAATTAGTTCATTTGGCACATTGTTTCATAATAAAATGAACATACTAATTATTGTTGCTAAGATGAAATTTTGGAAATCATCTATTCTTTATAAATACAATAAAAATATTATTTATTGTTGTTAAATGAACTTTAATTATTATTGCTCAGAATTATTTCATCTATTAGTTTGTCTTTCTCTTTACAATTCTTTTATTTAACAATTCAACTCAACTTTGTCAACTATTTTTTCTTTGTAATTGTATTAAGTGTGTGTTTGAGTCTTGATTATAAGCCAGCTAATTGCTCCTTTTTCTCCCTACTATTTGTTGGTCTCATGTAAGTTCCTACCTATTTTACTTAGCTTTCACCTTTTATCTACAGCACTTTTAACAAAAATTTAAATAAGTGCAATGGGCTTTTTTGTGTGTTTTGGGCTGGATTGCTCTTGCTGTACCACAACCTGTGATTCTGGGGTAAGAGAGTTAGGACTGGCTTAACTAAAACACACCTTAGGCCAGCTTGTGCGCAAGTTGGGTCATCCCTGTACAGATGCGTCCTGGCAGGAACCTTGAACATACCACGTGCTCACGGCAGGAAAGACTGTTACAGATGTTATAGCAAGGAACACGATGCAGCAGGATAACTAAAACATTTTCTACTTACAACAATAATACATGAATAACTCCATGAAGGAAGATATAACAATATGATTATGAATGACAAGGTCACAGTGAAGAAAAAATTAACCATAAGATAACAAGATAGTCATTGATCAACCAAAATAAGTGAAAAGAAGATTCGTCTGTCAAAGGGATGGCCTTAGCTCTTTAGCACATACAAACCCAAAAAAGGAACCAATCTCCAATGTGAGTAACCTCAGAGGGAGGTTTTGCTGTAGAAGTTACACACTTTGGACAAAAAGAGGACCTAGATGGCTTAATCTTGAATTCTTAATTCATTAGGGAGTGGACTATTGAGAGGAAGAGAAATAAGTAACCTATTGATGCATGTTTTTACTCCTATCACTCATGTTTTTCCAATCCTTTTGGTTTTCTGTGTTCTTTTTTTCTTTCCTTCTTTGTTTGCTCTGTTTTCTTTTCTTTCTTTCCATCTTTATATATATATATATATATATATATATATATATATATATATATATATTTTTTTTTTTTTTTTTTTTTTTTTTTTTTTGCCATCCCTCCCTTCACTGTGCATATCTATGGTCTTTTATACTGCCTATCGTAATAGAATTTACCACTTTTACCCCTTAACCACTTTTAGCTTGTTGTGGGTGTCTTTCTAGGACTACCTATTAGTCTGTCGAGGACTACCTATTAGTCTGTCGACTGTCTAGCTACCACTACTACACTATATTGGCTGCACCACGTCTCATTCCAAGACAAAAGTGGTTTTGTTTTTGCCTCTTATCTCCCTTTACACTCTCATCTGGATAAGGGTTATACCTCTCCCTTACCAACCTCTATAGCATGCATTTAGTAATTTCAGCTCATATATACTTCTTTTGGGTGAGATGTCATCCTAACAGGATATTTCTCCTAAAAGAGCTTGAGTAGGAACCCCAATAAAATAGGCTCACCTTTCTCCCCATCGCCAGACCACACCTTCTCATACTTCTAACCTATGGCCCATCTCCTTTGTATTGGCTGGGTACAGGTAGGTAGTGCTTGAGCCTTATGTGCATGCTCCACTTTTGTCTAAGTCCATTGCTTTTCTGGCTTTCATGCGTTTGTCATTGCCTCCAAGTTTGTCTGATTCTGTTCTACATTCTAATATCCGTTTAACTCTTTCAGCGTAAAAGACACATGGACCTTTGGGCTTCGTTCTCTGCGTCCCATCTCCTCTTTGGATTGGGCATTACTTGGGTGTGGGCTTTCTCCCTTTTACTTGGCCCATGTCCTCTTTTATCCTGCATTCGTTGGCTGGCTGGTGCTCCTGTCATGCCACTACACTGCTTCTGCTATGATATCACTTGTCCTTTTACCTTATTTTTACCTTTGGGCTTACGGGTAGAAGCACCTACCATGTCAATTTCTTATATTATCCCTTCTTTTGGACTTTACTGCCCAGTATTCCTACTGCACCAGCCCGTTCCATCCTTTGGGCATCCTTGGCCCATTTTATTCCTTGGGCTTATTTGGCCCATTTCATTCTTCATTACCTCTTTCACTCCTATGGTTTTTTTGCTAAATCCTTTAGGCTTCCTTGGCCCAATTACGACATCCTTACCTTTTGGGCTTATTAGCTTTTATGCCAATCCCTATGAATTTACTAATCCAGTTCTTGGGCTTCCCCGGCCCATTTTTACTTTCTCTCAATCTCTTACAATTTTCATGGGCTTACTACTTCATTCCTTAGGCTTCCTCGACTCATTTGCTTTCTTCTTGGCCATTTATTTATTTTTTGTGGGCATGTTGACCATTATTCTTGCCATTTTGGCTCAATGATCTTTATTTTACTATTTTCTTTCTCTATCTTTTTCATATTGTTGGGCTTCTTCTGCCATTGGGCTCTTTTGTCAAAAGTGGGCATCAACAATAAGTTGTTCTGATATGGACACTAAGAAAAATCTTGTTGTGTTAACATTTGCTTTTGTCTTCATTCAATCATTCTCAGCCTATTACATGCCCTAGTCCCTACTCAACAAAAAAAATTAAAATTAAAATTAAAAGCATATTCAGATTTGGCAACTAATTTTTATTTTCAAGGTTTTAGATCAAATTGGTTTGTTGTTGGGCTTTTTTCTTTGTTTAAAAATATAAAGATATTGGTCAAAGGATCATATTCAAGATTTTTTCAGCTATGCTTAAAAAAAATTAGGGTCAGAGTGTTCAAAATTTTATGTTAAGGGTCAAACCAATGCAAGAATAAAAATATTATATATAACATATTTCTTTTTGCCAAATCAGGATGTTCATTTGAACCTCTTGGCCCATAGCTAGCGTCGACCCAGTTTCAGCGAAGTCACCACATGATCAATAAAAAGAATAAATCAAGAAACCTTAAAAAATACATCATAACAATTGAAAATTGAAAATTACACGGTCTTAATAATAAAAATTAGGAAAGTAGATGGTTTTTCTCCTAGTTACAATCTAAATCAAAGACAAATCACAATTCCTTGATTCCTTGCTACAAACTGCAAAAATACATGAAAAGAGCACTAATCTAGAACCTTCAATTTAAATTTAGAGATTAAGTTATAAAATGAGAAAATATTAGGTACCCATTTCACTCAATCTGAAGATTGGTCTCTTAGAAAATAATGGCTAATTTTTATTCTTATCACAAAAATTAGATAATTTCATGAATTCCATTTTAACAACAATAACAAAACAGAAGTAGTATAGGAAAACAAAGATGTAAACAATTGCACCTAAAATACATTAGTTCACATGACAGAAGTTTATTATGATTCAAATCATAAACTAGTAGTTCTAAAATCGAATGAAAATGGAGACTTTCACGAGATGAAATGATTGGATTCATATCTACTTCATGCAAATGCAAAGCTTTGATTTTTAAAAAAGAGATTAATTGTGTTAAGGCTCTTTTTTTTGAAAAAGCCCACCAGCAAAAAGAAGCCCAACAATATGGGCAAGAAGAGAGTTAGCGGATTGATAGGAAAGAACTATTAACAGCAAGAATAATGATCATAGGCCCATAAAATAAAGAAATGGATCTTGAGAAAAAGCAAAGGAGCCTAAAGGAGCCCAGAGGAGCCCAAAGGAGGAAGTAGAAAACCCATGGGTATTATGTAATGAAGAAAATCAAGAATGGGCCACAGTAAGCCTGATGTAATGAAGTAAGAAAGAAAGGGGTTGATGAAAAGCCCATGAGCCCCAAGGATGAAGGATAAAGTAATTGGGCTAGGGAAGCCCAAAAGAGTTAGCAAGGGAATGCAGAATTAGAAAATAGGCCGAGGATGCCCAAGAAAAGGAAATGGGTCAAGGATGTCTAAAGAGAAAGAAATGGGACAAAAGAGCCTACAAGCAATATAACAGATTGGGAAAGCAATGTAACATGAATGACCATATGGAGTCATTGAAAGAAGGCTGGCAGCAAGCCTAAAGAGGCCTAGCAAACACAGGTCCAATAGCACTATGGCAAGAATAGCAGAATGGTGTGGGAGGAACAACAACAAGATTACGGACAAGGAAAGAAATGGACTAAAAGGAGAAGCCCAAACAAGGCCCAGCCCTTGGAAAGAAACAGACCAATAACGAATGAAAGACCAGATGATTCACGCCACGAGAGGTCAAGGGTGGGCGGCATAACTCACAGACGAGCCTCAGACCATAGCAAATGCATGAGCAACAGACAGGTTTGGACGTACACAAGAAGTAGAGCATGTGCAAGACCCAGACTCTACTAGCCTGTACCCAGCCAATACAGGAGTGGTGGGTCATGGGCCAGAGGTAAAAGAGGGTATGGTGTGGCGGTGGGGAGAAGGGGAAGCCTATTCTGAGGGAGGATGAGCTGGAACCACTAGGTGCATGCCATGAGGGATAGGAAGATAGAACACGCACACCGCAGCAAATGAAAAGGCCACGGTGAGCAAAAAAACAAAATAACATTCTTTGTCTGGTAATAGGGAGTGCCACAATCAGCACAGGTAAGTGGTGGTGGCAGCTGGGGTACTGACAGACTAGTGGTGGTCGGTAAGGACACCCAAACTAGACAATGGTTGTTAAGGAGTAAAATGGTAAAGAAATAGTTGCGGCAGGCAGTATATAAAGAGCCTTTGTTATCCACAATGAGGAGAAAAAGGGGTAGCAATCACCACGAGAGTGATCACTATCACACTGCACAAGAGAGCACTAAAAGAAAAGAGAGAAAACAAAAAACGGAGAATTGAAATAGTAAAACAGGGGAAGGAAATAGAGATTTAAAAAGAAAAAGAGCAAGGGAGATTAGAATGGCAAGCATGCACCAATGAGCTTTCTCCTTCTCTCCCTCTTAAAGCCTACCCTCTGCTAAGGAATACTCTTGGGCACAAGCCATTCAGGTCCGCTCCCTCAAAGTATGTAATTTTCGCGGCAAGATGCTCCTGCAAGGTTACCCACATTGAGGACATGTTTCCCTCCTTGGCTACAACCCCATAACTAAGCTAAATGTAGCAAACTAGTCACATTCTTCTTTGACTTTACTGATTATTGTTTTATTTTCTCCTCTAGCCTTCATTATTACTCTTACAACCCATTCCCTTCTTTTATTAAGAGATTGTTTATTTAGTTTTCCTAACAACAATGTATCTCTCTCATCATTATTTTGTTGCACCCATTCCACCACAACTTTCTTCTACGGCAATTTTGCCTGCCGTGGGCTCGTGATAACAGTTTCGGCAAACAGAGACATAATTTGTGCGCAAGCCGGACCAAAGTGAGTTACAATTGGACTGGTCTCGACTCTCTTATCCAGAATACTTGGGCCTAGTGCGGTAGGAGGCAGTGCAGCCCAGAAACATAAAAAGGCCCACCACAAATTGCTTATTCTATGTTAAATCATGTAGCATGTGATGATGATGCACATTTCAAATCTCATGTTGTACCAAAAAAAAGGAAAAGAAAAAGAAAAGACTTTTACTTTGTGGCTACCTCGCTTTGCCCAATTTACAGGTCAAACACATAAATTGAGAAAATCTGTTTGATTGAAGAGAATATTGAACTAACACAATGATACAATTCCTTCCAAAACGAGTGGTGTATTGCCAAGATCTTGTGTAAATAGACTAAATAGAACTAGATACCATGACAACCCCAAAACTTTCCCAAACCATATATGAAATTTGGCTAAGTATGGGAATGATTGTTCAAATTTTGACTTTGGTCAAATTGTGGTCCCAATCTTGCAATTGTGTGATCCATATGTTTTTGGAAATCTTGGTAAAAAAAGATTCATTTTGAGGGGGCTTGGAGACTAAATTCCAAGAAAAAAAAAATTACACATAAAATATTGCATACAAATAAAACCTCAAAAAAAATGCAAACCGAAGTTTGTTTCTCTCAAACCAAAGAGCAAAATAAAATTGATGTCCCAAGCTTTCCAAAGACGTTGGATCACTCAATTTCAAACTTAAGAATTTCTCAAAACACATACACCAACTTGAGTAAAGGTAGTGTGAAAATTCAAAATGTTTGGAAGCTACCAACTTCCCAAGGCCATAACTTTTATTTCGAACATTCGATTGATGCAAAATTAGTACCATTGGAAAGAAGATATAATAAATTTTCCAATAGGAGCTTGTTCACATAATTTCAAGATGGAAGACCCTTAAAATGGTTGTTGAAGTTCCGGGCATAGGAGAAATTTTCTTAAAATCAATGTGTGAGCAAAGTAAGCTAACACATGTCAATCATGACCTGTCCATAGTGATGCCACTCATGATGGACATCAAATTGGTTAAGCTCCTATAAATTTAGACCCCTTACTTTGTTTCACAAGCTCTTTGTTGATATCCATTTTCGATAAAAAATGGGACCCAACAGCAGAAAAGTCCAATAACAAGTAAAAAAGGAATGCAATAAAAGATTAGTGAGTAACGGCAGAAACAAAGGGCTGTAAAAGCTCGAAAGAAAGAAGATAAAGAAATAAGATCCATTAGGCCGGCTCGGTAGAAAGTAGCCGCAGGCAAACCCACGGCCCTAAGAAGAGGCAAAAGTGGGGTAAGCCCAATAAGCCCATGACATCTCCCATAAAAGATAAGTATTGGCAAAGAAAATGCAAGTTGTAGAATGAGACAAGGCTATACATCAACAGCAAAAATAGCATGGGAAAGCAAGAAGACAAAATAGGAAATAATGGGACAACTACATATTGGCCAGAGTACCACCAACCTTTACCCAACCAATACAAGGGAGGTGGCCCATGGTTAAGGGATTTGCAGAAGGTGTGGTTGGGACCACTTGATGCATGCCATAGAGATAGGTAGAGAGAAACCCAAAACTTCGCTTGTTGGAATGAGAGAGATAGACTCACGGCAGAACCAAACAGATAAGAATTTGTCATGAAATAAACAGAGGAAGAGAGAGAAAGCATTGGGCATGCCTAAGTGTAGTGGAGGCCGAGCAGCCAGTGGGCTAATGGGCAACTCTGAAAGGGTGCTCACAGCAAACAAAAATGGTTGGTGAGTAATAAGGATATAATAAAAAATAAAAATCCCATAAGATTAACCCGGTATAAATAGTAACAGTAGCCATAAATGGAAGCAGGATAGTGACTAAGGCAAGAAACAGAGAGAACTGAAGGAGAAATAATAGAGAAAAAAACAAAGAGCGAAGTAACACAGAGAAGAGTGTGAACACAGCAAAAAAAACACATATCAATAGACCATCTTTTCTTTCCCTTTTACAGCAAATTCATTCTTTGAAATCCCAACGAAGTAACAAGTAGCCATCCAGACCCATTCCCCAAAATGCATAACTTTGATGGCTTAGCCCAATAGCAAGGTTGTCCAAGTTGGGGTTCGAGCTTTCTTTGGTTCACTTCTTGCAGAAGAATTCATTATTTTTACATTTTGCTGTATGATTTTTGCATATTGTTGTATTGGTTATGCTAATTACTACCCTAACTGACCTTCCTACTGTTACTAACCTTCATGCTATAAAGTATTTGCTCTTAAATCTATATTGACATTTATGGTCTAATGTACATGTATCTGTTAATACTTGTTGACTTTATTTTGGGTGCTAGGTTTGTGCAAAAATTGGCTTTTTAGCAAGGTCTTGCTAGAATAGTGGGCTAGGCCTAACTCTATGACCCACAGTAGATAGGCCTTAGCCCAACAAAATAGGCCTTAGCCCATCAATACAAAAAGCACCTACACTCTTCAATACATTAGAGCCATCAAATTCGTTATTTCTCGTCTTAAAACAAGCATCGTGCTGCACGATTTGAGAGGGTTTATACCAAACTCTTAGCATGACAATATTTTAGAAGGGCTCTCAAGAAAGCTCTAGTCTAACTAAGGCTCCGTTTGGTTGAAGTGATTATTGGAGTGATGAAAATTGTTTGAGAGAAAGGTGCAAAGAAAATGAGGTTTGTGGTTGTTTGGTTGAGGGTGAAAAATGGGAAAAATTTTGGTGGGAATCATGAGTTTTCTCCCAAACCCACCAAAACACAATCTCTCCAAATTGGAGACAAAATGGTGCAAAAATTGGACAAAATTGCTCATGTGAAGCTTATTGTCTTTTATCTCCCCGTGCTGCCTTCGTTTCCTTTTTGGGTTTTTTTTTAATCTTTTTTTAAATTGGGCATGAACGCATGATTGGCATTTTTTTTTTTGTTTGCATTTTTGTTTTGTACTGAGCATGATTGGATTTTTCGTTGGTTGGGTCTGTCTTTTTGTTTTTAATTTTTTATAATTAGACATGATTTTTGTTTTAATAAACTTGGTGTGATTGCTTTAGTTCTTTTTTTTTTTTTTTTTTTTTTGAGAAACACACACACATATATATATAGGAAAAGAGAGATGAAATAAGAAAATACACTCACATGCCAACATCAAAATTGCATGCGGCAGTTAGTATCGCGAAACAAATGATAAACCCCTTCTTAATAGCACACCTTACCGATATGAAACTGCTTTAGTTCTTGATTTTTTTTTAACTGGAATAATTTTTTTAATAAAGGCATATAAGTCAATCCATATAAATTACATTTGCATTAGCTGTGTGCATGATGAAAATAATCTGATAGTCTTTTTTATATAATTTCTGCAATATAAATCTAGTGGCATTTGACTTTAATTTTGAAGAAAAAAAGATCGACAAAATTTTATATCTCAAGCTCAATGGCTTTGATGGCCTGTTTGGGAGTTTAGAGAGGGAGGAGAGTAGAGGGGAGTAGAGGGGAAGGGAGTAATGGAGAAGAGAGTAGAGGAGAATGATTACCCTCCACCTTATTTGGATATTTTTATAATTAGTAAAAGGGAAGGGAGTAATTAGCCTTTCCCCTTGTTTTTAACATTGTAATTTTATAAATATAATAAGGGTAAATTAGGTAATTTACTTTATCAATAATTTTATATGCTCTACTCTCCCTCCAAATCTCTCCAATTTAGGGAAATTAAAAATGAAGGGGTTGGAGGTAGTTGAAACCCTTTCAAACCTCTCCAAACCCCTCCCCCTCCTTCCTTAAAAAACTCCCAAACAAGGTAATTGAATTACTCCCCTTCCCTCTACTCTACTCCCCCTCCTTTTTTAAACATCCAAACAGGCCATGAAGGTCATTTTAAAAAATGGGTTTGGAGTCAAACTGGGTAAATAAAAAATATGCGTATCCAAAACTGATCGAGCATTTGTAATCTAGGTTGTACATGATCTTAAAACAGACTTTTATTTCTTTAGAAAATCCACTGTGCTAAAATTCAAAATGGACCAAGGCCTTTGAAAGCACACCTATTAAATTTTTTTTTGGGCCTCATTTGGTTTGTCTCCGTCTCAGTTCTCACCTTGAATTCATTTTGTTTACTAACACCACACAATTCATATAAGCACATCATCACAAGCATTGGGCTTCTTCCTAATGGCCCATTTGTATTTCAATCTTCATTCAATAAAATTGTAATATGGGTTGGGCTTAAAAGTAAAATGGGCCATTGTTTCCATTTCATAGCTTTTGGATTCATGCCTCGTGTGCAATTTAAGCCTTAGTTTCTTAAAAGAAAAATGTAGGACAAAAGAAAAAAGCACCCTCCATAAATATGAAATGAACCACGAATTCTTACGTTACTCTCACGTAGGGCGGTAGGGGTAATGTTTTTCCTTCTTTTTTAATAGAGTTACACACCAATATTGTGAAGGCATTATATTGCAACAATAATAACTCCAATAAATTTACCCTTATATTTATCATTAATTAACCAAAAGCTAATTATGCGCAAAAGTAAAAGCTATCATATATAACACATCAACACATTCAAAAATAAATAAGTATTTGATATATGCAGACTCACAGAACCAAATAAATAGTTGATTCTTTGACAACCAGGTAAATAATTAATTATGACATGGACCATTAAATAAGGAAAGCCACCAAAAACAAATGCATCATCAGGCAGCTTTTTCACAAACTGCAAAACTACCTGGGTTAATTGTAATGCTCTTGGTGCAATTATCAGTTTTGTAGATCCCAACAAGTCGATCAGCCAATTCAAACATGTTGTTTCTAAGGCTGCGGGTGGCATAAAAGATGACATCAAGAACAGTGTAAGTAAACATGTCAGTAACCACTAACTATAGCAATAAATCCCAGGGGGCATTAAAAGTACCTTATGATTATAAACTGGGCATCCTTTGTTCGGTCCTTCACATAATGCCCCACAATGGAAACATTTTTGAAGTCTGCAAACCATAAGGATTGGTAAGTGAATGAAGACCAAAAGAAAATGAAAAATGAAACAATTTAAGAGGGGGGGGGGGGGGTGAGAAATTATCATTGAGATGCAGGAATGTACCCAGTGCAGCATCAATCTCATCCATTACATAAAGTGGGGTTGGCTTGTAGTGATGAAGCGCGAAAACAAGAGCTAATGAGCTCAAAGTCTGAAAGCAGTAAAAGAAACAACATTATATGTTACTCAACTGTCAATAAAATTCAGGGATTCTGTAGACAGGTATGCTCATAGTTCAGGTAATGGGTTCTACATCTACAGCAGGGTTAAAGTCAGCAATGTTCAAAGATAACCTTTTCACCACCCGATAAATTTGCAATATTCTTCCAGCTCTTCTTTGGTGGTCGGACACTGAAAACAACACCTTCAGAGAACGGATCCAAAGAGTCCACTAGCTCAAGTTCTGCATCACCTCCAAGTGTGATCATCTATGGCAAGACCATTAGGAGGGAAAAGTACAATCATTACTTGCAGATGCATATAATACAAGGAAAAAAAATGGAAGGGAGCATGAAACAAGAAGTGTCAAATATAAAAAGCCCCAACTGATTGCAAATGAAGGAGCATAGAAAAGAATTCTGCTAATCGAAAGTGTAGTTCTTCGAAGGCAGAACATCTAGCACCCGAGTACAAATGGCACCAGTCATAGTTCTTGCAATTCAAACTGTTTAATGTACATTAAAGTCTCATATGAAGACCAAAGAGTCCAAAAGGACAATAGAATTTATAAACTATCTAAAACTTGTGGAGAGTGATTTATTCACAAACCTGATACATCTCCTTCAGCTTCAAAGATATTGCATTGAATCCTGCCATGAACTCATCCAACCTGTTATTGTACCATATCCAGTTGAGTGCAAACTAAAAAATTGTGTAAAAGGATATAAAGAAAACAAATCAAACATAAAAGTAAAGATAGATATGCATGCCTCTTCTTCCTCCATTCATCATACTGCCTCTTTATGTCATCACGCTGTTGAGTGACCTTGTTTAGTTCCTCGACTCGTTCATTATATAATGATACTTTTGTCCGATATCTATTAATCATATTATGCAAATTTAGCAGAGGGCCCTGAAGAATTAAACTCAAGTAGGTAAACAATTTTAAAGAGCAGATAAAGTCATACTCTGAGATAGAATCAAGATTTGGATTCATTTCCTTCAGTTGTGCTTCCAGAAGTGCTACAATTTCAAGGGCCCTTTTTAGGCCACAGGGCTCGTTAAGAGTTTCATCAGTCAAGGTTGCCTGAAGCTTTTCAGGGTCCACTAAGTCTTTCTGAATTCTGCAACCAGTACACAATGTTATGTTTCAAGTTCATAAAGACCCCTGTTTCTTAAGAGTTCCACAAAAAGACATACTGTTCCATATGCTTTGTAAGAGCAGTTTGCAAGTCGTCAAGCCTTTTTTTGTAAGCCTTTGCCTTCAGTTCCAACTCCTTGTATGCCTTTTTCATGTCTTGTAATTTGTATTCGGCATCAACCTGTGCCATCGCAGAGATTGTAAACAAGATGTCAGGAAAAATGAGCCCCTCCAACCCCCCCCCCCCCCCCGCCCCCACCAAAAAAAAAAGAAACTAAAAAGATGCAAGAAAGCACAGTACCTCTGATGCCCGTAACTCATCCACAGTCCTTTTCACTTTGTCATAATTGGATTTTGCATTGTCTAATACATCTTTATGTTCATCGATCAGCTATACAAGAGGGAGAAAGAAATTAGATCATATGGCAGTACAAAAAATTCTTATTTCTTGTGGATTTTTATTATAAAAAAAAAACCTTCTGTGTCTTTTTAAAATTCTCTTGAACTGTAAATGCTTTCTGCTCAATTTCTTTGAAAATGCCTCCCAATTTTTCCTTTTCCTCAATAAGTCTTTCTTTCTCCTTCTTTGACTCCTCAATCCCTTTAGTCAACTTCTTCATCATTTTTTGGCCAGTCTCTATTTGGACTCTGTGGCGGTTGATCTCTGTGCTCTTTTTATCGATATCCTAACAGTTGGGTAGCATGATTTAGTGCAACTCTCCATTGTAACTAATAACTTGGATGTTTGATTGTTTCATAGTAATTCATATACTTACAGATTGAATCTTATTGACCTTTAACTTTTGTGCTTTCAATCTTTCACCACCAGCATTTTCTATATTATTCTGAAGCTCCAAAGCCTAAAGCAGAGACAATTAAGCATAAATCAAACAAACTGAGATATCAAAATAAAATTTATGCACTGTTCATGTTAGACATGATGTATGAAATAAGCAAAAGAACAGGTTAGTGGGGAAGCCAGAACATAAACCACCTACCATGAATGCAACTAGCCTAGATTCTGTTCTGTAGGTAAATGTAATGATTGAGATGCAACATGCAAGGACAACAAAACATAATAGAGTTCATCACCCACCTTCTCTTTCAGCTTTTTAGATCCTTGTATAAGTTTATCAATCTCCTTTTCTTCTGTAGAAATTATTTTCTTGAGCTCCTCCAACCTATCAAGCTCATCCTTCCTTGGCTGTGATGCAGCCTCCAGTGAATCAAGTTGTTTCTCAATATAACTATGTTGTGAATTCAAACTGTCAATCTGTTGAAACATAGTTTCCAACGCATTATATTCCTTTCAAATTTAACTGTAAGGTACCTTAAAAAACCCCTAACTGAGCATTACCTCTTTCTGACTTTTAGCTAATTCCATCTCCAGGATAGCAATTGCTTTTTCAGATGCCTGGTAACACCGCACTGCCTCAGCAATTCTTTGGCGGATGCTATTTAATTTTTCAACCATTATAGACAGTTCCTTCTCAGCATTTGCAACAGCTTCTCCTGACACACTGTCAGCTCGAATAGATGTCCCCATTTTGCCACCACGAGGCTTATTTCCCCCACCACTCATTGTACCAGATGTTTCAAAAAGTGCACCATCAAGTGTTACCACACGTCGAAAATCTTTGTTTCCACTGTATGCAATACGTGTTGCCTGAAAATTGGAAAATTAAAGCTATTTAACAATTTGCCAGACCCAAGTCAACATTAATGTGAAATCTCCAATAAACCGTATAAATTTCCAAGTTCTACTTGCACCAATATTGGTTATTTTACCCTCAATATTCAATAACATGGAAAGCACCCACAGATGGAACTTGAGAATTTAACCTAATCAAGAGATCAATGCATATTAGGAATTAATGATAATCCCATTTGGTATAAACAGATTTAAGTTTCTGATACAAAGTTTGGCAGGGCTCAGACGCTCAGGTTCTTTAAAAAATGATTTCTTCTCTCTTAGAATATGTTTGCTTTGGCATATTCCACTTAAGATTCTATCAGCAGTAAAACGTCTAAAATTTCCTTCTCATTTGTCTTGGGTCACAGTTGAAAAGGATCCGTCACAAGCTAGATTGTGCAAAAATGTTTTTATGGAAAGCACACATAGGCAAAAAGAAATTAAAAAGTTCCAAGCCAACAACTTTAGTTACTCCATGGCAACTAATCCAGATAAAGCAAGCACAAGCCACGAAATCAACTTATCAACCACAATGTTAAACTATCACAACACCAGCTTGCTTTTAGAAAGAAGCTAGCAATTCTTAACAATGCATTTTTTTTTTTTTTTTTACAATTTAAATCGGAAGAATAATCCTAAGATTTAGAAAGAAACTGGAAACTACCTGGTCAAGATCCTTAGCAACAACAGTGTTTCCCAATGCTGCAAAGAAAGCAAGTTTCATTCTTTCATCCTGAACTTTAATTAAATCGAAAAGACGTGGAACTCCCTCTGGAGTGCTTATCTTCTCCTTCAACTTGGGTAAAAATTCAACTTGCTTCTCCTGCAAGAGGAATTTAAATTATAAAATAAAACATAAATTAGTCATAGTTTTATGAATCCTCTTCAATTAATAGGTTGCACATCTCCAAAATTTTAACCACAAACTTTTGTAACATGAATCCAATGAGCAATCCAATAGATCCTACAATATTTAAACATTGCCTCTTCTTACTATCTCAAAACAAGTTAGTAGATTCTATTAAATTACCAAATGTCCCAAAAGCTTAAGCTATTGGGATATGGTAAATTTAATCATTTAACCACACAATTCTAACAGATTCAATTGTGTGGAAACCATCTATAGTATCATAATTTAAACTAGAGCGATCTACAAACTGGAGATATCAAAATCATGCACACAGATTCAGCCAACTTTCAGTGAAAAAGACTCAAAGACCATGTCATCAGTTCTGAAAATTTCCAGTTAAGTTTCCTAGGATCGAACTGAACCAGTCAAGCTTCCAACTTCTAAGTAAACAAGGTCTTTCAGGTACTCAAAACATTGAAGTAACTGTTTGGCTGGTATAAGTTTCCATATATCATATAATGTGAAATTGGTACCAAAATCATGAAAGTTGCAACACCAAGATTCTCCCTCCGAAGTAGCTCAACACATGCTTGTGCTGCAGCTGTTGTCTCCACTACAATATAATCAAGTCCAGGGCATGCCGTTGATATAGCAACATCATATTTTGCTGCAGGTAGAAAATCATTAGGCAGTGAATAGAAATAAAATTTTCTTTAAAAAACTAAATATAAAAAAAAATATGGGAATTGATATCACAATAATATTTGATAAAGAAAATGTTAAGCTTGTCAATGCATTAAACACGGCAATATTGGATAGGGTGGTACAGTAATAGAGCCAAACACAATTGTCACAAAACAACAAACACAATCTCAACTCATATAAATCACATGTATTGTTCTGTATACCTAGGACAAGAACTGCTTTGGCAAAGCATGTATAAGAAAAGGCATCAATTGATTACAAGTCATGCAAATATTGGACTAAGCTTATTGTGTGAAGCTTGAAAAGATGGCCAGAAAACAAATATAACAAACTAAAAACAAAGAAAAAGACTTACCATCAATAGCACCAAGATCGCCCATCCTTCCATATATTCCCTCAATTCGGTTGGACTCCTTGGCCTGCAAGATTGCTTTCAGAACTGAACCCTGACTCTTCTCAGAATCCAGAATAGACTTAAGTTCTGCAACCTTCTGTCTTGCAGATTGTTCAATAGGAATCAGTGCATCCTGTTCTTTGATGCAGTCCTGCAATAAGGGTTAAGTACCATCATCATATTCCATCATGGCAAAGCAACAAGTGAACTTAAAATTCAAATTATTTGTCATGAAATTACAAACTTGTTCCACTCTACGAGCTTCTGATGCTTCAAGCTTGTTCTTTTCTATATCAGTTTGAATATTTGTGATGCTTGCAGTTTTTGTTTTTAGTTTTCCCAATATAACATCCACCTGCTTTCGAGCATCTTCAAATGCTGCAAGACCAGCTTCATGCTGAAACAGTCAACCATCACTTTCAGCCAACTATATTTTAATATCCACTAAACGATACAACATATTATAGGACCTTTTACTTTCAGCCAAGATCAATCTACACGCAAGAAATGAATTCCTTGAAAAAAAAATTGAAGATGATTGATACAATTTTTTTCCATTTATATGTGAGGAAAAAAAAAAAAGGGAAACTAACAAGTAGCTAGTGCTTTCATGCATCCTTTAGAATTAATTACCAAGATACTATCAAAGTACCAGACTCACCTTTTCATTCAATAGCTTGCTTTCAGTACATGTAACTTCTAGTTTTCCCTTATGTTCAATCAATTGCTTTTCCCAAGGTTCTAATTCAGCACGAACTTTTGCAAGCTCAGCACGATATCTCTCAGTTTCAACTGCTTATTGACCAATCAGGGGTAAGTAATATGTAACTTCTTGTTTCTCAAAATTGCTTATGAACCAATCAGGAGTAAGTAACATTTTCGATAATTAACTGCACATTCCCATGTCTGCTAGAGGTATGACAATATCACAATAACTATTTAAAGGGGGGTTAACTCTTCAACAAAAGAGTACCAATTTCCCAACCAACAAAAAGATAACATACAATACCAAGTATACTTGGAAAGAATAAACAAAAACAGGCATCCACACCAAAGTCACAAAAGAATTCTCTCCATGGGGTTGGAAGGAGTGACTTTGAATTAAACTTATTATTTTTTGAACGAGGAGTAAATTATGCATTAAACAAGAACCAATGGTGTTAAAGAGCAATAGCAAAACTGGCACTTCCTTCTCCCATAATAATGGAGTGGAAGGTGAGATAATGGGTTCAAGAACCACTGAGTGCGTGTGTAGCTTACCAATATAAAAGATAAAAGGAGTCAAAGGCCTATGTATGTATATACACCGAGGAAGAATTCAATATTAATAATACATTAATTTTAGGCCAAAAAAATAAAATAAAATAAGCAAACAAAATAGCACCAACTCGAAATGTGTTGAAAATGACAAGGGCATAACCTTTTCACATGGTCAGGCATGAGAACAGTTAATCCAATAGCCTTTAATACTAAGGTTCCTAATCCCACTTGAAAATGATACTGAAGCTTTCTATAAAATTGTAAGCCAAATCAAACTTCCAAATTTAGTTAGAATATAAATTAAGAATTTTCCAAAAACAGTTGTACAAGAATACTAAGTTATGCAATACGTATCAGAGCCACATAAACCATGGATATCTGAGCACAAACTCTGAAGAACTCCATGATTATTTGGGCACCCTTTTGAATGTTAAGCTATTGTTCACCAGTCAAATACTATTTAAAAATAAAATAACCAAAATATTATATCTCCCAAGGGGGATGGCACCTATAAGAAAATAAAAATAATAATAAAATCCAACTTGAGAATACTTAGTTATAGACCCGAGTAAACACAATGCTGTGTAATAAGAATCTAAAATTTTAATTAGGGATATAGCTTACAACAAAACCCACAAAAAATGAACAATAATATTTTACAATGGCATGAAACATACATAAACAGTTATAAAGTAAAAACTTAATGTTGCTGCTTTGAAATGTGATTTGCAACATAACATATTCATATTCTTCATGATTGAAAAGATAAAAGCACCTTTAGAATTCTCTTTAATTTCCTCCAAGACTTTCTCCTCATCCAGCAAGAGCTTTTGCAGTTTTGGAATACTTTCCTCAAGTTCTGGGATCAGATTTTTTGAGTTTTCACACTCCTTTTCTAAGTCATTGATCTTTGTTGAATCCTGAAATGGGAAGCCAAAAGTTAAATAATAACTGTATTCAGTTCAAGTGAACAATGTCTTTCCCATACCTTTTCAAGTTTATCCTCAAGTTTCTTGATCTTTTGCTTCATGTGCTTCAAATCTTCCCGATATTTGACATCTTGCCTTTCAAAATTCTTAAACTCTTCCTTACAGCTTCGGAGTTGATTATCAAGTTCCTAATTATTCAAAAGAAAAGGTAAATAGTTGATCATTCAAATAAGATCAAAGTGAATTCAGTAAGATAACATTCAATGCAAACATATCATTTTAAAGGATGGGTGGCACATGGTTTGAAAATCAATATAATAATATAGTGTCCTCACAATGCCACAATCATATACCAACAATATTAATAGGTTCTTTTAAGCATTTGTTTATGCAATATAAGAGCCATATTCTGCTAACCTCTTGTCTCTTCATGTACTTGTTATGCACAGTTTCAAGCTCCTCCAACGTTTTATGACTTTCTTGTATGTTCTCCCTGAAACAAGATGTCAAACTCTTCATCAGATTCTTTTTTTCAACTAAACATACATATTTCAAAACATGCCAAAGCATATACCTTTCAGTCTTCAGGTTTTCTTCTAAACTGGCAACATTTGCTTGTAGTTCAACCAATTTTGTATTAGTATCTTCATGAGCCAATTTTGTGGCTTTCTCTTGCCATTTCAAGAGAGACAACTCTTTCAGCATGTATGCTTCTGCTTCATTCTTCACATCCTGTTGCAGCAAAATATGTGAACAGGATAATTAAACATTAGATGATGTAGCAATGTGCAATAACATTTACATACCTCCAAGCTATCTCTCTCTTTCTCGGCTAACTTAACCATCTGTACCACCCCAGACCGGCTCTCATTAAGAGATTCTAGCCTATGAGATACAAGGAAAAGAACATTAACAGTTGTCAGAAGATTGACAAAATGCTATTTTGGGTAATGAATGAAATTGAAAAATATTTATTTCAATAAAGTGGAGCACAGAATGTGACAGCATATTTGACAGTGGCAGAGAGCATCAAAGTTGATAGAAAATAAAGTTTTTTTGGCAAGTAACAGGAAAGGAAATTCATCTAATAAAAAGAAGCAAACAAACCCCAGATTGATAATGGCAGCATCATCTGAAAGGGTACTCGTTCTCATCTTAATGATGAACACTGCGTATCAAGCTATCACATAAAATGCTCTTTCAATTAATACATTCTAAAGTCTGGCTTCCCACAAACAGCCCATTTACAGGTTATACCTTCTATCCTCAGCTTTCAAATTTTCAGCTAACTAACAAGAATTATGCCTCTAATTAGCATTAGCACTAACACAAGTAATAGATATAGTGCATCATTAAAAATGGAAATTCAATGTAGCAAGCAGAATAAGAAACTAAACTTTCAACTAAGTTAACAGGTAGACTGCACTCACTGCTTATTTGCTTCATCAATTTTTTCAACGTATTTGTTGGTTCCAATTATGTCCTCAAGATATTCAAGAAAACCTTCATCATGGGGTCCCTGAGCTTTTGGCTTCATAAGTGAAATTTGCTCAACTTCACCCTGGCAACAGCCGAGAAGCAAATATTACAACACATAGAAACAAACTTCTTATTCCAAACTACAATCCCTGCATAATAAGTATCAAACCTGAAGAATCAAAAAGCGGTTGTTGTCCAGGTCAACTCCTTTCCCTTTCAATTTCCGGGTAACTTCAGTAAAATTACTTGAACGGTCATTAATATAATATTTAGAGGAGTTATCCCGAAAGGCAACTCGAGTAATCACAAAGTCACTCCCTGGAACAGCTTCATATGTTCCATCATTCTGTAATAATTAAAAAATAGCATGAGAAATTATGAAACTGAAATCGCTAAAATTTTCCCATTTGCTTACCATGTAGATAAAAATAAACAAATTTAAATATTATTCTAATAACCATATATTAAAAAAAAAAAAAACCCTCCTTTAAAACAGAGCAAATCAATTGGGTTAGTAAAATTTTAGTATCCTTTCCTCTTAGCATCCTTTTTCAAGCAAGCAACCAAAAGATAAAGAAAACTACTTATTAGAAACATGACCCATATAAGAAAGATGAAAACTTTTACCTACCAAATCAATAATCTCTTGGAAGTGTACAGAGACACCTGCACTATCCAAATTTTGGTGATTAGTGGAATTGTGGATGAGCTCCGAAACTTTATTAAGACGCATCTGCACATTTAAGCCAAATCAAATCAGGCACAAAGCATGATCCTCCAAACACAAAACAAATACACCCAATGTAGCGTCTGTCATATCTCTATAAGTATCCATGTCACAATCTATAGCCAAAATGATACATATTGTTTAGTAACTCTTATCTACGCATTAAACCATGACAAATTAGGCACAAAGTATGAAACCCCAAACACAAAACAAATAAAACCCAGTCTATCATTCATAGCTCCAAAAGTATTCAAGTCACAATTTTTAACCAAAATGCAACATTATCTTCCTTAACACAAATAACCAAATCTAGCATCTTTTGTAGCACTAGAAAACATTCATAGCAAAAAAATTTACATAGTTTTCACTAATAAACAAAAGCACCCAAAAAATTCAGATCCAAAGCTTCAAAAAAAAAAAGTATCACCTGTTTCGCTCGCTTTCCGAATACAAAAAGCATCGCATCAATCACATTGCTTTTCCCACTCCCATTCGGTCCAACCACTGCTGAAAAGCTCTAATTGTCCCAAACAAACAAAACAAGCCAAAAATATTTCAAAATTCAATGAAATTTTGATTTTGATTTTTTTTTTTTCAAAAACTTTCCACTCAATTTTTCTCGGCATCCAAACGGGAGGAAAGAACCCTAACCTTGTGGAAAGGACCGACGCGTTGTTCGCCGGCGTAGGACTTGAAGTTTCGCATCACCATCTCTTTGATGAACAGTCTCGGACCTGCTCCGGATCTCCGCTCCGCCGAGCCCGACCCGTCCGCCATCACCTCGTCCTCCGATTCCATCCCCATTCTCCGAGTCAACTCACTGAGTTCCCTCTTTATTTTTTTGGGTTGGTTCCACGAGAAGTGGAATTTTGAGAAAGGTTTGAAAATAATTGGACAGAAAGAGAGAGAGAGAGAAAAGTATAGAGAAGGAGGTTTTGGCGGGAAACTGAAATTATTTATTTTCAAAGAAGAAAGTGGTGGGCCGAGTGTTGGGTTCCTAGTGGACTCTATTCGGATCATGTTTGACAAGCCCAGGCATTGAATTGCTTTTTTATTAGCAATTCGGCCCGTCTAATCTAATAAATATATAGTAATATGGATTCAGATTCTTTAGAGTTCTTAGGGTACTCTACCAGTAGAGTTCATTAAATCCTAATCACTCTTTAATGATTTAATGGTTTAGATTCTACCATGTCAGCATTTCATTAATAATATTCTTGAAATAATAAAATAATGTTGTAAATAATGAACTCTACTTGGTAGAGTACCCTAGGAACTCTAGAGGATCTGAATCCATAATGATATATATTGAAACATAGATAAATGTTGGTCACAACATTTTAACCCAAAAAAATAAAAATAAAAATTATAGGCTGTAAGTTTTTATTGATTATTACTTGTCATTGTCACAAAAATTTTATAATTATGTATATTTGCAGTTATAAAAAAATGTTCACAATTTTTTTTAAAATGTACATAGTTGTGTACACAATGTTTTCAAAAAATATAAATAATTTTGTATATCCAACGTATGCATTTTTAAATAATTAACAAAATTTTGAATATTTAAAATATACTATTTTTTCGAATAACATACATAGTTCTTTATATTTAATGTACATAATTTTTCAAAAATCGTGCACAATTCTATATAGGACAAAATTTAGTTATAAAATTGGTTGTAGCCTTAGGTTACAAACTCACTCAATAAAATAAATATTACTGCATATTTTGAAAATTTAACCGTTGAATTACATATTCTTTATGCTCTTAATACATATGTCAAATTTTATGTCAATCAGATATTATTTACTATATAATCTATAAACTTATATTTTATGCATAATTTTAAATTACAAAAACTTGCAATTTAAAAATGTATTGATGACATAGCTATTGATTTTTAATTTTCTTGAATTTTTGCAAACATGGAGGATATAAGAAGAAGATGTAATCCAATGGTAAATTTGTCAAAATTCGCCTCCAATAAAAAGATATTGAGTGAATTTGTAACTTAAGATTACAATTGATTTTGTAGCTAAACTTTGTCCTTCCATATATTTAACATTTATAATTTTTTTGATACGTTGATAGTTTTCTTAACAAATTACTAAAAAGTGTAAGATTTACATAATAAATATAAATTTTCAAAAAATATACACAATTATGAACCTCTAACGTATACATTTTTTATAAAAAAATGTACACACTACACAATTACGAATACTCAACTTACATAATTTTTCAAAAAATATGCACAATTCTGTGTGTGTATATATATATATATATATATATAAAATTAAAAAAATTGGACATCTGTTCAAAAAGAATTTTCTCTAGATATTCAATTTACACAATTTTTTAAAAATACTCCTCCTATCCACCCATTTAGCAGGTGAGGTCTAGTCTACCTTGTCATGCATGGTCCAGTCTAATCTGTTGATGACAAGTAGTTAATGACTTAATGCCGTAGCATTGCATGAAGTGGAGAGAGGGACAGAGATAGGTCATAGAAATGCGTTCGCTTGTCTTGATGACATTCAATGCTCCACCATCTTCCTAACTAATCTATGGAAATCCATTAAATGAGACTTTATATATGCTAGCATACAGCCAAGGCACACTTATAACCAAAAAAGAATTGAAAAAAAAAAAAAAACACAATGATGGATAAGAGAGCTAGTTCTCCGAGTCCCATGGACATCATGGGTGGTGGTTCAAGAGATGAGGAAGATGGGAGTTTTAGTAATACTGTCACAACCATGCGCACTGCAGAGACCTTGCTTCGTCTAGTCCCCGTGGCTCTATGCGTCGCTGCACTCGTGGTCATGCTCAAGGACTCTCAGACCAACGACTATGGCTCCATTTCCTACTCCGACCTTGGAGCTTTCAGGTTTTCTATTCCATCATATATGTACTCCTACATGTATATAGTTTCATTTTCATATATACAAGTATGTAAGGGAAAGCATGAAGTTTCAGCTCCAATAATGATATATTCAAATATGATCAGGTCATGATAGATATGTAGATATTGAAGGCATATTTCCCATCACTCACTTCCTCATTCTAGTTGCAGCCACTAGTAGTATCATTTTTCATAATCATCAATAGTCCACTGATAAGTGCAACCAGGACCAGCCATGTATTGAATTCCAAACTCTTTTTAATCAATACCCAACCAAATTAGGGAGTTGCTTGGTGGGTAGGGGCCATTACCACTCCTTAGTTCTGCTAATTAACCATGATGCATAGTCCAAAATCTAGCTAATAGTCTAGCTTAGAGATCAAAATGAGTATTGTCCTCTTTCAATTTTGCACATACATGCTCTCTTTCTCATCCTATAGCAACGTGAGGATGCCTGTTGTTATTGTCATTGTTTGACGGCCGATATTGTGCCTATGGTGGCGGAGTTAGGTGTGTGGTGGTTGAGTTGGCCGTTGGGTGGCTGATCTTGGCTGTTTGAATGGTTGGCATGCCATGGATGGGCAATCTTGTGAATGGAAGGGTGGTCGATCCTAGCCGTTTGATTTGTTTGTAAATAATATAAATACTATTTAGAGTAGTTACAAAATGAGTTAGTTAGGAAAATTTTTGGGAAAAAAGGTGACTTTTGGGTTAAATTTGTTTAAAATCTTGTCTAGTCCAATATGTATTCTCTAATAAGCAAGTGAATTAAAAAGTGTACTGAAAACATGGTTACTTTGTATCATTGGGAGGATTTCATTTTTGGTTTTTGGTATTTCTTAGAAGGGTCTTGGTTTTAGTAGTTGTGATGATTTTGTGTGTGTGGATAAGCAAGATGTATTGAGATGATTCAGCCAAAAAAAAAAATTGTATTGAGAATCTGAGATGAATGGAAAGAAGTACAACAACTCATATTTAGTCCAACACAAGGACAGTCTGAAAAGAAAGAATTCAAGAATGAAAATATAGCAGGCTACAACACCACCAAATTACAACACATCCAAAACAAAAAAAATCAAAATAACGAAGATTTTATTTACTTGATCATTAAATTAGAATAAATGGAGTTCATATCAGGCTCTAGGATAATATAATAGAATAGCACACCCTCAAATAAAGATTTGGCAGCTTGTTCGGCTAATTCATTAGCACATTTGTTCTCCTCTCCATTCTCCCAATTAAAGGAGAATTGAAACTGATTTGCCAATTTAACTTGGCTCCATGTGTCCTCTACTACCGGAGTGATTTCCCAGAAAGGACTATTCCTGGAGGCTAGATGATTCACAGCTTCAAAAACTGTTTAGTCATGTCCTTCTACAATGAAATTGCATAACCTGTCAGCAATGGCTTGCTCCACAGTCACTTAACTACCTTAGCTTCAATCACTAGAACTAGCTGATGAGATACTTTTGACCCATGCTTTCAAGCATCCATCTGCATGATTTATCACCACTCTATCGTGATGTAAGTTTTACATGTAACCAAAAAAGCATTGCCATTTGCTTTCCACCAAGAACAAGGTGGCCTTTCCCACTGTAGCAATCTAAGAGTTTGTTTACTGTCCCAGATTTTAGAGTTCTTACCTTTGAACCTCTGATAGTCTAATTGGAATTGCTGAGTCAAACTACCCGGATTGATTGGCTCACTTGTTAACATCACTTTATTTCTGAATTTCCAAATGGCATTCATGGTCACTATAGAAATTATCAAAATTCTATCCTTGGAAAGACTTACTTGCAATGTATCACTATCAGGAGACACAATAGCCTTGATCAAGACGACTTGAATTTGTGCTGACTTTGTCCACTCTCCAGCCCAACACTAATTTTAAACCACACTATTCTCACCATATGACATTTTAAGAAGAAGCAACCCTCGGTTTCTACCTCTTTTTTTCACAAAGCATGGGTGTTCCTTTTCTCCCAATCTTTCCACCATCTAGCTTTTAAGGGTAAAACTCTAGCCTCTATTTCACAGCAATGTCTTTATCCTCTATCCAAAAATAGGCTTGAGAGTTAGTGAACAAGTTTTTATTATTAGGCCAATATGTTGACTGATAGAAAAATGCCAAGATCTTACCAACCCAGATCACTGTCTTGTCCTGGGGAAACAAAAAGAAGAATTGTTTACCAACTGCCTCTCTTGTCTCCTTGTCAAATGGGTAATTATTTTTTCACCAGTCCCATTTCCTAGCAGATGTGTGTGAAATTATTTAGAGTGAGGACCTAATCTCTCATCTCATCTGTTCTAGTGTCTTGAAATCATGGAACCATGGGATCCAAGGATCACCCTAAACATTTAAAATTAGGAAACATCCGCCCTTGCTAGTAGTAATTCTCATTCTAGCCACCCACTTCTAAATCCAAGATGCGTTTTCAACACGTTGACCTCTCAACCAGTTTTCCTTCTTGTCCTACTTAGTTTTCAGCACCTGAGTACAAAAATTTTCAGAGCAACTTGTCAATAACCAACCCACTTTGGTTAACGGGCAATGTTGCTGTCTCTGTATCTACAAAGGCCTGACCCCCACATTACTTCCATTGTCAAATATTGTCTCACTTTGCATACCGTTTATTTGTTGAAAACACTGTTACAAAATAATTTTTAAATATATATATACTGCTGTAGGACCCAAAGAGTGAGAGAAAATTGTGTTTTGCTGAATTTTGTGGGTCTGTGAGCAGTACTCATGGACCCACAAAAAAAAACGCAAACGCACGGATTTGTTGAAAAACGCCAATCCAAACGCATACTTGGGTCTATTTGGATACCACTTATCGTTGAAAACTGAAAATACTGTAGCAAAATAATTTTTAAAAGTGTGAATAGAGCCGTGGGACCCAGTTTTAAAGTTGTTTTTGTGAAAAAAGTACTTGCGGATCTAGTAAACGGTGCACGGGACCCACAGAAATGAAACATAAACGCGCGCAATCCAAACAGACCGTTTAGAATCGTTGACAAAGTCTTGTAATGACCTAGATGCCCTTGTCAAAAGCTTTTGTGGAAGCCCTTTGGCACTAAAGCTGAGTTTGTATTGCACGTCTATGTTGCGTGTTTATGTTGCTACAATGTTTTCAGTAATAAGTGGTATCCAAACAGACCCTAAATGTGGCCTTAGTGGAAGTAGTAGCCTTAATCAATGTGCCTCTCTCATCCCTGAAAAGGCACCTGGACTTCCAACAATTGAGCTTATATTCCAGCTTCTCCTTCAAAAAAAATCAAAATCCGTAGTTTTCTGGCAAGTAAGCAAGAGAGGGGAACCTAGATGTTTAGAATCAAGACTATACTTTTGCACCCTAGGAAGTTAGTTATACTATTTGCCGCAGCTCCACATACATTTTCTGAGACAAACATGACTGACTGATCCAAAATTATGGCTTGGCCTTGCCATTGGAAGTATTTCCTCATTCAGTTTGCTAGAATCTCCACTTTATTTTATCTAGTATTACGAAACAATTTTAGATCATTTGCAAACTTAGACGAGTAGGAGTTGTTTTAGCCATCTTATCCCATTGACATTCTTCCTATGATCTTCCTTCAGAAGGATTCATGATAACACTTCAGCAATGACGTACAGGTAAGGTGAAATCAGATATCCCCCATCTGAATCCCCATGAAGGTGTTATTTATCTCAAACACCATGCACTGCTGCTCAATGAGCCAACAAACTTTTCTCCAAAGCCTAGCTTTTTGAAGAACAACCAATATATAAGTTCCATGTAGTTATAAGCCTTCTACATATCAAATTTAAGTTGCTTGAAAATCAAGTGACCTCGTGTGCAACTTTAAGTTGCTTCTTTTTGTGTTGTCAAAGGCTTGAAGCAGTTTCTTGTACATTCAGTTGTTTGGATGAAATTTCTTATTCATAGTAATAATTAGAAAATAAGATCTTTTTTCTTAATACATTTTCTAACTGTACAAAAGATTTACAAATCAATATTTAATATATATATATATAAAAGCAGAGACCTCATACGGGAGAGTATGAGATTCTGCCATGTGGCGCATCTTATGAAGAGAATTGAAATACCTTAACTCACATTAGAGATAAGAACAAATTAATTATTGACTTTTGGTTTTATTTGGTTCAATGTTTTAAGACTTTTCTAATTAAAAAAAGATATTCTTTGTATTATTTGGTTCAATGTTTGAAGACATTTCATCTCTCATACATACACACAAAACGCTTTGCATTTTAATTCACTCTTTTCACTTCTTATACTTCTAACCCTTTATATATACCTACCTATTGCCCTTCATGTTATCTCATGTCAAATACACAAACAAAAAATGATGTCATTTACTTTCAATCTTTCGACGACCCCTACCTAACTCTAACATTGTTACTTCATCTACTCCTACCTCGTTTGAGTTGGCTACAATCAAGGAAGGAGGGTTTGCATTTTATATTGAGTGACAACGGCGATTATGATTTTGATGTCAACGTCGGATGTTGTAAATTTGTGGGTTTTGTAAACGATGTGATTAACCGTGGGTGTTTAAGATGTGTATTTTGTTTTAGAATTAAGGAGAGAGAGAAAGACACATTCTATAAGAAATTTTATTCTATAATTTTTCTCCAAAGTTTTTTTTTTTTTCTTTTTTTTTTTTCATTACTTCAATTGAATAATTATAATGAATGTGTGTATGCAATTTATAATTGTTGTTTTTTTTTTTATGAACTCATTACTAATAAAGTTTTATAACAACTATGCTATAATACATATCCAACATTCTCCAAAATCATCTTATATAAAATATTACAATATAATCCATGCATTGCACGGATAACTTACTAGTTTTAGTATAACTGTAGACACCCTCTTTTGCAGGTATTTGGTGCATGTGAATGGAATTTGTGCCGGCTATTCCCTTCTTTCAGCCATAATTGTAGCCATGCCTCGCCCATGCACAATGTCCCGTGCTTGGACCTTCTTCTTCCTTGACCAGGTCAGTTCATTTTCAAAACCTTGACTATTTGTACTTAGAAATCATCATAAAAGCAAGAACCAAATTTCCGTCAGTGATGCATCTAGGTGTTCACTTACGTAATTCTTGCTGCCGGAGCTGTGTCATTGGAGCTGGTGTACTTGGCATACAAAGGAGATACAGACATTACCTGGAGTGCAGCTTGTGGATCTTTTGGTGCATTCTGTCACAAGGCCACAGCATCTATAGCCCTGACATTTGTTGTATTGGCTTGCTATGCAGTGATTTCACTCGTTTCCTCCTATAAACTTTTCAGCAGATATGACGCACCTGTGGCTAATTCCAGCGACATTGCTGCCTTCAAAGGCTGACCACAATTGTGTTCTTACAGTTAGATGTACCTAATGTGACATCCTGCTCATACCATATATATGTATGTTTGATGGACATTGGAGGTGCTCGTTTGTTCTATTTGTGATCCTGCTATTTGTTTATGCATTATGTTACTTGTTTTAGCTACTTGACATTTGGGACTGACCTGAGAATCTCAGACAACTAAAATATAATTAGTTTCCATTTCAAATGCTAGAATGTTATAGTAATGATAATTATCATGTCTTAAGAATTCACTCGTCTTTCAGAGAACAAGCAATGAGAATGTTATGATAATTATCATGTCTAAAGAATTCACTCCTCTTTCAGAGAACAAGCAATGAGATACGGTCAATTGTTTTTTGCTTTAGGACCTGCATTACCCAACCGATGCAAGTTCATTAGGTGCAGCGAGTGATTTTTAGTCCAGGTTAATCAGAAGCTACCTGTAAATTCTACCATCATCGGTTCCCTGAAAGCATGAGGCAGCATTCACTTTATTTGTCACATGGTGATGCAAGTTAATGTAATCTAACGAACAGTTAAAAGTTGCCCAGCCAATAACCATGTTACATGTATGATAATGTGAAAAAGACAACTTCCGCTGAATCTTAAGATCACTTGTGAAAGTTTTAGCCAAATTATAGCGGTCAATACAGACATATATTTGAATTTAATGATCACCCATTTTGGGTGAAAAATGGGGAGAAAATTGCAATGAAAACATTTAACTGCGGTCAATACACCCATTTTGCAATGAAAACATTTAATGTCGTAAAATATTAAGATGGTATTATTTGTGTTGTATTGGTCAATACAGACATGTATTTGAATTTAATTGTACAATTTGTACTAAGTTTTACTGTGAAACATTTCTCAACATAAACCAAAGAAAAGTAAGATAAGCACTTTTTTTTTCTCTTTTGCTCTCTCTTTCCCTCTCTATTTCCAAACATTAATGTCTTTTCCGTCCACCTGATAAAATCTAGAAGAATGAAACTGTCTTCAGGGATGGAAGTACTTAATTTTCTTAAAGGAAGCAGGCCGATCCAACCCTTTTTCTCTATGCCACATTAATTTATTTGAGCTAACTTGTAAATTTCCATTAAAAAAACACGTAAAATTCGATTGTAGAAACGTAAAATGTTACAAAAGAAAAGCATTTAGCTCAAAAGAGCATTAGTCATACAGTAACATCACACTGCTGCACATAATAAAAGGCTACAAACAACCACTCAATTATTTCAACATACAAAACTAAGCAAAGGCACACTAGTCAAAGAGCATTGACATTACGAAGAGAAAGCCTCTATCTCTGTCTCCGTCTCTGTCCACTTGTTGTAAACTTGTAAAAGTAAGATCATTAAAGATCAAAGAAGAAGGGAGACCCCAAATGAAATGGTGGAGACCATGAGGCCCAGCAAAGCCAAGAACCCATATTTCCCTATGGTGAGACGGTTCTGGGGATCACCAGTAGAGTAGCCTTTGAAGTAGAAAAAGCGAGTCACTGTGTAAAGTGCACCAAGCACAGCGCAAGTGCAAGGATGCCTGAACCCTCCTAGTATCATTAACATGAAAAAAATGGGCATCATCTCTAGCGAGTTCTGATGTCCTCTCTGCACCCAATTAATTATTATCATTATAAATCAGCAACACACAATTTTGTTTACTTCTATATTAAAAAAAAAATACAATTCACACCTCAGTTATTATTTTGATAAACTAAATTTTAAATTTCATCATTTTAGTCAGTTAACTTTTGATAACACTATTAATTTAGTCTCTGTCAATTACTAGGCCTTTTTTGCTATTTATTTGATTTTCATAAACAATTTCGTTAAGTAGCTAGTTTCACTAAATAGCCTTATTTGAAGGGTATTTTTTTTGCCATTTAGCATGATTCCCCTAACATTTTTGTTATGTAACATCAAAACCAAAAATATTAGTTAAGTAGCATCTCGAATATCAAAGACTTGGGTTTTAAGTGGGGGCAAAGCTGAGGTGGACTAAAAATCCACATGGAACTCAAGTCTTGGAGACTCAAGTTCCTTCAAGCTTTGATCAGATTTGTACTCTTCTCCAGATCTGTTTCTCTCTTCTCTTCTCTAATCCAATCTTGCTACCCAGATCTGCTTTCTTCTTTGTTCTTTTTCTCCAAATCTGTAATTGTTCTTCTTCTCCAATACGGAACTCAAACCTTAGAGACTCGAGTTCCACGTGGATAAAATATCCACATCAGCGTCCACCAGAGTATCAAAATTGAGTGTCTGAGACTCAAGGCTACATAACTATTATGTTTGGTTTTCCTGCTACATAACTAAATTATTAGCAAAATCATGCTAATTGGGGAAAAAACCCCTCGTTTGAAACTCAAGTTTTTAAGAGTCAAGTTCTAATGTGAAGAATTCAATTCTTTGAAACTTGAGTTCCATTGGTAACTTGAAAAATAAGACTTTGTTTGGTAACAGTTTTTGTTTTCTATTTTCAAAAACTTGTTTTTGGGAATATAAAGAAAAAACAATTTTCTTGTATTTTTGAAATAAAAAATATGTTTAGTTAGTTGAAATTAAACCGATAAGTTTTTGAAGAAAAAAATCGAAAATACTAAAATATATTGTTCCTAATATTTAAACTCGAATTGCTAACTTATTATTAATTTAAATGCATATTTTCCATTAACTTTTGAAAATTAAAAAGGGAAAAGCTGTTTGTTTTCACAAATTGAGTTTTGAGAAAAAATTTTGTTTTTGGTCTATTTTGGGTTATCAATCAAGTTTTTAGGCGGTAGAAAATTGTTTTTGAAAACAGAAAATAAGGAACAACTCAAAAAATCTCAACTCATGTTTTTTCATTTTTTTATGAAACTCGAGTAATTCCTTGGAACTCAACACTCGAATTTAAAATGAGGCTACATAACAAAATAGTGTCGTTTGAAGCTACTTAACTAAACAGCCACAAACCAAATTGTTTGTGAAAACCAAAGAAATAAGAAATTTAAAACTAAGTTCATTAATTTTTCTAGCATTGACAAAGTTAAAGAACGAGAATTACAAAATTCACAATAAGATGCAAGTAATTATCTTTTATGTCAATCCCTCAAAAGGGTGTGAATTATATTTTTGTCAACAAAAAAAAAAGAAAAGGACACAAATAACTGAAGTAAAGAAATCGGGAAAAACCTGAACACAGTTGAAGAGCTTGGCTTCTTTGTTTTCAGATTCCAAAGCATAGAGAGTTGGGTATGGGACATTGAACCTATTTTTTCACAATTTCAATAAGAGATTACTACTCCCAGTAAAAAGAATAACAATGAAAACGCAATAATTGAGGCGGCATAGAGAAATGAAGTTCTTGGAGCAAATACCTTTTGCGGGCTCTGCCAACTTTGGCAGCCATCCAAAAGTTCAGAAAGCAATAGAAAACAAGAACAAGAGCCACATAGCCATATTCCTTAGGCAACACCAATTCCATTCCGGCCTTTTTTTTTTTTTGGTTTCTGCTTCAGAATTCAGATCACAATTCCAGGGAGACCCAGAAGATGCTAAGTTGTTTTGTTATTATACTTTGTTTGTTGTTTTGAGATTTGAGAGTCTACTAGTATATATAAAGAAATGAAGGAAGGAGGTTATACCTATATCTATGCGGCTATGCTTAATATTATAGTATTAGTACTAAATAAATGATGTTGACTTTTTGACTTTCTCGATTCTTCTTGGATATAAGTGGGCTTTCCCATGGGCTTTAATTCTTGGAGCCGGGGTTTCTACTTTCAACTTTGACCCACTACTTCTTCTCCAAGGCAAGTATCATACAATTGATGCTTCATCATCTTCGAACTTTCCCTTTTCCCACTTGTTCAATTGAGCCATGATGCAATAACTTTCATCATGAGAAAGAGTCAAGTTCCCACGTGTCATTTTTAATTAGAAGTATATAGAGTGGATCCTATCTTGTGGTCCAAAGGATTTGGACTGGCTTTGGAGAGTTTGGACCCGCCAATCTATATTTGTAAACATCATCCGTCCCAATTTGTTAATGTACAAATTTTCAATACTACTCACCTTAAATTTTTAAATAGTGTAAAGGGGTAAGACTAGAATTTTATTTATTAATTTAAAAAAAAGAGTTTCATTTCGAGACATCTCAAAATGGAATATAAGACCAACGACTTAGGAAAAATAGAGTATTATCTATTTATCTATATATAAATCTAAAAGTTGAAGTGTAACATTTATTGTTATTACGCTTCTGCTAAGCCACTTTATCCACCACATCATTGGCCACATCATCATTTTTTTTCATATTTATTTTTTACCTTTAATGTTTTTCACAATATTAAATATATAAATATATTGGCTTTACGAATTCATTTTAGGCAGTTTTAACTTTGCATATTAATCTACTTTAATTTGGATGTTATAACTAAATAATAAATCAATGAAAAATCAAAATAAAATAATTGTCTATACATATTCATTTTGGGCAATTTTAACTTTACATATAATTTTTTTCCTTTATCTTATTTTATTTTGACTCTTCTTATTGCTCATATTTTTACTATAAATTTGCCACGCTCCTATTTTATGCATATTTTTCCCGAGTCATTCTACCGTACCCCAAAAAAAAAAAGGGGTACAGTACCCACCTATATTTTTGCCGTTAAATTAATTTGGTTTTGATCTTAACCATTGATGTAATTTTAAAGGTTTTTGGTTACCAGTTAAACCGGTTTTATATATAAACAAAAAAATTAAAACATTCATCACCCTTTTCAGCCCTTTCTCCTGTCTCACGTTTGCTTCTCTCATCGTTTGCTCATTGCTCTGTTGCCTCTCTAAACAAAACCCTCAAATCAGACAGTTGATACCACATCTGCGGCGCACCCACAAAATCCTCAAAGCCCAGCGCACCCACAACCTCAAATCGGAGGAGCTTCTTCTCATCCAATCCAACTCGTTGGCGCTTCTTCTCTTCCATTCTAAATCGGCGGCGACACCCACAATCTTCAGGTTCTCTGTTTCCATCTCAATCTCCAACTTTTATTGACTATTCTTTCTTCTGGGTTCAACTTATCACTATGAAAGTTTAGGGTTTATATTGGGTTTTTCATTATATCACGTTTGGTTGCTGAAAAAAAAAGGTAGGAATTGAAAAAATTAAAGTTGGGTTTTTTTCTTTATCTGGGTTTTATACAAGCAGTAATGTGAATGTCTACTCAATTTTACCCAACAACAGTTTTGGAGAATAGGGCGTCAAAGACTAGAATTTTTGTTCCGGGGTTTTCTTGATTTTTTTTGAGTAACCAAACAGGGTGTTAATGTTCGTGAAATGGCACTTGGGTTTATATTATTTCTCTAAATATTGTGGGTATATGATATTATTGTTTTGTTTGAGTTTCGATTCTTAAATATTTGACAAATTAATCTTTACACCGAAGGGCTTTGGCAAAGAAATCTCAGGTTGGGCTAGAACTAGAACATCATGTTTGGGTTGAACAAGATGTCCTTATTAGTTGAAAAAAGAGTCTAACCATCACATATTAAATTTTTTAACGAAATTTATTATAAGGTAATGCACCATTTGCTGGTTCTGCCAACTTCTTTGGCATTTTCAAGTTTTTCGTGGCAGAGATTGAATTCTCAACTGATTTGGTTGGGAGTGTGGGGAGGACACGATACTATGAACCTATGGACTTAGGAGATTATTTTTTTTTTCAACCACCTTGGCAGTAAGAACACCAATTTTAGTGTTGATTTGTGCTATATTTTAGAGTTGGTTTCCAATTTTAGAGTTGGTTTCTCTAAAATTTAGAATTTGAAAGAAGCCTGGTGAGTTTGCTCAGAGTTTCAGGAGCAGATATTTTATCTGGATGATGTTCACCATAAATTGAAGTTGTAATAAAAACAGTCATCCTAATTAGATCATCTCCTGTATCAAAATTGTGTCCCTCTTTTAGCATTAGTTTCTACTTTCTACTTTCTAGCAGTGTGGCTCTGCATAGAGCCAGTTGGTGCCAAAGGCAAGGATTCAACTGGGAATTAGTCAGTAACAGAGCGATCTCTCAACTTGAGTAACAAATAGTTGGTCCCCCAGCTCCCAAAGCATTTGTACATTATCACAGAAGTTGTAGAGCAGCACTGCACCTAGAGAAAGAGAATGTAGCAAGAGACAAAAACCAAAACCCACTTGTTTGTTTGACAAAGATATAGCTACTCTGACACCTTTACCTCAACAACAATTACAGAGTACAGGGTAAGGTCATCTCCAATTCTGAATAGCAACAACAGATGCTGCACAGATAGTTTCAGGTTCAGCCCAGTGATTACTTTCAAATTAGGATTAGCTAACTATTTTTCTTTTTTCTTTTTTAGTCCAGTTACTGTGAAAAATCAGGTTAACATTATTTCTCATTGAGAGTTTATTTTAGCTTTGGTTATTCCTAGGTTAGGTGTGGTACTCTGAATCAGGATGATACCAAATAAACGACTAACCATGATGATTGGAAATATTACTTTGTGAATTTAGGTCAATGTCATTTTAAGGTGTGGTCTCACCTATAAAAAGGATGAGTGCATAATTACCACCAAAAAAGAAACTACCCTATAGTAAGCACATTTATCAATGCTTTCACTTGCTAGATTAAGATTGGGAATTGGACTGCTATGGTTGAGGATGTCTCATGGTGATATATATTTTGAATAAAATTGCTGTTTATGATTTTCCATTGATGATAATATTTATTGGGGTTAACCTGCTTCCTTTTTCTGTTTTTGAATCAGGCTTACACACATGTTTTAATAAGTGCGTTGAGAAAAGGTACAAAACTTTGTGTTAATTTCTTTCCTGCAATTTGCGTGAACTTTTCTAAGTTGATTTTGAATTCACCTTTGAAGAATCCAGTTAACTTTTTTTAAAAAGTTCAGTAATTTTTTCTCTATATTAATTAATTGCAGAAATTACTCATTTGACATCCTTGTGTAAAGAAAATGTATCAAATTGGTCATATTATCATTTATTATTTCAGGTACAAGGAATCTGAACTAAATATGGGTGAAAATAGTTGCATTGATCGCTGCGTATCAAAATATTGGCATGTAAGTTGACAATCATATTCACATATGGTTTACACAGTACTTCCCACAGTATAAACTTTTGATTGATGTACTTTTTTTTGAGGGGTAGATTAAATTTCTCATTATTATATTACTCTCTTGTCTCTTGTTATAATTTGATTGATATAAAGTCATATCCATGTTATAATTTGCTTGATAAGTTTGTAAATATTTTTAAGCTACTCATAGATATCCTGTATAAGGAGCAATGCAGATGTTTAAATGTGGACTGACTCTCATCTATTGTCATATTCTTTTGAACTGGATTTTGTTACAAAAAAGACAATATTTCAGTTTCTTCTTACCTTCAACCCCTCCACACTAGAAGTTTCATTTTTCCCCTTGCCCTTTCGTTGAATTTTGTGGTCTTGATGTTTGATTGGATTCTCTCCATCATGTTTCTGGCTTAAGTTTAATTTTATGTCATCCATTACTTCCATGCTTCCTTCATGTTATTTTATTTAGTTTATCAATGCATATGTTATACTGATAATTCTGTGCACCATGCCATTAGCTTAGAAATATCTGCATAAGTCTTGCAGCCTTGGTGTTGCTTTAGAAAGGCCTAACCTTATAGTCATGTGATTTTTTGTGATATCAGTATTTGAATAGTGGGGGTTGCTTGCTGGTTCTATTTTGTTTTGTGGTAATTTAGTGTATGGAATTGGTATTTCATCACCTATGAATTATGATTTGCGTGCGATTACCATCATGTAATGGAAATAAAAGCAAACTGTTTTGTGTTTTTGCTAGGTGACTAATCTAATCGGCCAGCTGCTAGGTTCCAGTCGGCCCCCAATGTGAAATTAAGGCTATTCTGAAATTTGCTCTACATTAGTTACGTGTTTACCTAGCTGGCTGCCAAAGGTTGATACTGGAATGATTTTTGTTTGTACCAAACTTTATGAGGTGGTTCCATTTTATTTTTTTAAAAAAAGTATTAGCGGCAATTTGAATTTATGCTGCTCCTAGATTTAAGTCATAAAATTGTTAGCTCTTCATAAATGAAATATTATTCTTGGAAAAATCATCAGTAATTGTGATGATTCTATAACATGTTGAATTGTTTTTGTTGCTGCTTGTTTCTTGGAAGTTTGCAAATGCATGAAAGGAATGGAGATGTTAATGCACATTAATGGCCCACTTCCTTCCTCCACAGAGCTTAAAAAAGTTCTTTACGTACATCAGTGCCCTTCCACTTCTTCGCATCTGAAGTTTGTTGTCATTCTAGCTGATCTCATTCTGAAAATCCAGACTGAAAATGAATGTGCAATTCCTACATGTGTGAACCTTGAAGCCTACAATTGAATGACTCAAATTGCAAGTTAGGGAATCAAATTGCAAGCCTGTATAAGACATGTCAGATACGAAAACATCAATTAAGCAATTGAGCATGTTTAGATTGGATTCGTAGATTAATGGGATCTGTTTATCCAACGTTTTTCTAATTTTCTTTTCAATATGGCAAGGTAACTTGAGGCAACACAGTTTAAGTGCACTGCCTCCTACCCCACAAAGAAGGAAACGAGAGCTTAAATCTAAGGGCAAAAATTATACATGTAGCATGTTTCTTGTAGATATATGTCAAAGGCATAATGTGGAACATAGCTCTACAATAGGAGCATCAGTTGCTGCACTAATGCAGCTCAAGCTGCAACACAATGCAGCAGGTAGTGCATCAGGGCAGCACCAGTATGCATCAGACCAAGCAAGACACTCTGATGATATCACAGCAAGTGTCAAAGCAGCAGATATGAAGATTGAAGAGATGGACAATTGTTTGGTAACTGAATTCAGTAGTTCACAGTTGAAGAAAATCAAGAAATGTACAGATACAACTAAACGACAAAATACACATGTAGTATAGCTAGTATTAGTTTTGTAATGGTCTGTAAGCTACCTGTAGTTTTTGTATATAACTAATAGGTAGGTTAGTAGCTCACGTGTGTTTGTTAGTTCAGTTTGTTAGTTGTGTTCACACGTGCAAAGTTTTGGGAAGTTAGGTACAGACTCTGTTTTGAGTCTTTGGGTATATATATGTACAGATCAGTTTTTTCAATAACAGATTTTTCATTTCAATCACAAAATTCAGTTTTTCATAATATAGGACGTTAATTAATGGGGCAAGAACAAGGTGATGCAGCCTAAGGCACCTATTAACAATTTCAAAGCTCATTTCCTTATCATCAGAATTTAAAAGGCAAGAAATTCAACCCCCAAAAAGCCAAATTTTTTTCCATAATGCAAACTCAACTTTCATTCTTACCATCACAATCTGAATATAGCAGAAACCACAAGACAGCTAAGAAATGTGAAAAAAAAAAAATTTAATTACAGAAGCAACAAAAGACTGAGATAATTAAGAACATAGATCAAACATTAATCCTCAGGTGCTGTAGAAACTAATAAGCCAAGGAAAGGAAGAGACGGATAAAGATAGATACAAGGGGTATTTTCGTTTGCTATTTTTTTCTTTTCTTTTGTCCCTAATGCAAGAAGAAAGGGGTAAAAAAACCTATACACTATCAGTTTCTGTGTCTTTGTGTTTCCAAGGATGTTCCATCTTTAAGACTTTCCTGTGCATCATTGTCCATCCCAAGGCTGAAGAGGGCAGCTGCTTGAAGACAGAAGGCAGTAGGCCATTCAGGAGCTATTACCTGGGCTTGCATTGCATCTCCAAGAGCTTCTTGTGGCATTTCACTCATCAAGTAACACAAGCGGCGTCTGGCAAACACAGTTGGTGATATCATGGTCCCACCATCGATGAACTACAGATTCAAGCAAAGGAGATTCCACGTTAGGATAAATAAAGGAGCAAATTCAACAGTACTCTTCATTTCTATCACACAGATCATAAGAATTTTAAAGCTTAAATTTGCACAAGGGGCCTATTTTATCTATTTGCTGAAAGAGTGCTTTTTTCTACTTTTTTTAGCAACAATATTTGGTAACGCAGTTTCAAATGCACCTTCTCAAAGAACAGTAAAAAAATTCACTTTTTTATTTTTAAGTACAGCCTTTCAAACAATCTCATTTTCAAAAAAAAAAAAAAAAAAGAAACTGAAAAATAAGTTGTACCAAAGGCGTAGCTCTCCAATTTCCATTTTGAGGGAAAAAGTGATGTAGCTTTGCCAAAATCATTATTTACTTTTCTAAAATCATTACCCATCAAATGGAACATAACAACTGCGTTCCAGCTACAAAGAATGAGGATGTGTATTGTGGTCTAGTATTTTATTAATTGAGATGCGGAAGTATATGCTATTAATGTCTCGATAATATTACATTGCCATAGAACTGCAATGATGTGTCAGCAGTCCTAGACATTCAGTTTGCATAACAATTTTCTAGTTGAAGATTCTGCAGATCTAAAGAAATGGCTTACTTGTGTGTAATAACTAAGGGCATTAGCAAAGTCCTTAGATCGAAAAGCAGCATCTCCACGCGTCTTTGAATTCAGCGTTTCCTGTATTTGATTTGTCCACATTTGGAAGGAAAGCTGCAAGGCAAGGAAAATCCCATGGTATGATGGTATTGAGCAATATGACGTGTATAAGAGGGACCAAATTCATGTTTGAGAATAGCAAGAAGGATGTAAATACTAGGTTGAGGACTAAGAGAGAATTCATTGCCCAATAAAATATCCAATCTCATTTCAATGGCCTGTCTCTTGTCCATTTATAGAAAGGTAGGACTGCCTCCAATGCCTACCATTTACATTTCATTCAGATTTCTATGTAAAGATGCATGCCTTCATTTTCCTAAATATCAAGACTAATTGGGTGACTTTACCAACCCTCTGATTTTTCAATATAACAGCAGGCCCCTCTGCACTTTGCTGTAGAACAATGCAACTAAAATATTGTAACAAAGAGTTATTGTTGTCGATAGATATTACTCTTAAATCCTTCCAAGATAAAAGAAAGTTATCAGTCCATACCTGGTCATGAATGCCGCATATTGACCGCATGCAGCCAACGTATCCACTTGGGTCCCTGCCATCTATTTCATACTGCATGCAAAGTTTTGGGTAAATAACACTTGGTAGTTGATAAGGCATCAGTAACAACCTCCATTAAAGCACAATAGATAGAAGTGAATTAACCTTGTCATTCAGATATATTGATATTTCAAGTGCTTCTTCCGGTCCTCTTGTCCACTCAAGAATCTTTTTGGCCCAATACATCCTGCACAAGGTTTTGCAAACGCAATGACAGGTCAAAAAGATTGTGATTCCTAACAAAAATTCAGAAGTAGTAGTAGAATTAACAGTGCATCTAACGAAATTGCATACTGTATATTCAAGAAAAATAATGCATCAATCTCCAAAAGGAAGCAAATTTCGCCCACATATTTATATGTACAACATTTTCATAACAGAAATATTACTGGCAATATGGTACTAGTGGCCACGGAATCAAAATAAAGATAGGAACAAAATGGTAAGCCACCCCAATTTAACACACAGATCATGATGCGAGCAAACAAAGAAAATAAGCTGTGACACCAAACTTCAAAACATCGTAACACTATTATACTCTTCAGGAAGGAAAGAAGATTTGGGATGAACTAGGGTTTTTCTTGGGCGTAGGATCTTGTGGGCTTTTTAGCTTATGGACCGAAAATTGAAAATTAAAAAAAAAAAAATTGCAGGCATGAAGGATTCGAACCAGAGTTGCTCGGCAAAAAATATACTGACTTGCCACCATGCTGATTCGAACAAAGTATAGAGATGAAAATTGACCTTTTAACAACCAATTATATTCAAATTACACGTTCCAATATTTTATAGGAACAAATACCAAACGGCTTTAGAATGACGAGTTTGTATAAATTTTGCGAAACCCTGAGAGAGAGAGAGAGAGAGAGAGAGAGAGAGAGAGAGAGAGAGAGAGAGAGAGAGAGAGAGAGAGAGAAGTGCTTTGTGGCACCAATAAGTCTTCAACAACGAAAACATTTCATTGCTATTATGGCTCTCTCAGACTTAGCTAGTGGAGGCTTTGCTGACTCAAATGAGGCTCACACTTCATTGTGATCGATATGCTAAACTCTCAATGACAAAATTATTTTGATAATTTTTTTAAAAAGGACTGGGCTGATTGTTTTTGGTAAAATCAGTCAATTGTGCTTAGTTGTTTTTAGCTATTCTATTGGTAATTTTTGTTATCGTAGAATTTTTTGGGATGTTTATTTAGTTTTAGATGAGACTAAATATAATAATAATTTTATGAAACAGAACTGCATAGACACTTTAGTTGGGATGGTTATACTCATGTCGAAGACAATCATTTGACACTTTCGCACACGTGGATCTAATAAAAATGCCTAGAAAATATAAAACTTGTTGTAGTAGCCTTGATTGATGACTATTTCATACTAGATTTGTAGTTTCAATTCAAGTGTTTACTGAAAATTTTAAAATTGTCAACAATCTTTGTACTAGATTTTTTACATAACTTACTAATTGTATAGTCACCCTATTTCCAACCTTAGACACCCCAATAAACACACAACTGTGATTAAGTTGCAGATGTTGCATAAGAACAATTAGAGAGCACATAAGATTATACATCTTCGGTTTTATAGTATATATTGATGATGCATAGAAAATCAGTAAGCTGAATGCTTCGGGCTTCAATGGGCTTGAAATTTCTTGGAAGGCCTGAAAAGAAAGAAGCACAAGATCAAAAGTGACCGAGGTGAATTGGCCAAGAACCCTCCAATACTTAAGTAAGTTTTCTCTCTTGAACTCAAGAATTCCAACTCTATAAGTGGTGAAAAACATACTTTGATTTCATATGGCTAAGTCCTTTTATAGTGAGCTTTGGAAATGTTACTTGTTTAGTAACTTCCTCAACGTGGATGGAAGTTAGAAAGTTCAAACGTAACTTCTACAACTGCCATCAGAAGTTAAGAATTTAGTGGTAAGTTAGAGCGATGAATAAGAATTTTGCTCCTACTTTTGAATAGTAGAATGTGGTCCGAATCATAAGCTTTTGGATATAGGTTTACTCCGAAAATTTCTAAGTGTTTGGCGGTCGTCCAGGTGATTCCATGCTAGACGACCTTAGGGTTTGTTTGGTTGGAGGAGTGGAAAGTAGGAGGATGGAAATGTGGGAGAATAGAAAATATTTGATTTTCCCTCATGTGTGTTTGGTTGGAAGGGTGGGAAAGTGGGAGGTTGGAAAACTTTTTTGTTTGGTTGGAGAGAAAAATGGGAGGATGGAAAATGTAGTATATATAAATTAACTATTATGTCATTGCTATATAACAGCTGGAAAGTGAGAGGGGTAGGTGATTGTAATAAAGTGAGGATATTTGTGTAAATTACATTATCAGCATCTTTTCCTCCCAATTTTCCGCCCAAATTGAGAGGATAAAAAAGTGTGGGTCCAGAGAGATTATTTTCCTCCCCATTTTCTGTCTCTCTTGTTTTCTCCCCAGAACTAAACGGTAAAAAATGCAATTTTTCTTACTTCTTTCATTTCCTTATTTTCATCCTTCTTGTTTTTATCCTAACCAAACATACCCTTAATGTGACAATGGAACTATCAAATGTGAGAAAAAAGTAAAGGAACCACTAAATGTGAGGAAAGAATGGTCACATGTGATGTTGGAACAGCACAATGTGAAGATGAAACCGTCAAGTGTGAGAAAAAAAAATAAGTGAACCACCAAATGTGACAAAAGAACTGACACGTGATGTTGGAACAGCACAATGTGAGAATGGAATCGTCAAATGTGAGAAAAAAAAGTAAGGAAACCACCAAATGTGAGAAAAGAACTGTCACGTATGATATTGGAACTGCACAATGTGAGGATGAAATCGTCAAATGTGAGAAAAAAAATAAAGGAACTACCAAATATGAGAAAAGAACTGTCAAATGTGATATTGGAACTGTATGTGAGGATGGAACCGTCAAATGTGAGAAAAAAATAAAGGAACCACCAAATATAAGAAAAGAACTGTCAAATGTGATATTGGAACTGCACAATGTAAGGATGGAATCGTCAAATGTGAGAGAAAAAATAAGAGAACCACCAAATGTGACAAAAGAATTGTCACATGTGATGTTGGAACTGCACAATGTGAGGATGAAACCGTTAAATGTGAGAAAAAAGTAAGGGAACTACTAAATGTGAGAAAAAAACTATCACATGTGATGTTGGAACTGCACAATGTGAGGATGGAACCGTCAAGTGTGAGAAAAAAAGTAAGGGAACCACCAAATGTGAGAAAAGAACTGTCACATGTGATATTGAAACTGCACAATGTGAGGATGGAACCGTCAAGTGTGAGAAACAAGTAAAAGAACCACCTAATGTGACAAAAGAACTGTCATATGTGATGTTGAAATCGCACAATGTGAGGATGAAACCGTCAAATGTAAGAAAAAAATGGTCACATGTGATGTTGGAATTGCACAATGTGCAGATGGAACCATTAAATGTGAGAAAAAAAAAGGGAACCACCAAATGTGAGAAAAGAACTATCACATGTGATGTTGGAACTGCACAATGTGAGGATGAAATCGTCAAGTGTGAGAAAAAAATAAAGGAACCACCCAATGTGACAAAAGAACTATCATATTTGATGTTGGAACCGCATAATGTGAGGATGAAACCGTCAAATGTGAGAAAAAAAGTAAGGGAACCACAAAATGTGAGAAAATAACTGTCACATATGATATTGAAACTGAACAATGTGAGGATATAACCGTCAAGTGTGAGAAAAAAGTAAGGGAACCATCCAATGTGACAAAAGAACTGTCATATGTGATGTTGGAACCGCACAATGTGAAGATGGAACCATCAAATGTGAGAAAAAAAAATAAGGGAACCATTAAATGTGAGAAAAGAACTATCACATGTGATGTTGGAATTGCACAATGTGAGAATGGAACCAGCAAGTGTGAGAAAAAAATAAGGGAACCACCCAATGTGACAAAAGAACTGTTATATGTGATGTTAGAATTGCATAATGTGAGGATGGAACCGTCAAATGTGAGAAAAAAAGGTAAGGGAGCCACCAAATGTGAGAAAATAAATGGTCACATGTGATGTTGGAACTGCACAATGTGAGGATGGAACCATCAAATGTGAGAAAAAAAAAGGGAACCACTAAATGTGAGAAAAGAACTATCACATGTGATGTTGGAATTGCACAATGTGAGGATGAAACCGTCAAGTGTGAGGAAAAAGTAAGGGAACAACCTAATGTGACAAAAGAACTATCATATGTGATGTTGGAACCGCACTTTGTGATGATGAAACCGTCAAATGTGAGAAAAAAAGCAAGGGAACCACCAAATGTGAGAAAATAATTATCATGTGTGATGTTGAAACTGAACAATGTGAGGATGTAACCATCAAGTGTGAAAAAAAAGTTAGAGAACCATCCAATGTTACAAAAGAATTGTTATATATGATGTTGGAACTACACAATGTGAGGATGAAACTGTCAAGTGTGAGAAAAAAGTACAGGAACCACCTAGTGTGATAAAAGAACTGTTATATGTGATGTTGAAACTGCATAATGTAAGGATGGAACCGTCAAATGTGAGAAAAAAATAAGGAAACCACCAAATGTGAGAAGAGAACTGTCACATGTGATATTGGAACTGCACAATGTGAGGATGAAACCGTCAAGTGTGAGAAAAAAGTAAGGGAACCACCCAATGTGACAAAAGAACTATCATATGTGATGTTGGAACCGCACAATGTGAGAATGGAACCGTCAAATGTGAGAAAAAAGTAAGGGAACCACCAAATGTGAGAAAAGAACTGTTACATATGATGTTGGAACTGCACAATGTGAGGATGAAATCATCAAATGTGAGAAAAAAAAAAGGTAAGGGAACCATCAAATGTGAGAAAAGAATTGCCACATGTGATGTTGGAACTGCACAATATAAGAATGGAACCGTCAAATGTGAGGAAAAAGTAAGGGAACTACCAAATGTGAGAAAAGAACTGTCACATGTGATGTTGGAACTGCACAATGTGAGGATGGAACCGTCAAATGTGAGAAAAAAAGTAACTTGGTGTAACAGGTTACCTACTAGTGGGTACCATACCCCCCCCCCCCCCTTTTTCTTGGGAGGTACCGTAGAATTACATTTTTCGCACATAAAAAGGTTATCTCTCTCTCTCTTTCTCTCAATTTTTTTTTCATTATTTGTTGGAATTTTTTTTTCTTGCATCTCTACCTTAGATTGATGAATATTTGTGTTTTTTAGAGCTATAATTTTTGTTGTTTTTAACTAAAAAATGAAATCAACGAAGAATAAAAAATATATATTTTAAAAAAATTGTCTATAAAAAGGTATTCACAAGTCTTATTTAATCATTAATGGTAAAAAAGATACAATCTAACAATTGCCTCATAAGAGGATCTCCTACTAGAGGCTTGTACCATCCCATTGTCTTATTACTGACTAATTCATATGTGTTATAACACCCCGACATAACTTTATAGTTAAAGTATGTGTTTGAATAGTTAATTATTATTTTAAGCTACTTTCTTTCTATAATTAATAGAAGAGTATTTAATAAAAATATTATTTTATAATGTCATTGAATAAGAATTGTAAAGATTATAAGTAATTGAATGGCTAATTGTATTATAAATATAAACTAAGTATGTACAAAATTATATTGAGTGGTTTAAGTTATTAGATGCATAGTTAGTGGTGTTTTAATTAAGTATGATGCATGAGATGTTATAGTTGTAATTTCACTTACACATGCAACCAATGGAAATTCAACACATGTAAGGCCAAAGCATCATGCATGTTGACACATGTTATCCCCTTAAACCCCAAACACCAAGACTTGGCCAGCCATGCAATAACCAAGTTCCACCTCATTTCTTCTTGGCAAAAACCACATTTTCGTCCTACATTTTCACGCGATTCTCACTTTAATTCCTATCTTTTATTTTCACCGCTTTTAGTCCCTATTTAGAAAAACACCATCCATTTTAGTCCTTTTCTGTCAGTGCCCTAACGGCAAAGTCCTACGTGGTAGATGGAACTATTAAAATAATAATGAAAAATTTTATTTTGGCATTAAAAAATGCCACGTTAGCATCTAAATTAAAAAAATTAATTAATTAATTAATTTTAACTAAATTAAAAAATTAAAAACAGAAATAAAAACTAAAAATCACATTAATTGAGATCTAAGCATGTCTTGAACAAGAATAACAAGAACACAAACCCAGATCTAAGAACACAAAATTAAAATTCAAAAATCATAAACCCAGAAAAATAAGAACATATTTCCAACAAGAACAAAAACACAAACACAAACACAAAGGACCATCTCGTGGCTTTGATCAACATAAACGCAAAACTAATTTCAATCAAGCAAATCAACTAGCCAACTTACCTCGAACACATGAATCACACAAACAAAAATCTGAAATTCAAAGGTCTACTGGATTAAATGATCTAAAGTAATTCAACCCACAACCTAACCAAAGATGAACCAAATTCAAGTGCAAAAAAATCCCACCATATAAAAGTTCACAAATCGAAGAACATACAATCCAAAACTGAGCTCTATAAGATACATAATTGTACTCAAACATTATCATAAATCAAAATGCAATCCATACTTGTTACTATCTCAAAACACCAAATTTTCCCACATAGATCAAATCCAAAAATACCAAAAGTTCCGAACTTTTTTTCAATCTAAGTCCGATCAGATCATTTAAGCCCAATGCAACACAACCCCATTTCTAAAAACAGCTCCAATTTCAAAAACAAAAAAAGAAAAATGCACATACTAATTATAAGAAGTGGCACAACGGCGACACAACTGAGCGTTAAGACAGTAGGCAACGTGAGCAATTTCAAACTATGATGCTACTGTTGTTGTTGTTGTTGCTGCTGCTGCTGTTGTAACAAATCATTGTTGTCTTTGTTCTCTGCACCCATATCTACGGAGAGACCCGACTTGGAAGTGCTAGACCTAGACTCAGATTCAGAGCTAGAGAATATTCTTCCTCCTTTGCTGTTGTAACAAATCGTTGTTGTCTTTGTGTTTGTGTTTTTCTTCTTGCTGGAAATTTGTTCTTGTTTTCAAGGTTTGTGATTTTTGGATTTTAATTTTGTGTTCTTAGATCTGGGTTTGTATTCTTGTTGTTCTTGTTCAAGACACACTTAGATCTCAATGAATGTGTTTTTATTTCTGTTTTTAATTTTTTTTATTTAGTTAAAATTAATAAATTAATTTTTTAAATTTAGATGCTGACGTGGCATTTTTAATGCCAAAATTCAATTTTTTATTATTATTTTAATAGTTTCGTTTGCCACGTAAGACTTTGCCGTTAAGGCACTAACGGAAATGACTAAAATGGATGACGTTTTTCTAATAGGGACTAAAAGTAGTGAAAATAAAAGATAGGGACCAAAGTGAAAATCGTGTGAAAATGTAGGGACGAAAATGTGATTTTCGCCTTTCTTCTTTGACTTTTCTCAAGACACTAGAACTTCCAAGAAGCTATCTCTCTCTCTATTCCCATGGGTCCAATAAATCAGAATTCTCATCTCACTTTACTCTCTTCTCTTAAGGAAAGAGCTAGAAGCTCTCTTGAGTCTCTTTTTCAAACCCCCAGGTCCACATATTAAAAGAAAGATAAGTTCCATCTCATTCCTTCTTTCTACTTTCCCAAAGAAACTAGAAGACTCAACAACTCTCTCAAGCTCTCTACCTCTCATACTTTCGGGTCCAGCCACTAGGAAAGGGAAATCCTTTCATGCAAGAGTGATTCTATTTTATTTTTCTCCTCAAACTTGGTAAGGGTTCTAGCTACTCTCACCTTAGAATCCATGATTTCTTCATGGAATTTTTAGTAATGGTATTTGTGGTTTGTAAAATTAGGAAATCATGAATTTGTGAGTATATATATATAGTGTTTTAAGAAGCTTTGAAATTGTGTTGATGGTTTGTTGAAGGTAAATTAGGGTTTTTACTAATTAATGATTGTATATGATTAAGGAAGTAAGAAAAAGTTAGGGTTAGTACTTTTGATGTTACTGCTAAGATTTTTGTTGTATTTAATTTTGCTATAAATGGTTAAATGACTATATATAATTGTTTTCTAACATGTCTAATGAGTGTATAAAAATTCCCATATGATAATGAGATTATTTGCAATCATTTTATAATTTTACAAGAAAATGTTTCAAAACTTTCACTGTGATAGATTCTGTGTTTACGCATGATAAATTATGTATTAAATTGTATATAGTGAATTAGAATTCTAGGAGTAGTTCTTATGAATTCTAAGACACATATGGTTCTAATCGAAGTGGTCTCACAGCAATTGAATCAATATACAAATATTGGTTTAATTTTTAAGTTGCATGAAATTCTGTCAGGACAGATTTGAGCATGTTGTCTTGTACGATTTTTAGTAAATCATAGTTTTATGATTTGGCCCTGAAATTAATATGTTATCTACTAGACATCCAGAGGAGTTTCTCTGTAAAATTTCATGAAGATTTAATGTGTTTAGATAGCCCATTTGTATTTTAAGAATGAGGTATATGCTGCTGAAATGCGCAGTAAACAGTAAATGATAACTCTAACTTTGAGAATTTAATTTTAAAGTTAGGGTGAATATTTTAAGCTATAATTTAATATGCTTGTCTTTTGGTATGTCTACATCATAGATTAATTTTGTATATCTTGGTTCAAGGGTGAATGTGTAAATTTATTATAATGAGTAATTGATAGTAATAAGCTTTAATATTTGGTTTAGGTGTTACTAGTATCTAAGTCTAAGCTCCTTCGACTTTAGGCTCTTAGTTCCTCTGCTTTTAGGTAAGGAATAAGTTATATGAGCATTTGATAAGTCATGAGGTTATTTTAAAATATATTATGAATTAAAAGACTTTTGATTAGAGATATGACATATAATCATGTTTCAAACAAAGATATGTTCGTGAGCTTTCGAAACCTTATGTATATGATTTAAGCATATTGATGCTATTACTAATTCCACGAACATGATGTTTAAAGAAAAGAATGGAAATGCTATTATTATGAAATGCTATCCAAATTAAGAATTTTCAATATGATGTATAAGTATGAAATGTTTTTGGGTTATGTCCTCTGGTGATTTGAACTCGGCCAGTAGGGGTTAAATTAAAGGCTTTCCATGGAAAATGTTATCTGATTGGCCATTAAAAGTGGGACTGGCTCTGCTGTACCTGCCCATGTTGGTAACGGCCAACTTGTGAAGGATGCCAACCTATCCTCATGGTTGAAGATATGTATTATTATGTGATCTTGGGAATACCTGGCACTGTAAGAAATGCTAAATGCCTAGCACAGTGGTGCTAGAAGCCTTCTAAATAAGTACAGACTTATCAGATATGGACTAACCAATATGTTATGAACAACTATATTATTTTATTGATCATGAGAGAATGAATTGTTTAAATGCATTATAAAAAGTTACAAGCTCTCATGAAAGGAAGTTTATGATGAAAAGAAAAGCTGTTCTTTAAAGATAAAAGTTTCTAAAGTTCTGTTGTGCTTTAAAGATAAAGTTTTTTATGAAAGTTCAAATTTATGTTAAAAAGTCATCAGATATTTGTTCTTTAAGAAACATTAAGTTTTATGATTATGAAAGTTATAATATTTTATGAGAAGAAGTTTATAAAGAAAAGTTTTCTTATTTGTTAAGATGTTTATAATTAAAGATAAAGTTACCAATTATCTGATTTAAGTCAAAATGATTATTTTGTAATAAAACTATATATATATATATATATATATATATATATATATATATATATGATTTTAAACAATCAATATTATATTTGGCGACTTAGTAAGAAATAAAAGAAATTCAGCCTGAAAGGTTTTGGTAATATTATTCTGATAAGAAAAATGAGAACAATTATTCTCCTATGAAAAACGTATAAGTTATTATTATGAATAGTATGAAATATTGTGCATGAAAAGATGTTATCCTATTTGAATAATCGTAAAATGAAATAATTTGATTTACATGCATTCTTATTAAATTCTTATGTACCTTACCCTTATTGAGCTGTGTATCTCACCCCTTCCACTCTTTCAGTCAATATGTTTTATTTTGGAGCAGAGGGAGCCTGAGTTGAGTTTTGGAAGGAGCTGGTTTTAGTTTTAAAAGTATAGATCCCAAACTAGCCATTTGATGTGTTATGTGAAATTTAGAACATGAGTAACTGGTAGATTATGTTATTCTTTGAATATAGTGTAGATACTCTAAATATCAAGTGAAAATTTACACAAAGAAGTAAAGACACAAGAATGAAAAGAAAGAGGGAAGTTTTTGTTAAAAGTTTAGTTGGTTCTTGTTAATATCAGGTTTAAGCTTGATATTAGCATGCCGGTCATGGTCACAAATCCAGGCATTGGGTTCGGGACGTGACATGTGTTCCTTAATTCAAGTATTTTTTTTTCATCATTTTGTTTACAACACTAAGTACTTTTAATTAATGATGATTGTTGTTGACCTTATTTGGGGAAAATTAGGTTATAATATGTCCATGTTTTATGTTGTTATCAAATTTTAGTTTATTTTATCAAAAAAAAAAAAGTTTGTTTGGAAATAAAAGGATAGTCTAGACAATATGATAAAAAACAGTTAGCGCAGTTAAAGAAGATGATTTCTATGCAATTTCCTAATTTAATTGTTTGTAAATATCTTGAGTAACAAATTAGCGACAAATTGTTATGTCATTGTTAAATGATGTTCTTAGATGCTTGAGTGATTATTTTAAGCGTTTATGAATATTTTATATTGCTCTTCATCTTTCATATCCATCTTCCATATCTCATTAGTGTATTCTTTGAGATTTTTAAGAAAAGAAAAAATCAATTTTGTGTTTAAAATTATTTATTTATCTATTCATTTTTCACATGTTGGATTAGATTATAACAGTATTAACACAATACTTCTTTTTTTTACAAACATTTTTCTCTACTTTTTTCCCCCTTGGAATTGTACTCATAGTTTTTTTTTTTTAAGGAAAAAGAGTTACAATCATATAAAGCTATAACCAAAACTTTTGCTTGGGAACAGTAACATATTTCTATTGCGTTACTTTAAAACCTTATTAAAAATTTTGAATTTGATTACGCATTGTATATTTGGCTTGATCACATCACATTTGATATATTTTACATATTCAAGAAAAGGAGTTTGACTTGATTGAGTTTATTATTCCATTTATTTTTTTTATTTTGAATTGTTGAAAAATTAATATTTTCACAAACTTACCTTTTGAATTCCTGAGAATTTTTTTTTTTTCATTTTGGTACTACGGAAATTATATATATATATATATATATATATATATATATATATATATATTACATTTGTGATTATCCCTATAATAAATGAAAATATGATTATGAAATACATTACTATTTATTAAATTAGTCCAAATTGCAAAAAATAAATTTAATGAGACCGCCCTAAAAATATCATCCGCGGGTTCACGACTAGTCTATATATTACTAAAAGCTGAAGCGTGGCATTCATTGATAGTAAACTCCTGTTGCGCCACCTCATCGTCAAGTCATTCGCCACATAATTATTATTTATTATTTATTCCTTTTTTTTTTACAAAAAAATATATAAATAGATTATTGACTTTACATATTCATCTTTGACAGTTTTAACATCTATATATATTTCTTTTTTATTTCCAATTTTCCTATATTTTTTTTTACATACACTTATTTTTAAATGCACTTTTTTCAACATTTCTTCTTCCTTTTCCTTTTCATCTCCCCACTACCATCTACTTTAATATAGCTATTCATCTTCCTTTATTTGTCTCTTCTTATCCATTCTCTCTTACTGTAAATTTGTCACTCTTTTCATTTCTTTGCATAATTTTCTCTCACAAAAGGTTCTCTCTCTCTCTCTCTCTCTCTCTCTCTCTCAATGTTTAGGTGGATTTTTATTTTTTATTGCATTTCCGCTTTAGGTTGATAAATTTTTGTGTTTTTAAGAACTATAATTTAGGTTGATACAATTTAGTTTTGTGTTTTAAGTTATTATTATTATTATTATTATTTTGCTCTTTGATTGTTAAATTTTATCCGATTACATTATGAAGAATTAAAGATAGTAGATAAAAATAAAATAGTATTCCATTACATACCATAATTTGGATAATTTAATGTTTATTGTTATATCTTTTATTTTTTTTCTTCTCTTTTATTTTACTCAATATTGAAATTCAACCACATCCTCCTTATCATTAAATTATTTATATTTTCTCTCTCTCTTTTTGTTTTAAAAAATAAAAAATGTAATTTTTTATTGTGCTCATCAAATTGTACTCATTTTTTTTTTAACATTTATACTTTCTCCTTCTCTTTACCTTTTCATCTCTCCAAACATTCTATCTTGATATCACTCCTCTTTCCTTTTATCTTCCTTTATTTTGTTTCTTTTTATTATCATCCTCTTAGTATAAATTTGTCATTCACTCTTCCATTCTTTACATAATTTTCTCTCACAAAAAAGTGGTTATTTCCCACTCTTTCTCCCTCAATTTTTTGGTGGATTTTTATTTCTATTTTTCTTGCATCTCTATTTTAGCTTGATAAAGTTTTGTATTCTTTAGAACTCTATTTTGGTTGATGGGATTTAGTTTTGTGTTTTAAGTTTTTATATTTTTATGACTTTGATTGTTAAATATTATCATATTGCATTATAAATAATTAAAAATAGTATATAAGAATGTACTATTATTATATTACATAAAATTATTTGAATAAGTTAGTATTTATTGTTATGTATTTTATTTTTATTTTTTTCTCATATCATATTATTTAACATTTAAATTCAGCCATATCCCCCATAAAAATAAAAATAAAAATAAAAAACCTTTGACATACCACTAACATAACTACATCTATAACTATTTAAGCCATCCATAATATCTATTTCTTATTAATAACCAAAAAATTTACAACTAGCAAGGGAACATACAAAGTACTAAAGAATAAATGAATGAAGAAAAAAAGAAATGAAATCAAACGTCGATTAATAACTGTTATTTGGAAAATAAAAAAGGTGGTAAAGAGGAGTAAGAAATAAAATAAAGATGACTATACAGAAGACATTAAAAACTTTATAGTGCAATAAAATCAACAATTAAATATAATAAAACAAAATTTAAACTTAAAACTAATCAAACTCTAACTATGGAAATTATGTGTGTGTGTGTGTGTGTGTGTGTGTATATATATATATATATATATATAAAATCATAATCTTCATACACCATGACTTAAAAAAAATTATTGAATAGTTCTACCTCTCATTTAATGTCTATTTTATACAAATCATCAACCAATAAATATATGATAATGGTAAAAAATGTTTTAGATAAGATTATGAAAAATATGATAAAACTATTTTTTTAATAAATATTTATAAAGTCTAGGGACTAAAATAGTATTTTATCTAAAAAATTATCACGCGCAACGTGCGGGTCTGTGACTAGTATATCTAAAAGTTAAAGCGTAGCATTTATTGTTGTTATGCTTATGTTGAGTCATATTAGCAACCGCATCATCCACCTATTTACAACTCTCACTCTTTTATTTTTAACTATTTTTTTTCTTATTAATTCCCAACTTATCGTTACACTCTCTCTAACATCTCTCCTCCATTTTATTTTTAGGGAGAACCAATTATCTTCAACAAATTTTAGAGAATAAATTAAATTATCCATAATTACGAAAATACTTATCTATTTCCAACGCATCGCATGAATCTGCAATTAGTAATAATAAATTAAAACAAGTCAATATCTATATCTAATGTTTTGATTTGAGTCTTTTCATTAATCTTCAATTCTGAGTAGGCGGTTATGTGCCAAATAAACTTACAGTCTTTACAACTCGTTCAATAAAAAATGCCATGTACATTTAAAATACAATAAAAAATGCCATGTACATTTAAAATACAAGCTAAATTTCATTTTACATTCATTTTTAAATTAAAAAAAATTCAGTTTAAAGATCTAATAAAATCAATTTTAAATAACATTTAATGGTTTTTTTTATTAGAATATTAGAAAAAACCAAGAATCTCTCTCTCTCTCTCTCTCTCAAATTTGGTGGTGGGCAATAACGTAATCGGTTAGATTATGAACCATTGGATGAAGGGACTAACAAGATGGCGTGGGTGTTGTTGATAACGGTGAATACCAATGAGATTGCATAGTGTCATAACTTGTATGACTCATCACCACACAGCTTGGTTCATTTACAGCCTTAATTAGGTAATTAGGTGTGATTGGTGTCAATTTAAAGTAGGGAATTGTAGTGAATCATTGTTGTTGGTCATCAACAAATTATTGATCAATTGAAAAATAAAAAAGTTTAGTGCTAGAACATAAATAAATAAACATGGGGACTTTATCCCTTCATTTGTAATGACTAAAAGAGGACAGAAGGGAAGATGAGGGAAAAGAAGGAAGAGGTTGATTTTTCATTACTGTTTAATGTGAGAGATGAAATAGAGCAAGAGTAAAGCAGACAAAATAAAAGTGAAGGATACAAAATTCACCTATGCACACATTTAATGATCCCCCAATTTGGGTGGAAATGGAGAGAAAATCGCAATGAAGATGTTCAGCTGCCATTTTTGACTTTTAATATCTTAAAAAATTAAGATAGTAGATTATTTGTACTGTATTGGTTAATACACGTGTATTTAAATTTAACTGAAAAACCTAATATACTATATGATGATGCAAGAAATCAGCAGTTGAGCTCCTCGTCGTAGCGGATGGATGAAGCTGTGATTGGTGTTGTCTCTGTTGGAGGAAAACCTGCAAAATGAACTGGGTGGAAGAGTAACACGCCGGTGTGGCGTCAGCCAAACCGCCATCGATGCTTAAGTCAGTAAAAGAGAAAGATTTTAGAGAGAATTAACTGCAAAATGATTTTCGTAGAGTATTTGTGTGTACGTTTAACTTCTGTTACTTTCTCTTTTATAGTTGTGTGCCTCATTAATGAGTGATGAATAGTTGTATTTATGCTCAATGGCTAGTGCGTTACAGAATTTTTGTCTGAAATTCACAGCTCATTCTATGACCGTTCCTCCGTCCGTTACGTTTTGTCATTACTGAGCATAATAAATGCATGTCGTCTTCTCTCGGTTAATGACGATCTTAGCTAAATGACGATTATAAATTTCTGGCTCGTCACTACACTTAAACAATTTGTACTAAGTTTTGCTGTGAAACATTTCTATGTAAACCAAAGAAAAGAAAGATGAACTTTTTTTTTTCTTCTCTTATTCTTTCTCTTTCTCTCTCTATTTTTATATATATTCTTTTTCCTTGCTCTTTTCTTTCCCTCCACTTGATAAAATCTAGAAGAATAAAACTACCTTCAAGGATGGAAGTACTTAATTTTCTTAAAGGGAACAGACTGTATCCAACCCTTTTTTTCTCTATGCCACATTAATTTATTTGAGCTTGTAAAATTCCTTCCAAAAAATATATATAAAATTCGATTGTAGAAAGTAAGTGCTACAAACGAAAGTATTTAGCTCAAAGATGCATTAGTCATACACTCATACTCATACAGTAACATCTCTGCTACGCATAATTTTGGCTACAAAAACCCATCAATTATTTCAACATACAAAACTAAAGCAAAGGCAAAGTAGTTAAAGAGTGTTGACATTACAAAGACACAGAGAGCCTCTGTCTCTGCATAAGTACTTGTCGTAAACTTGTAACATCAAAGAAGGGTGGAAGGGTGGGATGCGATCATATCAGCTCTAATGCACAGAATCCGATATAAATAAATAAAAAAATAAAAAAAAAATCAAAGAAGAAGGGAGACCCCAAATGAAATAGTGGAGATCATAAGGCCCAACAAAGCCAAGTGCCCATATTTCCCTATGGTTTGTGCTTCTGGGGATCGCCTGTATTACATGCAGCAGCTGCATGTAGAAGTTTTTCGTAGAATAGCCTTTGAAGTAGAAAAAGCGAGTCGCAGTGTAAAGTACACCAAGCATAGCGCAAGTGCAAGGATGCCTTAACCCTCCTAATATCATTAACATGAAAAACATGGGCATCATCTCTAGCGAGTGCTGATGTGATGTCCTTTCTGCACCCAATTAATTTAACATTATTATAAATCAGCAACACCCAATTTTGTTCACATCTCAATTGTTATTTTGATCATTTTTTTTTCATTTTTAGTGTGTGTTTGGCAAAAATAATTTTTACCAGCTTATTTTATTATTTAGTTTATTTTTGCTACTATTTATGGACTCCACTACACTTTTTGGTACTATTTATAGGTTCTACTATACTATTTCAACTAACTTTTACCTTTATCTACAGTATTTTCAGTAAAAAGTTTTCAATTTCAGTAAAATAAGCGAATTCTAAACAGACCTTAAGTCTGTTAACTTTTGATAACACTACTATTTTAGTCATTCTGTTAATTATTGGGTCTTGGGGTCCACCCCTTATGAGGGAGAGGAAACATGCATCTGCTGCATGCAGAAGTTTTTCGTAGAATAGCCTTTGAAGTAGAAAAAGCGAGTCACAGTGTAAAGTACACCAAGCATAGCGCAAGTGCAGGGATGCCCTAACCCTCCTAATATCATTAACATGAAAAACATGGGCATCATCTCTAGCGGGTGCTGATGTGATGTCCTTTCTGCACCCAATTAATTTAACATTATTATAAATCAGCAACACCCAATTTTGTTCACATCTCAATTTTTTTTTTTATATTTTTTTTTTTTTTTTTTTTTTTTTTCATTTTTAGTGTGTTTGGCAAAAATAATTTTTACCAGCTTATTTTATTATTCAGTTTATTTTTGCTACTATTTATGGACTCTACTATACTTTTTGGTACCATTTATAGGTTCTACTATACTATTTCAACTAATTTTTACTTTTATTTATAGTATTTTCAGCAAAAAATTTTCAATTTCAGTAAAATAAGTAAATTATAAACAGACCCTAAGCCTGTTAACTTTTGATAACACTACTATTTTAGTCATTCTGTTAATTATTAGTTCTTTTTTGCTATTTATGTAATTTTCACTGACAATTTCGTTAAGTAGCTAGTTTTGCTACATAGCTTCATTTGGAACTTGAATCTCAATTTATATATAAATAAATAAATAAATAAATTTTATGGAACTCGTCTCTGAAACTTTAGTAGTTCCTTGGAACTCGCTCTTATAGACCCTAGTTTCAAATGAGGTTTCATACCGAAATAGTTTTGTTTGGGGCTACTTAATAAAATTGTACAAGAAAATCAAATAAATAATAGTTTTGTTTGAGGGCTACTTAATGAAATTGTACATGAGAATCAAATAAATAAGAAAGAACTCCCCATCACTGTCTTAAAAGCTCATTAATTTCTCTAGCATTGAACAAATAATTGAAGTATAGAAAATGGGAAAAACCTGAACACAGTTGAAGAGCTTGGCATCTTTGTTTTCAGATTCCAAAGCATAAAGAGTTGGGTAGGGGACGTTGAACCTATCTTTTTTACAATTTCAATAAGAGATTACTACTCCACGGGATAACAATGAAAACACAATGATTAAAAAGAATTGAGAAAAATTGAAATAATGGAGCACTTACCTTTTGCGGGCTTTGCCAACTTGGGCAGCCATCCATAAGTTAAAAAGGCAATAGAAAACGAGAACAAAAGCCACATAGCCGAATTCCTTGGACAACAACAATTCCACTACAGCCAATTTTTGTTTTTTTTTTTCAGATTTCAGACCACAATTCCAAACCCAGAAGATGCTAAATTGTTATACATTATACGGTTAATACCTATACTTTAATAATTATACTATAGTAACTAGATAAATGATATTGACTTTTGACTTTCAAAAATCTTCGTGGATAAAAATGGCCTTTCCATGGGCTTTAATTCTTGGAGCAGGGATTTCTATTTTCTAGTTTGTTCCGCTACTTCTTCTCCAAGGCAGGTATTATACAATTGCAAAGCAAGTGCTTTATTAGAGAGTTTGGACCACCCAATAATAGTAAATTCAAACTAGTCAACACCTATATATAATAGTTTTGATTTGGTTTCTAAAAAAAAAAAGTTTTGATTTGAGTCATTTCGTTAATCTTCATTGTGACAAATAAACTTACAGTATTTATAATTCATCCAATAAAACCATGTCATGTCATTTAAAATAAAAGCTAAACTTCTTTTATACTAAATTTTAAATTTAAAAAATAGTTTTAGGATCTAATAAAATCATTTTTAAATAATAGTTAATGATTTTTTTATTAGAATATTTTAAAAAAGGAAGAATCTCTGTCTCTCTCTCTCTCTAAAATTGGGTGGTGGGCAATAATGTCATAGGGTGGATCACGAACTGTTGGATGAAAAGACTGATGGACCTAATGGCGTAGGTGCTGTGGATAATAGTGAACACCGATGAAACTGCGTCACATTAAAACTTGTATGACTAGTCACTATATTTGGGCCTCGTGCTGAGTGAGTAAGGGACTAAGGCATTGCCACAATCTTGGATGTGGGTTGAGTGTGGTTGGAGGGTTGTCAACCAATTAAGTTTTATCAATGTAGTGAGTATTTAAATTTGGCCCAATGATGAAAGTAAATTGTTCAAGTTCCGCTAGAGCTTGAAACAAACTTATAAATAATGTTTAAGCTTGAGTTAGTAAAAAAATCTAAAAGCTGAAACTTGGCTTCACTAGCTTGATTTATTAATCAAGTTGAGTTGAGCTCAATATTAAGCTCAAACTTGAGCCCAATAGTAAGCTTTTGAGCTTGATATCCAACACAAGTTCATTATCAAGTTCATATCAAGCTTATCATCAAAATTATTTGATTTGATCCCAACTCTCAATTACTTAAAGTCATAGTAAGATATGATTTTAATTGCCAAGCTTATTGTCAAACTCATAAATAAGCCTAGACTCAGCTTGTTTTGCAATGAGCTTTAACATTCATGAATTTGTTTGTGAATACTTTTTTTTTGCTTGGGCTTGACTCGTTTATTAAACAAGCCTAAAATTAAGGCTCAAGCTTAGTTTGTTTATAAATAAATAAACATGGATGAACTTATGAACAACTTGGTTCATTTACAATTCTAGTTGGGTGATTGTGTGCGATTGGTGCCAATTTAAAGCTTGGAATCCAATCTTGGATATGGGTTTTTGGAAGCTAATTCATTTGACAAATCTAGTGGGGTTTTCAGATGTGTTGGGTACTCTATAACGGTCAAGTTTCTTGATTTACAGGTCCTTGTAATAGAATAAAAACATATTGGTGTCTTAATTTGCTGAGATATATTTGCTACTATGAATCAAGTTAATTACAATGAGTACTCTTTGTTTTTTTTTTTTTTTTGACATGTTGTTCCATGCAGGTTTTTGTAATTGATTTGATGAAAATAAACTCTGAAACTCAAGAATATAGTCTTCAATAGAGTCTTACTATGTCATAAGGAACTACAAGAGCTTTAGTTGAATTTGGAAGCAATGATACGGGGATTGGTGGCGGTGGCTTTGGATGTCTATGGTGGATGGTAGTGTTTTGGTATGCAAGCTCAATAGGAGCAAAAGAGGTAAAAGAAAATAAAGAGAAAAAGGAAAAAGAATACAACAAAACATTTTTTTAATACTAAAAAGCATTAAAAAACATATAACTGATATAAGAATAGTTTTTATGATGTAATTAGGACGGTGTAGTTTTGAACTAAGGTGATGTATTAATAATTTGCTCTTATAATTACAGTAAAAAAAAATTGCTCTTATAATTAGGATGGATGTATTTCCTTATACATACAAAGGAGGGATCTCATAGCCGCCATAGCAGCTTTTACATCATTAGCACATAATGCAAAACCCATTATCTATGTTTCACTATAATTTATTTCAGTCCTCTAATTCTGCTTTTGTTTATTTCAGTCCTTTAATTTTGCTTTTATTCATTTTAATCCTCTAAGTTTTAAGTTTATTTAATTAAGGTCTCTCCATTTACTTTTGTTAAATGTTGTAGTTAATTGTCTAAATTTTTATTTTTATTTTGTCAAAATTTATTAAAAATCCAATTAATGATAGAAAAATATTTTCTAGAATTTTTTTATTAAAAAAATTAATGAAAATTGATGAAGAAACCTTAATTAAATAAACTTGAAACTTAAATGACTGGAATGAATTCTAATGAAACTTAGAGGGTGGATAAATTTTGCATTTTAGCTTATAATTTCTATATGAGAATATTTTGAAACATCTAAAAAAAAAAAAAAAAATCCACACGATTAAGAATCTCTTTCTTCACTTTCTTCTTACTTAGCTATGAAGTTATTTTGGTTTTTGTCTTTTACTTACACTCCTAACACGAACATGAGTTATTATTGAGTACTCTAGGAGTATATTTCCCCTCTCTCACATAGGAGTGTGTGTCACCCATCATGAGGCTCATCCCCATGTAAGAGGGAGAGAGTATACTCCCGGACTACCTAATAAAATTCCCACAAGCAGTGCCCTTCCAAAATTTTCCAAATGGCCTAATTTTGGACGTTGTTGGGGTATTTTAATTTAAAAATAAATGATATTTTCAATTTATTTCTCCATTAATTATATAGTCAAATTTTGACTATGAATTTTTACTTGTTGAGCGTTAAAATTTAGGGAAGCTATGTATTTAGTCCCTATCCTTTACATCATTTTTCAATTTGGTCTCCAATATTTCAATTGTATTAATTTGGTCCTTAACCTTTTAGTGTTATGTCAATTTAGTCTCTACTGTTATCTCTTGGATGGAAATTGCTGACTTGACTAACGACTAGTATAAAAAATTTGTTTCCGTTGTTGATGTGGCAATAAACTACCTTTTTTTTCGTTACTATGTCAGCAATTTTCATACAGGAGATAATGGTAAGGATTAAATTGATATGACATCAAAAGGTTATGGACCAAATTAACACAATTGAAAATTCAAAGACCAAATAAAAATATATTGTAAATGATAAGGACCAAATACGTAATTTACCCTAAAATTTTAATTGAGATTTATAACCATATTAAACTCGTATTTTTATGTCCATTATTTCATATTTATTTGACTCATTTATTCTTTTTGCAACTCACTAATTCACTAAAAATATAAATAGGTTCTCTTTCTCCACTTATTAGAGATATACAACATTTTTTTATAGGAGAGATATACAACATTAGTCCAGTCACTAATTGTTAGAAAGGCTTCTTGTCATTCTTTGTATTCTTTAATATCATCCTTTACAAAAAAAAAAAAAAAAAAAAAAAAAAAAATCTATGCTACCTATTGTGAGAGACTGTGACCTTGACCCATTTGTTTCATTAGACCACACTTACGTGAATGAGTGAGATCATGTTAATTCTCTCAAAATGACAATTAGACTGATGAGACTGTCCCCCTTAGATCTAGAATTTTACATTCGGAGTCATCACTTATTTTGATAGAAAAGAATTCATCATTTTATTGATTGAAAAATTATGCAATTACATTTGATAGAAAAGTAAAAGGAAATACATTGTCTTGGTCCTAGATACAATCTAAGAAAATATGAGGCTTTGATTCCTAATTACATTATAAAAGCTGAAAATTACATGATAAAGCCTAGTATACAAATCACTGATCTAAGATTGAAGCTTAAATTATGAAATGGAAAGGTGTTAGCACCCACCCCACCCAATGAACTAGTTTTTTAGAATATGATGGCCATGAGTTCATGTCTTGCAATCAAAGCATCCGAACATATCATGGAAACAGCTAAACAACATGTTATTTTTTGAAACATGTATCAAAAGATTAGGGTTTTTAGAAAAAAATAGATTTGAGCATGTGAGTTTATTTTATAAACCCTAGGTAGATTAAGCATGTTCAAAAGTTTATCCCATATCATCAACCACAAACATTATGGCATATCACAGATCTAAGGTTTTGAGATCCAAATTTCTCAAGTCAGAGGTTTATACCTACATGTAATGTTGGATTAAGTAGTGGTCTTGAATGTGAGTGCAATACGTTCTTCTTTCAAGTTTGGAATTTTGACAATGCTTCGAGATGATTTGACTCATTGGTTCGAATCAATCCTTGATGAGGATTGGGGTAGCACCTCCTTCCTTGGATCAAATCTTCGATGGGTGGTGTCTCCTTGGATCGGACCTTCAACGGGCAACACTTCCTTGGATTGAATCTTGGATCAGCAACACCTCCTTCGATTAGATGAATTTTTAATTGAAAAGAAAGAATATAATTAAAAAAAAAAATTGTTTCTAATAAAGGTAATAGTTCAAATTCCTTATGTAATAATTTATTATTGTTTTATAAAAAGTATGTATATAAGTAGTTAAATTTAGATACAATTATATATAAACTTTATAGTTTGATATTGTTTTCAAGTTAAAAATTAAAGTTTTAGATGCACAAATGGATCTTATATGGTTTATAATTAGTCATTTTATGTCTAAGCAAAAACAAAAAAAAAGTCATTTTATGAGTTTAAAAAAGGACATACACATATATGTACTACAAAACACGCAGGTCTTAGGCCGCATTTTTGCAAATACGGCTACACACGGGCTAAAGCCGCATTTTTAAAAAACGCGGCTTAAAGAAAACAACAAAAGCTGCGTTTTAAACATGCAGCCATACAACGCGTCTAAAGCCGCGTCTTCTTTAAACTATCATTGGCAAAAAAAATTTATATTACAAACAAAAAAAAACTTTGATTATGCAAATCCGAATTACTTATGTTTTACTTGTAGTCAACGTCTTCTTTGGGTCTTCGTTGTCATTCGTCCACCTCTTTTTTTCCACTTTGGATACTTTGTACGTCCTTGTGCTTTTAATGATCGTTGTCCAGACATTTCCTTCATTGCTAAGTTCTCTCTCTCTTTAGTGGGAACACATGCATTATTCTATGGTAAGTTCTGTATTTTTGCAAATTGACTGACTATACAGAGAGATCACCAAGGCAAGGAGAAATGGAGAATACAAATGTCAAGAAGGAAGAAGTTGCTGGTAGAAGCTTGATAGACAAGGTGTTCTCTTGGTCTTTCAGGGATGTTCGCAATAAAGATCTTTACAAAAATCATGTTGGTGTGTTTTCCTTTAGTCGTAATTCATAATGTTGTTATGTTATTGATAATTCTACCCAAAAAAAAAAAGATTTATGTTATTAAGCATAATATATGCATATAGCAAGTTTTTATTATTTTAAAAAAGTAAAGTTGAAAGGAAAAGCACTCATATTCAGAATGGTGTATCTCAAAGTCCTAGAGTTTTAACTTTTAAGAAGTGTAATTTAGGTGCCATTAACGTATTGTAATTTGTAGGTGTTACTTAATTTACATTCGTTTTGAGTATATTTACACTTATTTTGAGTCTGACAGCTACTTCAATGGGATCTATTATTCTGATCGGGGGTGAAATTGCCAAATTCCATCATGCTCGGCACCAATGAGCGTTTGAGAGTAAAAAGAACTTCGCCATTTTTGATTGAGCCTGTAAAGTTGTGAATTACAACTATATTTTATGTTGACTTTAATTCCGTGTGAAATTTGATTGTAATTCTGTTCAATCATTTTCTTATATTTTTGTGGGATTTAATGTAAGGGTTGTGTGTAGGGATAACAATTTTTGCCCGACCTGCGGGTACCTAGCCCAACCTGACCCTAATGGGTCGGATTTTACCCGGCTCGATAAAGAATAGGGCCGGGTTTGGGTTTAAAAAAAAACCCCGAAGTGGCTCCGGGTTTTGAGAAAAACCCAGCCCGAACCCGGCCCCGCCCCAACCCGACCCGCTTACTTTAGCTAAAATTACCAAAAAACCTAACTATTTATATATATCTAACCCTAACTCAGCAGCCGCCCCTCTTCTCTCATTCTACCCTATTGCTAAAATTACCAAAGTCTCACTCTTTTCTCAATCTACCCTCACTTAGCATAGCAGCCGTCCCTCTCTGCCTCTCACGCCTCAACCTTAGTTTCCAATTTCCACTCGCACTCTCAATCTTAACTCAAGCGATCATTGATCAAGCCCCTCTCAAGTCCTCCCTCAAGCGACCAAGAAAATCCTCACCGACAAGCCCAACCACAATCAAGCATCAAGCACCTCGCCGACAAGCCAAAACTCTCAAAATCACGAAAATCTCCACAACCACCGTGAACTACCCCTCACCCTTTACAGACCCACAACCGGATGGGTTTGGGTTTTTTTATTTTCGTCTTTTTGTGAGCAAAATTTGGGTTTGGGTTTTGTTTTTGGAGCCAAATTTTTTGTTGTTTTCTTTTTTTTTTTTGGTGTTTTGTTTGTGGGATTTTCAGATTTGCTTTCTAGATTTGCAAAATTTCTAGGTTTGTTTGATCTTGGTTCCGTTTGAATGCCAAGAAAATGTTGTTCTGTGATGATTTGTGATTTTGGATGTTTACCATTTTCTTTGTTTGTGATTTTGGGCAGGGGCCCGTGGGCCTCGCAGGCTCCGACGGGGCGGGTTTGGGTTCGACAAAAAAACCCGTTTATTAAACGGGCCGGGTTCGGATTATGGGTATAGGACTGTGGGTCGGGTTTGGGTATAAAGAAACCCGGCCTGAACCCGATCCGTTGCCATTTTTAGTTGTGTGTGAGAGTTTGGTGAAGATTCTATGAAGAAGAGGACTCGCGATTGGCTCGCGACTGCCAACCCTTGAAACAAACCACGTGAGAAGCACGTGATGAAATTTGAAGAGTCTTTGACAGACTAGATTTCTCGAGTCATTAGCTACTCAGGCGAAGTCACAAGTGACCAGCGAAACTCTTTACCTGATTATTTTTTAGCGTGCCTTTTCTCATACCTTTACCAACACTATATAAACCCTCATTACCCATGAAATGTAAGAAGAAAAAAGAGTATTCACAAGAAACTTTTGAGAGAGAAAACCCTAACCAAATACTTGAGAGTTTGAGATTGTTTTACCCATAATCCTCTACATCATTTCTCTAGAGTTTCCTTTTACTCCTACCTCTCCATTTACACATCCTTGAGAGGTTCTTAGCCCAGACACTTACCTCGCTAAAAGAAGCTCCTAAAACAACAAGAAGGTAAATACTCCCCCTAACAAGATGAAACACAACTACCTCTTACAAAGGCATGTATTTTTCCCCCTAATATGTAGAATCTTAAAAAGAAACCATATATTCTCCACAATTTCTCCCCATTTTTGTCATGATTGACAAAAGGTACAAGAAGCTAGAAAGCTTCGCCCGAGAAACATAAAGATGATCAAGGATGATCAAGGAATCCATATAAATGCATCAATGTAATGAAACAAGATGCTATGGCTGAAAAAATAAAAGAAATATGCAAAACAAGTGAAAAACAATGCATGCAAGAGGATCTTGACAGAGCAAGAAGCTGTCAAGTAGTTATCGAGCAGAAGCCAACCTTGATGGATCGAGAATCTGTTGAGGATCAATCGGCTAGACAGAAAGTTTCTCGATGGATCGAGAAGAAGCTATCGAGGCAAAGTCCAGAAAGTCTAGAAATCATAACTGCTTGACGGGGATTATCACCTTCGAGGTACGTCCTATAACTCCCACATCTCCTAGAAGGCACGCTTGCCATCATATATAAAGCATTTTGATTCTTTTTGCTTTTATTTTTCTTTGCATATTTTCTTTTGTAAAGCATATCATGCATGGGCATGTAAGAGAGAGAAAAGAAATACCCAATTATGTTAAACTTTTGACATTGCACTTTTGATATGCTGAAGTATACATATATCATTTCATGATTGGCGGGCAACAGTAGTGAGATGATTATTTATGCCTTTCTCTTAGGATTTTTTAGTCCTTCCTGTCAAAAAGAATGATACGAGTGTTAAGTACAAAAGATTACTTAATCTTACTTATCACAAACATGAGCCATAATACTCACTTGCTTAGTTGTGCATAGATATGCTGATCTAAACTACAAAAGATACAAAGTTTAGAAAATTTTGTTTCAATGGCCATCTAAGGCACACAAGTACCAATGTTCACAAAACACACACTATTTTTGTATTTTTCTGCTTTTTCTCATTTTATTTTGAAAAATAAACAAAATATAGACTAAACAACCAAACAAAAACAGATAAACAACATGAAGGCATGAAAGATAGATGCAGATGCATGAAAGCATGATTCCAAGATTAGATAAAAAATCAAGCAAGGAGAGTCCTACTTTAGATAGAAAGAATTAAAGTAAAGGTCAAACAGAAAAGACAATTAAGTCTTAGGCTCCTTTCTCACCCACACAGCACGAGTCTTTGGCCGTGAAGATGAAAAGACACGTGTTCTAGTATGTCTATTAAAGGACATAGAAGAATTAGAATTCTCTTGAAATTGAGTTAAAAAACTCAAAACTTTTAATAACTCTCCAAACAAGGTGTAGGTCATTGAGAGGAAACTTGTGACCGTTTGGACACTTGCTTTTGAGGATACAGTTTAAAACAATTAGGACGAATGTGTCCAGAAACACCACAATGGTGATAAACATGAGGTCTAACAAAGGATTTAGACAAATCAATTATGAGCTTCATACTTTTATTACCTTTCTCAGATTGGGGCACAAAGACAGTTCTTGATCCAGAAGCCATGGAAGAGGAGGGGCCGGAGGAAACAACATATCCTAAGTTAGTCTTATCAGAACTAGGTTTTTGAGCACTCAATACCTCATCAAGCTTTGCACTAGACATCCTCTCTATTTGAGTTCTAGTTTGACTAAGTTCAATCCTGAGATTCTTGACCTTCTCTTCTAATGACGTGTTCTCCACAATAAGAGTCTCAATTAACCTTGTAGTCTCATCTAGTTTCACTAACAGTTCAACTTTTTTAGTTTTTACCCCATTAAGCTTTTTCTACAAAGACGAGAAGTCTTTTAAGATCTTTTAAATTTAGTGCATAGCTTATCATAGGCTTCCTGAAGGGTCAACTTCTTGGATACTTCATCATCAGAAGAATTCGCACTATCACTAGCACTCTCCATAATCACCTTATCAGTTGTGGCAGCAAAAGCCATAAAATGACCATATTCATCCACATATTTATCAGAAGAGTCATGCTTAGTATCATTCCTAGTATCATTCCAAGTAGCAACCAACCCTTTATCTTTTGATTTCTTGGCCTTTTCCTTCATAAGATAGTTTGGACACTCTATCCTTATATGAACAAAACCTTTACACTTATGGCATTGGATGTGGAGTTTCTCATTCTTGCCATTCCTAGAGGATTTAGATTTCCTAGGAGGTTTTTCCTTATCATTTTTTCTATATTGAAGAAGCTTGATAATCTCATCAGCTATAAAGGTTAGATCCTCATCTTTATCATCATCATTTTCATCTTTACCTTCATCTTCATCTTCAAAGTCATCAATTTCTTCTTCTATACCCTTAAGAGCCAAATTTTTACTTTTTCCACATTTTCCCATTAAACATAATCCCATCTCATAGGTTTGAAGGTTCCCTACAAGCTCAGTCAAAAGAATTTGATCAATGTCCTTCACTTCTTCAATGTTAGTGATCTTGGCATGGAATCTTTCAGGTAGAGACCTAAAAAATTTTCTAACAATTTTGGGTTCCGCAATAGATTCTCCAAGATTGAAGGCAGAATTCACAATATCCTTGAGTTTAGCATAGAACTCATCAAAGGTCTCATCCTCATTTCTTCAAACTACTAGTGAAGCTTTGAAGCTTCACAGTCTTTATTGCCTTGGTACCTCCATAGGTGGTCTTAAGAATGGTCTATACTTCCTTCGCAACTTCCGTAGATGATATTTTCTTGAATTCCTCATTGGTCACCCCACAAAACAAAGCATTCAAGGCCCTACTGTTGAAATTTGCTGCTATGATTGTTGTTTCATCCTAATCCATCGGCGCTTCCTTTGGCTTAATCCAGCCAACTTCAACAGCTTGCCATACTTTTTCACCTAGAGCCTGCAAAGAAACTTTCATACAAACTTTCCAGTACGCATAATTAGTGCCATCAAATAGAGGAGGAATCAAAAGAGATTGTCTACGATCCATGACAACGGGGGTCAAGGATCACACTCAGGAAATTAATCCAATCAGAATATACCAGCTCTGATACCACTTGTTGAGAAATTTAGACCCCGGTTGATAGAATTAACAAGTTTTAAACCCAAGTTGCTAATTAGATTTATTATGAATAAACACTGTTAAACTAAACTGACATCAATATCATGTTAAAATCACGCACAACGGAAAAGTAAATAAGACAAGATATGTGACCCAGGAAAACCAATGAAATAGACTAGTTTCATAGTAAAAAAACCTGGAGGGAAACTTTCCCGAAAAGAAATCCACTAAAATAAAGAGAAGTTTCAAATTTAGTACAAAACCTTTGTCCCTAGACTTCACAATCCTCGTAGATGAACTTAAAGCAGAAACTTTCAACTGCTTCAGAATCTCTGAACTCTTCAATATATGAATGCCACCCTTTTGCACAGATTCTAGTACATGACTAACCAAAGATGCACGGCTCCCAGTACGTGACTAACTCACCAACTTGAAGAAAATGTTGGTTGCAAAGTTCTTCACTTCATTAATAATGAAGATCAAGAAGCACTTGGTTACAAAATCCTATGGTGTAAAGATGCAGTAGCTTCTTTCAGAGAGAATAAGACATCGATCGCCTTTTGCATGTGTTCTCATTTTATTCTCATGCGTGACGGTCTTTAAAATAAGCCTTATATATGTCTAAGGTTGTGAGAAAAAGAAACCTTACACATACATATCAATATAGGCTGAAAATCAGATTTGAAAATTTTAATTTCATAATTCTCGATAGATATAGCTATCGAGTAGCTGTCGAGTTTTAATGAATCAACACTTCTTCACTTGTTTCTTGGACAAATTTGCATGGCTTCAATACTAGACTTAAACTCTTGTTCCATGAAGTATTAAACTCATTCTAGATCTACCCAAATACAAGTAAAGTGCGTTTTGTCAAAGGATTAGCTAATTCTAAATGACACATGTTCCTAACATGATTCACACATGTCCTAATACCCTAGAACTCGAGATTCAACACATGTACATTATCAAATGCTTAAATCTACAAAAATCAAGAAAACAAATAGAAAGGTGGTTGGGGTTTGAACAAGTGGTCCCAAGTTGCCACGTGTATATTAAGATATGGGTAATGAGTTTATTTATTAAACTCATATCAAGCTTATTATCAAGACCATAAATGAGCTTAAGCTCGGCTTTTTTATATTGAGCCCTATTATATATGAGTCTGTTCGTGAACAATTATTTTTTTGCTTTGGTTGTGCTTGTTTATTAAACAAGCCTAAAAATAAGGCTCAAGCTTGGTATAAACAAGCAAACATGAATGAATTTTTTATTGAGCCAACCCAAGTTATTTATAAATGACTTAATTCATTTACAACCCTATTTAGGTCAAGAGCTTTGTAATTCAATTAATTGGGTTGAGTTGGACGATTCTGGGTTTGACCCAGCCAATTATAGGTCAAATTAAGTTCTGGTCAGAAACTTGTTGAACTAAAAAGAGTTGTGAAACTAATTAACCATACTTGGTTTTTGATGGATCAAGTCACCTTGATGTGACTCTTATTATTTTCACATGCAAAAAAATTAAAAAAATAATAATAATTTGAGCATATTCTTTTTGTCTTCCTTTCAATTCAAATATGAGAACAAAGGAATGAAGACAATAAAAAAAAAAAAAAAAGTTAAATGATACATAAATTCTACTATGTTGTAGTACATAACCAACATATCAAATTTTACTTAGAAAGACATAATCATGATAGGATCACACGTCACACATGAGCTGGATAGAATAGTATTTCTTTAACCCAAGAGATTTATATAAGTTTATAAGAGTTAAAAAAAAAATCTTATATAAAATAATTATCACTGAAAATATATTATCCATATTTTATGAAAAAATTTGACATATTTAATCTTTTTCAAAAATTAATAATTACATAATAATTTTTAGTATTTTTATGTAATATAGATGACTAAATAAAATTTAATTTAAAAATGTTAATACTTTAAAAAATTGAAAAAAGAAAAAAGAAAAAAAAAAGGTTGAGTAGAAACAAACTCACAAAAGTAGAGGTGTTTTGAATTAAAATTTCCGTCAAAGTTGATGGTTGAATGCAACGATAGAAAATTGATAACACTGACATCAAGGGCTTGAGTGGGTTGGTCTGGATATGTACACCAACTAATAGACATGAAGGATCATTGTATGTGTGAGATCGATGCAGTATTTTTGGTGTGGTCACCCATCACATGCCTACACAAAGTACCTATTGGAAAGTCAAGTGATTATTCTCATGAATACATAGATGGTTTTTTACACTTAATTTTTTTTAAATTTTATTTTATGTACTTCTCACATTTTCTAAGTCGTGTATTATAACTTTAGTATTATCAAGGAATTGTGAGCCTTCCATCTAATAGATGATCCTCAAGAATAAAATGGCACAAAAGAAAATAAAAAATATATGTAAATTACAATAAACCTACTTGTGGCTAAACTTATTTTTACATTGCCTATTTGTAGTTCAAAACTTACCACTTTTGCCCACTTGAGATTAACTCCGTTTGTTCTCCGTAACCCATCTAGGTTATGGAGACAAATGGAGTTAATCTCAGGTTGACAAAAGTGTTAAGTTTTGAACCATGAGTAAGCAAGAAAAAAATAAGCCTAACCATGCTTGAGTTTATTGGAGTTTCTCAAAAAAATAAAAGGTGAAGCTTGCAATACAATGGTAATTGAAGAAGATGATAACTATCCAAATAGTGTGCCAATTTTAAGAATGGTTTTTTCTCTGTCCTCATTTCTTAATTTTTGGAGAGTACATAAAAGTGGACATCAAAGAGTCCTATTTCAATTATGTACATACTGCATATACTGATGAATTCATTAAAATCTTATTGTTTATTTCAAGTGTTTGCCTGTTTTACTATACTATTGTTACATATCATGGTAGAGAGCTCGTTTAATGTAATTTCTCCCTCTGCATTCTAGAGATTTGACATAAGATCAATAGAATTTCAAGTGATTTAATTTTCGTTAATCAATTATTTAATTGTAGTTATGTATTAACTTTCCATTCAGCGATTCATGTGCTGCTCACACAAACATGTATAAATCTTCTCTTTGGAACCGTGATATTTAGACTCATAGCTATGACATCATTCATTGACAGGTGCAAAGGATTCCAGAGACATTTTTGTCAATGACAGATTACATGAAGTCATTCAAGGATCCATTAATTGAGGAAGCACATGCTGATTTGTTCTCAAACATGACAGCAGTTCGTCGAGCACCTGTTTGTTATATACATTCTGTTGAAGAATCTAAAAATTTTAAACTACCCAAAGACTTGTTTTATGAAATTAAATTCAATGCAGCTGAAGATACTGAAAAAAATATAGGAACCTATGAACCTAAAGTTGGTGATCTTATTGCCTTGACAGATTTTAGACCAAAATCCATTGATGATTTGGTCAGGCCGACAAGATTTTATCTTATTGCTTATGTTTATGGGACTAAAGCTGAAAGTTCTGAAAAGCTCCAAATACTGGCATCAAAGTGTATTACGACTGAACCAAACATGCAAAGGAACATGAGAGAAACTTTTCTTGGGAGGAAGAGAGAAACATTTCATACAAATAAGAAGGAAACACTTCTGGCAGTTTGTCTTATGAATATGACAACAATTGTTCGAATGTGGAGAGCAGTGAACTCAGACCTGGAAGGGGGAAACAGGAACATCCTTAATAAAGTAGTGCAAAACAATGCAGCAGTAAGAATCATATATCATTTTGTTCTTCAATGTCACGAACATAAAAAAAAAAAAATGCTTCTTTTTAAAGATTGTACATGTTTACTGGTAATGGTGTTTGTAAATTGTAGGCCTTGCACATGTTACAGAGTGATAAACCTACTTATTGACTTCATTACCATTACATTTTATATTTATTTCTTACAGGATGAAGAAAATTGTACTACATGCTTCTCTGAAGGAAAACGCAGTCCTTCCAATTCGTTTATATGTGATATAATTTCCTCGTATAATCCAAATAATTCGCAAGAAGCTGCAGTTTTAAGCTGTGTTGGTTTGAGGGACTGCTATCATCAGAATACTGTCAAACTGATATGGGGTCCTCCAGGGACTGGGAAAACAAAGACTGTTGGTTTGTTATTATTTGTTCTCCTTAAAATAAAGTGCAGAACACTAACATGTGCTCCAACTAACAGTGCGGTTTTGGAAGTTACAACACGGCTGCTGAGTCTGGTTAGGGAGTCACTAGAGTATGAGACATATGGGCTTGGAGATATAATTTTATTTGGGAATGATGAGCGATTGAGGATTGATGGTTGTGATGATCTTCGTGATGTATTTCTTGACTATCGTGTTAATGTGCTTTGTAAGTACTTTGCTTCGTCATCTGGATGGAAAGATTGCTTAGAGGTAGTGATATGTTTTCTTGAGAACCCTAAATTGCAGTACAATATATACTTTGAAGAAAGAAAGAAGAAAAATGTTGAGGTTGAGGATGAGCTCAAACAGGAGGAGAGTACTAGCAATCCAGTAAAGGAAGATGATGATACTATGACATTTGAGGAGTTTGTAAAGAAGAAAAATGTTGAGGTTGAGGATGAGCTCAAACAGGAGGAGAGTACTAGCAATCCAGTAAAGGAAGATGATGATACTATGACATTTGAGGAGTTTGTAAAGAAGGAGTTCAGTTTAATTCGCAAGTCACTGAAGTGTTGTATGATTGATTTATATACACACTTACCAACTTCTCTATTACCATTAGAGGTAGTGAAGGACATGATTAGAGCTTTGAAATTGCTAAAATCTCTTCAAACTTTGTTGTGCAGTCTCAGTACTGTAGCCAATGAAGGGTTAGAACGTGTTCTTAATGACTTGGAAGACATTGGAAGCAGTGTTGGTTGCTCTTCAAAGTTAGGTACCACAGTAAAAGAGTGCCTTGATGTACTAAGATCTCTTTCTCACACATTCTCTGTACCAAATTTAACTGATCATTATGCAATACAAAAATTATGTTTGGCAAATGCATGCTTGGTATTTTGTACGGCATCAAGCTCTGCTAAATTACACACAGAAGGAATGACACCATTGGAATTTTTAGTTATTGATGAAGCTGCTCAACTTAAAGAATGTGAATCAGCCATTCCTTTACAACTGTCTGGTCTCCGACATGCTATTCTCATAGGAGATGAGAGGCAGCTCCCTGCTATGGTTCAAAGCAAGGTTTGAGTCCTATCCTTGTCGTTCCTTTGCCTTTACAAATTATGAACCTTCCACTTAGTTTAACATATTTTGAATGTGCAACTTTTAGATTTCCACAAATGCTGAATTCGGAAGAAGCTTGTTGGAAAGACTAGTCATGTTGGGACACCAGAAGCACCTTCTTGATGTCCAGTACAGGATGCATCCATCCATCAGCTTCTTTCCAAACCAGGAATTCTATAACAGCCAGATTTCAGATGCTCCAAATGTCATAGAAAGAGGATATGAGAAGCGTTTTCTTCAGGGTAACATTTATGGCTCATACTCTTTTATAAGTATAGATCATGGAAAAGAGGAATTTGACGGAGGTCACAGTCCGAAGAATATGGTTGAGGCTGCTGTGGTCTCTGAGATAGTTGCAAATCTTTATGAAGGTATGTTTTATTGCTTATTACTCGAAGTTCTTATCCATAAAAATTGCTGCCAGAAAAGCTTCTAGACAAATGATATAATTCCTTTACCTTTTCCTTTTTGGTTGGCCACAGAATTTCTTGTCACAAAGAAGAAGGTTAGTGTAGGAGTTATATCACCATATAAAACTCAAGTTTATGCAATTCAAGAGAAAGTCAAAGGATATAGTAAATATTCTGACAGTGGCTTCTCTGTGAGTGTTCGCTCTGTTGATGGGTTCCAAGGAGGTGAGGAAGATGTGATAATTATCTCAACTGTAAGAAGTAATGATAATGGATCAATAGGTTTCCTTTCCAACCTCAAAAGAGCAAATGTGGCCCTGACTCGTGCAAGGTATTAATAATTTGTTTATACCAGATTGTGCCTGCAACTCAAAAACGTTTCAGTTTCTCTATTTTATTTTATTTTATTTTTTGTGGTTTTGCAAATTAAAAGACTCCAATTTTATCTGTATCTGTAGGTATTGCCTTTGGATATTGGGGAATGGGACGACTTTACTCAAGAGTGACTCTGTTTGGAAGAAGCTAGTCCTTGATGCTAGGGAACGGCAGTGTTTCTATAATGCAGAAGAGGACCAAAAGTTGGCTCTGGCTATTACAGCAGCTTTAGTTGAGCTTGGAAAACTTGATATTTTACTTAATAACGACTCTCTACTGTTCAGAGAGGCTAGATGGAAGGTACATGCAATGCATTATTTATTATTAACGTGGGTGTTTTGAGCTCTTCGAGCACTTAACTATTCCCTGAGTGTGAATAGTTAACTGTCCCACACGCTCCAAGTCGTGAAGTAAAATCCCCTACTTGTCTGAAATATATTTTTCCTCATTGACTGGTACATATATTCTCGACCGAATCAAAGGCAGAAGGTTGGAAATATGACTTTCTAGGGACGAAATTTTCCTCTTTATTTTCAACAGAATAAAGTGGTTTAGATAGTAGACTCTTTAATGGTTTTGAACTTATCTGAATTTATATGATGACTTTATTAGTTCCTAAAACGTAAATCAGGTAATCATTACCTTCATTACTATACAGGTTATCTTCAGCAATGATTTCAAGGAGTCTATACAGAGTATTAGAAATTCAGAGATCTGTAAGGAAGTGCTTTATGTGTTGCAAAAACTTTCAAGTGGTTGGCGTCAGCCTCAGGAGGAGAGAGACCCCGTTGTCCATGATGGACCTTCTTCTCAACTTTTAGAGATGTCCAAGGTCAGTGAGCAACTGAATCTGGTTTGGAATGTAGATAGTCTCAAGGAGGATTCAAATTACATACAGATCTTGAAGGTTTGGGATGTTGTGCCGTTATCTGATATACCAAAACTTGCCAAGAGTCTTGACTTCTTATTTGGGAGATATAGAGTGGATGAGATGAATCGCTGCAAACACAGATGTGTTGAGGGGTATAAGTTTTTCTGAATTTGCTTTAAAAATATAACAAGTAACTAATATGAACCACACTTTAAAAAACAAAACAAAAACAAAAAATCAATTATTGTGAATAGAATTCACTCATCAATTAACTAGTATGTTGCTCTCAAATTGTGACTTAAAGCTTAATTGAAGTCTAAAACCGTGTGAGCTCAAGTAGCTGGCTGTCCAGAATCTCTTCTTACTGCTCATCGGTTGAATTTGTTACAGGAGTTTTGTTGTTCCAAAGAGATGGCCAGTGGATTCAAGTACTTGCTCGGAACCTGATACTGTGGTGTCTCTCTCAAAAGACTTATCCTCACTGAGTATAAGTGATGAGCCAGAAACATCAACTGCAATTTATAGGTGAGTGAAATGCAGCTACAAGTCTTACATTTAAATTTTCAACATTGGTCTTCCAAGGCAATTTCTCTTCTGCAGAATCACTCTAATGAAAATAGAAATTGAAGATAATATAATAATAAGTCATATAGGTGTAAAATGTTATTGCTCATGCAGTGTGCCTGAGGTACTAGTTAGAAGCTCAAGCTGACTTATATTGCTTCATGTATGGATAATCCCTGCCACTTGCTCAGTTCTTTGACTTGGTTAAAAAGAAACTAAGAAATTTGTAGAAATTATCCGAATTAAGACACTCACTTGATATACCGAAAAGAAAAACAAAAGCAAAACCAATTTTCTCATACGAACTTGGAATTGAAGGGTTGTTCAAAGGACTGATTATTATATGAATGAATGTCAGAAATCATTTCAAGTCAAACATGAAGAATAAATCTGAAGATGTTGAATTTAAGCGAGGGTGGCTTGACGATTGATGAAGCAAGATTGCCTTCGTTTTGAACGATGGATTTGGATGCATTTCCAAGCCATCTTTCCTGGTAAGTGCCATAAGTTGATACATATAATATTGGAGTATTACAAAAATTGAAAGATTGACTTCATTTTTTTATACACTAGTTGATATTGTAGATAACATTAATGAAACTGATGTTACCCTAATCGGGCTGTCTTAGATGCAGGTCCCATGCTAGAGTTAATAGCTCAGCCATTACACCTCAAATGAAAGCTGGAACCATGGGGAAACTGCTCTAGACATATAATAGTTTCAAGCATTCACTTTAGTATAATTACTAGTCGCGGGCAAGTGCAATGCATGGGACAATTATAATTTTTTGTGCCAATATTTATTTTTTACTTATTTTTATTTATTTTTGTTCAGTAACAATTTTGGTGCTTCGTAAAACCACACGGCAATGTCATCAATGAGCTTTGCTTCGTGTGGCCTTGTTTTATTGTATTAACTATTTTGAGTGCTTCTATGAAAATAAATATGATTGATGAGTTAGAAAATAAACTAGGGTTGTCATTCCCAATAATGTCGATCAAATCAGACGTTACACATTTATTACACGCATTGATGGTAAAACGTAACAGAAGGAGCAACGGTAATAAGTGAGCTGTGCACTTTAGAGCTCCCATTGATAACATACTAGCTATTGAACATAAATGCAAGAATTCATTGTCCATTAAGGCAAAGAACAACTATAAAAGAAAGGGACAATGGAATCCAAAGGCACACACAAATACTCATCCAAAAATCACTCCAAGTCGTTTTCTCTCTAAACAAACTTTCTCGCTTTTCCGACTTAAGCATTAGAGTGTTTTTGGTAAACACCACACTAGTGTGTTCCATTTCTTTCCAAAACATTCTTGCAGGTTTGCATAGAAGACACGACCAAGTACAACATTGTCCATCCACTAAGAAGAGGATCTCAACTAGTGCTTTTTCACATCATCAGTTTGACACCATCTATGGGAGTGCTAATCATTCAAGCCATCTTCCCTAAGTGACAAAAGAGAAACTCGTAGCACAAGATGGATGCCGAACAAGCCACACAACAAATTCAAGCCCAAGCAGCCAATGTGGAGGAATTGACTTGATAGAATGAAGAACTAAGGAGAGCCGCTGAATCTCAGAGCGAGGAATAATAGCGGACTGTTGTGAACCAAAATGAAGAAGAACGTCGGAGGATTGAAGGAAACCATAATGAGAAAGAATTAGATAGACCAAAAGGAGGATAAGAGCGTCAGAAGAAAACTCATCCAGAATGGAAAGCGAGCTCCGTAATATGAGGAGGGAGATGGACAAGCTTAGAATTGCAATAAAGGACAAATCTGTGGAGAACTTGGACGATATAATTCGAAGGATGGATTCACCATTCACCACTAAAGTGTTGAATCGCCCTCTCCTACTGAAGTTCCGCCTTCCTTAACTAGAGTCATTTGACGGTTCAAGAGATCCCTTGGATCATATCAAATCATTCAAGACTTTGATACTTTTACAAATGACCCCAGATGAAGTAATGTGTAAGGCCTTCCCAACAACTCTGAAGGATGCAGCTAGGGTGTGGTTCGGCAAGCTACCCTTAGGTACTATTGCAAACTTCAAGCCGCTTAACAAGGGTTTTGTTCGTCATTTCATTGGAGGAAAACAACACAAGAAGCCAACTGTGCATCTTATCAACATCCGCCAAGCAAAAGGAGAATCATTGAGACAATACGTGACACATGTCAATAAAGAGTTGCTGCAACTAGGAGACTTCTTTTCCTCAATCACCAAGAGTCCATCGAAAACAGGAACTACTTCACAAGGCCCAGAAATATATGAATGCAGAAGATGCAGTGACTGCTAAAGGAGTGATGACCAAAAGGAAGCCGGATGGAGGAGCTAGACATAACCTTGACAGGAAGAAGGAAGCACGAGGCACTAGACATGTAGAAGACAAAAAGAGGAATCTCCCAGATCGAATATCTAAGTTCACTAACTTCACTCCCCTAGTGATGCCAATTGAGCAAGTATTGATGTAGATAAAGGACAAACCCTTTCTCCAATGGCCCAAACCAATTTACGCTCCAATAGAAGTAAGAGACAAAAACAAGTATTGTAGATTCTACTAGGACCACAGACATTGCACTGACAAATGCAAACATTTGAAGGACCAGGTAGAAACCCTGATCCTTCAAAGGAAATTACAGAAGTTTGTATGAAAACCAGAGTCGCATAGACGACAACAGAGGGACAAGAAAGACAGGGAACTAGAGACGGGGGGCAGAAAGGCCCCCATAGGAGAAATAAGGATGATCTCAGGAGGATTGGTAATGGGAGGATCCTCCAAGTCATTGAAGAAGGCATATGCAAGAGAAGTGAATAGTGTCCATTCGCAGTTCTCACGTTAAAAAACGTCTAGATGTAGTGAACAAGACATCGTCTTTTTCGAGAAGGACATTTGCGGCGTTAGACAGCCTTATGACGATCCATTGGTGATAATGCTTAAGATGGAAGAATTCAACATCCATCGGGTACTAGTAAACAATGGAAACTTAGCAGACATCATTTACCTGCCAACCTTCCAACAAATGAAGTTGAGCAATGAAAGGCTTCAACCACTCACTTCCCCATTCATAAGTTTCATTGGGGACAAGGTCATTCCCAAAGGTGTTGTTAAGCTAACCATAATTTCAGGCATTTATCCAACACAAGTCTCCAAGGAGATTGATTTCCTTGCGATAGATTGCCTTTCGACGTACAACGTTATTCTTGGACGACCAACGTTCAACTAGTTGAAAACAGCGACATCGACCTATTATCTAAAGGTGAAGTTCTTTACAACCCATGACATAGGGGAAATTAGAGGAGACCAAGTCCTTACAAGGGAATGATATCAAACCGCCCTAGCATCAAAGGGAGAATCACACATGGATGATAGACAAACCTGAACTAGTCCTTGAACCATTAGAAGTGCTACAAGAGGTTGAGATTGTCCCCGGAGATCTGTCCAAGGTCTTGAAGATAGGGTCAGCACTTTCAGCCTCAAAGAAGACAAAGATAACAAACTTCCTTAGAGAGAACCAGGATGTTTTCGCTTGGAAGCGTGAGGATATTCCAGGAATGAATAGGGGAGTCATCCAGCATCGTCTCAACATTAATCTAGAGTGCAAACTAGTGTAGTAGTGGTAGAGAATATTTGCACTTGAACACAATAAGGTAGTAGCAGAAGAGGTTGAGAAATTCTTGAAGGCGGGATTCATAAGGGAAGTGTTCTACCCTGAGTGGCTAGCCAACGTGGTAATGGTAAAGAAGAATAAAGACAAGTAGAGGATGCGTGTTGACTTCACAGGCCTCAACAAGGCATGCCCAAAGGATGGATTCCCCTTACCCAGGACTGACCAACTGGTAGATTTAACTACTAGGCACAAGCTCTTAAGTTTTATGGATGCCTTCTCCGGCTACAATCAAATCATGATAGAGGATGAAGATCAAGAAAAGACCACGTTCATCACTAGCCAAGGGTTGTACTGTCACAAGGTAATGTCTTTTGGACTAAAGAATGCAAGGGCCACGTACTAGATGTTGGTGAACCGCATATATACTCATCAAATAGGAAATGTGGAAGTGTATGTAGACAATATGCTGGTGAAGAGCAATGAAAAAGTAGATCACCTAGACGACCTAAGGGAGACCTTCGACACATTACATAAGTACAAAATGAAGCCGAATCCAATGAAATGTGTTTTCGCTGTTTCATTAGGGAAATTCTTGGGATTAATGGTATCTTAACAGGGTATAGAGGCTAATCTAGACAAGATAAAGGCAATAATGGAGATAAAATCCCTAAAGACGGTGAAGGAAGTACGGAGCCTGACAGGAAAAGTTGCTACCCTAAACAAATTCGTCTCTCGAGTGACAGAAAAATGTCTGCCTTTCTTCAAAGTCTTAAAGAAAGCCTTTCAGTGGACTAACAAGTGTGAAGAAGCCTTGACACAGCCACCATTGTCAAGCCTTTCAATAACGGGAGAAAAGTTGCATCGTTATCACGTGATATCTAATACAGCAGTAAGCTCGGCATAGATCAAAGAAGAGGAGGACATGCAGAGGCCAGTGTACCATACCAGCCAAGCATTCCAAGGAGCCGATGTGAATTACCCAAGGCTAGAGAAGGTCATCTTTACCCTAGTAGTCGCCTTTAGAAAATTACGCCACTACTTTTAGGCACATCCTATCATTGTCATGACAGACCACTAGATAAGGAAGATGATGAGCAAGATAGATGTAGCAGGGTACCTCGTCCAATGGGCCATAGAGCTTGGCTAGTTTGACATAGAATATCAATCCCAGATTGTAATTAAAGCCTAGGTCCTTGCCAATTTCATTGCAGAGTTCACTTGCCTTCAAGAAGAAGAAAAACCCCAAAAGAAGACATGGATGGTGCAAACAGATGGGTTTGCCACCATGAAAGTTGGAGGAGCAGGTGTAGTCCTCATATCACAAAAGGGAGAAATCCTAAAGTACGCGGTTAGATTGTAGTTCCTAGTAACCAACAATGAAACCGAGTATGAAGTACTTCTAACAAGGTTGAGTCTTGCAAGAGTACTAGAAGCCAAGACCCTCCTCGTCCAAGCCAACTCTTAACTTGTAGTTGGCCAGGTAAGAGCAAATTATGAAGCAAAGGAAGAAAGAACACATAAGTATCTGAAGATCGCCCAAGAACTCTTGCAGTATTTCGACATCGTCGATTTCCAGAAAATCCCTCGGGCAAAGAATGCTGAAGCAGATTTCTTGGCAAGACTAGCCTCGTTAGATGACCATGGCCTTTTACCTAAATTATGAATGGAAATAAGGGAACAACCTAACACTGAAGGAGAGCAGGGGATGAAGGTAGAGGAGCAAGACGAATGGATGACTTCCATTGTCCGTTACTTGGAAGAAGGTCAACTCCCAGAAGACGGGAATGAGGCACGAAAGGTATAGTTCAAAGCTGCTCGCTTCGTTATTATTGACAATATCTTATATAGATAAGGACACTCTCTCCCCTATCTTCAATGTGCTAACAAGGAAGAGGCTAACTATGTACTACGAGAGATACACGAAGGAATCTGCGGTAACCACATGTAAGCAAGGTCTTTGGAAAGAAAAGCACTCAGAGTAGGTTATTATTGGCCAACATTATATAAGGACGCACATGATCTCATCAAAGTGTGTGACCAGTGCCAACGCTTCGCGAATGTTCAAATGCGACCAGGGGAACCAATGACGTTAATAACCACACCTTGGCTTTTCGCCCAATAGGGATCGACATAATGGGACCACTCCTCATAGGAAGGAAGCAATTTAAGTTCCTCATCATCGTAATCGATTACTTCGCAAAGTGGGTAGAAGCTGGCCAACAGCAACGATCACAGAAGCCAAGATCACTAGCTTCAAATGGACGAACATAGTTTGTAGATTTGAGATTCCTAACATAATCATATAGGACAATGGAAGGCAGTTTAACAATCCCAAGTTTTGAGAATTTTTCCAAGACCTAGGCATCAAAAATCACTACTCTTCCCCAAGACACCCTCAGGCTAATGGTTAGACGGAAGTGACAAACAGAAGCCTTGCAGAAAATTATTAAAACTTGGCTTGAGTGAGCAAAGGTTGCATGGCCTGAAGAGTCACCTAACGTTTTATAGGCATACAAGACAACCACAAGAGTGCCAACGGGAGAAACACCATTCAGACTGACGTTTGGAATTGAAGTTGTCATACCAATGGAAGTAGGACTAACGAACATTCGAATCAAGGCTTACAAAGAGCAGAGGAACCAACAAGGACTCAACAACAATCTGGATCTAATCAACACGGTGGGAGACGAAGCTATGAAGCGGATCGCAAAGTACAAGGGAGCGATGACCAGATACTACAACAAAAAGGTGAAGGTGAGAAGATTTGGCATAGGTGACCTCGTCCTTAGAAAAGTCTTGCAGGGAATAAAGGACCCATCCCAGGGGAAACTGGGGCTACCATGGGATGTACCGTACGAAGTAATTCGTTATTCCAGAGAAGGATCATACTACCTAAAGACCCTAGACAACCAAGAACTGTCTCATCCATGGAATATTGAACACCTAAAGAGATACTATCAGTAAGAATCCCCAAGTATTCCAAAATTCTTACTTTTATTTTGATGTATTTTCTTCTTTATTGTTGTTTAACACCCATAGATGAAGGAATATTTTGTCTCTCTATCAATGAAATATGAGCAGAAGTACTATTTAGAAATCATTTTCGCAAATTTTTCCATTATAAACTATTGGCTAAATTGTCATTAATACATGACTTAAAAAGAAGTTGTTAATACATAACATCATCATTTATACATGACTTAAAAAAAAAGGGTTATTAATACATAATAATATCATCATTCAAGCATGAATCGAAAAATTTATTAATACATAACAACATCATCACTTATACATGACTAAAAAAAAAGTTATTAATACATAACTAAACTGTCATTCATACATGACTTAAAAAAAGTTATTAATATATAACTAAATTGTCATTCATACATGATATAAAAAAAAGTTATTAATACATAACTAAACTGTCATTCATATATGACTTAGAACAATTTATTTATACATAACTAAACCGTCATTCATACATGACTTAGAAATAAAATTATTAATACTTAACTAAACTGTCATTCATACATGACTTAAAAGATGTTATACATAGCCACATCATCATCGATACATGGCTTAGAAAAATTGTTAACACATAACTAAGACGTCATTCATGCATGACATAGAAATATCACAAGCAACAGTGTCGTCATTCATACATAGCACGAAAACAGTTATTAAACATACTTATGCTCAGAAAAGACTTGAAGTAAATTATATGCTCAAAATAGATAAGCTCAAAATATTGTTCAAAGGAGAAAAGCAAGTAAATGTGCTCAAAACAGCGAGCCCCAAAAATAATAGCGTTTTGTCTTACAAAAAAAAATGATCTAAGGTAAAACATAAGATGGTAGGTCAACATTGACAGCTTCACTAATAGCAACGATTTCTCCACCCTCTTTAACTCTTTCTGCGAATTGACGTTCAGCCAACACCTCCTTCTCAACAACTTCCATATCAAGGTTGGAGAAGTCCAAATCTAGATGATATTTGGCCAGGTATTTTCTAAAGAGTTCAAAACCCTTCACGTAGTAGTCACACAATTTGTCCGAATACTCGTCGGAAACCTTAAACAACTCTAGAGCCATTAGCTTGGAGAAAGCCTTCTCAATATCAATGCTCTTCTCCAAAGCTATCATACGATCCTTGTCCTTCTTGGCTTCATTAGCAAGAGCAAAGATCTGGCTCTTCAACGATTCATTCTTGACTGAAAGGGAAGTAGTCTTGGACTGGGCCTCAGCCAACTTTCCTTCATAATCCAAGTATTTCCCTGAGATATACAAGGACTCTCCCAACACCTGCAAAAATAAGTAAATGGGAGTTAAAAAAGAAAAAAACAAAAACAAACAAAAGCATAAGGTAAAGGGATGAGAACACATACCTGCATGAGCATATGAATGTGTGAGACATCAACTCGTGAGGAGACTTCCCCATCAACAGTTCAAAGTCCTCCACAAAGATCGTGTCCTGAGCCTTCTGCACCGCGGTCCTCGCATCTTCCCAGAAAGATGCATCTGAGGCCTTACTTGTGGCTTTGGTCTTAGAGCCACCATCAGGAGAGATGATCAGCTCCAAGGAAGAAGTAGGTGAAGTAGGGTGACTATCTTAAGACTTGGAGATAGAAGAAGTCACCACAGGATCACCCTTGGATGGCTCACTCTCCCTCTGACGTTTCCTAGTCAGAAGGCCACTAATCAAGCCGGCTTTAGCTTTCTTTTCTTGAACCTTGGCAAGTTTCACCTTGCTAAAACTAGTTGTCATTCTTGAAAAAGAAAGAAAGATGATGATTCCCAACAAGCTATATTTCCTTGCAAAAAAATAAGTGAGCGTACTTACTCTTCTTGTTGATCTTGATGTTCTTTCGAACTTTCCTAGGAGGTTTTGGACTAAGGAAGTGAAGAAATAGAGATTAAGGGGAAATGAGCTCGTTAAAATCCTTGACAGTCTTCAAATATTCCTTAACTTTCTCTAAACAAGCGTGATATCGTCTCTTCAGTCGAGGACGAACTTTATCTACACGAATAATAAACAACAAGTACAGAATACAATCACAAAAATTACAAGCATAGAAGTACATAAGTACGAGCACAAATAAAGGACGCACTAGACATAGGAGTCCCCCAACTGTGAAGTAACTTGAGAGCTTCACTCAAATCCTCACCAAGAACAGTTTCCCAACCTTCACTAGAGACAAAGAAAAAACTCGTCTTCCAGTTCTGAAGAGAAGAAAGGGATTCAAGAATTAGCCTTGAGCTCCTATCCTAGGGCTTAAACTCCCAGTAACCAAGATCTTTGGAACGTCTTAGATGATAAAGATGCAAAAATTTGTCTATCCTAATAGCATCTCCATCATTAGCTGACATCCACACCACCATGCAGCAAATAACCATCCTCCATGAATTAGGGACTAACTGAGCAGGAGCAAGTAACAAATGACTGAAGAGCTCCCTAAGGAAGGGATAGATGGGGAAACGAAGACCATTGATGAAGTTAGCCTCGTAGAAGCAGACTTCATCAGCATAAGAATGGCAAGTTCTATCATCGCCATCAAGAATCCTAACCTTGACTAGACGAAGGGAATTGAAACCTATTCCTAATTCTCCCCTCGTCTTTCCCCTTCAAAGCATAGCAAATATCCCAAGCTTTGTAGGGAGTTGACGGGGAAGCAACTTCAAGAGCCCCACGGTCCTCAGACGAGGACAAACCCGTTTCAAGATCGCTGGACCTAACCTCACCCTCTCCAGAAATTTCTAATGTTTGAGCAATCCCCACAGAACGATGGACTAAAGGAAAAAGGAAGCATAAGACAAACCTAAAAGGACAATTTTTACCTGCGAAAAGCCCAATTTCTGGGCATCCCTACGACTCAAGTACACCACACAAGTGAGCAAAGAAAAGAGAAACCGAAAGACAATCTGACCTAACCAAGGAATAATCTACCATGAAAATAAGTATGCAAGATAAGAAGCACAGAGAACTTACCAGAAAAACGAATGGAGAAAAACTCAAGTGAGGAAGGAGAGCTTTGAGTAGATAAAATCCCGCGAAGAGAAGGGAATGAGACAAAAGTGAAAAGAAAAGAAAAGGAGGGAAAAACGGAATAATTAGAAGGACGTACATAAGAAAATCGAGATAAATTGACACGAAGAAGACATCCTCACCGTACACATGACACACAACAAACAAAACATCAATTCAAAATAAATGAGTCGAACACAAAACACGAAATGATGAACGGTTATGTTCTTATCTCATCCTATAGACAATGATATGAATAGGGGGCAGCTGATGAGTCAAAAAATAAACTAGGGTTGCCATTCCTAGTAATGGTGATCAAATCAGACGTTACACATTTATTACACGCATTGATGGTGATACGTAACAGACAGAGCAACGGTAGCAAGTGAGATGTGCACTTCAAAGCTCCCATTAATAACGTACTAGTCATTGAACATAAATGCAAGAATTCATTGTCCATTAAGGCAAAGAAAAACTATAAAACAAAGGGAACATGGAATCCAAAGGTACACACAAATACTCATCCAAAAAATACTCCAAGTCGTTTTCTCTCTAAGCAAACTTTCTCCTGTTCTGACTCAAGCATCAGAGTGTTTTTGGTAAACACTACACCAGTGTGTTCCATTTCTTTCCAAAGCTATCTTGTAGGATTGCATAGAAGACAAAACCAAGTACAACACTGTCCATCCACTAAGACGAGGATCTCAATTGGTGATTTTTGGCATCATCAATGATCATTCTTGTTAGAGAATGAAGAGGACAATAAATTTATTTATAAAGGAATTTCTGTCAATATACATTGCAAGGTTGTAAGATTGTAAATTATACATTTCTGTCAATATACATTCTTGTTGAATAACTTATACAATATAAATTGCAAGATTGTAAATTATGATACTAAACTTAACATCATAAATATTTAAATTTCTTATCCCTTTATAAAAATAAAAAATAAAAAATAATCCTCAATTGGTCTTCAAATTCAAATTATAACATATCAAAACACTAAAATTTTGTAATTTACTCAAAAACTAAAAAGAAGTGCTACGTCCACAATATTTTCACTAAAAATCAGAGGTGGTAAGTTATTATTAGTTATAATTTGAACCCACAATTGAAATTACATTTTTGTGCACTAATAACAATTAATAACAACTTGCCACTTAAAATTTTGTTATAAAAATATTATAAACACAATATTTCTCAAAACTAAAATAATAATATTAGCTAAGGTAAAAAAAAAATAAAGATAGTACCAGAAATCATTAAATTAGATAATTAAAAATAGTAATATAACTTTTTGTAATCTTGGACCGAAAGGACTGAAGTGGACTGGATTGGATAGAATGAACTAAAGTGGATCAAATTGGACCAAATGCATACAATGGACCCAAATGGATCGAAAAGACGAAAGTGGACTGAAATAGAGCAGATTGGACATTTCTGGACTGAGTGGATCGAATTGGACTGAATGGATGCAATGGATGGAATGGACCAAAGTGGACCCAAATAGACCACAGTGAATTGAAGTGGACCAAATAGACCAAATTGGACAAAATGGACCAAAGTGAAATGAATTTGAAGGCATGTATCATTAACAATCCTAGACATTAATTTAGTTATAGGAAAATTTACATGTTTACATACTATCATATTTTTTAGGAAAGCAAGTGATAGAAATTTATTGATGTATTGTAAAAAGGACTGAAAATAAAGCATCACAGTAAAGTTTTTTTTTTTTTAAAGAATTTGGAATGTAATTTTTCATATATTTTTAGTAGTCATTACAAAACATTGAAAATACTACAATATTTCCCCATTTAAGCTTCGCCTTGCATGCAAAATTTTTAAACATAGGATTTTGTAGATATTGCGTATCATTTTGTCATATTTCGTGTATACATGGTTAAACATACGATTTGTAACTCTAATAAATAAGATCATCAAAAGTCGTGTGACCTAATGATATTACCAATTCTTTGTACATGGATGTGAATCTGTCCTCACTTGTAAGCAAAAATAACTTCAATAATTAAGTTCAGTGTTTAACTAGCTTAGTTTTTATTCGCATCGTATCTAATTACATACAATTAGAACCATGGTCAGCAGAATGGGAAATCTAGTCCTGAAGCTCATTATGAACAATATCTAGGCATCCTAATATAGAGTAGAATGTGGTAAACCATTTAACCTTTTTTTTTTTGCTTTAAGAGGGAGGGGGGGGGTGGGGTTTAAAAGAAAATTTCATCAAAGGGATGATTATTGATAACATCAAAATACAATCATCCTTGCACGGGGCCAATCTTAAAGAAAAGTGGTTTTAGGGTTTTAATAACGGGTGTAGCCGCGCAGGTATACCATTAGTTTCCCTCCTTTCTTTGTTTTACTTCCCCAATAAACAAGGGTTGGAATTATTCATTTAGTACACTACACCAAATTGAGTTTCATATGTTGCTACACGTTGCACAGCAATAAAATTAAAGCAATAACGTATAGAATCTATTTTAAAAGGGACAAAAAGGTCTGTCATCTGTACATCGTTTTATGCAAGATCAATGATACACAGTATCTGCAATAGCTGGTATATATGACCATTGATTTTTCCATTAATCAAACAAGAATGTGCATTGTAGCATGAGAGCAATAAATATCATCACTTTTTTACATATTACATCCTCATCTCTAGCTGCTTCTTCACATAGAAATCTGATCCGAGCTAAAAAAGAAAAAAAAATTGGAACCCAGAATAAATTATAATCAGATTCCGGAATATGACAAAATTGGGGACATTATACTACTGTACAACACTACAAAGAATACTATACGTGGGGCATTCTCAAATACTCGCCCCAAGATTGACCAACCTTTAAAACAAGCCATCAATTTACAAAAAATACAGCAGGTGCTGTCAGCTCCAGGATTGAGGCCCACCAACACCAACCAAACCCCCCACCACCCCCAACCCCCCCCCCCCGCCTGGCGGTGGCTCTTGAAGCTGCAGGCTGGATCAGCTGTATACAAAATAGCAGAGGTTTTCTGCTACCATCAAGTCAAATTTGGGACATTCTGATGACACAGGTTTTCTGCTACCATCAAGTCAAATTTGGGGCATTTCGATGACTATCAGCAAACTCACGGAGTAGACGCTTTAAAACTCTTCCTCCTTTCCCTTGCATATGCCCATAATTATTTTTCCCCCCATCACAGCTCTTGCTCTCAAGACAGTCTGAGGCAGCACCAGCAAGAGCCTTTAACCAAACTGGCACTACAGATTCTGCTTCCCCCTGGTTTAGATATTCAACAGGAAGAGTGTGCACCTGTATAACTAAAGCAGTCAAATAATCTGACACAGACGAGGAGAAACAAAGAATATCCACATTATCTTTCGAAAAAGAGACTGGTGACAAAAGCTAGGCAGGGAGAGTGATAAAAGCAAAGCGGGGAGCCAGTTACAAGGAAATTCATTAAGTGTTTCTCTTTTGGTAGAGACAAAAAAGGACATCAAGTTGAAACATCTTCAACTGCAGCACCAAGTATACCATAATTAAAGCTCCAGATTTATAATATTCATAATAGATGGAACGCAAATTTAGTGATAGATTTCATTAGAAAAGTTGAGTACATATATAACTGTGGATATGCTTGTGTGTGTGTGTTGCCTATGGCACTTTCATGTGGCTCATTACAAACTCTAATTACAAAGAGAATGTCCTTCAGTAAACACTAACATGAAACGTTCATAGAGCTATTTACTCAATCGTAGACAATTTTGGAACACCTCTAACAGAGAGACAAATAGTCAATTTTGAAAGAACTTATTGTAAACTTCCTTCAGATATGAAGTTATCTGATACAGAGAGGAAGAACTTGCAGCAGTATCTCAATTTCAATTCAATCATGGGTTTGATTCGCATTCCATGTTTTGAGAAATATTTACCATCCGAAAAGAGGAAAAAACGGAGTCTTTGTCTAAAGAAATGCCTTGAGAAAGGGCGGATGTATAGAACCTTTCAACGAGATAGTACCTTTTGAACACTCTCAAAATGGAATCTATTCCAAACATATATGCCATGGTTCGTTATTTTGACAGTGTACAAATATCTAAATTTGACATTTTTAGATACTTATTCAGACCTATTGCCGATACTAAGTAGCATCCAAAAATTTGTATCCATTTTTCATGATATTATGCACGGATAAGCCTCCTTAGAGGGACCAGTAGGCCATGCCACTTGCCACTTGGCTTCATAACATAACCAGAAAACAGCAGGTTTCAGCTTGGGTTCCAAATCAACTAACCTGAACCAGACCTATATAGCAGGAACAAACTCAAAACATCCATCCTGATAATATATCATACGGTGAATTGTAATTTTCCATCCTAAACTATTGGGTAAATTCACAATGTCACCTAAACTTTAAAATTGAGCAATCACCCCCAAATTTTCACTCTAAATGCAAATAGCCCCACTATTGCAAATTATGATGTTAATTTTAAAGTTCTTACCATGTGGTTGTCATAGAAAATACAGGATTTTGTTTCATCTTAAAACACTTTTAATTTGTTAGTCATGTGATAATTATTTTAAAAACTTCAATTTTTATACTAATTTTAAATGGTAAAACTTCAATTTTATACTAATTTTGCATGATAAGGGACTAATTTTCATTTATGGTGTAACTTTGAATGTTGATCACCTGATGTTAGAGATCAAGAGGACAATGGATTTTAGAGATCAAGAGGAAAATGCAAATCACATGGCGAAATCAAATTTCCATAAATAACCCCAAAATTTTAGGGTTAGCTGAAAATTGCATTTAAATTATTTTTGTTGTTGTTGAAAATGTTGTGTTTCTAAGACTTATATAAAAACTGACACTTTAAAATATGTTAGTCCAACTCACACTTTAAGAGATGACATCTTGGGTTCAACTCATGAATATACATGTAGTATTGAGATCAACTAACATATTAGATTGACATGTCAAGAGTGAATTTGATTGTGAGTTGGACTCATGATTTCAACCTAAAAACATAAGTGAACTCACCATTTCAAGTAAACTCGCGAGTTAAACCTACAATTTCAAATCTTGAAACCATGAATTCAACTCACGTTTTTTAAAGAGCCACATTTTTTCAGATAAATTTCAGAAACTCAATATTTTCAATATTTAAAAAAAAATTAAAATACAAATTTTCAGCCGAATGACTCCTAAATCATAATACTGTTAAAGATTAATATACACAATATGAAAAATAGTTTTGGGTTATTAGGTTCAGTGGCCTTAATTCCAAAGTGAAACTGACCCAATGGTCTTGGCTGGATTTGAGTACTCAAAGCCGGCCCGTACAAATCCACTCACATTCACACATGGATGAATATAAATGGGCAAAGAAGTGTGCATGTGCCTCCCCCCCAACCCACACCCACACACACATACAAAGAGAGAGAGAGAGAGAGAGAGAGGGAGAGAGAGACCGCTGAGTGTAGCCACCCATGCAAAGATTCCCAACAAAGATTAGCCTTCCAGGTTGTTCTCTCACTTAAACTGCAAATTGCTGCTAATTGTTGCAAGATTGTCGCACATTTGTGAACCTATAAGAAAGAACAGAAAATAACTTCTTAGCTGCATTCCATATGGATGTATATTCATGACACACCAATTATCAGTAAGGCAAATGGATGTCCCCTGAAAGTGAATGTGCTCTATTCTCTTTTGTATAGGAATTGGGGGGAATATATGCTAATTAGAAATTAAATCAGCCAAATTGTTTTCTTAATACACCTAGGGGAAGGACAACATTGTTATTGAGTAGAATGCTACACGGAGGCATTCCAGTAAACCACGAACTGAAGTATCCATTACAGCACTGACTCATGTAATTAATATCCCTGTGAAACACTGGGGAGTGGTCTATACATCCATTTGCTTCAACAGAACAAATTTTGAAAAGTGACTCGTTTTCTGGAAAGCTGACTTTGTTTTCCTATGTTTGGTTGACGACCTTAAAAATGAGCCAAAAAACATTTTATGTTGTTTGACTCCCACCAAAAATCATTAATATTTCTTACAATTCCGAATAATTATATGAACCAAAACATTACTTTCTTCCTAAACCATTAGCCTTCAGGTTTGAGGTAGCCAGGGGTAAACTAACGATTTCAAACCCACACCATACACAAGGGTCCAGGCACACACGAGGTAGCAAGTGAAAATCAAACCAAAGATAATTACTCATATGACAAGAAAAGTCAAACCATGTGTTCAGAAGGGGGAAAGCCAATAAAAAAAACAAAAAGGTATAGAAAGTACAATATGTGGGTGACTAACAAACTTTCAGAACTACTATTTAAAAAAAAAAAAGTCAGAACTTCAATATTGCCACTTAAACAAACTTGGATTAATTTTTTACTAGGAAAAAGACTATAGAGCATAGTTATCAGAGCTGTTCCAGACAGCAATCTGATCAAGAAATAAGTAAGTGGGTTTACAGTTATACACATTCTTATTGGCACAGCAAACAGGAGTATAAATATTGTCTCTGTTACAAGATTGAAGCCTTTCTGGAATAATAGTAATGGCAGTACACTTGGATCCCTGGACTATAAGTTCAAGTCCTACTGCCCCCATATTTATTTTTCAAGTAATATAAACTAGTACCAGATTCCAAATAGTCCAATTGCCACCATTCAACTGTAGTCTGTTTAGTTCATATGGGTTAATCCAGGTTTCAGTCTCTAAATGGTCATATTGAGGATGCAAACAAGATAGAGGGTTAAGGCAGAATTTCTCCTGTTTCACAGTTGGGTCTGGTCTAGGTCTGATAATACTGGACTTGAGCCAAAATATAATTAAAAAAATAAATCCCAAGAAAATATAATATTTGCTTATAGATAATGAAAAAATGAAACTTCAATCTTCACCTGAGCACTTAAATCACTTTCTGTCTGCTTTTACTGCATTAATTGAACTCCATACTATAATACAAAACCTTTCATAAATGCAATACAATAGACACATGGATAAATACTACTTTTTACTCTATGCATGTCTATGTAATGCAATTAAGAGTTGTATTTACCCGCGACATTGCTGAAACGCCAAGTAAAGCATACACCACATTTGATACAAGGCCCTCGCCACTACGAGATATGACCTGAATTGCTATGGCACTAAATGATCCTTCGGAAATGCAAGTTAGGCACTCCAACAAAGAGGCCAGGCCCGCATCCAAGAAACCTAGAAAGCTCAATAAAATTAGAGTTGAAACACCTCATCTTTAACAAAGTTTAAATCAACTCAAAAAACCAAGAGATAAACATTCAACAAAGGCACATACCCATTCAATAAAGTTATCGACCATACTGTAGAAAATTTTTTTTTTTTTCTTTTTTTTTCCCTCTTTTTTGACAGGTGAAAGAACAAATAGAAACACACTTCTTAGTGACTAGAAAAGGTCGATTACATATTATTAAGAACACTTGGGGAAAATAACAGAAGGCATCTGTGAACTACACTTTGTTTGCAAGTTTACTGGACTGCTTTAAGTTTTAAACAAATAAATAATAAAAAGCAGCAGTTGTCTATCAACTTTATTCTCTGCTTTAAACTGCTGGGATATCAAACATATACAAAGAAACGCCACAGAAAGCAGCTACAGACAAAGAAGTAAGTATTACAGCCACAGAAGTAGAAAACCTGTTTGTAACGTAGAAGATAGGGAAGATCAACAATCTATTCAATGGCTGACATGATAAGCATGTTGAGGGTAACACTTACCAACCAGCAAGTCTAGCACCCAACTGTAAATAAATTTGGAAGTTTCCAGAGGAACTCTATAGACTGAACTGAAAGGTATTTTGTCCAAGGCCTTGATCTAGGTCTTAATTTGCCGAAAATTGAATAAGATATCCACTCATTTTCAAAATGCGGATCCATCAGTTTCAACACTAAGGATGTGGATCACATATAACTTAGTGTTAACATGAGCCAGTACATTAAGTGAGAAAGTGGAGCAAAATCCAAAGAGTAGATATAATTAGAGTAAAGAAAAGTGACTTATTATGCCTCAACTAAATATAGCTTTAAAAACCCAAAAATGTTAATGCGCATTTTTGTTTACTGTAAAGAAAGCTGAGCTACAATGCAATACATGTCTTTTCTGGCTTTCTCAGGTATTATAATAGCAGGGGGAAAGTAAACAAGATTCAAAAATTAAAAAAAAAAAATTAAAGAAACAAAGAAAACCATCCAATATGCTTACAAGACAAATATGACATTGCAGCTAGTGCTGCCCCACGATGCATAGCTGTACAACATATAGCTGCCTTTTGGAAGGAAACTTCAAGAAGTGAACCGGATGCAGCTAATACTTCCTGTAATACATCAAATAAGTGAAAATCTCAATGAAATAATTACTTATACAATCCTTTCAATTTCTAGAACTATATGAAAGGAAGTTTTTTCTTTTGGAAAAAGTAAATCAATAAAAATAAAGATTTACAAAACCTTAGGAGAGCCCCGAATGAATGTGGATGCAAAGTTTGTGTAGGCCTCCACTAGATCAGGTTCTTGGTCACATATATACGAAGAATTAAGAGCCACTACCGATACTGCATATGTAAATCTTTCAAAAGTGGTGACAAACAGAGGTCCATAGTCCTCCCTGTGACCAAATTCTTCAATGACAACAGAAGCTGAAAGTGATGCATCCCAAAGAGAAAGGCAGGGAAAGTAAGTAATCTAGTTGTTCATTGCATTCAACAAAGAAGCAGCTAACATGACCAAATAATTTTAACTATTTCTGCAAACCATGCACCTCCTATTTTAGAAAATGTCTACATTGAATTATTGACAAAGCATGATATAGTTACTTCTTGTTATATTTTACATTGGCATAAGGGTATTGTTATAATCATTCAATAAAGCCCAAATATAAATATTTACAAAGGTGGGACTGGTTAACACAGCCCCAAACCTTTTCTCAAATATCTCTCTCCATTTTTCTTCTCTCATTTCACCATAATATCTCATATTTACAACTCAACTTGGTATCAAAATGTACCAATCAAACCCCAGATGTCGTTAAAGCAATCTGGAGATAGTTATCAGATATCAAAGGAAGCGTGTCAACACCACCAAGACCTAGGTCTGGCAACCACATGGTTTGGTTCACCTCTCTCTCAGCGATTATTGTTTCTATCTTACAATGATTTTTTAATTTACTAGCCTTATATATATGCGATTTTAAAGATTGTTTGCTGATTTATAAAGTTTTTTTTTTTTTGGTGGATTTTAGAAGTTCAGTCTTCACCAATTCACATTACAGAGCATTTTTTGAATTTGTTTTAAGACTTAAGGAGTTCAACCCATGTACTTATCAAAAAATTGGAGTATAACTCGTACAGGGATTGAAGTTCCAGAGTGGTTGGTTGCAATCTAGACTATTGGTGTTCATCTGTTGGTTAATTGATTATTACCTGGCCCAATTTCAATAGAGTTCTACCTTGACTTAGTTGTATTTGATATGACTAAAGAAAATTATATACTAGTGGCTAAGTGAAAACATCACTGCTGAAGGATGATGATATGCTTAAATCTATTTCTTCAAAAAAAGTTAAATGCATTTAATATGACTAAAGAAAATCTATGGTCATGGCTAAGTGAAAACATCACTACTGAAGGAGATGATATGCTTAAATCTATTCCTTTGAAGAAGTTAAATGATATATATTATCTGGTTGGGCACATGTCGTGAAAATATTTCTCTGAGACAACTAAATGTTGAAATATTTGACAGATGACCCCTCAAAAGAAAGACTGAATTGGATGAGTGAGGATTCAATAGGAAAAATTAGAACAAAACATAAGGGATATATAAGATTGTCAAGTGGTATTATAGTTAGAGAAGGATTTATACTAAGACACAGGAAAAGACTCATAAATGTAGCAAGAGATAATAATGAAATGCAAAAGTTCAATAAAAAATGGCAGCAATTAACATCATCCTTTCCAGGGACATCAAGCATATAATGATTATAATATGCCTATATGTCATTTATCATGTACAATGTAATGCATTTGGACACTGTAATGTTCAATTATTATGAAAGACAATCCTTTCATTAAGTGTGCATTTAGCTCCAAATTAAAAAGCCAACTTATTTTACTATTCAGCTTATTTTTGCTGCTATTAATAGGCTCCACCACACTTTTTGGTACTATTCATAGGTCTTACTGTACTATTTCAACTAACTTTTACCTTTATCTACAGTATTTTCAGCAAAAAGTTTTCAGTTTCAGCAAAATAAACAAATCTCAAACAGACCCTAAAACTGAAGATACTCTAACACTAAATTTCACTGCTTTCAAATCACCATAGACCAAAATACCCTACCTGTCCTAATGTAGCATTCATGACTTTGGAATGACAAAAAGTTAGTCGATAGGCAATCTAGTACTTTGGGCAGTACCGCCACGAAATGCTGTCCTGCAGATTAAACCAATTCAGGGTTCTATACATATTTTATGATGAGAATTGAGAAGATACCATGACCAGTAAGAAAGTCACAATTACTGTCTTTAATCATACCTGAAGACTGAACTGCTTGTGAAAGGGCCCGGCAAGCTGCCGCAGCTAAATTACCATTCTCCAAGTGTCCAGACATAAAAAGCTTCTCCAACATGGGCCAAAATACTGTGAGAAGTGCTAGTATGGGATCATCTGCAGAAGGCCCAGTAGGCAATGACATTCCAAGATGACCGAATACAGTTCCCATCCTGAAATGAAACAAATAGTCATGAGAGCTGGAGAAGAAGATATTGTATAATTTTGATGCGGAGATAATAATTGTTTAAACAAGGAAAATAGCATCTCAAGCATTCACATTAGCTCGGGCAAAAGTTTCTGTTTATTTAAGCATAAGAACCTACTTTTTTCTATTTTTTATACTCACTTTTCAAAATACTCCACATCATATTATTTATTTCACACTACATTTATTAAAATATCAAATTTTCTTGATTTTTTTTAATTTTTTCTCTTTCTTCACACAGCCATCATTCACTCTCTTTCTTCATCCTCGGAATACATAAGGAAATAATAAAAAAAATAAATGCAAAATGAATAGTGCTAGTGTAAATTTACACAGTTACTGTAGCAATCATGTATTTTACACAACTTTGCATGACTTGATGTGGATGAATTTTGGGCTTGGTTGGCTAAAATGTGGTCATTTTTCTATGATACAAGCACTGATGTGAGTACTCGCAGTTGAAAACAATCAACCCTAATCAAAATATCTATTATTAGGACTTTTATCTAACTTCTAATTAGACAAAGCCTAGTTTTAACAGCACTGTAAATTAGAATGGACATATACTAATTTATTTTTATTTAGTTCTGTTTAAATTTAGAAGTAAACTGTATTTTTACAATTGTCCCATTGGATTTATTCTAGGTCTTAGTTAATTAGATTATTAGTTTTTTTTTTTTTTTATCGGTATGTTGAGCTATAGCTCATTTGCTGTTAGATTATCAGCATTTTATTTTAGGTTTTATTTAATTTCCAAGAGATAAAGTTATTTTCATAATTCAATAATAGAGCTTTGACCCAAGTCAATTAGGATTTAGTCCTAATAGTCTATATAAGCATGTTATTTAACACCAATGGAGAAAATTTCTGAGCAATAAAATTTATTGTTGGAGTCTTTCCTTACTTTGCTTGGTGCTAATTCTAGGCAAACCTAGGTATTAATTCTTAGGTTTCTTTTCTCTTACTTGGTGGTAGTTCCAAGCAAGCCTAAGTGTTGATTTTATTTTCCGTTCTTGTTGAGATGAGATGGACCAATTCTTTGAACAAATAGGTTTATCAAAACATGAAGGTTAGGTTCCCCAATATGAAACTCATAATTAGGGCCAAAGAATATTGATACAGTTTCAAGAACCTCTAACTTAGAAAGAACAAACTTTCCTTAACTAATTGGGTAAAAACGAAAGAGAAACTCAAGAAAAATATCTACCCCAATCCTACAACAACAACAAACAAAGTCTTAGTCACAAAATTTTGGGATTGGCTATGGATCCTCAACAGGTTAGTTAGAGTTGTCCATAGTTAATTTTTCGTTCCATTCTAATCTATCTATAGTCATACTCTCTGTCACTCTCTTAATTGCCATGTCTTTTTTTATTACTTTTACTGAGCATTTGTCCACTCAAAAAGAGTCTAGAGAAGAGCTTCTTCAAGTCATGAATTGATCTCTCAATCTCCTTCAAAAGTACAAGCATTTGTTTCTCTCCAAATACTCCACATGAGGCACTGAGGGATCATGGCCTAAATTTATGCAGATCTGTACCTGTTAAATTTGTGTGACCAGCTAGCTAGAAGATCCACAACCTGAATAATGAAAACCAAGTTCCACAACTCTCTAGCAATAGGGCAGTGCATAAGTAAATGATTAGTAGTCTCCCCATCTTTCTTACACATGCACCACCAATCAATCACAACAACTCGACCCCTCCTCAAGTTATCAGTAGTTAAGGTCCTTCCCAAAGCAGTAGTCCAAAGGAAGAAACTAACCTGTTCAAACTTTCAGCTTCCATACACTTTTCCAAGGAAAAGAGAGTTGGGCAGTAGAAAGTAAAATCCTATAATTGGATCTGACATAAAAAATCTGCCCTGGGGATGGATTCCAACAAAGCTAATCCCTTTCATTACATCTCACCAGACCAAAATAGATCAGATCTAAGAAAGATGCAATTGATTCCAACTCCCAATCTTGTGCCGGTCGACCATCAAGCCGCCTTCATTTCTATTTCTATTTCTATTTTTACTAAATTTACATTTCATGTACTCTATTTTAGTCCTACTTAACTGAAATCCTTCAGATTCTAGAGCTCTCGCCAAATTTTTAACTTGGCATTAACTTTTTTTTTTTTGATAAATAAATAAAGATTCATTAATATCAAAAAGAGAGAGACACCCAAGTACACAGGGAGTATACAGGGGGGAACAAATAAAAAACGAACACTACAAAAGTCAAGAAAATCCAAAATAGAAGAAAAAGGTTGGTTTCTCCACACAGAGAACCAATTCGGAAAAAAAGAAGCTTGAGATCTGGCATGAAATGCTCATTATCTTCAAAACACCTACTATTTCTCTCCTTCCAAATTCACCACATCAAACAAAGAGGAATGACCTTCCATATATCTCCATTACGGTGGTGACCAAAACGACCTTGTCAGCAAGCAAGAAGCCCAACAACAAACATTGGCATAACCGAACAAACTCCAAATAAACTAAAAACCATATCCCACAACTCCAAAACAACCAGGCAATGAATGAAAAGATGGTCAACACTTTCACTATTACACTTGCACATATAACACCAATCCAAAATGCAACCCTTTCTTTTCCTTAAATTGTCAATTGTCAAACATTTTCCCAAGGCTGCAGCCCAAACAAAGAAAGCCACTCTAGAGGGGATCTTCTGCTTCCAAATGATTTTCCAAGGGAAAAACTGCTCACTATGGCCAACCAGGAGATGGTAGTATGCACTAACCGTGAACCCCTTACTCTTACAAGGTAGCCAACATCTCTTATCCTCCCTGCTCCCCCTTACAGGAGTGCTATAGATGGTATTGATGAAGCTCCTGAAAGCTTCCAATTCACGATTATGCACCTCCCTACAAAACTGAATCTCCCAATGGAGGACTCCATTGGTGTAGCTCATTAGATCCGCCACACTTGCCTCTTTGCTACTGGATAGCGATCTGCGAGAGAAGAAGTTCCACACCAACGATCTAAGCCAAAACTGCACTTTTGAACCATCCCCAATTTCATACATAAAAAAAGCATACTAGGTCCTAATCTACCAATAAAACAAACTTTAGAAAACCTAATGAAACCCTTCCAAGACCTTTCCACCAAGTCTGAGCTTTGAACAAGAAAGTGCCAGGAATAAGGCCTAATCACAAGGACTTGCATTGATACTATAATAAATTACAACTTATTGGAAAGTTCTATACTGATAGGAATGGTAGCATTTTAAATCCTTCCACCAAAGACAAATCAAGCTAGCATAGGTCAAAATTAATCTCAATAACATTACCTGTACAGCCCTCTCGCTGCAGAGGTCAAAATTTGTGTATAGGTAGCTGGGTTCTGTCTCAGAGAATGCTTGTTATCTTCTTCAACCTGAAAGAACATTAATCTCTTAGATCTTAATTGCAATTCAAATTGATTGGTTATTATTTGATTAATAACACTCATAGCACGAACCCATAAAATGAAAACAGGCATCTTAAATAACAACACACAAGAAAAAGCTTACAAGTTTTCCAATAGATTCGTAGCTAGAAGAAAGCAATCTAGCCAACAAGTTGCCCTTTAGTTCTTGGTTGGGAACAGAACCAAGGATCAGACTTATTGCACTGACAATTTCTTCCTCATATTCTAAAGGTAAATTCCTCTTCTCCAAACCCTAGAAAACAAAACACTACTAATAAGGCAAAGAACACAGATGAAGATGTATTCCTATTAAATATTTGAAGAGAAGATTTAATAATAATCAGGAAGCTGGAATACAAAAAAGTCCCAAACAATAAGGCACCACATTTCGCAAAAAAATAAAGTAGGATTCCAATGTCAACAGCAATTGGCATAAATGACAAAATCAATTACACAGAAATCACTGAAAGATATAACAATTGAGTGAAGCATCCATGAAATACCCATTATAGCTTTGGAAAGTAGCTTACCTCTCCTATCCACATCAAAATTTCCAAGTTTGCAGGTTCATAAATTACTGCAGAAGCATCTTCACAAATTTTACGCAACGCTGAGGCGCAAGCATTTGAGGACAGAGGTTCTGAGATCCCTGTAGCAAGAAATAATCTGAAAATAGCAAATCAGTACCAAACAGGAAATAATTTGTGGCAGATCTAGCGATGCTAGATGATAAATACAGCATAATTTGTTCTTATCTAAAAAAACAAGCAGAAAATAAAATCTTGTCAGAGCTCAAAGCAACATCAAGAATAAATTCATTGATATACTAAATCGGCAGATACTGAAGCTCAACTCTACCAAGTCCACATTCCAACTATATGGACTACAAAAATCCTTATTTGCATTTGGGAAAAATGCCACGACACCCCATGAACTTAAGACAGTGGCCATTACACCCGTTGAACTTTTAATTTGGCAAATTTACTCCTTAAACTTCACGTATGTGCCAAATAGATACTTCCCTCACTTTGCCATTAAAATTTAACAGTCAACTCATGTGAAAGGAAAAAAACACCAAAGGATCCAATTGAGAGAGAGAGAGAGAGAGAGAGAGAGAGAGAGCTAGGGTCCAATTTTTTGAGAAAGAGAAACCCACCAAAGAGAGAAAGAGGAACAAGGTTTTGGAGTCAGCAACCACTGGTTGAATCCACCACTGCCATTTATGGACTCAACTTTTTCGTTTTCTGCACAAAACTTCCTTGTGTAGATTCATTGTCCCTCTGCAGATCTTTTTTTTTTTTTTTTGATAAGTAAGAATAATATATATACGAAAGGCTACTCTATGCACGAAGAACTTAGAGCAAACCATGAAAAAACAAGAGGAAAACGGAAGCGAAAATTGCAAAAGAGAGAGGGAGCTAAGAAAAGAAGGGAGAGAGTCACTAGTTGTGAGTCTCCAAGCCCTAGACCAATCAAAAAGAGTCTCACTAAAAGAAGCAAACAACTGATCACCAGTGCTATCCAAATCCTCAAAAGTCTGCCGATTCCACTCCCTCCAAACACACCATAGGATGCTCAACGGAATTAAATTCCAAATTTGAGACAAGTGCTTCCCCAACAAATTCCACCAGCCAAAAAGCACATCAGGAATTGATCTAGGATTAACCCAAGACAATCCAAAAGTTCTAAAGGCAAAGCTTCATAACCGATAAGTCAACTCACAATGAAGAAGTAAGTGGTCTACCATCTCTCCACAGTGACGGCACATAATACACCAATTCACAAAATCCAATCTCCTCAATTTCAAGTTATCACCCGTTAGGATCTTATTCCAAGCTGCACACCAAACAAAAAAAGAAACTCGCCTAGGGGCCTCAACTCTCCATATAGCTTTCCAAGGAAAGACAATTGAGGAGATCTACCCTTTGTAGATCTACTTTTATTTGTTTGTTATTTGTGTTCTCACATCTTCTCAACAATGAATATGGTAGAATTGTTAAAGAAGACAGAGGAGAGGGGGGCGTTTGCATTGGGGTTATCGGAGTTGGTGGGGTGGTGATTTATGGTGGTGGCCATCAAGGATTTAGGTTGATGGGTATGGTGGTATTTTGTGGTGGTGTAAAATTTTGGGTCAGTGACTAGCTTGCAAATCAGCAACTGCAAAATCTGCACTTGCCCAGTCAAATGGATCTACTCTCATTCCCTTCAGACTTATTTCCACCGTACAACACCCATTGAGGAGATGAAGTTTTGGCTATGGAGGTTTTCTTCTTTTAGTTTTGTCAAAAAAATGTCCCAAATAATTGTCTCATTAAAATATGTCTAGAATATCATTAACAATGTAATTTGGAACGTCCTTGGTCAATTTACTCTAGAAATCTGGTTTGCTCTCTTTGGGATTTATTTTCCTGCCCTTCTTTGGTTACCTTCACATCTTTAGATATACTTACAGTTTGGTGGAGAGTTGTCAGAGTTGTTGGGGGTGTGGGTTATAATCCTCTCTCTGGTCAGTTTATCTCTCAACTGAACCCAGCTCTATCTCTCTTCATCCCCTTCTTTTTTTTTCTTTCACGTGATGTGAGTTGTACGTTAAGTATTTAACGGCAAAGTGATGAAATATCTATTTGGCAGATGTATGAAGTTCAAGGACTAAATTGGCTAAATTAAAAGTTTAGGGGGTGTAATAACCACTACATTAAAGTTCAAGGGGTGTGAAGGCATTTTTCCCTTTGCAAATCAGCCTTAAAACATCTTGTCAGATGATGCCCAAAAATGTATAATATAAAGTAAAATGGATAGAACGTATTTGAACAAAATAGGTGGATCTCAATCCTAACACCAACTGATAAAAAAAAGAAAGAGTACTTACAGTAAGGACCTAGCATTTGATTGAAAAGCAGATATCAACTTGGAATAGGAACCAACAACATCAGCTAGAGATCTGTATACCTAGAACAGAATTAAGTATCTTAGACAATAGAAGAACAAACAAGATCAAAATGGATTCTCATAGATTCAAGGCCTACTACTATTTCTTTATATTAAAATAAATTTAGCAACTGATAAGCACAGTAGAAAAGGTGAAAGGGGGGGGGGGGGGTGCAGTATCTGACATACAAAGCACACGTAGCCCTTAAGCTCGTCAGAAGGCCAAATGGACAACATTGTCACCAACTGCATAATCACAGAGAAATCAAAGGACTGACCCTCCTGTAGGACTACTTCTGCAACCTGAATGTGAAATTTATACATTAATACTAAGGTAAGGAGTATATAAAAACCAACTGCAGTACATGTGCATCACAAAGTCCATATTCAATGAAGCTAAAATCTATCAAAAGATCTGACTGGCTGAAACTCTTACAAGGGTTCTGGAATAGTACAAGCCAGGTGACCCATGTAAGTGGCCAGCAGAGACATACAGATTGAACTGAAACAGCAACCCTCAAACATTCCAAGTTGAGAGAAGGAGAAGATAATATAATAAAATAAAAAGCTGCTTGCAAGCATGAAACCACAACAGTTTCTGAGGCCAAAATACAACTACACCTAGTAAAACATGTCACCGTAAAGTCTAGTATATGCATACAAAAAGTTATTAATAAAAAGACATAGAGCTTTCATGTATCAATAGGTTTGTCAAATTGATATTTTCAGTGACTATGATATAGCGAGCATATTTTGGATTTCAATATATCGATACTGACGCTAACTTGCAAGTATCATGGTTGTGCCCAGCGAGTTATTCTTAACAATATTTATTTTTGCATTCAAGTTTTTTGGAAGTGTTGAAGGATAAAAATTCCTGCATTTGATACTTGCTTCAATTTTGGAATCACCTTTGGTAGCACTTAGTACGGTGAAGCCTTGCATTCCACCCATCATTAAATTTTTTTTGGAATAAAAAATCATCATGTGGGATCAGCATTGTAAATGATACAGCCTTATCTTGATCCTCAGAAAGCATCATTGTATCAAAATTTTCCACTTCATCAAGCTTTGTCAAATCGACATTTTCAACGACTATGATATACCAATTAACATATTAGTATTTTGGATTTCATTATATCAGCAATACTGACAGTAACTCACAAGTATTACGGTTGAGCCCAGAGAGGTATTCTCACAAATATTTAAGTATAAGATGACATAGAAGAAATATTTTGGAGAATGTTATTAATCGTGCCTTCCCAAATGGGAGATATAATCACAAGATAGAATGATGACATGGAGGCAAAACATGTATTAGTTCAATTTTCAAAACCCAAAATGGGTTACCAAAACATATTAAAGATGGGAACAACATATATGATATATCCATGCAAGAAGAGTTTGGAAGAAAATTGACCCTAAATTATGTAAATCACCTAAAATACATATCTAACATCAAGCAAATGCAACAACTGGCATCACCCAAAAGGAAAATTCAAAATTTGGAGTAGCAAGTTGTCCTCACCACATTAAGAGCAAATAATTTGCTCTCCACTTCTGTCCAAGGTATTGGTACATTTGCTGAGGTCCAACCACCAATGAAAAGCTACAATTCCATTTAAAAAGTTAAAATACAAATTATGAACATCATAATTTTATAATAAAGAACTTCAATCCTACATTGTAAGCATTAAAGAAAAGGAAAAGCATAAATTAATTCAGGTACACTGTTGGTCAGGTGGTTTTATATATACATACATACATACATATATATATATATATATATATATATAACTAACTTTTATAAAAAGAAGACCAAAGTAGTCAATACCATACCAGAGACTATTTCAGTTTGGGCAGAGGAATAAAATATTTCAAAATTGGTTATACCGTTGTATCATTGCGGGGTTATATATATATAGGGTCGGGATCAAGTAAAGGTGTTCACCAAAATGCACAAACCGTAAAAACCACACCAAAACCGTCCGTAAAATAGCATAACTGCACCGCACCGCACCGCAAGTAACAGTGCACTGCACTAGTTTGCAGTTTTATAATAAGAAAACTGCATAAACCGCACCGCACCTTCTCTATATATTAATATATTTATTTTTTAATATTAAATATATTATTAATAGTTTAATAACCCTAGTTTTCAAGAAAAAAAGAGTTTAATATCCCTAGCAAGTGTTGATTAAGAAAGCTAGCCCCAAATAAAGAAAAACTAACTCAATAGTTTAAAACTTGGCCCAAAACAAAAGGAAAAATCAGTTTTGGGCTGGGCAAGAAAAGCCCGAAATTTGAAAAATATACCAACTTCAAACTGCATCTTATACACCACATAGCATATGTGACTGCAAAAATGAGGTGCAGTACAATTATGATTTTAGCTAAACTCTAAACTGCACCACACATATAACCGCAAAAAATGAGGTGCGGCGCGGTTATGATTTTGGCTAAACCACACCACAAAATGCAGCGTTAAAAATGGCCCAAAACCGCACCGCACCACACCGTGAACTCTCCTAGATCAAGTGACACCATTTAATAACTTTTTATTGAATTTAAATTTTGAAGATCTCACTGTTGGATTAAATGTTATCTATGTTCTTAATGCGTATGCCAAATTTTGAGCCAGACAAATGTTATTTCTTCTATGTAAGTTATCTAATGTGATAAAATTCTCCAAAGCAGCTGTACACATAAAGAAAGCTACCATAATAGGGACTTTAACTGATGGAGCCATGGAAGATTAATATGCAATTACTTTGCAAATTCACCTATTCAACAATTATTTTATTGGATCCTTGTGTGAAGTCCTATTGAAGTGAAAGTAGTGCCCTTTAATGGTCTAAGTATGAGTCTTTTAGAGTTATAACAGTTTTTAATTTGGGTTTTTATTTTATTAGTTATGGTCAGTTTTATATTGAGGGACAAATCTGTAATTTCTGCAATTCCTGCGAATTAAGGGTATTTTGGTAATTTTGTTGAGTCTAGAATTTTCTAAGGTTTTAAGTATCTTAGCCTCTTAGGTTTATTTACTTTAGGTCCAAGTTAGTATTTATTAGTAGTCCTAATGCTAGTAGGAATCATATTACTACTAGTACAAATAAGAGTCTCTCTCTCTCTCTCTCTCTCTCCCTCTATATATATATATATATATATTGTGCTCAATGTATTCAAAGAAAAATAGAATGAGTTCATTAATAAAATTGAGTGTTTTGAGCAATAGGCACGTTGGCCTTTGTTCTTTCTTTCTCTTTCTCTCTTTTCTTTATTCTCTCTTCTTTCTTTCTAGGATTACTGTTCACGGTTACTGTTCACACAGCCCCTAAACAGCCCTGACTTCTCTCTAATTCTTCTTCTTTCCTACCCTAAACCCACCACAACTAAAATTAGACAAATCCCTAATTTGTCCTGCATCATTAACCTTTCAAATGCTTTTCCAAGGAAAATATTGGGCATCAGGTGGTTTTACATTTCTCACACTAAGCTAGTTCCTATCACAAATGTTGATTTCAAGCAGCTGTCCATGTAAAGAAAGCTACCTTAACAAGGACTTTAACCTTCCAAATGCTTTTCCGAGGAAAAGATTGCACATCAGGTGGTTTTATATTTTGGACACTCTGAGCTAGTTACAATCACAAATGTTGATTTCAAGCTCTCATTTGTAAAGAAAGCTACCTTAACAGGGATTTTATCCTTTCAAATGCTTTTCCATAGAAAACATTGGGCGTCAGGTGGTTTTATATTTCAAACACTCTGAGCTAGTCACTATCACAAATGTTGATCTCAAGCAGCTGTCCCCATAAAGAAAGCTACCCCATCAACTTTGATGAGGCGCCTAGGCATCAATTTCTCAGAAAGCACTCAACCAATACCTCCTCCAGCCTATAGGCTTATTAATCATGATGTCTCATATCAAGCACTATATCATTGACTACATCTATGGTACCACAACAAATAAGTTATATGATACAAAGGAACTTAGCACCAGTTCAGATATACACATATTAAACCATACTATAAAAGAAGCACCTTTTGTATAAATGTAGCCGAACTTAAAAGCTGACAAATATCCACCAAAAGCTCAACAAGATTCATCCGGAAATGGATGAGCCCATCAGGCAGGTCAGGATTTCCTCTCTCATCAGTGAATATAGATTCATCCACCTGTCAAAGACGAGTTCTTCATATAATTTATTTTAGGAAAATTTTCCAAGAATTAAAAAAATCTTACCAACTTAAGTAACATAACAAAGAGACAAAAATTACGATATAAAAAGAGAGACCACAAATTTTGGCAAAATGCTTTTTTGTGAACATGAGAGACTGAAAAATCATGTCTTCAAATTAAAGAACGTTCAGCTAAGGCAACATTTTTATTTTTGCAACAACTCATACAAAAGAAATTCAAATTCACTGTTGTGTATGTGCCCGTCTTTCTAACTGCCTCCCAAAAATCCCACTCCAAAACTCCCACTTGTTTATTTGAAAACCAATTCATACTGCTACATAGCATACACAAGGAAATCAACCAGTATTCAAAAGCTTGCAATAATTTTTTTTGATAGGTAAAAAGCTTGCAATAATAAACCAAGAAAACAGAAGAATTAGGCATCCTTAGCATCACCTAAAGTACTTAAGAGTATCAACTGTTCATTACCATCAATCTCAAAAGATTGAGCTCTCTCCCCCCCCCCCCCAAAAAAAAAACCCTAACCCTAACACTCACTGCATGCTAGCCCACTCAACAACACAAAATTAAGTAAACGTCTTGTACATGCAGAATGAAAATATAATTGAACATCAAAACAAAAACTAATGCTCTGATTGTTTTGGCAATAATGTTTTCCAGAAAATGAGTCATTTTCCAATTTTTCTCTAAAACTATCTCATTTTTTTTATGTTTGGTAGTAACCTTAAATAAGTTGAAAAAAAACTCATAATTTCCCTTATTTAGCTTCTATGATGCACGGACACGGACACGACACGGACACTGATACGGCGATACGGCAATTTTTGAAAAACAAGAACACGACACGGCATGGACACGGCAATTAAATAATTAATTAAATTTTATATTTAGGCATATTTTTAGACATAAAATACGTTTATGTCTAAAATTTAAATTATCTAAGAACTACAAATAAGTAAACTAACACTCAAAGTAGTACAATAATACACATAAAATGTTTAAAGTACAAACCAAAAGTTTAAATAAGCTACATTCAAAAGCTATCATATTCATTTTCAATTTATACTTTCAGTATTCATTTTAGTAAAATCATCTATAATATTTAAGTTTAACTTTAATAAATTAATAAAACTATAGAAATAACAATATTATATTATAACAATTAACAACATTACATTATATTCCACTCTCACAAAATAACAGTGAGGGTGGGATTTTTTTTTTAAAAAAAAAGCAAAAGTAAAAGCACGTTGTACTTATAAATAGTGACTTATAATAAGTCATTCACCCAATGACCCAAACGTTACCGGCCAAATATCTAAAAGAAGAAAAAAAAAAAAAAAAAAAACAACAACAACAGAGAGAGAGACGGGACGTTTATGGAGGTCGGGGACCTGATGTCCACGCCGAGAGAGAGAGAGAGAGATCGGGAGGGACTGGGCACGGCGGTGACGTCTATGGAGCTCGCCGATCGGCCCGATCTAGCTCCGGCGATGGACAGAGGGCAACGGCAGCGGCAGCGAGCAGAGGTCAGAGGGAGGGTGGGTGGGTTGAGAAGTGAGAAATTGAGAATCTGAGATGTGGGTTTCGGTCTGACTTGAGAATCTGTGATTTTCTTCTCTTTTTTTTTTTTTTTTTCCACTGCTGGCGTGTCGGATGTGTCGGCGCCGTGTCGATGCTGTGTCGGAGAAGCGGAAAAAAAAAAAAAAAAAAAAAAAAAAAAAAACAAAAAAAAAAAGACACTGCTTGGACACCGGAGTCCGGCGAATCGTACTGATTCCGGTGTCCGATACGTGTCGGACACCGACACGATGCCAAAAATGGCATGTCGGTGCAACCCAGTTTAGCTTGTTGTGAGATGGTGTTGTTTTCCAAAAATAATTAGTGAAAAACAATCTCTAAAAATAAATCGTACTTTTTATGTTGACTAAAGATAGTTTTCCTTTGACTTATTTTTTCTAATGCTACCAAACATTGGAAAATACGGAAAACTATCTTTATACGATGCTGTCCATCGAAACAATCGGCGCGTAAAAGAATAGAATGGAAGTTAACAAGACTCAAATTAAGGGCCTCGCATACAATAGACTTTGATGCTGTGTTGGTTACCATCAAGAAGTGAGACAACAATGAATTAGCTCATACAAACTAACTCTAACATCATTTAGAGTAACTTTTTTTTTATAAGTAAGATTTATGTTTTTTGTTAGACCAAAATAGATTAAAATAAAGACTGGTTTTGGACTATGTTCCCAATAAGTTGACAAAAATTCAGTGGAAGTGTAATTTAGGAGTAGGTTTACCTTTTGTTTTTAAAAATAGTTACCAAATTCCACTCATGTAATTCAACTCTTCAATGGTCAAGAAAATATAAAACTGCAATTAATAATTGCAAAATCTTACACTAGGCAGAAAAAAAAAACATAACAAAACAAAATGAGATTTTTTTATATATAATAAATACTAATTTTTATCTAACTCAAAAAGAGTCACCCAAGTATACAAGATGTAGACAACTGGGGACCAATACAATCAAACATGCAAATTACTAAGATTCATCAAATCAGAAACCAAACATAGAGAATATCTTCCTACAACTGACATCCAACCCTACAAACTTTTTAAGAAAAAAAAAAATTAAGATCTGGTAAGGTCCTCTCAGAGTAATCAAAGGCCTGGTTATTCCTTTCCCTCTAAATACAATGCATCAAACAATGTGGGACAGCCATCCAAATGACACCATTGCGATGTTGCCCAAATCTCCCTTGCCAACAAGCTAGTAGATCAATAACAGTCTCCAGAATCAACCAATAAACTACAAACAAACCGAACACCATAGACCAGAAATCAGTAGCAAAAGAGTACTCTCTCTAGCCTGCCGTCATATTTTCTCTCCTTATTCTGATTCCAATAAGTGCTGCTAACCGTCTTAAGAAGTTACAACATGGTTTCCTTTGGGGTGGGCTACTTATGTTAATGCCAACTACAGGAAGTTGTATCACTGTTCTCTTATGCTAATACAAGAGAGTAGATTCACATCATTGAAATAAAAAGGCCCGGCTACCTCGAATTAGCCAGATAATTAGCAGTTTTCTTCTTTCGATCTATCTATTATGGGTGGTTCTCGCAGTTTTTTTATTGAATCCAAATAAGACAATGGAGTAAAAGATGGTCTATTGTTTCACCAATACTTTTGCACAGATAACACCAATCCAAAATCCAAACTTTCCTTTTCTTGTAAATTATCAATTGTTAAAATTTTCCCCAAGGCTGCAGTTTAAAAACAAAGAAAGCAGCTCTAGAAGGGATCTTCGGCTTTCATATGCTTTTCCAAGCGAAAGAATGATCATTAGCACATGTCAAAACCCGGTAGTATACACTAACCTCAAAACCTCTTCTCTTAGCTGGCTTCCAACAAATCTTATCCTCTCCATTGACCTTCACAACAACAACATAAATAATATTCATAAGCTCTGCCATACTAGCCTCCTTATCTTGGCTGATAAACTAATACATAACAACTAATCTACTTATGTTTAATATGTAATAAACAAATTCAAAGAAATCAATATCTTCCAAATGTTTTAATTTGAATGCTACAAAACTAACCACTAATCTTTAAAAGAAACCACACATGTAGCATCTGCTCAACAGACAATCTAAACATGAAATGTTATTTAAAAAGTTCAAAATTTTAAACTTTTATAAAAAAAAGCACAGCAGCGATATGTAATGAAGAATTGAAGATAACCCTAAAACTCTTTACTTGACATCATAATCTAATGAACAAACCAACAAAATCAAATACCTAAAAAGACATACATTAATTAAAACTTAAAAAAAATATCTTTAATCCATGATCACAATATAACAAGAGAAATAGACAAAGAATAAACCTGTGCACGTGATAAAAGCGCATCAAGCAACGCTGAGAATAAAGAAGAAAACATTTCTTCCACATGTTTCCTACTTTTTGTACTATCTTCATCAAGGCCAAGAATATAGCTTGCGAGACTGGACCTGGGGAAAGATAAATTATGCTCACAGTTATGATGCTCTAAATTAGCAGCAAAAATCATAGAATCATCAAAATCAAACGCACAAATAAGAAAAACTTTCATGTTTTCATAAAACTCCATTAGAAGAAGAAGAAGAAAAAAAAAAAAAAACAACAACAACTACAACAACAATAACAATTCATAGGGAAAAGAATACATGTGGCCTAAAATAACATTATTAGAAAAAGTAAAAAAGGGCATCATGACATGTCAAGTAAGGAGTTGATAGAAAGTATGATTTCGGATAGGACAGATCGGCAGAAAAGGATAGCTCTTATTGGAGGTTTTGCCCTCCATATACCTTTCCAAGGAAAAATCTAAAATGTTTTTCACTCTCTACAAGCTTTTAGTAACTGGAGGAGGTGGGAGGCGCAATTGGCTTATTTCAAATAGTTCAAGGTGGACATTGATCAATTTTATAGATTAGGGAGGAATTACAAATGAACTAATAATTAATTGGGGGGGGGGGGGGGGAAGGATAATTAACGCAAGAAAAATTCTAAAGGATTACAATAAAACCAACTATGCTTTATGGTACCAAATGAATGACTGTTAAAAAATTACTACTAAAAAGAAACATGCTCATAAAATGAGAGTAACTAGAATAAGAAATTAAGATGGATGAGTGGGATTACTAAGGAAGACAAACTACGGGATGAAATTATTTAGATAGGGGTGGTTCCTATTTAAAAAAGATGAGAAAGAGTTGCTTAAGAAGGTTTGGTCTGGTCAAGTACAACAAAGACCATTTTCCTTTTCTTTTTCATTTTTTAAATAAGAAAAATTTTATTCAAGAAAGATTACTTCATGAAAAAATGACACAAAGCAACCAGAAAAGTATTTAAAAAACTGAAAAACACTCAAAACTATGTACAATATATTTGTTTTGATAAGAAGAAAATATTACTAATAAAGGAATAGCAAGAAAAATACAAAGAGTTCACAGTAAAATAAGGATCAGAAGGGAGTCTATTAAATGAGAATCTATAAACATCAAAAGGGAATCACTGGAACTGAGTCCCCAAGCATGATACCAATCAAATAAAGTGCCTACAAACGAGGCAAGGAGATGACCCCCAAGCTCTCCACATCCTCAAACATGCGATTGTTCCACTCCCTCCAAATACATCACATCAAACACAAAGGTGTCAAATTCTAAATGTTAGATGAGTGTTTCCCTAACCAATTCTTCCATCCCATCAAAAGATCAAGCGCTCTCTTATGAAGAACCCAAGTGACCCCAAATGCTCTAAAAACAAAGCTCCACAACTAAGAGCCCCCCCCCCCCCCAACGGTTATTAAAATGGTCCATTGATTCCTAACTACACTAGCACATGCAACACCTGTCCACAATAAAATAACCTCTTCTCCTCAAATTATCACTGGTGAGCATCTTTCCCCACACCACTGTCCAAACAAAAAAGGAAACCCTTTAAGGGGCCTTGACACCCCAGATACCTTTCCAAGGAAACCCTCAACACACTATTAAAATACCAAATATCAAATTCCCCATTCTTCCTCAACTTTCACCTCACACGAGAACATTCAATATGAGTATAAGACTCCAAGAGATGATGAAAAGCCGCCACTGATTCCATTTCCCAATCATTGCCACAATGGAACCTCACATACCAAATCCTCTCTTAATCATTACCACAATGGAACCTCAAAATACCAAATCCTCTCTTGCCCTGCTGCCTCACCAGTAAAGACTCCACTAAAGCCACCTGATCAGAAGTGTTTTCATACAAGACCAAAAAAGCCTCTCCAGAGGCTAGTTGCCACACCAACAGTCATGCCAAACCGCACCAAATTCCCTATTCCAACCCATCCTAATACACCTCCAAAGACCACAACAGTGAGGTCCCCTATTCAACTTAGAAATCCATCCTCCAAAGACCAATTATTATTTTGCTATATAAATAATGTATTTTATCGCAGAACTACCTCATGCATGTAAAAAGCACAAGTTAGCCTAAAAAATATATCAGAGATTACATGAAAACAAAAACAAATAACCAAATTCTATGATATTACTACTATCACTCGGTTCCATTACATTGGACCAATCTCTAAGTTGTCTAACAAGGGTCTTCAACTAAAATTTCAAAGCTTCAAATTGTTAAAGGTGTGACTATTCCATTCCCTCCACAACATCCACATCAAACACATGAAACCTAATTCCACAACCATGATGGGAGTTTACAAAGCCAGTTCCACCAACCAACCAATAAGTCCGTCATTGTTTTTGACATCACCCACTCCACCTAAAAGAGCCAATCACACAACTCTAGATCACATAAACAACACCAATCTACATTTTTTTTTTTGATAAGTAAGAATGATATATATACGAAGGTTACTCTATGCCTGAAAAACACATAGCAACCCAGAAATACAAGAAAAAGAAAACAAAGAGAAACAAGAGAGAAAACCAAACAACAGAGAAATTACAAAAGGAGAAGGGAACAAAGAAAAGAAGGGAGGGAATCACTAGACGTGAGTCCCCACGCCCGAGACCAATCAAATAGAGTTCCACAAAAAGAAGCAAGCAACTGATCCCTAGAGCTATCCAAATCTTCAAAAGTCCTCCGGTTCCGCTCCTTCCAAATACACCAAAGGATGCACAACTACATATGAATCCTCATTTTTGGAGGTTATCATCAGTTAGGACTCAGGATCTTCCACGGAGCCATAGTACACACAAAAAAAGCCACCCTCTTAGGGACTTGGCACACCAAATACCTCTCCAAGTGAAACTAATCACCCTAGGGGCATGAAACACACCATAATAAGACCTTACATCAAACACCCCACTCCCAAGCAATCTCCATCACATCTTATCTAGGTCCTCACTAGTTGGCCTACTAGAATACAACAGTACAAACAAAAATTCAACAGTTAAAAGATTGAACAAACCAAACATTCCAATGCTTCTCACCCCCACTAGTGCCACCTACCCAATAAGCAAATACCAACGCATCCTAATATGGTGCCAACAAATATAAGGCACGATATTGCTCCTTTAAAGGGTGCTCCCCAAATCACCTGTCATGCCAAAAACGCACTTTGTCTCCTACTCCAACTTCAAACTGCACATCATTGACAAAGCCATCCCACTTGCTTAAACACCCTTCGATACACCTGTGTATATGTGCTATGCACCCGCTTTGTTGCCCCATACTTTAACATTATTACCCTTCTCCACAAAGGAGTCCCCTTCACCCAAAACACCACAACCACTTCCCTAATAGAGCTCTATCAAAGGCCCCCATCTTGTCCACCCCATCCCTCAGACATGACTGGAGAACACACAATATTCCAGTCCACAAGATGAAACTTAGGCTCATAACTCACCCATTCCTTAAAATTTTTGTTCGTAACTTGTCTAATCTTTTCGCGACAAGGGTGGAATGGTAAAAATAATGATAAATAGTACACAGAAAGGCTCAATAGTGTGCTTTTAATGAGTGTCATTCCTCCCCCTTTAGATAAATATAACTTCTTCCATCTTGATAATTGCCACTCCATCTTCTCTAAAATGGGGTTCCTCCACACAACGTGCGCCTTTAGATGAACTCAAAAGCATTGCCAAGCAAATCATAGGGAAGCTCCATACCTTATAGTAAAAAAAGGCAAAGGTATGCATAAAATAACACAAATAGAAGCTATGAAGCACGGGTGCGTTTTCATATTCGGGTGTGGGTGCGGGTGCGGGTGCGGGACTCGGCAATTTTTGAAAAAATAGGGTGCGGGTGCGGCGATTAAAAGATTATTAAAAATATTTATATATATATATATATATATATATATACACACATTATATATTGCTAAGCATGCTTTTTTATATTATAATAATAATAATAATAATAATAGTAATAATAAGTACACAAAATTTTTTGACACTTGAATTATTGACAAAAATATTAAAATAGGTGTAGCTTCCCATTAAAAAAAAATTAAAAAAAAAAAGGGGAAGGGAAGATAGGGCTCAGTCACGTGATTGGTTAGAGGCACACAAAACAAATAAAGCCCAGTTGATAACAAAAGGGCATTTAACAATCCTTTTCCCAAAAAAAAAAAATAAAAACAGAACAAAACTTATCAACCAAAAAGACACAGAACATAACGCACGGCTCCAGCGAAAAAAAAGAAAGAAGAAGAATGGGGTCAAGGCCGGTGAAATTGTGACGGCGATAGCGACGTGGTATTTTCGGTATAAGCTTCTTCTTTTTTTTCCTTACCGCCGATTTTCATTTTCCGGCCGAAACACACCGATATTCGGCCGATACGATCCGAATCGGCGCGAATCGGCCCGGTTCGGCGCACATCGGCACGTATCGCGAAACGAAAAAAAAAAAAGGGATGCGGCACGGACGCGCAGGCAGCGGCGTTGCCTGCGCGTCCCCACGTTGCACCGGGCCGGACTCGGGTGCGGTGGCCCAAACGCCGCACCCGTGCTTCCTAGGATAGAAGCAGCAAGGAAAGATATAATTTGGGAAGAAACAGAATGGTACAAAAGGATACATGTGATTCTCCCAATTGGTCAATGACGGTCCATAACTGACCCCAATTTACATGGGATTAAAGCTTTAGGTGATTGGATTAAAATGCGACAAGATCTTTCATTTCTACTAATTTGAAGCTCGACTTCTTATAGAAAGATAAACTAAAAAAAAAATAATTAAATCAATTAAAGCAGTACCAGAATTGCAAAGTTGAGTCTGCAATCTCCCAGTCCTCACTTGGAAATGCCACACATCTGCCAAGGCACTGAACATGTCAGAGGTATCACAAATAAAAATTTTCATAGAGAATAGCTTATATGTGGTTATATGATCTAAACAAACACTGCATTTCAAGGTGAAAATCGTCAACCTATGACAAAGGTTTATCTCAAACATGCTTATGTACGTTTCCTATATCACAGATCTTTGGTGTCTACACTTGAACACCACACCCTTCCCCCACCCACCCCCCCAACCCAAAAAAATAAGTCCTTAATGTTTACTTTTTCCCATGTTCATCCTCAGCACTGCTTTTTTTTTTAATGCTTAATATTTGAACTTGTTCACAAGCCTCAAGCATAAAGCTGTCAGCACATCTAGAGTCTTCCAAAGAGAACATAGTGAGAATATGTTTCAAAATAATATGTTGAACAATATCTCATTAAGTAAACCTTTCTATTCCATGCTTGGAAAAACATTAAACAGGAAAACTTATTATGTTGAGAATTATAACACTGAGATATCACCTCAAGAGTGCATCCGCCAAAGAAAGTGCTTCAGCACTTGCTTCTACAATCAAAGATGGTGCCTGGGGTACATTATAAAATTCAAATGTATTAATGACAAAGAAAAGATAGAGTATAAATAATCATCAAACCTTGTTACATTGTTACCACTAACGACATACTTATCCCCCCAAAAAAAAGCATCATTTTCACTAATGACATGAACAAGTCTTAGACAAGTTAAATGCAAAAAATCCTTCAAAAGTAATTTGGAATAGCACAATAACAAAGTACAGAATCACATAATCAAAACGTACAGCCTGCCCAATTTCCGACAACAGGCACGCAAGACCACCAATAACTTTCTCATCTCCCTTAGTAAGAGATGGTAGAAGAAGCACTTCTTTAAGGAAATGTACTCTGCATAATAAAAATTGGGGCAGCCCCTACAAAAGAAATCATAACTCAAATTAGACAAGATACTCAAATTAAATGCAGCACAAACTTTTTTTATAATGAATAATAAAATAGGTCATTTCATGCTCACGATGATAATCACCCCATAACCTAAAAGAATTACAAAAAATGATGCATTAAATAAAAAGTGATGCTGAGAAATCTATAAGAGTGTTACTTTTTGCAAGACCCCAAGTACGGGACCAATCAAACAGAGTTGCACTCAGGCAAGCTTCTAACTAATTCTTTGATCTGTTTTTATCTTCAAAAGTACAGTTATTTCTCTGCTTCCACAATAGCCACATCAAACATAACGGTAAAATGTTACAAATCTCTGAAGAGTTCCCAAACAAAAGGTTGGCCACCCTCCTTGGTAACACCCAATTGGATCCTAGAAGGTCTAAAAACCAGGCTCAATAAATCATAGACTACATTGCAATGAATCAAAATACGATCTACCATCTCCCCACTACACTGGCACAAACAACACCATACAACTAAGGTAAATCCTTGCTTGATAAGATTATCACAAGTAATAATCTTCCTCCAAGCTATTGGCCAAACAAAGAATGAGATCCTCAGAATAGCCTTAACACACCAAACACTCTTCCAGGGAAAGAATAATGTACCCCTCAGAAAGCTTCACAACAAGAGCAAACAGTAAAGATGCCACTCCCTTTCAATTTCCATACATCCTCTCGCAACCCTCCCTCCTAGGGATATTGGAGTATAAAAGATCTAGGAAAGAGTTGACAAACTCCAACTCCCAATCATGAAAACCTCTGTGAAATCACACATTCTAGATACAGCCTTCCCCAACTATTGGGCTATCTACGACTAAATGAACTGAGGCATTTTGATCAAGCGAGCAAGCATACAAGTCTAGCTACAACTCTTTTAGAGAATGACCTCCACACCAAACATCATGTCAAAAACCTTAATTGAGTGTTGTCCCCACCTCAAAAGACACAAATTGCTGCAAAGTGCCCTAGCCCCCACTAATACTCCGCCATAGGCGACACGCATGAGGTACTCTAACCAAACCCGAAGTCCAACCACCCCATTCCTCCACATATTTTGTAACAATCGGGTCTAGATTAATGTTTGACCTCAATCCCAAATCACATTACCACTTTCCCATTAGCACATGATTAAAGCTCCCTAACCTCTGAATCCTCAAATCACCTGTAGCAATAGTAGAACACAGTGTCCCTTGCCACCAAAGAGAACTTCAAACTCCACATCCAAAGCACCCCACAAAAAATTTTGCTTTAACCTCTCCAACCTATTAGCCACATTTGTAGGAATAGTAAATGAGAGGTAGTAACTTGGTAAACTTGAAAGTGTGCTTCTTAAAAGCATTATTTCCCAAAATTTTATCTCAATTTTTTGTTAGGTTAAAGGCATGTAGCTTGATTTATGCTTGCAGTTGATATAGATGTGGAATCTGAATAAGCATAAGTTCAGAAGTATTTCTTGATGAATAACATATGTAATGTAGTAGTAGTACAATAAATAATAATATGATGTCATTTTTTGCACCATGGCATCAGAGCACCATTTTAGCAACATGAGCTATGAAGGTAGCTTAGGCTTTGATACACATGCTAGACGCATTGATGGAGGATGAACCTTTAACTGATTTAGAAATTTAGAAATTATATTCTTACACTATTTCAAACCTTTCTGTGCGACCAATCCAAACACCAACACTGGAATAAAGGCCAGGTAGTGTTGATTTTGCTTGGCCTAAAAAGATTTTAGCCTGGCTTGAGTTTGACAGTTAATGGACTGGTAGAGTCAAGCGAAGTGTAATGTTTGATTCTAATGTTCATTTGTCAATTATTTCCTTTTGATGTGACTAGGATCAAGCACATTGAATATCTATGATTAAACAGGCACACCTAAAGCTCTATAGGGCCGGGCCTAGGTTATGCTGTCTTGGACCAGCAATTTTTACTCAAGCATATGGTGCTGGGAAGTACTGGCCCAGCCTCAAGCTGGCATGGCTCAGCTCATTAGCACCCCCAGTTATATACACATACATTGAGAGTGCAAACATTGTGTCAGTGGGAAAGGTACGAGCATACCTCATGTCGACTAACAAGTTCAATGAGAACTTCAATGGCCAGATCAAATGAAGATAAAACCTGTAAAAGCAACAAGTGCAGATATTAATTAACAAGACAACCATAAATATCATTACTCTGGTTCAAGAGTCATCCTAATTAAGAAGAATTACCTGCAAAGAACCAAAAACAAAATTAAGAAGTGGGTGTGCAGGCAATGAGCCCTGAGGAATCTCCGAGAAACACCCAGCTCGAACCTAAGTGCAAAAAGGTTAAATATGTTAAGAAAACCATAATAAAAGGCATTTGCATTAATGCCACAACTCAATTCAAACTAAAGTAGCACAAAGCAGCAATTGGTATCAGAAGACAATAATAGAAAGCAACCTAGATTAGTCTAGGGTTAACCTCGGGTTCTCTAGTATATAAAACAAAGTCATATAGCCAAAATGTAGGCGTCAAGGGATTTCCCAATCGTGTTTTCGCTTTTCTATTTTCTTTCTTCACAATTTGATTGCAGCAACAACAAAAATTCACAATTCAATCAAAAACAAAAATGCCATACCCAACTCAATAAGCAACGCAGAATTTTCCTGCTCCTTTCGTGACCGTGCAATTGCGCAGTAGCAGCATCAAAGCTTTTCTCCGATTGTTGCAGTAGAAACTCGAGAACTACTGGCGTATGCGAGAGAAGCTGCAGAATATCGAAACGATCAATCGCCGCAAAAGCAAGGCATTGATTGAGATTTTAAAAAGCATACAAAAAAGTGGAAAAACCCTAACTAACCTCCCGGCAATACTGAGTTCTGAGAGCAGAAGTCAATTTCGAATCAGTGTTGTGAGTGTCGAAAACTTCTTCAGGCAAAACAGTAAGCATTTCCAACACAGCAATATTACCATCCTCCTGACTCTGCAGATTCTGCAGACTGTAGAAGAGCTGCTCGATCGGCTTCCCGTTTTCGACGCCGCGGAGAATTAGGGCAGAGAGAGCGAGGCAGATTTGCGTCAGGAGCTGAGGAGGACCGGAGGAACTGAACCGCTTGGCGGCGACGAGAAGAGCGTTGAGCAAGGCGTCCTTGGCTCCTAATTGCAAGAAACAGCCTTCGTTCTGGATCTTCCGTTTGAGGATTTGGGCGGCGAAGAATTCGAGTTCGGAATCGGCGGCGGAGGAGGAGGAGGAAGGAGAGTGTGGAGGAGGAGGAGGAGGAGGAGGAGAGGAAGTGAGGATTGAAGTGGCGACTTCCCAAGCGGCGTCGGTTTGTTGGAAATGAACGAGCCATTGGTTGGCGGCCACGCGGTTGCAGGACTGGGTGTCGTGGTTCAGCACGTGTACGGCCTCTGCCACCTTCATTTGCAACTCCATTTTCTCTCTCTCTCTCTCTCTCTCTCGCTCACAATCTCACACACTCACACAGTCTCTCTCTCTCTCTCTCACACACACACTGTATTTATTATTAGTACTAATAGTAGAGGTAGTAGAATTTTATGGATCATCAATTCTTCAAATCTTCAATCATCTCATCCAATCCGTGCTCCCATAATCCAAAAGCTCTCCGTGTGGCAATCCGGTTGGTATCAACGGGGAGATATAGAGAGAGATAGACAGACACAATAACGCGTAAGACGAAAGCGTTTAACCAAACCCTTCCTTAATAAAGTATTATTATATTCTAAATTTCTATCATTTAAAATAAAATAAAAAACAAAAAGGACATTATATAAGTTTATAATAACCAACAACTCAATTATGATTGAAAAACAAACTTTTAATTGTTTGGATGCAATTTTTTTATTTATTTATTTGATAGTTACAAAAAAATTACAATATGAACGGATTCAAAACTCTGTATATTTTCGTTTTTTAGTTAAAATTGATAAGAAGTGGTTTTTAGTATAATAAAAAAAAAAAAGTGGTTTTTAGTTTAGCTACCCAATTTTTACCTTAATTATTTGTTTTATTGGGTGAAAATTGATTAAAATATAGTTGAATTATGTCTAAAAAAACAACTTTCACTCTAAGATTTGGTTGTTGTTGTTTCCTCTTCAACTAGTTTTAGTTGCAACTACATCAAACAAGATCAGTAACATACACCAACAGCATTACAAGAACTCAAAAATGTCTTTAGGTAATCTACCACAACCTCTAAATCCTCCTATTTTGTTGCATATGTTCTACCTCAACATCTTTTTTTTTGTTACATCGGATTATTTGCATAATAAAAACGATTGGTTTTTGATGAAAAATGTTTTCATGAAAATAAAGAAACTTATAATATTATTTTACATTTAAAAAAGAAATTATTATAACCAACAAATCAAACCAATTATTAATTGAAAACAAACTTTAAATTGAATTTTTTGATGCCCAGTTTTTCTAAAAGCCCAATAGAAAGCAAAACCCAAACTCTTTCTGGACCCATTATCTTTATTTATAGCTGTTTTTACACTACCCATGACAATGTATTCATTTGAGGGAATTGGAGTATAATTTGTAGGGTAAAGAATGAGTCTAGTTGGGCTTATTCATAAACCTAGGTTTACAAAGTGAGTTGGGAACACTTGTAGAAGTTGAGGGTCCATGAGCAAGCCCATGTGTTGGCCACAAGCACGCCTAAAAACACTGATTTAGTTTGCTGTATTTGGCTATTTACTACAAAATCCAGAGTAATGAACCTACCTATCTTAGGTTTGTTTGGTTGGAAGGGTGAAAAAATAGAAGAATAGAAAACAAGAAAGGGATAAAAAAGTGAGAAGATAGAAGAGATTTATAGTTTTCTCTTATATGTGTTTGGTTGGAAGGATGGAAAAATAGAAAGATAGAAAAATTATTTATTTGGTTGAGAAGAATAATGAGATGATGGAAATTTAAATTGGTATAAATTGACTCATATGTCTTTATTGAAAAAAAACTATGCTCAATTAAAAAATAAACAAATAATCAACCGAAAAAATAATAATCCCACTAAGTTTATTAAAACAAAAATTATGCCCAATTAAAAAATAAATTAAAAGAAAAGAAAAATAAATAAAAATAAAAACCCAACAATGCACAGTAAAAAAAATGTCATGATAGGACATTAGCACACATTGATACAATACCATTTAGCATAAAAAAAATATTAAAAAAAAAAGAAGAAGAAGCACGTTACTTTATTACTGCACAAGGATAAAAGCTAAAGAGAAACAAATGAAGAAAATATACAAACGAGTCAAAGAAGCTTGTAATAGGTGGTAGTTTTGTAAAACAAATTGAACCAGCTTTCCACCCTTATTTTTTCTCCATTTTGGAGAGATTAATTTTTGGTGGGCCTAAGGAGAAAATGCATGGATCCCACCAAAAATTTTCCTTCATTTCTCTCCTTACTAAACAATATCAAATTCTATTTTCTTTTTCTTTTTCTTTTTCTTTTTTCTTTTTTCTTTTTTTCTATCGTCCCTATTTCACCTCCAACCAAACACACCCTTAGACTTATTTAAAATCACCATGCTTATCACCAAGGCACTCAATATTGTATTGTTGCTAGGGCATTAATCTAAACCCGTATTATTGGAGTGGTCAAATCCTTACATCATTATTTCTTTGATCCAAATATAACACAAAAAGTAAATATTTGAGTCACTTTAGTAAAGTCATCAAATTTTATCACAAATGTGCTCCACTAATATCCAAAAATAATGTATTATTGGATTACTACGGTCATTTCAACGGAGTATAGGGGTCATTTTTGTAAATTTTATGAAGTGTGTGGGTAATCCTTTAATTTCTATGATGTACAGTTCTCTCATTTCAATGAAGTGTGGAGGTTTGATGGAAATTTATGAAAAGTGTGGGGGTTTAATTATAATTTTGTGATGTGCATGGGCTATTATATAATTTCTATAAGCAAGGGCATTTAATTGTGTAATTTATGCAAAATGTTGAGGCAATTCCATAATTTCTATGAAAGGTAGGGGTATTTTGTAAAATCTATGAATTGTGGATGTTTGATTGTAAGTTTTATGAAGTGTGGGTGGATTTCTATAAAAGTAGTTAGAGTTTAAGGCGGATGATGTGCTTTATATTTTTCAATATTTTTGTGTCAGTATAGCTTGAGTTTATAAGCTTAACTTTTAGTTTTTAGCTTCTCTATACAACTTTTTAAGACCTTATTTTTCCTATGTTTCTCACATTTTCAAAGTACAAATATATTTTAACACACTTAAAAAAAAACTAAATTAGTGAATGACAATTTATATCTGTCATGAATTCATGATGGTGAGTAGAGCTGTTATTATTATTATTATTATTTTGTTTGGGTTTAATGAATTGTTGTTAGTGGGTTAGGTTTTTATGGGTACGGTCAGGAATCATTGAAATGTTCTTAAGGCTAAGAGCGGTTTGGGCTGAGATTTGATGGGCCGAATGAATCTAGACATGGTGATGGTTTTACATTATGCAGGCTAAACACTAAACACACATCTATCTACGTAGAACTTTCTAGACTAAAAAAAAAAACACTTTCTAATCAGAAAATTTTTCTACATATATATAAATCCCACTTCAAATGAATTTTTTTGAATAAGAAATCTAGAATTCAATCTCCATTTACATAAAAAAATCAATTGGTATCGTAGTTTAATGATAAGAAGTTATCATCAAAAGCGAATGTCATAGATTAAAACTCTAAAAAAAAAAAAAAATTGGCTTTGAATAAGTAAGATAAACTACATAAACCTTGTGGTGGGCCTTTTTTGTACTTCTAGACTGGACTTCTTCTTGTCACGTTGTGACCCAATAGTTCTAGGGTAGGAGAGTCGGGACTGGCTCAATTGAAACTCACCTCAAACCAGTTTGTGCACAAGCTAGGGCCCCTTTACGCTGAGATCTTGGTCATGTGTCCATATAAAAGGATGCTATCACAAAAATGTTATGGTAGAAGACACATAATATAACAGGATAAGAGAAAACATGCTTGCTGCGAACAAAGAATAATATTGAAACCACTTTCTCAATAAAAGAACACAATTATATGAACTTAGTAGAAACAAGTTAGCAACAACAGATAAAAAGAAAAAAAATGCTTAATTAATCACAATAAAAGAGGGGAAAGGGGATTAGTTTGATGTGCTTGATTCCTTAGCAGATTTAAGTCCAAGAAGGGAACTAGTCTCCAATGTGGGCAATCTCATAGGGAAATCCTGCCATAGAAATTGCCTACTTTGAAAAAGTGGACCTAAATGGCTCAATCCAAAATCCTTTAACTTGCTAGAGAGTAGGCTATTAAGAGGGAGAGAAAGTAATAGCCTATTGGTGCATGCCTTATCACGCTTTTGTTTTCTTTTTATCCTTTCTGTTTTTTCGTTGTTTTTCTTTCTCACTTGTTCCTTCTCACTTCCTACTCCTTACCCTTTTTTTCCCCTCCTTTTCACTGTGCACAGATAAGGCCTTTTTATACTGCCTATCATGACAAGTTTTAGTGTTACCTCTCAACTACTTTTGGCCTAGTATAGGTGTCCTTCCTGGGCCACCCACTAATCTGTTGGCTGCTCAGCTAGCACTACTACCCTATGCTGGCCACGCCATGCTTCATTTCTAGAAAAAAAGAGTTTTGTTTTATTTTTCTTACTTTCCATGGCATTCCCATCTGGATAAAGATTGGGTATTCTCTCTTATTAACTCCTATGGCATATAACTAGTGATTCTAGCTCATCCTTCCCTCTTTTAAGTAGTATGTCATCCCAGCAAGATATTTTCCCTAAAAGAAGTTTGAGTAGGAATCCCAAAATAGACTTTTCCCTTCTCCCCACCGCTAGACCATACCCTCTCTTACCTCTGACCTATAACCCACTACGTCTGTAGTGGCTAGGTACAAGTGGGTGGTGCTTGAGCTTTGTACGTACTCCACTCCCATGTGAGTCCATGGTTTGTCTGTCGTTCATGCCTTTGCCATTACTTGCGGGTTTGTCTAGTCTTTGCTGTAGTCCTGCTGCTCATTTTTAACCCTTTGTGGTAAGGATGAGTCACTGGGTCTTCATTCTTTGTATCTCGCTTCTTCCCTAGGGCGGGTTTTGTTTAGGCATGAGCCCTTCCTTCTTCAATTCAGCCCTTGCCTTCCCTTACTTTTAGTTTATGGGTCGACTGACACTTCTGTCATGTTGTTCTATTGCTTCTGCCATGTTATCACTCAACTTATGCTTGCTGAGCCTCCTTTGGGCCTACCATATACTTTTCCTTTACTTAGTTCACGTTACCCAATATTTCTGCTGGGTTAATTCTCACACTATCTTGGGCTTCCTTGGCCCATTTTATCCATTTGGGCATCCTTGGCCCATTCCATTTCTACATTTCTATGAGTTTTTGCTAAATCATGGGCTAATTCTCACACTATCTTGGGCTTCCTTGGCCCATTTTATCCATTTGGGCATCCTTAGCCCGCTTAATTCTTTTGGGCATCCTTGGCTCATTCCATTTATACATTTCCATGAGTTTTTGCTAAATCTTTCGGATTTCTCCAACCCAATTATCATATCTTTTGCTTTCAGGGCTTGTTGGCCTTTGCACCAACCCCATTTACTAATTCTTTTCTTTGGCCTCCTTTGACCCATTTTTACTTGTTTTCCATTAATTGTAATTCTCATGGGCTTACTTCTTCATTCTCTGGGCTCTCTTGAGCCTGTTTGTTTTCTTTGTGGCATTTTTTACTACTTTCTAGGCCTATGGACCACTATTCTTGCCATTTGGGTTTAATAATTTTCCTTACTTTGCTAGCTCTTCTTCCTTTACCTTTTTCATATTGTTAGGCTTCTTTTTATTATTGGGCATTTTTGCCAAAGTGAGTATCAACAAACCTCAATGGTCATTAATTTATTACCAGAAGCTCAATCATTTTTGTTTTTTTCCCATATGGTGGGACTTAGGAGTTCATTCATTTTCGCAATATCTGGGTATGATAGTTCACATTCATAAAAAAAAAAGGAAGTTTTTTTTTTTTTGGTAGAAACGGATGGTCATATTAATTAAACAAAGAATTTATACATCAACAGCACTATCCAATCTCTGGGCACACAGTCTACTACTCCTGAGGCTGGCCAAATTCCTTACAAAACAAGTATACACAAAACTGGGACAAGGAATATAAAATTATAAACAGATAAAAACTGCTGCTGGTGGGCCCCCTGTTCTGCTAGTACATCGGCGCTTCCATATGCTTCACGATAGATCAATACACAGATATACATTGGGACACCATGAACAAGACATGAAATATGTGTCCCATCTCCGTCGGCATTTGGGCTAGCACGAGATTGAGAGGACCGGACATTAAATGTGAATAAGAAGTTTGGTAACTGCCCGTCTGTAATGTTTCCATCTAGAGGATAGTTACACCACTCTACTCATTATCTACTTCTTGACCTGCTTGCAAGTTATCAAAATTATTGGAGATTGGTAGCTATCTTTATCTTAGAATGTATAAATTTTAAGTTTTCTTCTTCCAAACTTAAAAATTATATACAAAACATAAGTTTGTATAGCAAATATCATCCAATTAATTAAAACAAATTTTAGTGTGCATATTATGATATTAAGAATAATAAAAATATATAATCTAATAGTAGGAATTTTAAAATATTAGTCCCACCAAATAAAAATATGGACTGGCATGCATATAAAGTTACAGGTGTAATATTACAACCGGTGTAATTTTTATTACATCATTTATTTCTATTAGCCAAATTTTTTGATAAATTCATAACTAAATTAAATTGTCTCCCCATACTTATGTGCATGCAAAATATCAAGACGAGGAGAGATTAAATAACTATTTCATCTATAAAATTTATATATATTTTTAATTTTTTTAATCGTGAAATTATTTATAAAACATGAGTTTTCAAATAAGAAGTAAATAACATCTAATTGACATAAAATTAGATGCGAGTGTTAATAAGATAAAGAACAAATAATTTGGTGGTGAAAGTGTGTAACATTAATGAAAATCTTTGTGTTCATTCTACTGAAGGGTGTTTTCTAACCCTAACCAAAAAAAGTACTATCTAGCAATTCAAAAGAGGGAGTTTTTCTGTCATCATAGAAAATACGAAAAATTCGAGAATACATGAGCTGTCAGGACATGTTTTGTGGGTCCTTTTATTGGATAAGCAAAAGCCTCCATGGGCATCACATTCGTTCTTTTTTCTAGGTGTTGGTTGCTTCATTCTTTTTTTGCTGAATGAGTAGGTTGCTTCATTCACGTAACAAGAATATTCAAAGCAGAAAATTTACATTACAATCTATTAATGACAAAATAATATACTACCTCATGAATAGGTCATACATCAATATTTATGTGATTCAAATATTGTCGGACAAATCACAAATACTCCTATAAATTATTATTATTTTTTTAAGAGTCTCAAATATATATATATATATATATATATATATATATATATATATATATATAGGATTGTGTGATTTGTCCGACAATATTTGAATCACATAAATATTATATATATATATATATATATAGAGAGAGAGAGAGAGAGAGAGAGAGAGAGAGAGAGAGAGAGAGAGAGAGAGAGAGAGTCACAATATAAAAGAAAAACAAACTAAAAAACATTTTCTAAATCCGGTGGTAGATCTTCTAACCACACATCAGTATTTTGAAAAACATCAGTCTCATATATTGTTCAATTGATTGATATTTTTTAATATTTTCAATGAAATAGTATTCAAATTAATTTTCTTTTCCCTAAATATCAAGTTATATATATATATATATATATATATATATATATATATATATTAAAAATGTTTTACAATTTATTTTTTGGTGAGGGTATATGGGAGGATTGACGGTAAAGATGCACACAAGACAAAATGAGACACGAATATATAAGAATTTTTCTTTATTATCACCAACTACTTGGTTAGTGAATACTTCCCCCCCCGCCCCCCCCCAAGTTTGTTATTGAATAGTCTTTTTACCATGTATGGTATAAACAAGATTCAAATGTAGATTATTATTTTATTTTTAAGAATTCGATAGCTACAATGGGACAAAGAATTTGAACAATATCTCTATTGAAAATACTAAAAGATGTCAATTGAGTTACAAGGTATTTAGCAAATACTTCTAAAATTATCAATCACGTTGGCTCAATTAGTTTTTGATTTTAACAATTTAAAAAAAAAAAAAAAATTGGACTTGGGGTAATGAGGGAAAAGAAGAGGTAAAAATTGGTACAAAAATATCATTTGATTTGTTGATTTTCCACAAAAGAAATAAGTAAAGTTCCATTGTTGAGTGAGAAATGAGAAATTCATGGGAAGTTACATCTCCACCGCGTAATAGTGCACATACACATCTTCATCAACAATTCGGCGTTGTTTCTCAAGACTTGGTGTGATGCTCTAATGTTCGAAAATATGTAGGGCAATTGTGATGATCCAACAATTCAAGATTCAAGACAACCTTCTAAAACAAGCAATGCCCAAGTATCAGTAAAGCACAAGAAAGAATAAATCAACCCTTTATAAATCAAAGGGCATTTATGTAACGTCACAAGGAAACTTCCTTTTTCCTAATTCAATCACAGTAAAAACTCTTCAACTTTGTGTTATAAATACAAGCAATATCAACCTCATAATCATTTCATTTACACTTGCAAAAGTTATAGAAACCAAAACAAAGAAGAGAGAGAGAGAGAAATGAGGCCTGCAAGCAACTCCACCACAGTTAATGTTGATGCCGGATTCCGGAATTTCAACTCTCCCATTCCTTATCTCTTTGGTGGCCTAGCCCTCATGTTGGGACTCATAGCAGTAGCACTGTCAATTCTAGCTTGCTCGTATGGTAAAACTTTTTCCAACTCGCCTAGTTATGCTGATCAAGAAAAACAGGCTAAGGCAGTGAACACGAAGGCGGATTCGGAGCCAAAGGTTGTTGTCATCATGGCTGGAGATGACATCCCTACCTACTTGGCCAAGCCAGTTTCCTCTACAGGCCATAGTGAAGAAGTGTAATATAATATATGGATCTCTTATAACTCCATATGGGATTGCAATTCTTAAATTTTGCTTTCCTTTTCCTTTTCTTTCTTACATAGAATTGCAGTTTGTTTTAGTCTTTTGATATAGGCTTCTTAGAGTTTAAGCTTGCGGGAATATGTAAAAATGAGTTAGACAGAGACTGTCATGAACTCATCATGTTAATTTTTTGAGGGTGCTTTTGATATAGAATTATCTGTTCCTTAATTTCTATTGTGTGTCATATTTCTATTTTTTCATTTCTTTTCCTTCTAGATTTTTGCCTTAGTTTGTTGTTGCATGGAATTAACTTGTATTGCTTCTAAGTCATCTTTCTATGGAGATAAAAAAGAATGAAAAAACTTCTTAAGGCTGATTATTTCATGATGAATAGATGTTGTTGCTTAAAAGCTAAGTGAACTGGGTGCCTCTTTGGAAGCAACTTCAAGGTCGAATTTCTTTGATGTCGAATTTGTACTTTAGAGAGTTTTTTAACTCCAAAATGCCGTTCTTTTTCATTTCATAATCTTAAGAATTGCTTCAACAAGGAAATTGATGGAAAAAATTTGTAAAGCAAGTTGAAGAAAACAAACTGGAAAGAAGAGAAAGAGAAAAGAAAAGTAATTTAATGACTTTACACAAAATGCAATGACTTATGATACATCAATCCCATTGGACAAGAAAGACTTTGAATTGGTTTGCCAAATGGGAATCTAGAGGAAATAGAAAGAAAAGAGGAAGAGTAGTTGTTCACACAACATTTCTCCATCCCAAAATTTATCATTATGGTTTGTACAGTTCGGAGTTACTTTCATATTGCTTTTTTGACATGTGATGGCTTTATGTTATAAGAGGCTAAACTGCCAGCTCCAAGCATATCCTCATTAAAGAAACAACTTTTGAAGAAGGCAAAATAACAAGAGCAAGTCTTTCCTTAGCGTATTTGTTGGGATACGCAATATGCGAGAAGTGTTATGATAGTTGACGAGAGGACCATTTTGGTCAGTACTCAAGGACTAGATGTTGAACCATGAAGAATTCTTTTTTGGTTATCATCAATGGGACGTTTTAGGGTCAAAATAAGCTGCATCAGTGACCAGGGTTGGTTTTCCACAAGTCCATTTGGGTAAATTGCCTCACAACCTCAAGTGGAAAATGGTTTCATAATTTTGGTTCTATGGTACAATACCAAATATGTATATAACAACCTACACTAAATATATTTTATATAAATTATTGACCTTTTATTTTAGGAAAGTAACTTTTGTTTTAGCTAAAATAGTAAGAAATCCATATACCTCTTTTACTCTCTCCCTTTGACCCTCCATCATTAAACAAAGAAAAATATTTTTCCTCTCTCTCTCTCTCTCTCTCTCTCTCTCATCAAACTTCTCTATTTTCTTTTAATCCCTAATGTGGCGTTTGGTATGGGGAATCCACATTACTCATGCTATTTAGATTTCTAAAAATGTGATTTTTTGCAATCTAGATACTTAGGAATGTAGTTATTCCTATATTTGGTTTCACTGAAAATCTTTTAAGATTTCTAAGAATGTGAGATAAAAATGTTTGGTTTATTCTTAATAATCTTAAATGAATTATTTATTTTTCACATTCTATCCTTAAATTTGAATGTAAACTACCAAGTCTTTAAAAAAAAAATCTTCATCTAAATAAATAATGAAAAACAAATAATAAACTATTAATAATTGTTGAGTAATACACACACAACAGCAAAAGTGAATACCTGGCAATAATGAAGGATCCTCTTCAAACTTTTTTTTTTCCACACGTTAAACCTAAATAGAACTTTGTTAAAGAATATATCAACAAAGTTGTTTACCTTGTTTATGTTATTTTGGAGGGAAAAGATAAAGATAAGGGAAAAGATACTGATGATTTGTTTTATATTTTATCTTAATTGTTTAAACGATAAGAAAAAAAGGGTTGAAATTGTTAATTTATAAAAAAATACAGTTTTCTTTAAGCTTGGGAATCTAGATACCTACTTGTTTTAAAAGGTATCCACATTCCTACTGAGAGAGGTTAAAAGAGGGAATTCAGATTTCTCTGGCATCTAATTTCTTAGCGTGATTTGCGATCAAACATGAGAATCTTTAAACATTCCCGGGAATCCTAAAACATTACCCTGTATCAAATACCACATAAACTTATTCTTATGCTTATATTTGAGGAAAAAGAGTTTACTTTATTTTTTTTGCGAAATTAAGTTTTAAACTCAATAGTTTATGTTATGGGGATTTCAAATTAATCCTTATACTCATAACTTACAAATTAAATTCCATAGTTTAGAGAGGGATCAATTAAACCCTATAGTATTATAATTTACATATTAAATTCTGATTTTTTAAATCCTTTTTCATTGAGAGAGAGTATTTTTTTTAATTAAAATTTTATTGGATTTTTATTAAAGGAAAGGGAAGGTCGAAAGGGGTTTGGAGGAATAAGATACCCCTCCCTTCCCCCATATTAAGGGAATTTTGAGGGGGAAGGGAGGGTTACACTTATTTTAAGAAGCCTAAATTGTTAAATTTTCATGTTTTAATTGAACAAAAGAGGGGTATAATTGCCCATTTATATGATGTCTTATCATTTTCTCTAGTTCTCGTTCTAGTTTTTAAAATATTTAACCAAAAGGACATGATATGTAAATTATGTATTGTCGTTCTCTCTACTTAAGTTTTAAAACATCCAAACAAGGGATAACTATTTCCCTCCTCTTTCCTCCCTTGTCCTTTATTCCCCCTCTAACTTTTTGCTCTCTCTCCATTGAAACTTCCAAACACACTATTAGGGATTGTTTGGATTGGTTGCAGATGGGGGAGGTTGGCTTGGGTTTCAGCTGAGTAAGGGCAATAATGGTGGGTCAATGGTAATGTTGTTGGTTGTAACAGTTGCGGCCATTGGAGGAGTGCAGAGGAAAGAAAACGAAAATACATAAGACAAAACAAAAGAAAGAAAAAAGAAAAAAAATGATTTTATTTATTTTATTTTATAATAAAAAAATGTTGATGCAGTTAAAAAAAATTCGTTTCAAATACCAAATCGACATTGTTTTGAATCTATATGATACTTAAAGGCCAGGTCAATGATGGCAATGGGAGGAAAGGGAAATTTTATAAATTCTCCTAAATGTAAAGGACTAATTTTTTTAATATTTATTTTAGAGATCAAAATCAAAATTGACATAAACTTAAAGAATATACAATGTAATTTGTTTATAAGGTGAGTATTGAAAGTACCCCATAATTTAGAGTGAGAATTTGTTTTCATCACTATGTTTTTAAGCTTGAATTCTCTTGTAAGTTTTTTAAATGTAAAGAGCTTTCTGGTAGTTTATTAAATTTCAGGGATCAAAATAAAAATGGACCTAAACTTATGGAGTCCAAATTGTATTTTAGTGTTTAGGATGTGTATTGCAAGAACCCCATAATTGAGGGTGATTATCTACATTCATCTCTATGTTTTTTTTAAGCTGTAATTTTCATCAATGATATAAATTCCTTATTAGTATTATTTTCTGGAAGCTTCTCAAAATGTAAAGAGTTTTCGTGTAGTTTTTAAATTCAAAGGATCAAAATCAAAATTGACTTAAATTTATAGAGTCTATAATCTATATTCCTTTTTTGGGTTGCAATTACTGCCATAATTTAGGGTAGTTTTCTGCATTCATCTCTCTGTTTTTTATTATTATTATTATTATTGTGGGGGGTAAAAAGACCCCGATGGGTATATGGGCCTCTGGGCCATGCTAAGGAAGGCCGACCTGCTCCTGGGTTTGTAACTTGTTAGTACTATGGGTCGGCCCATACGCCGAGGGTCCGAGAGTACAGCCGAGGATGATTTTTCCCCTCGGACGGACATCGGAGATTCTGGGACTTCATTGTAAAGGTTAGGGAATGACACGGTCAAGACCAACGGTTAAAAGGAATGAATTCTTGAATGTCCTAGAAGCACCGATGTCAGAGAAATACCAAAGATAAAAGCTGCCACCTCCACATTAAAGACCCTGCACCTACCACCCTGGCCGCATTAATGGGGAAGTGACACCTGAATAGTGGAAGGGATACTTCTGGTTACTATTCAAAGGCACTGAGAAAAGAAATATCTAGGCTAAAGGGGGAGTTGGGGCAACACGTGTACAAAGTATCAAAAAGAAGAGTATTTAAGGAGCAACCTAGAACAGAAAGGAGGGGGACCTTTGTAATCGAAAAAGAGAAAAAGAGAAAGCGATAATATAAGAACAACTCTTGGCTTACGTCCGAGGAGGTCGATTTACAATATTCCTTTTTGTCTCCAAGTGTTTATAGTCTTTGGCTTGTCATTTAATCCCAAAACACTTCTAACCTGAGTTTCAAGCCCACACTCTACAAATTCATATTGTTTAAGGCTCATTGGGCCTGAGCCCGTAACTGTTCTTGGGGCCAGGTGCAATTGTGCGCTTACAATTATTTTTTTTTTTTAATTCAAAAAGTCGTCAATGATATAAATTACCTAGTATTATTATTTTCCCGCAGCTTTTCTAAGTTTCAGGAATTTAGAAAATATTAAATAAATAAAAAAACAGTTACAAGAACATTTTTTCCGTGACTTAAAAAGTTCTAGATAAGTTTCATTCTAGTCTCACTTATCGGATTCATGGAAGTTTTCCCCCAAAACATATTTTAATGATATGAATTTACCACATGACCACCTCATCTTTATCAACCACCATTATTACTTAATTAAAGGGGTTGATATAAAACATGGAATTAATGAAGTAGGTAATGGAAAAACACCCTTTTTTTTTCTGCTGAATAAGATAATGGAAAAACACCTAAACACAGAAGAAAAGCTTTTTCGCTAAAGGACCCACATCTTCCATTATACTTTTAGTTTGATAACATTAACTAGGTGTAGCATTGGCCAATTAAGTTTAATATTAGGTGTGTACAATTCAGCACTTGTCCAGGTTAACAGACGTGGTGACTCAAAAATGTACTTTGGTACTGTGAATATTGGGGGAGTGAGAAAATTTTGAAAGGTCATTGTTGATTACAGATAAGAGTAAGTGAAAAAGAAGGTTTTTTCTTTGTATATGGCAGATTAGTCTAAAGGCTAGTGCATTTCCGCCACATCTTCTTTAGTGGGAGACATATGAAGTGAGAATTTACAATAGTTTTTGTATTAATATATACATATATATCCACATTTTTGTCGAGTTTCTCATTGACTCTGACAGTATTAAACCTCCCCCAGTCCCCTGTCATAGTCTCATGGCTGAATTCTTCAGCAAGAAACGCTACTGTACATTCAAAAAGTTTCAATACTTTTTTTTTTTTTTACAATAGTGAGTGGATAAGATTCTACTGTCCTCATTTCATCCCATTAACTTTTTTATCTACCGTTAAATTATCAACTTTTACAAAAGTTTAAATCATTAAGATATGATAAATTTAATTATTTAACCGCATAATTTTAATACTTTGTGAGGCATAACATGTGTGAATTTAAATAAGAAATAGAGTAAAAAAGACAATGATCAAACTTAGAATCTCTTACTCTAATACTATATTAAATTACAGATTCTTCTAAAAATTTAAATTATTGAGATATAATAAATTTAATCATTCAATCACACAATTTTAACATCTCGACCAAATTAATGGTCATAAATTTTGTTGTGTGTGTAATCTCTCTTTTTCAGCCAAGAGGACAGCGCAGTACATAAAAAGTTTTAAATCCAGTGAGACTGTGCCATGTTTGGCAACCTTGTTCCACTTGCACAGACAATATGTTATCAAACTAATATTTTTATTATCAAATAATAATATGTTATGAATTTTTTTTTAAAAAGTTTTATAACATATTGTTTGTGTAAGTGGAACAAGGTTGCCAAATATGAAACTTATGATACTCTGCACCCAGAGACCGTTAGTAGAAGCATGGAAAGTAAAATGTGCTAATTAAAGCCAAGCATAGAAACCACAATGTACTAAGTTGCTGGTAAGTCAAATCAAGCCTAATCTGTCCCCTTGGGACTTCAATTGATTGAGATATTACTTTGCAAATCTTATGTAATCAATCTGAGTATATCTAATTAATCTCACGTATTATCAATAATAATAATAATAATCTCACATCATCAGTCCAGTTTTCCTATTTTCCCTGGTGAAAAAGATTGTAATGCGTCTAATAATTAAAGTAATGATATCTATACTCTATAGACTGTGGATATACCGAGATGAGTCTAAATCCTCTGATATTCAGTAATAAATTTGCAGTTTGTCAAAAAATCACATGTAATAATATGACAATGGGATGATTCACTATTAATTTCTTTGCGACTATTAAGAGGGTGAATTTGTACCTACGATTGCTGTAGAATAATTTTGATTTGTACCTACGATTCCCAAAATGAAGGCATTCAATTCTCCAAATCTCCAAAGCCGATTCTCCAAACTAGGGACGGAGCCAGAGTTTTGAGTAAAAGGAGTGGCTATACTGTTAGTTATATGTAGCGGTTTTAACTTTTGACTTTGTCGGTAAGAACAAAATTATTTTGTTTAGATTTTTTTAAATGATAGGATTGTTTATTTTAAATAAATTTGGTTAATTGAGTTTAATTTTTTTAAGTTTTACTATTGGTAGTTTTTGTTGTTGAGCTAATTTTTTTGGAGCTTGTATATTTTGTTTTAGATTTTAGATCTATAAATTTTTTTATAGTCACTAAAATGAGGAAAATACTAGCGCTGCAAACTTTTTTATAAACTATTGATGTAATAAGTGATTACTAGTAACTGGTAAGTAAAAAAATGATGTGAGTGATGGGTCTATGTGTGAACCAATAAAAATTTGCTATTGAAACAATTTGTAAAAAAGTTTGTAAATATAGCATTACTCTTAAAAGAATCAATGATATTGTTTAAGGGAAAAAATGTAATTTTATAGAACAAAATTCCTAAAATTAGTGTACATATACATATATAATAATATTTTTTTTAAAAAATTAGGGGGGGCCATTGCCCCTAGTCCAAAGCTAGCTAAGTCCCTGCTCCAAACAAACAAAAAACAAAAAAAACCAAAAAAAAAAACAAAAAAAAAAAAGAAGAAGAAGAAGAAAAGAAAAGAAAAGAAAAATTCCATGCCTGCTATCAAAGGCTTTGTTATGGTTCTTTCTTAAAGAGGAAAAAAGGAAAAAGGAGGGTAGAAATAAATGGAAGGAAAATAATCTTTTAATAATATTTCTTCAACTATCTTATTTGAAGTTTAAGAAAGAGGAAATAAAAATGTCATTTCTAACAACAACAAGAAAGTCTTAGTCCAAATTTTTTTTATGTCAACTATGGATTTTTGATAAATTAGTTAGAAAATAGAAATTTCACTCCTTATAACAACAACAACAACAAAGTCTTGGTCTCAATTTTTTGGGTTGAATATGAATCATCAACAAATTAGTTAGAAACATTGAAATGTTGTTCTCTTGTTTTGAAATTTAAGTAGAAGGGAATTAAATGAAAAGTGGGAACACCCATTTTTTTTATGTCCACTAAAAAATATAATTATTTTATTCCCCAAAATTCAAAGACATAGAGGAAATGAAATGGAGTAATTAATGAAATTTTGACGAAGTTCCATAATGCCCGTTTATATTTTATCAATTTCCTATTATATCAATTTTTTATTATTTGACTCACTTTACCTAAGGATACCTCATTTTTTTTTCCTATTCTTAATTTTGTGATTAAATCTTGTTGTTTTGTTCTAAAGGAGTTTTACTTTTACTAAGAACCTTGTAGCTCAATTGAAACTTCGTGGTTTTTATGATGGAAAAGTTTAAGATTTAAATCCATTATTCCCAACTATCTGAGTTATTAAAAAATAAAAAAAAGAAGAGCTATACTTTTAAGGAACCATCACAATTGGTTTGCTTTTTATAAGAAGAAGAAGCTTCGTTATGCAAATGCTTTTTATTAGAAGAAGTAGCTTCATTATGCAAATGCTTTTTATAATAATAATAATAACAAGAGGAAGAAGTAGTAGCAGCTTCATTATGCAAATTGTGTGTTTTGAGGTTTTTTTTTTTTTTTTTGGGTTTAGTGTCGTCACTTTTCATGCATCTCAATTTGAGGTTTATGAGTTTGTTTTTCACTAATATTATGTATTTGTGAACTACTGATATACTCAGGAGTGTCATGAGATTAGCTCCAAAATATGAACATGGACGAACATATGATAACAATGTAATTGAGTTGGTAGCTTTTTAATAGTTCTCATCAAAATTTATCTTTAACATCACTTTATCATATATCAGTCATAAATTATCATCTCGAAAGTTGTAAAATATTTTATAAAATTTGTTGTGACTTACTTTAGGTGACAATGATACCTTCAGATATCCTGATAACATGCCAGCTATGCTATGACTCATGGATTATTGTTCTTAAATCCAATTCTTGGCAAACGACTGATGAGAATATATTTCCATGCCAATAAAGCCATGAATTGACTAATGTATTGTATGATAACTCTACTTACCTAATTTTTTAAAAAACATAATTTATCTTAACTACTCATGCTTAATTGGTTCTTTGCAGGAAAAGATAGTTGGAAAAGTTCAGTTGTAATTGTCAAGTTTAATATATGCAGATCTAATCAGAGTGACAATGTGACAATCTTGAGAAATTTATACAGCAAGGAGAAGAATGGAGAAAGTTCAAAATAATTTCTTCTAGTTTATTATTATACCATCAAAAAAATTGTTTGCTGAGATAATATTGTATCATTTTGATTTGAACATTCTGGACGTATACTTGGTACACTTGTCATCATATAATAGGCACAAATTTGTGGTTTCTAAGAATGGACTAATGGAGCGTTTGTTTTGTTGTAATGTGCATTTGATGTGATGCATATTATGATAATGTGACATTAAGATTTTTATTTACTTTATTTTTTCTAACATTATCATAATCTAAAATTACAAAATATATCACATTACCTTAATCTCATCACTTTTCTAAACAATGTAATTGTAAGGGACATATTTTTATGTAATTGACATATCTTTCGATAAAACGCACTTTACTTGTATTTGGGTAAATCTAAGTAGGTTCCAGATAATCATTACAAGTGATTACATTGAAAACATGAAGATTACTCAAGAACTGCTCAAGAAAAGTGCAATCTGCAGGTCTTGATATCTCCTCGACAGAAGCTTGATCTGTCAAGATTTATTAAAACTCGACACATATCTCGATCTATCGAGCTTACGAGATTCAGACTATAGCCAGCAACGTTTTTATTCTAAAAGGCTATTTGTTTATGAGTTTGTATTATCCTTATTGGACTAGGAAAGCCCAAGGTTTGTGTATACCTATTTGGAATAGGAGAGCCCATTGAACTCCTATTTAAACAAGGAGGTGGAAAAAGAGAAACCTAACCCTAGAGCGCTTCTTATAGAAGAAAGAGTTCTTACTGCGTTTCTTGTATGCTTTTGGATTCTATAACCAAGCAAAGTTTCTCACACTATCATTAAAGATTTTATTGGTATTTCTATGTGAAGCTGTTACAAATCAACTACATCAATCAAAGCTACATCAATCAAAGGGTTGCTGTGAAGTTAGTTACGTATTGGGATTTGTGCAAAGGGGTTAGTCATATATTGGGATCTATGCATCATTAATTAGTCACATATTGAAATTCGTGCATTGAATGAAACGATTGTTGCTACAATACAAGTTCAATTGGGTATTGGGGTAAGGACTCAACTATAGGTCGGTATTTTGAAATAGGACAAAGGTTTTGGTAAAATTTTTTAAACTTGTAACTGCTTGTGATTGATAATAGTGGATTCTTGGGAGTGGTGACCTTAAAATCATCTGGTGGGGTTTTGCCTCGGTGGTTTTCCCTATTCGTAAACAAATCACTTATGTCAAATTTATTTTCCGCTACATTTAGATAATTTGGTGATTTGTTTGTACTGACACGCTATTACATGAAATTTTATCTAATTAATTAACTTGGGTAATTAATTAATTAATTGTAAGGGATCAATTCATTTTAACCCAACAAGTGGTATTAGAGCGGACACACTCTGATTATGTTTTAATCTTTGTTGTGTGATTCATTGACCCCGTTGTCATAGAAACTCTTGATTGTTTTGATTTGCATGATCTTGTGTTGAATGATGATGATGATATTCAAGATACCTATTGCAAGCTTTATAATTTTTGTATGAAATCTCTTGAATGTTCTATAAAATTAAAAGCTAATTTTAAAAAGGTCAAACTTGAAAGAGATGAATTGATTGCAAAATTGGATGAAGCTAATAATTTGAATGAGAAATTTAAAAAACAAATTTCATCTTAGATGGACAAAATTAAGAGTTTGGAAGAGCAACTAGTTGAATCTAAAACTGAAGTTGAAAAATTAACTATTGTCAAACTTGTTGTTGAGCCTAACTCAAAAGAAAAAGATTTTTATATTCCTCTATTTAAAAGGAATAATGAAGAGTTGAATGCTAATATTGCTAGGATAGACAAAGGTAAATAATCTGATGTTAACGCTGAAATTTCTAAATCTATGTCTAAAACTCCTCCTAGGTTGAATTAAAATTCTTAATTTGTCCCCACTTATCATCATTGTCATATTATTGGTCATATTAGGCCAAATTGTCCTAAGTATTCAACCTCTAAGGTTAGACTTCTTTCTAGGAAGCCAAGAAGCTCTAATACTACTCATGTCTGTCACCATTGTGGCAATTCTAGTCACACTCGCCTTAATTGTTTCAAGTTGTTTTCTTATAAGTAAGTGTCCAATAGGTCTCATCTTTTGTCTAAAGGCTCTGTACCTATTCTTGGTGACTTATTAAAAGTTTTAAGCTTTTTAACTCAATTTTAGGGGAATTCTAATTCCTTTATGTCCTTTAGTAGTCATACTAGGACATTGCCTTTTCATCTTCACGGCCAAAGGCTTGTGCTGTGTGGGTGAGAAAAAAACCTAAGATTTAATTGTCTTTTCTATCTGTCATTTACTTTAACTTTTTCTATTTAAATAGGACTTTCTTGCTTGATTTCTTATTTGTTTTTGGAATCATGCTTTCATGTATCTGTATCTTTCTTTCATGCTTTCATGTTATTTCTTTCATGCTTTCATATTAGGCCAAATTGTCCTAAGTATTCAACCTCTAAGGTTAGACTTCTTTCTAGGAAGCCAAGAAGCTCTAATACTACTCATGTCTGTCACCATTGTGGCAATTCTAGTCACACTCGCCTTAATTGTTTCAAGTTGTTTTCTTATAAGTAAGTGTCCAATAGGTCTCATCTTTTGTCTAAAGGCTCTGTACCTATTCTTGGTGACTTATTAAAAGTTTTAAGCTTTTTAACTCAATTTTAGGGGAATTCTAATTCCTTTATGTCCTTTAGTAGTCATACTAGGACATTGCCTTTTCATCTTCACGGCCAAAGGCTTGTGCTGTGTGGGTGAGAAAAAAACCTAAGATTTAATTGTCTTTTCTATCTGTCATTTACTTTAACTTTTTCTATTTAAATAGGACTTTCTTGCTTGATTTCTTATTTGTTTTTGGAATCATGCTTTCATGTATCTGTATCTTTCTTTCATGCTTTCATGTTATTTGTCTTTTTTTGTTTGGTTGTTTAGTCTTTATTTTGTTTGTTTTTAAAATAAAAAGAGAAAAATCAGAAAAAAAAAATACAAAGATAGTGTGTGTTTGTGTATGTTGGTACTTGTATATATTTGATGGCCATTGAAACAAAGTTTCTAAACCTTGTATCTCTTGTAGCTTAGATGAGCATTTTAATGCACAACTAAGCAAGTGAACTTTGTGACTCGTGTTGGTGGTGAGTACGATTAAATAATCTTTTATACTTAATACTCATATCACTCTTTTTGACAGGAAGGACTAGAAAATCCTAAGAGAAAGGCATAAATAACTATCTCACTACTAAAGTCCGCCAATCATGTATAACATTTGTGTGCTTTGGCATAACAAAATTGTGATGTTTTGGCTTATATAATTGGGTATTTCTTTTTTTTTCTTATATGCCAATGCATGATATGTTCAAAAAGAAAATATGCAAAGAATATTAAAGCAAAAAGAATCAAAATGTTTTTAAAATGATTATAAGTGTGTTTATAGGAGATGTGAGGGTTATATGATGTACATGAAAGGTGATAGGCTCCATTAAACAGTTATAATTGTGTGTGAGTGAATTAGATGTTCTCATATCTCAAATCGTCATAATATGAGAAACTTGTGTACACTTGTTATGTTTTCACACACAACACGCATACTCTTTGTTACTCTTGATACATGTGCAGGTACAATGTGTTTTGGTCATCACAAAAGATACATGTGTTAATATATACTTTCAAAACTGTCTTAACTTGCTTTTGAAATATAAATTAGTTAGACTTGTTTAGTGTGTTTGTCGATCTAGGAATGCTTTGCATCTAGAGTTAAGGGGTGGTTTGAGTGCTTAACATGTTGCTTGGATGCTTGTTTGAGTCGCCATCTTGTTGCTTTCTCATCTTATGTGTTTTTCCCTTTTGAAAAACCTTTTTTCTGCATCCTCGATAGCTTCTCAACAGAATTTTGACAGATACCTATTCTAGACAGATTTTTGGGTTTGACCTCGATAGCTTTTCGACAAATAGGTCGATCCATTGATCCAAAATCTTATGCTTTTTGTCTGCTCGACACATCCTCGACAGATTCTTAATCCATCGAGGTTGACTTTTTCTTGATAGATTCTTGACACCTCCTTGATCGATCGAGATACCCTTGCATGCATTTCATTTTTCTTTATTTTGTTTTTTTTTCCTTTATGTCCATAGCATTTTTTTAGTGTGTGTGTAGGTTTATAGTTCCTTGTTCTCCTCGTTCCCGGTCAAGTTTTTTGGCCTTTTATGCCTTTTGACAATCGTGTCGAAAATGGGAAGAATTTTGAGAATTGAATGCCATTCCTCAGGGGGGTAATAGACTTAGGGGGAAAACTTCTTATTAAAGGGAAGGAAGAAACTTTTTGATGTAACTAACTCACGGGGAGAGTTAGTCTGATACACTTTGATGCTGATATATATATTTTTTGTTGTGTTTCTTTAGGTTTTGTAGCCATTTACATATATCATGCGTTGTTTCTATATTTGATGATGATGTATGTGTTTCACTCTTTAGCTCACATATGTTGTTTCTTTTCTCTCTTTATAGACATGTTTCTTGTTTATTTAACTTGTTATTATTTTCCACATGGTACTTTAATGTGTTTTTTTTAGTGCCTTTTAGGAAAGACAAGTTAAAGCCAGGTCAAGATTCTGAATCTTTTTCTTGCAGCAACTTCCACGATTCAGATCTTTTAGACTATATTTATTTTGTAATCTTGAGTGGAATGTATTCTATGACATACAATGTACTCTTGTGATTTTGTCACAGGTTGCCAAATGGGGAGATTGTAAGGGACATATTTTTATGTAATTGACATATCTTATGACAAAATACACTTTACTTGTATTTGGGTAAATCTAAGTAGGTTTAAGATGATCATTACAAGTGGTTACATTGAAGACATGAAGATTACTGAAGAACTGCTCAAGAAAAGTGCAATTTGCAGGTCTCGATATCTCCTCGACAGAAGCTTGATCTGTCGAGATATATTAAAACTCGACACATGTCTTGATTTATCGAGCTTACAGGATGCAGACTGTAGCGAACAACGTTTTTATTCTAAAAGGCTATTTGTTTATGGCTTTGTATAATCCTTATTGAATTAGGAAAGTAGGGCCGGCCCTAGGCCTAGGCCACTTAGGCCATTGCCTAGGGCCCCCTTACTATAGAAAGGCCCCAAATTTGGAGGGCAATTTTTTTTTTTGTTGATTTTTTTTGGGAGATGTTAAAAAAAATTAGTTTACATTTTTTTTTCACTATCAAGAAGGCCCAAAGAATTAAGTAAAGTTAGAGAAAGAGATACGACAAATTTAAATAAATAGGTCTTACAAATAGATGTGCTACTAATCACAAGTAATTCAAATAGGAAAATGTTAAAAATAATATTAATTTTACTACATAACTTTTATAATTTGATGTAACAATAGGTGAGTTTCAACAAACCATTAAATGCATTTTTGAATGAATTTTGTGATTGGTGATATATCTTTATAATTCTCATATTGTAAATTTTATAATATCTCTAGCATTTTTGTAAGCCTCATGTCATTGATTACATCTGTTACAATATCAATTTGTAGTAAAATTTGTTATATCTTTAGAATTTTCTCAAAAAAATCATATCAAAAAGTAAAAATACTGGATTTAAAAAAAAATTATTATATAAAATGCTAATTAAATATTATTTAAGTGATAACATAAAGACTCTATTTGAAGACTCTGCCTTAGGCCTTCGAAATGTTTGGGATGGCCCTATAGGAAAGCCTAATACCTATTTGGAATAGGAGAGCCCATTGAACTCCTATTTAATCAAAGAGGCCGAAAAAGAAAAACCTAACCCTAGAGAGCGTCATAAGATTTTCTTTTTAAAACCATAGCCTTCTCTTACAGAAGAAAGAGATTTTGCTACATTTCTTGTATGCCTTTGGGTTCTGTAACCAAGCAAAATCTCTCACATTATCATTGAAGATCTTATTAGTGTTTCTATGTGAAGCTGTCACAAATCAACTACATCATTCAAAGGGTTGCTGTGGAGTTAGTCACGTACTGAGATTCGTGCATTGAACGTAAAGATTGCTGCTACAATACAAGTCCAATTGGGTATTGAGGTAAGTGTTCAACTGTAGGTTGGTATTTCGGGATAGGCCAAAGAATTTGGTAAGATTCCTTATACTTGTAACCACTTGTGATTGATAATAGTAGATTCTTGGGAATTGTGACCTTAAAATCACCCGATGGAGTTTTGCCTCGGTGGTTTTCCCCATTTGTAAACATATCACCTGTGTCAAATTTATTTTCCACTACATTTAGATAATTTGGTGATTTGTTTGTGTTGCCACACCATTACATGAAATTTGATCTAATTAATTAGGTGCAAATGCACTTTTAGTGTCTACATTTTGGCTTTTTTTCATTTTAGTCCCTACATTTTAATTTTACCATTTTTAGTCTCTAAATTAATTAACGCGTTCCATTTTGGTCTTTTCCGTTAGTCCACCAATAGAAATTGCTTAGATGGCAAATTAATGTTGGCGTGACCAATTAAAAAATAATAAGAAATTTTAATTAGTATTTTAAAAAATGCCATGTCATCTTCTAAATACAAAAAAAAAAATATATTAATCAATTTTAACGAAATTAAAAAAGAAAAAAAAAAAAAAAAAAAAAATTAATCAATTCAGATCTAATTCATTTTGAACAAGAACACAACCACAAATTTAAACATCAACACAAGAACATGAAGCACAAAGCCAGAACAAAACACAAAAAACACAAACATTAACACAAGATCACAAACACAAAGAACACAACAGCAAACATAAACTGAAAAAAAGAGTAATTAAAATTTTTTCTTTTCATTATTTTCATAAGAACAAAGTAACATGTTCTTCATGTTCTTAGGGAAAGAACATGAAGGTTGCCCAGAAAATTAAAATAATCAATATTTTCTTTTCTTTTATTACATTTTCTCAGCAAATATATATGCAAAAATTCATTCAAAATCCTTTTTCTCCACCCAATCCTCCAACCAGTCAAGCCCATAAACTAAAATAGAAATCCAAATATTATTTCCAATTAATATGTAACAACAATCCAACTGGTATAATTAAAGTGACGATGATATATGCATCTTATATGGCTGGCTTTGTATATATGTAGCACTTCTACCTTGCTGAAAGCCCAAAAGATGAACTTCAACTACAAGGTCAAAGCCCACCAGAGGCGAAAAAAAACCCACAAAACCTCAAACCACCATGAACCCTGTATGACCCATTCCAAACGCACCTGAGACCCATAACCACACCATCTGAGACCCACCTGAAAACCATGACTACACCATCTGCAAACCACGAAACCTCACTTGAGACCCTCTGCCACACCATCGAGCACGGCCAAACGCACCACCGTACCCATGAACCCATAACACCAACACCGTACCCACCCACCAATCTGACCACCACAAACTTCAAACCCATATCACAACCAACAAAACCCACCCACCATACCAAAACCCAACAACCACAAATTACAAAACCACGAATTCGACTAAATGAATGTTAAATTGACTTAATTAATTAACTTAATTACAAAACCACAAATTACAAAACCACGAATTTGTTTGTGCTAGCACGCTATTGCATGTTAAATTAACTTAATTAATTAACTTGAATAATTAATTAATTAATTTGCCAAAGGGGTCAATACATTTTTGGCCTATTAAGTGATATTAGAGTGGACACACTTTGATTAAGGTTAATCTTTACTGTGTGATCCATTGACTCCTATTATTCTTGGATAGAGGACAATCTCTTATTATACTTCCTTTATTTAATGACACTAACTCAGCATACTAGAAAGTACGTATGAGAGCTTTCTTGTAGTCTTTAGATGAAAATGTGTGGCAAACTGTGGAGATTGGCTAGACTAAGCCAAAGGAACCGTCGACTGATTGGGATGATGCTAAGGTTAAAGCGGCAAACTTCAATGGCAGAGCTTTGAATGCACTATTCAGTGCGGTGACTATTCAATGCGGTGACCAATGAGTAGTTCAAGAAGATATCCTCAATTGAAACTACTAAAGAAGTATAAACAATCCTCCCGACAACCTATGAAGGGACTAAGGCTGTCAAGGATTCAAAACTTCAAAGGCTCACTACTAGCTTTGAGGAGATAAAGATGGAAGAGGATGAGTCGTTTGATGAGTTCTATGCCAAGCTAAAGGACATAGTCGACTCAGCCTTTAATCTTGGGGAAACTAAAATGTAGGGACTAAAAGTGCATTTGCGTTAATTAATTAACTTGGTAATTAATTAATTAATTACAAGATGTCAATTCATTTTAACCTAACAGTATTGTTGTATTTTGTTAGGAACATATTTGATGTAATTAATTAATTTTTTGACAAAACGTACTTTACTTGTAATTAGGTAGATTTAGGATGGTTTAAGACTTCAAAAAACATGTTGTTTAAGTCAAGTGCTAAAACCATGCAAATCTGTCCAAGAAACAAGTGAAGCAGTGCTGTTCATTAAAATTTGACAGATGTTTCGATAAAAATATGTCTATCGAGATTTAATGTTGAAGCTTGACAGAAGCTTGACACAAGCTGTGTCTATCAAGAATTACGAAATCATAATTTTCATATCTGATTACACGCATATCCTTGAGTATTTGTGTAGAGTTTCTTTTCTCACAACCCTAGACATAGTCAACCCAAGGTTGTAAGAAAGGTGCTAAGGTCTCTGCCTGAGAGATTTCATGCCAAGATCACTGCCATTGAAGAATGAAAGGATATTGATTATATTCCTTTAATGGAGTTGGTTAGCAACTTGCAAACCTATGAATTGGGTTTGACTAGACTCGGGAAAGGAAGTAAAGGCAAGAGCATTGCACTGAAGGCCAAGAGTAATGAGACAAATGAGTTTTTAGATGACGAAAATTCTAAGATGAAGTCCTACATCACAAGGCAATTCAAGAAGTTCATGAAGATTACCAATGTAAAAAGCTTTGACAAGAACCGTAGGCAATCCAGTTCTTCTCAATTTAAAAGTCAAAACAAAGGGAAGAAGGATGCTAAGGATGGCGGTCAGTGCACCATTCCCTCCAGACCAAAGTGCTTTGAATGTCAAGGTTTTGGACATATGAAACAAGAATGTCCAACATATCTCAAGTTGACTGGAAAAAGTAAGGCTCTTGTTGCTACCTTGAGTGACACCAAACCTGACAATGAGTCAAATGACTGTGATGATGAGGGAATCTTGAATGATTTCACTGCCACAGTGGGTCCTACTGAGGGAATCGTAGAAGAAGTGGATGAAGAAGGGAACTTGGTGGAATCCAAGTTCGAGAAGATGGATGATCTAGATGACATCCATATAGCCTATGCAAAGTTATACAAGGTGTCTAAAAAGTATGAGAAATTGTATATGTTGTCCACTAAGAAGCTTAGTGAAGTGGAGTTGGAACGGGAGGAGCTCTCTACCAAGGTTGATGAAGCCAACCAAGTCATTGGAGCACTGTGTTTTGAGAATAATTTCTTGGTTGAAAGAATCAAGAAGCTTGAAGCAGAATTGTTTCAAGTTAGAGCTCAATTGGAGAGGACTTCCAGTGCAAAGCTGGATGAAATGCTGAACCTCTAGAAATCACCTTTGATAGAACTGGCTTGGGGTATGAATTTTCTAACTCTTCTCATATTACCTCTTCTAGTAGAACTGTTTTTGTCTTACCTGCTAATAATGTTAATTATAAGAATAATGAATCTAAAACTGATATAGCTAGTGAGAATATAGACAAGGGAAAATCTATTCTAGGAGCACCCCCTAAGATAGAAAAGAAAGAGACTAGAAACCCTAGGGCTAAGAAAGACAACAAGGCTAAAAATAAGAAGTCTTAACCAAAGAAGTCGCATTTCTACCATCACTATGGAGCTTCAGGGCATACTCATCCAAATTGCTACAAGTGGTTAGCCATTCAACAAAGCAATAGTATGCTCTCGTCCGAAAACCAGAATCAGTTTCCATCCTCTCTGGCCTCTCTTAGAGATCTTTTTAAGATTCTCACATTCCTTTCGAACTTGAATGGTTTCAATTCTTCCCTTTCACCACCGGATCAAAGGTTCGTTCAAAGGACATATTCTTCCAAGATGTGGAAGGAAAAAGGCTCAAAGTGATTTAGTCACTCTCTCTCTCTCTCTCTCTCTCTCTCTCTCTCTCTCTCTCTCTCTCTCTCTCTCTCTCTCTCTCTCTCCTTATGGTTATACATTACTTGTTTGTTATGCTTTTCTTTTTTAAGTCAGTCTAGTTTTATGCTTTGTTTGTTTACCATGTTTTTGTTTTTTTGTTTTTAGTTTTGCTTTATTTTGTTTTTCATAAAAAAAAAAATTGAAAAATCAGAAAAATACAAAAATAGTGTGTGTATGTGGATATTGGTACTTGTGTACCTTGGATGGCCATTGAAGTAAATTTTTCTAAACTTTGTATCTCTTGTAGCTTAGATGAGCACTTTAATGCACAATTAAGCAAGTGAGTTTTGTGGCCCGTGTTTGTGATGAGTACAATTAAGTTTGTCTTTTTTACACATAATACTCATTATCACTCTTTTTGACTGGAAGGACTAGAAAATACTAAGAGAAATGCATAAATAATTATCTCACCACTAAAGCCTACCAATCATGTATAACATTTGTGTGCTTCGGCATAGCAAAATTGTGATATTTTTGGTTTACATAATTGGGTATTTCTTCTCTCTCTACATATGCTTATGCATGATATATTCAAAAAGAAAATATGCAAAGAAAAATAAAAGCAAAAAGAATCAAAATTCTTTTAAATATGGTTACAAGTGTGTTTCAAGGAGTTGTGAGAGTTATAGCATGTACCTTGAAGGTGACAGTCTTTATCAAACAGTTATGATTGTATATGAGTGTTTTTGATTCTCTTTTATCTCAAATCATCATAATATGAGAAATTTGTGCAAATTTGTTATGTTGTCACACACAACACGCAAAAATTCTATGCTATTGATACATGTGTAGGTACAATGTGATTTGGTCATCACAAGGAATACATGTGTTAATATATGCTCACTAAACTGTCTTAACTTGTTTTTGAAATATAAAATTGGTTAGACTTGTTTAGTGTGTGTGTGTTATTTTTGGATCTCTGAATACTTTGCATATATGTTGAGAGATATTTTGAGCACTTAATATGTTGATTGGATCTCTATTTGAGTTGCTTGCTTGTTGCATTCATCTTTATGTGTTTTTCCTCATTGAAAAACTCATTTACTTCAAGCTCGACAGCTTCTCGACAGCTTCTCGACAGATCCTTGACAAATTCTCTTCTATCAAGCCCTTTTTCTTCTTGTCTCGATAGACCTTATCACAATTTCGATCCATTGAGGTTTTTGAGTTTCTTCTCGATAGATTCTCGATCGTTTCTTCGATCCATCGAGCAACTTTCTATTTGGCCGATAGATTCTCGATAGCATCTTGATCCCTCGAAGTATTTTTGCCATCGATAGCACCTCGACAGATTCACTTTTGTTGAGATTTAGTGCTCGACATATCTCAACAGATACTTCAATCCATTGAGATGCAATTTCTATTTAAGGGCTAAGTCCGAATTAGATTCATTTCTCACTTCTCTCTCTTGACAGAAAATCTTTTTCTCACCCTCCAAACACATTTTTCTCACTCAAATCCATCTACCCATCTTATTTTTGGCCTATTCCAAGCTTGAATCACTTGGTAAGTCTTCTTTATCTCTCTTTTTCTTGCATTTAGACCTAGGTTTTTGGGGTTTTTCAACAATTTTGGGGTTTTTGAGTTTTTCTTGAAATTTTTTGGTTTGGTTTTGTAAAATTGATGTTATATGATCATGTATTGCATTCTCATTGCATTATAACCATGTTTCATGCATTTTAGATGTGTGTTTGATTAAATGTGGATTGTGTGTTGGTAGATTTGGATTGAGTGTTGTCTATGATACACTTAAATTTTGTACGTCACATGTTCATGCATATGTATATTTTCTTTCCTTTCTATTTCTAGTTTGTGATGTGTTTCTCTTTCTCTCTCTCTTTAATAAATGGACTGCGTTATGGCACCCAACGCAAATCTACTCTAGCTCAGAACACTCTTCGAGGTTTTGGGTTTTCTTCTTCTTCTGATCTTCCCCCTCTTCATGTTTGGTTCCTTGATGAGAAGGCCCGAAAGGACTTCTCGGAGAACTTTCAGTGACGTGGCATTCATCCGGAACGCCAAGTCATTCTGTTGGACTTTTCCGACACTCCTTTCCCCACTGTTATTTGGACCCGGGGTTGCGCTTCTCTTTGTGAGAGTTCGCTGAGGTGTCTCGTCGTGATTATACAAGAGTTTTACTCCAATATACACGGCATCGATACCTCTTTGCCTCAGTTTGCTACATTCATTCGAGGTACACGTATCATAGTTACCTCGAATCTTATGTTTGAGGTACTACATATTCCTAGGGTAGCGCATCCTGGCTACCCTGGCTGTGAGCGTCTTAGGAGAGTGTCCAGAGACGAGCTTTTGTCTCACTTTTGTGAGACATCTTCCACATGGGGTGGTAAGCTAAACACCCTATGCTCTGACTTTACCAAAGGTCTGAGGTTCCCTAACATGGTGATGACATTTATTCTTACTCCTTTGTCTCACTATAACTCTATCACAGAGCCACTTGCTCGTATTCTTTTGTCTCTTCTTGAGGACCTTTTTATAGACTTCCCTTCTCACTGCATCACTTCTATCCTCGATGTCTATCAAGATACGGCAACCTGTGATAAGCTCATCTTTCCTTCGGCTATCACGCAGATCCTTCACTACTTTTCCATTCTCATTCCTGATTCTCCTTACTTCACCACCATGGGTGCCATCAACACCGATTCTGTTCGGTAGAGCAAGGCTCAACTTCGACCGAAGCGGCCACGTGTGGAGTCTACCGGTCCTATAGCTTTTGTTGTTACTTCCACCTTGGCTCCTTCCTCCTCGACCGGTGATGTGACCCTGAAGGCCATCATGGCACAGTTTCAGTGCATGGATGCTTGCCTTGACACTCTCTTTGATAAGTTGTGTCAAGTGAACACTTATGTCAGTCGTATAGCACGATGACAGGCTCGCCTTGGTGGTTTCACCACTTCTCCATTTCCTTCTCCAAAGGCGTCGGCAGATGAGGATAGTGATAAGGATGCTAGCTCTTCCAATGATGATGAGATAATGCTCTCTCAGTGACTTGCCATTCGTCATTCGTGACAAAAAATAGGAGTAGTTTTGGTTGAGAGTAGTCTTGTACTTAGGGGGAGAGTTAGTATAGGACATTTTTTGTTAGGGGGAGTGTCTATACTTTTTGAGGGATGTACTGAGGTTCTTATGCATTTATTTTCTTTCTTTTCTTTTACCTCTTGTATACTGGTCTTGTGACCATTTATCTATTGACATACATTGTACTTATCTTTTGATCAATATATATATATATATATGATGTATGTTCTTCACCTATCTCTCCATGTGTTGTGTCTTTTCTCTCTCTCTATATATATATATGATGATGTATGTTCTTCACCTATCTCTCCATGCGTTGTTTCTTTTCTCTCTTTATACACATGTTTCTTTATGTATGCAATCTTTTATTTCTATTTTATACAAGATGCCTTGATGAGTTTTGTTTAACTGTTTTAGAAAGACAGGTTGTTAAAATCTACCATGTCATAAATTCTCTTCTTGCAAATCTTTTCAAGAGTTTGTGTTTAGAAATAGATTTGTTTTGTAATTCAACAAGTGATTATGAGTTTAGTGATTTAAGACTTCTCTCATGATTAATTTTTTTATTGTGGTTTTGTCATGGATTGCCAAAGGGGGAGATTGTTAGGGACATATTTGATGTAATTGGCTAATCTTTTGACAAAATACACTTTACTTGTAATTGGGTAGATCTAGGATGATTTAAGACTTCAAGAAACATGTTGTTCAAGTCAAGTGTTAATGCTATGCAAATCTGTCTAAGAAACAAGTGAAAAAGTGTTGTTCATTAAAACTCGACAGATGTCTCGACAAAAGTCTATCTCTCGAGATTTAATGTTGAAGCTCGACACAAGCTGTATCTGTCGAGAATTACGAAATCAAAATTTCCAGATCTGATTACACGCATATCCTTTAGTATTTGTGTAGGGCTTCTTTTCTCACAATCTTAGACATATATAAAGATTATTTTAAAAGTCGTCTCAAGGTCTTTGAGTATCCATATACACATATTGTGACCAGAGACAGAAATTGCTCCTGTTCATCTTTCTCTCTACAAAAGTTATTGCGTCTTTATGCTAAGGGTTTTGTGATTAAGGAGTTTCTTGATCTTCAAGTTGATGAACTGAAGAACTTTGCAGCCAACATTTTCCTCAAGTTGGTGTGTTAGTTATGTACTAGGATCTGTGCATCATTGGTTAGTCACGTACTGGGATTTGTGCATTGAAAGGAGAGATTGCCGCTACAATACGAGTCCAATTGTGTATTGGGGTAAGGGTTCAACTGTAGGTTGGTATTAAGAACTGAGATTCCTTTTACTTGTAACTGCTTGTTTTGATAATAGTGGATTCTCGGGAGTAGTGACCTTAAATTCACCCGGTAGAGTTTTGCCTCAGAGGTTTTCTCTATTCGTGAACAAATCACCATGTTAAATTTATTTTCTGTTGCATTTAGTTTAATTAGTGATTTGTTTGTGCTACCATGCTATTGCATTTTAAATTGACTTAATTAATTAGCTTGGATAATTAATTAATTAATTTGCCAAAGGGGTCAATACATTTTTGGCCTATCATATCTTTGTATTGAAATTACATTAATGTAAGATTATAATAATGTAATATTATGGTATAATGTATCATCAAGGCGAATCAAATGCCCTCTAATAGTATTACATCGTCATGTTTCAGTTTATTTGTACAAAAAAATTGACTTAGTACTTGGCTAATTCGTAATTGAGTAAAGAGAGCAGCATCACAAGTAATACGTAATTTGAAAGGTAATCACTCTCTCTAACTAATCTTGTAATTTTAGGTTCTAATTAAATCATTAGTTAGGTCAGGGTATAGACTAACAATTTGTTAACAGATAGTTACCGGAATGAGGTAAGTATAAATAATCATACATATTCAAAGATGACCGATGGATTTGAAATTAAGAGGACAAAGTATAGGTTCTAATAAAACTCCGTAGTGTTTAAAACTTTAAATGCAGTTTTTCCTAAAATTATTCATCTTATATTCTTATTGAATTTAACCGTGAAATTATTCAGTTTACTTGATATTATACCAAACATTTGTCTAACAATAGTTAATCTCACACATAAGATTTAACCTTCTAGCCAAATGCCTTGTAGCTGAATTGGCACATCCCCATGTACCTTGAGAATCTAGGAGAAAAGAGTTCGAGCTGTGGGGTTAGCAGCATGTTGTAATTATTTCTCAAAAAAAAAAAAAATTAGCCTTATATGAGAGAGAGAGAGAGAGAGAGAGAGAGAGAGAGAGAGAATGCACCAAGTGTACGAAATAATTTCTTTATCTAATAAGTTTAAGGAGGCTAATGTGTTTTCCCAATATAAAGTCCAATTGCAGGCAGTAATGGCCTGTTTGGGAGTTTAGAGAGGGAGGAGAGTAGAGGGGAGTAGAGGGGAGGGGAGTAGTGGGGAGGAGAGTAGAGGAGAATGATTACCCTCTACCTTGTTTGGATGTTTTTATAATTAGTAATGGGGAAGGGAGTAATTAGCCATTTCCCTTGTTTTTAACATTGTAATTTTATAAATATAATAAGGGTAAATTAGGTAATTTACTTTATAAATAATTTTATGTGCTCTACTCTCCCTCCAAATCTCTCCAATTTGGGGGAATTAAAAATGAGGTGTTGGAGGTAGTTGAAACCCCTCCAAACCCCTCCAAATCCCTCCCCCTCCTTCCTTAAAAAACTCCCAAACAAGGTAATTGAATTACTCCCCTCCCCTCTACTCTACTCCCCCTCCTTTTTTAAACATCCAAACATGCCATAAAGGAAGCTTCCCCAATAGTGCTAGCACTTCCTTCGTGTATAATTTCAGAAAGACAATTGGAGGAAGAATGAGAACCAACAATGTCAACATTTCAGCTTCTTCGGGAATAAAAATTTACTTATTTACATGAGTACTGTTTCAGTTAGAACACCAGCCCTCTCCATTTTGCATAAGAAGATGTTGGGAGATCACAATTTGACTCCAAAATATTGCTCCTAAAACAGGCCTGTACATGGGATGTGATGTTGAATGTCATAAAAAAGTTGAGTGTATTTTTTTCATCACTAATTTTTTTGAGGTGAAGTAGCATAACTTATGATCTAACAAATGGTATTAAAGCCAAAGTTATGAGTTCAAGTAGTAGGAGTGTCATTATGAGAGAAAGATTGTTGGGGGACCTCTTTTTTTTTTCTTTTTTTTTTTGAAACCTTGGGGGACCATATTTCAATCACTCTAAAAATAGAAATGTAGAGCACAATATTAAATACTATAAAAAATTTGAGTATATTTTTCTCATCACCAATTCCCGTGATGAGAAATGGAAAATTGTTTTCAAACAAATTGACGTGGTTTGTGGACGTGACTGGTCGAAGGTTTAAAGAGAATTTTCATAATGATAGGGTGGAATGATTTAGATAAGATTTCGAATGATTTGTTGGAAAAGTTGTCGAAGTTATAAAGCAAAAATTATATTTTTCTTCCTCTGGTTTTGGTTGGACACCACTCCTTGTTAAAGGAGACCACAGGATTTTGGCACTAGGGAGGAAAATAGGAATGTTGGGAGGGTGAAAAGCTTTGGTCGGTTTTGTTTTTGTACAAATGGAAATAACAATTTAAAGATGGCAAATTAATCCACATGATGTATCGTACTCGCATTCTTTAGTGGGAGACACTTTGTTGCGCGAATTTTAGCAATTTGACTTGTGTCCCCCCACATGGATTTCCAAGCATAATCTATTTTTCCCAGTGCATTAAGATCAACCTGAATCACACTTCACACATTTCCAACATATTTCAAAGCTAAGTTGCCCGGTTGCCTCCTTTCACAAATAACGAGAATATATATATAGTCACACACAGGTTTAGGTTATACTTAATGTAACTTTAAGTATCATCACATTGGCTTAGTGCATCTAATTAGGTCTTTCTCAATTGAGTTTTGAATGATTGTCTTGCTTTTAAATTAGTAAGAACTTGAGAATAGATGTGCATGATTAAATTTGTTTAGAATTTGAAGAAAGAAAGATAAAAGATGATAAAAATTTATAAACATATAAAATGAAGTAGCTTCTTATTATTGGGAGTATAAAGTTAGTGGGAAGGTGGGAGTATATATGTTTAAGAGAATAAAGGAGAAAAAAAAACCTATACATAACTTTTTTTTTAAAAGGAAAAACCGTTTGTTAGTAAACTGATTTTTCAAATTTATCTAAAATTTAGGAGTTTTAAAATTAGTAATTTTACATGTTTAACCCTATTATTTAAACTTTTTAAAGAAGAGAATTTGAGGGTACTTTGAGCATAAAAAAGTAGAAGTCTAAATAGGGAAGACTACTTAAATAGAAGTCTATATATGTAAATTTTGACAAATCCACTGTGAGATTCGGTTTCTTTTTATACCCTTCCATGCTTGCATAATTTTAAGATAATTAAAGATCAATAATTATGTCATATAACAAATATTAAAATTCAAGTTTTGTATTTTAAAATCATATATAAAATATGAGCTATTAGATCGAACAGTAAATAATATTTGATTTGCATTTGGCATGCATGTTTGTAGTTTTTATATATCTAATTATTTAAAAAGTTATTGCATGGTCTAAAATTATTTAAAATTACATTTGGTATAACTTTAAACAATGTTATACCACTAATAAAAAAATTTCGATGCAAATTTCGACAAATCCACCGTTCAATTTTATCAAAAACATAGATAATGTATACTACAATGGTGAGATTTTTAAAGTTTTAATCCATTAAAAAATTATTAAGTGGTATAACATTATTTAAAAGTTATATCAGATGTAACTTGAAACTGACTCATATATAGAGTTGAATTTAAGTTACTTTTGGTTAAATTTTGAGCAATGTTACTAATGTAAGTCATAATTTACTATATAATCATTGTAATTTATTAATTTTGGTATTTAATTTTATATATTTTAGGTTTAGGTATTTACTTCCTTGTTTTTAGGTGTTTTTAATGCTCTTTAGGTCAAATTTGGTTCTTGTTATGGTTAGGTATCAATTAGGAGTTATTTTAGAGGAGAGTATATTTTCTTGTCAAGTTTTACTAAACGCTTAAATAGGCTGCTAAGCCTATAAACGTTTTTGGAGTATTATTGATATCAATGAAAATTCAAACTTTTATCTATTGTTTCTTTAATGGATTTCAGAACTCTTTCTCCTTATAGATTCAAGGAAACCTTGTGGATTCGAGGTTATTTTCAGAAGCAAATGTGTTTTGATTATTGTTTTCTGGAAGTAAATGTGTTCTGCTTCTTGAGGCTTTCGCATCTCGCATTAGTACACTCTTTTTTTACACATTATGCAACTTTAAATAATATTATATTATGCAATATTTTTTATTTGATGCAATTTTTGATGAATCTATCGTTTGATTACATTTTTTTTTCTTATACTTTCTATGTTAAAATTTTTTTAAGAAGATCAAGATTAATAATTATGTAATCTATCAAATATTAAAGTTCAAATTTTTATACTTGAAAATTATATATAAAATATGGGTTATTAAATTAAATAGGAAATGACATTTAATTAGTACAAATGTTCAAAATACATGTCAAAAAAAAAAAAACGTAATTCAATACGTCAAGAAAATATTGTTTATATTTACATTTCAAATGAGGGGAAGGGGGGTTTCAACCAGGGAAGTTTGTTTCGTACCGTACCGGCTGGTACGGCCGGTATTTACCGTTCCGGCACCTTGGCCGGTACAGAAACAAAGTTGTTTTGTACCGGAAAATATATCGGCCATACTAGGTCATTTCGGCCATACCGGAGGAAAATTTCAGATTCCGGCCGATAAATGCATACCAGACCGGAAAAAGAACTATGTTTTTTTGTCACTCTCACCTTCCACCGGCGAGGCGGCGATGATCTCGAACCTCAAGTAGGGGTCGTGGACTGATTTGGCTGCTGCTGCTCCTTCATCTTCATCATCTTCTTCTTCTTCTTCTTCTCTGGCGTCTCTTTCTCTCTCTCTTTCTCGATTTTCATTTTGTTTTTTGAAACTGTTCTTTTTTCAAACCTGCCGGTCTGCCCAAGAAAAGACTTCATAGCTTTTGATATTTTCAAAGCATTAGATGATAGGTTGGCATTTATTGAGTGGGTGGATCTTTGAGGTTTTTTTTTTTTTTTTGCTTCTCACTTTTATATTAATGATGATAACTCAAAAAAAAAGTATATAAAAAGTTGTCAAAGTGATATATTGAGTTATTAGAAATATAATTTTGTATATTATATAAAATAGTAAAAAATAACGGTAAATTCGAAACGGTACACCGGTATTGACCGGTACCCGAAATATATCGAACCGTAGGTCAAACTGATACAACCTCCAGTACGGTATTGACTTCCTTAGTTTCAACCCTGAAATTCTCTTTTCAAAATATTAACAAATGCCCGTTGACCCAAAATTCATTGATTATATGATTTTAATAATATAAAATTTAATTGCGTATAGACTCAGTTTGTACTTTGGTCCCTCTTCTTCTTCTTCTTCTTCTTTTTTTTTTTTTGGAAACTTTGGTCCCTATTTTAATATTTACTGTACGGGTCATTTGCATTGAACAAGTGATTGAAAGCTTTTAAGACCTAATTTGGTTTGGGGTTTTTCCTCATTGGAATGACCTAATAATTGACGTGGATCATACTCCACCGCACAGAATTTTTCAGCCTTTTCCAGCATATAAAAGAAGCTTCCTATGGAGAATGAATGGACCATTAACAATCAACATCCTCAAATAAATAATGGATTGTGATCAAGCCAAAATGGTTCAGAGTTTTTAAAATTTTAAGATTGATTAATTTTATTTTATTTCGAACATACATGAGTCAAACACACACGAACTTATCAACAAATTTAAATTAGACGTTCAGGTTTAATTCATTTTTTACTGAATAAGCTCTAACATATTTGCGTGATACTTGATTAATTACTAAATTATATAACATAATTTCATTTATGAATTTGTAAATTTTGTATATTATATTATTAACAGAAATTATATACATTTTCTTTTATGAAATTAACATTTTATATTATTAAGTTACAATGGAAGGAGATATTTGAACTTTAAATATTTTCCTTAAAAACACTAAAAAATACTAATTAATTGAGTTACGAGGTTCTTAGACATACACACACATTTTAAAAAGTTCCTAGTTTTAATTAAGACTTCTTAAATTTAATTATGGTTTAATTTAAAATCATCCAAAACTATTGGGAAATTAATAATTTACCCAAGTCCTTAATGAAGGGTAAAAACTTGGTGTTACATGTAGGAAGAAAATAGTCACTTCCTGTAACCAAAACTTTTAGTACCCAAGTTTTATTGTTTTATGATATAGTATATGATTTATATAGACAAAATTTTTATTCTTGATTGCTCTATCCTAAGGAAAAGGAAGAATGGTGGATTCTAGTTCGTTCAACTAGTAAAGTCTCTAATAGTTGAATAAGAAATTTGGGGTTCATTAATCTCTGCCTACATCAAAAGCCGATTAGTGTCTTGATCTGATAATAAAGAGTTATTATCAAGAGTGGACGTCATATGTCATTACAACAAAATGTATTTTTAGTGACGAAAATTAGTGAGAAAATTATTTTCGTCACTACAAATACAGATTTAGTGATGAAATATAGATTTCGTCGCTAATAATACATTTTGTTGTAGTGGGTTGCGAAACTCTAAGAAAAGTATATATTGAATTTTTTTTATGTTGATATTTTTCAATTAAATTATAAAAATTAATTGAAATGAGCATCCAATTCTTAAAATTAAATATGTTAAAAATTTTTATACAATTTATATTTGAATTAATAATAAGGTTTGGTAAAGAATTTGGCTTACTTTCAAATGGATTAATTTGAAGTGAATGAGTTGGAAATACTTTTTAGTCTAGATAGATTTAAAGTAGTTTTTGACTAGGTTAAAAGCAGTTTCAAATTGAATGGATATAATAGAGAAAATTAAGTGTGTTACACTTAATCCTAAGAATCCGTTTGGCATGAACTAACTTGCTATATTGCAGTATTCATCATTACCAAACAAAGCTGAAATCACCAGGTCACTTTTGACATCATGAATTATTAGGCATCTGAAAGAGCACAAAAGGGAATGTTCCACTTAAATCCAAGCAATCCAAACCCAAACCCCGCCTATAAATTCATGACACCACCAACCTCATTTTATTGCACCACCAACACCAATAAGCAAAGAAGAGAAAAAAGAAAAGAAAAAATAGAGATTAGCTAGCTAGAGCAATATATAGAGAGAATAAGAAATAAGAGAGTTCCAAAAGCTTAAAAAGCATGCCTTTATCACCGTCATCATCAGCCACCGGAGCCCAACTATGGAAGTCTCCAGTGCCATATCTCTTTGGCAGCTTGGCTATAACATTGTTACTAATCGCTGTGGCATTGATAATCTTAGTGTGTTCGTACAAGAAAAGAGCCTCTAACTCACCAGGTGAAGACGAGGAAATGCCAGCAATGAAGATGATGAACAACACGGTCGTTGATGGTGAGCCAAAGATTGTTGTCATTATGGCTGGGGATGACAAGCCCACATACTTAGCTAAACCAGTTGTCACTGCATCTTCAACTTGCCACTGTGACTGTGAGCAACTCTAGATTATTTTGAAGAATATTACTTGTCACAAAGAGGTAAAAGAAAATTGTTCCTCCTAGCTAGGTAGTAGAAGATTTTGTCCTTCTTCTTCTACTACTTTTTCTTTTGGGGGAGTTTTGGTTTGCTTGTCTTTTTGAAGCGTTTGTTGAGTATGTAAATTGACGAGTACTAATGGATTGGTTTTGAGCAATCAAATAAATTTTTGGTATATATAAAACAAAATATGTTCGATCACAGGTTCAAACTGGACTAGTACTTAACAGTTCTCATTTGTTTCGACTTTGTAGTCATCAATATCATCAAAATAGCAACCGATTGCTATAAATATTGGTCTATTTGGTATGATTCTAATTACAATATTTATTTTATCCTTGATGCATCTATATGGCTATGCAAAGTCTGGCCTTCACGGTCATATACTTCTTAATTAAATTGTTAAAAAGAAGTACCAAGAAATAAATTATTCAGACTCCAGAGAAATTGTATTTCTGCAAGGATATCTGGGCAGTTCTCCGTTTTTTTCAATGAAATTTTGGTGGATCTAATAATAATTCTGTGATCAGCAATTAATATTTATTTACACCACGAGAGAAGAATATTAATATTAAATTAATCGGCGAATAATTCATTGTTGTCCAACAAACGTGGCCGAATATAATTTGTAGGCAAAAAGTGAGTCGCTGGCGGTCATTTCGACCATTTAATTGCAGCCAATTCATGGTGCGAAATCACCAATGTTCTAAATAGGTCTGTCAATGGCTTTAAATAAAAAAGGACAAAAGTTTGATGGCACTAATAATTCATTTTGTATGAGCACTTATTACCATGCTTGGGAACACTCTGACAACATAGAATTTACCTCTCTTTTTTTGTAGAAACTCTAAAACCTTGACCAAGACGTGGCTTCCATCCACAAAGGGCAATTTAGAGCTTAAGTTAAACAATCACACAATAAATTTTGTAATTAAAAAAAAAATTGTTTTAGTGGTTTAAGAGAGTAATATTACAGAGTACAGAGAGACACAATAATTTTATAATATTATTAAATCGACATGTTTTTGTTAGCTTTTATTTAAGTCTCACTTACATAATGTTTCGAAGGTCGTATATTATTATTATTTTAAAATTGTTGGGACAGTGACACCGGTGATTGTTATTGGAAGATAAAATATCACTGCGCATGATGAATGTCAGGCTGAGCATTGTTAAACCTAAATTCGTTAGAGAAAGAGCCAAGATTAGTGATTTGCAGTGAGGTCAATGATATTCCTGAGCCGCTAGATCATAACATATATATTGATAATGTCCATCCAAATCACATGTTGAGCGTCCTAGTTGGACAATGCTTTTCATGAGAACCTTATTGAACAATACAGGCATCTACACGCAAGCCCTTTATCTATTTTCAATTTGGCCTTTCAGTCCACATACCGATACACCCTCTCATCCTCACACCCAAATCCAAAATTCTATTTATATTAGATTTTAACACTCGATTTACCACGAATTGATAAACACATGGCGGCCCGACAAACTTTGAGGTTTAAGGTCATATATTTAAAGGGGGTATTTTTGTTATTAATTAAATAATATTTAATTAGTTTTCAATATCATAATTTTTATATTACAAAAATGCATTCTTTTTATCTTGTAATATGTTTTTTTTTTTTTGAATAAATGCTAAAACTATAACAAATTTTACTAAAAAAAAGTATAAATGTTGTAGCAATGAATGTGATTAATGACAATTTAAGAAGATAATAAACAAGTATGTGAATGAATAATGTTAGGGATATTATAAATTTTATAACATGATACTTATAAAGATGTATCACTAAGTAATTTAAAAATGCATTTAATAGGTTATTGACGTCTACAAATCATATTAATTGTCACATCAATTTGTGTAAAGGTTTTAAAGTAAAATTTATAGTATTTAAAGTATTTTCCTATCTAAATTATTTCTTGTAATTAGTGACACATATTTGTAAGCCCTATATATTTAAAATTGTAATATCTCTAGCATTACTCAATTCTTTGGTACTTTTTAAAAGTAGAAGAAAAATGTAAAACAATTTTTTTCCTATATCTCAAAAAAATATTTTAAAAAAATATATATCTCAATTTTTGTTCCAAAATTTGGGGGCCTTTCTCTAGTAGGGGGCCTTAGGCGATTGCCTAAGTGGCCTAAGCCTAGGGCCAACCCTAGATAAACATGTTCTATCAATTTATTTATTAAAAGAGAGTTTCAATCCATAGTATCTGCTTATGATAATACGCCAATTGAATTTTAATATAGGCAAGATCAAACCTCATATCTTTTATTCAACGACAAGAAAATTTATCGATTAATTAAACTAACAAAAACCCACACATCAATCATAAGTTGACACATAAACATGAATTAATTTGAGTGTAAAAAAGGGTTTATACCTAGTATTATTCTTCTTCTTTTTTTGTGTGTGGGGGCTGAACTATTTCACATTTCGGCATATTGGGAGGCGCCGGCAAATGGAGATGTATTTGTTTATAGGTTAATTTATGTTTGTTGATTCTAATATATGTGTTAGTGGATGCGGCGGCTTGGAGACGCAAATCGGTTTAATAATAGTATTGTTGAATGTGCTTGGAAAAAAGGTCTTTGCCACTGTGATTAATGGGGAACATGTACATTTTTGCCCACACTTTTCAACAGCCTTTGTCAAATAATTCTTTATCTTTTGAACATATCCGTATGGATATTCCTTTGGCATTCTGGTTTGAAGACTATGGCATAGAAGAAAACCCTAGCTTGGGTCATGTCATATCATGCTTGGATATTCTTTTGAACATATCTCTCTCACATGACCATAACTAGCAAGGAATCCAAGGGACGAGGAACCCTACTACATGTAACAAATTGAGCCCTAAAGGCCCTGGTAAGTTCTTGAAAGGAGCTAATCAATCATTCCTGCAACCCATCAAACCATCTCATCGCCACTGGCCCCAAGTTAGATGGGAATACCTTGCACATTAAGGTCTCATTCTTCGAGTGGATAGCAATTCTTTGATTAAATGGCTAACATGCTCCACTGGATCCGTCCTATTATTATACATGGTAAATGTTGGCTGGGTGAACCACCGATGAAGTTTTCCCCCTTTAATCCTCTGTGTGACCAGGGATTTGGAAATCTGGTGCAAGGCCCTACTTATAGCAGCCCCCCAAGCCCCTACTAGACGGGCTTCTACTCCTTCGCCTACGATGGTGATCCTCATCAAAAGAGAAAGACTCACTAGGAGGAGTCTCTGACCTGGGCCTGTAACTATCATCATCATTTGAGAAAGACTCTGAGCCCGAAGGAGTTCCTCTCCATTGTTTATGGCGTAGCTTCCTTCGTAAATGATCTATCTCCAACTGCATGTTCCTGGTGTCTTCCCCATGGGACACATGACTCCCACTTCTAGAATGACTCCTGCTTGTATGGGTGGTATGTACACTAACTTCACGATCTCTCATTCGTTCAAGATTAAGCAATTAATCTTGACATTAGGATCCCACAAATTCTTCACGGTTGGGTCCTAAACCTACTATGGTTAAACAAGCTCAAGAATGCTCAAAATTCCCATAGACGACGCTAATTGTAAGGACATGATTCGCTCCGCAGTCCAAGTGGTTTGGACAATGGCTCAAAGAGTCCAAAACAATGAATTTATTAGAGAGTGGGCTGGATAATGAACGTTCAATGAGTAAGTAAATAAGGACCACAGTGGGTCAATTATGTGGACCATAGTGGGTCAATAGGCTAGCCAATATAAAAAATGGATAAGAAAAACAGTTTTGAACAAGAAAAGTTCTCCTCGATCAAGTTCGAGGAAGGTTTGTTCTTATATATTTCTCTTAGACTTATACAAAAATTATTGTTATTCAATATACAATGATTTTTCCTTGGTTTTTCTAATGATCCCCCTGTAAGGGAGTTCATCCTTTATATACTTCCTCCCTTTCTTTCATCTCAGCCCTCCACGTGTAGGTCAGATTGCTAGTCTTCTTGATGCTTGTATCATCAGCACAATCCTGAAGTCTTTGGGGGTAGCTGTAAGGTTGAAAGTTACTGTTCAGGTATCACTTCCACATTAATGCGGTTAGGGGGTTAGATGCAGAGTATTCAATGCGATGGTAGTAGCTTTCTTCTCAGATATTTCTCAATTCTCTTTTGTCTCATTCCTTTTGGGTGCTTATCCTTCCAAGCATGGTTGTCCCCTGTCTAGTGTCTGATGAGTGTTCGGACTTGAGGCCTTCGCTCTGCTTGGCCAAGGAAGTATTGCTCCCCAGACAACGTCACCTGCTCATTATGATCAAACCTTTTTCTCGATCTAGTATTCTACTTGCTTGTCCTGGTAGGCACTTGTCCCCGGGTCTTATGATGTCCTCAGGTGAGGCCCACGGCCCAATAACCTTATTTGGGCTCTTTATCCTCACAATGTCAAAGAGAATAACTACAACAACTAATAGGTTTATATACCTAGGGTTTGAAGAATATATTGGTAAAATGTTATTTAATTAAATGAGTTAGACAGGTCACATGGGTTCCATGTGATGGATACTAACCCAACCTATTTATTAAATGGGTCAGTCATGTCAACCCTAATATGACACGAACTCATTAAGCCTCAACCCACAACCTACTAATTTCGTGTCGTGTCGTTTCAGGTTCGCGGATCGTGTCCAATTTTACCACTTCTAAGATATGTATAGATTACCTAAGAAGTGGTCTATATTGAAAGTTATTTTTGTATTGGAAGTTGTCAACATTTATCATTGTAAGCATTGAATTCACATTCATTATATTTGCATGTAAATATCAATTAGAGATAAAAGAATGGAGATTTTTTTATTTAAAAAATTATATTTACAAGTGAATCTTATTTTCAAGTTGAGAGATTCCTCCTAAAAATCTAGTTTGTGGCTTGGTCACATTAAGTGACATTTATTATTTGTGCACTACCTACAGTTGAGTGGCATCTCAATAGTATCCTCCTTTTCCTTAGTTATTTATTTTAATTTAACCATCCTAACACGTCTCAACTTACATCACAGCCACTACCACCACACCTCCTTTGTCATTCTCACCAATCATCGACACCCCCTCTACCACCACCACGTTACATGAAAATTTAATTCTCTTTTTCGTGTGAACAAAATGACAAAATATTTCACATCACTTTTATTGTCACAAACAAACATAGGAAAACAAGTCATTTGTTAGAAATATTTTTAATGGAACATATTTCTCTAGGAATCAAATTTCATCAAAACAAGCAAAGTGATAGATGTTTTACTTGTTCTATATGTGTAGAAACCTTATGTCTCAACCCCAAGAAAAATTAATTTTTGACCAAAACAACATAAGGAGAAAATGATCATTTTATGTACTTGAGAACTTCTATTTTTGACCTAGGATTAAAATTCAAAATCATAATGGATTTCATTTGAAGTAAAGCTCATCCTAGATTAAGCTCGATCTGATTATATAATTTGCAATTATCTTTCAAAAAAGTCAAATACAAGGAAAGAAAATTCCAAAATTGAGACTCTAAGGCCAGTTTGATATTAGTATTTAAGTATTGTTATTTAGTTTTCAGTGTTATGAAAATACATATTTGAGTGTTATAGAAATACGTGTCAAAAGTGTTATTGTTGTTTAAACACTGAAAACTGTTATTTAAACAACGTTACCAAACAGCTCCTAAGCCTCAGAAGTGTTGGGAGAGGCACTTTGATTGTGTCAAGAGCCATATTCTGCTTGTTGAGAGAGTGGGTCAGAGTGTCTTTGTCCAATTTTTGTCATTAGATTTTATCCAATCAGTTTTGGGATTAAAATAATTTTTTTTAATCTTCTAGAATCAAAGTTTCCAAAGCCCAAGGGGGACCTAGAGTACTCTAACCTTTCTATCAAAAAAAGGGGAACTCATCCATGACCTCTCTTCAAAAATAGGGAGAGATGGGCATTAGAAGAGTACAACAGAAGCTTTGTTCTATCAATCACCATTCACCCAAACACCACAACCATGAAATTTCCACACCAAAAAAAAAAAAAAAAACAAACAAACAAAAAATCACTTTAACACCCAACCATTTCCATTAACTCAGCATCATAATCAATTCCCAACTTCTAAAAACACTAGGTATTTTTTTGGCATTTCAATCATCTAATATCAAGTATTGCAGAAACAGAAGTTAACAGTTAACGTACATCATTCAGAGAGGGAAAAAAAAAAACCCTTAACATACATCATTTCTTATCAAACATGGAGGTAGGTCGCACCATGGTGATATTGAAAAAGGAGGTTTAGATCATCCAGTAGTATTGAGCAAAGGAGTGAGTGGATGATTTTGCCATCGTTTTCATGAATGAAAAATCATATGCAAGTATTCTCGTAATCCTTTTGTGATTTTCATTCTAGATTGTTTGTATATCATTTCTATTTCAGTGCAATGAATTAAATTTTGATGGTATTTTGATAATGGTTACAAAAGAAAAATACAAAAGATGTGTCTCTAGAAATTTTTCACAAGTATTGCGCACATGTAATGGTGAAGTAAGGGGAATTTAGATTTTCTTTGTCACTAGCAAGATTAGAATTTATGATATTTTCCAGCGTAGACATTAAAACATTAAAGTATGAACATGCATTATATAATTTTTTGATTTTTTCACATAAAATAAGTAATGTTTCTACATAAAATTACATAAGTTTACTATATAACTATTTGTTGACATAAAATCATGAATCTCATGCTTTTGAAAAATCTTCATGTTTGCTTGTTTAACATGCATAATTTAGTTAGATTTTTTTTAAAGTTTAATTTTGTCACGTTTCTTTTTCAATTATATTTGTTCAATTTTTTTTCAATCTATAATTTTTTTTCAATTAATTCGTGTGAATGCAACCTTCCTTTCAATTTTCATGGTTGTTTCATTTTCTTTTTATGGATGTTGTAAATAATTATGTAGTAGAAGAGTACGCTATATTATATTAACAAAAGAAAAAGAAACATGCAATACAGTTCTTCTTCTTCTTCTTTTTTTTCTTAAAAAAAAACCTAATAGATAAATAAAATTGATTGAAGTTGTGATCATTTTAGAAGCTTTTTTTTTCTGATAAAATATTACAAGCTTTTTAAGATTCGGGCCTTTTAGTCCCAAAAAAAAAAACTCTCACCTGCCCTTTACTTGATTGTTCGTTTATTTTAGTTTATAAATGATCCTGTGAGAAGTGAATAGAAACAATTAAAAAAATTTGTGATATAATTGAAAGCTTTCAAATTCTATTGTTTAATTTGATAGTGCCACAAACTCTAGATCTAGATGGAATTGTGTAATTGTTTCTTCTTCTTCTTTTTTTCTTTTTCTGTTTTTGAAAGGATATGGAAGCTTTTTTTTTCTTTTAACATCAAATCCCTCAACCGCCAACTATAGATGAATAAAATAAACCCTTTTTTCACCTTCTTTTCATCATCTCATGAAATTTGTTTCCATTGTTTACAGCAGACATAATCTTTCTTAAAATGTTGAAACAATGTACTTGTACTTTATAATCTGAAGTCAGTACTTGCTAAAAAACAAAAACAAAAATTTCTGAAGTCAATAAACAAGTCCTCTCGCTAATTTAAAATAAGCCAAAAAAATAAAGATGGAAAATTTGGTGTTCTAAATAATATGCCAAAAAACATCTTAAGTCAACAAACAAGTCCTTACATTAAAATAAAAATGTTGTGTTCTAATCTAATACGCTGCCGGCAAACTCTATGATGGCATTTTATAGCCAACGTAGTTTGACAAAAGGAAATTAAGCAGAAAACCATCTATTTTTCGGAGTTGGTATAACTATAAAAGACGAGGCGTCTCGGAAATGTGTGCTGCTACTGTTAATAATGGGGGGCGAAGAAAATCCAAATATTGTGTAGATCAATGGGCATCAATAAAATTTTTATTTTTATATTTTTTAAGAATCGATGGGCATATATAATTAAAAGTTAAGAGGGTCAATTTTCTTAAAATAGAGTAAACTTTTCTAAGTGTTAGTGCATTTCCACATCATCTTCTTTAGTGGTAGACATGGAAAGATACTTTCCACTATGTTTTTTTTTATATGTATATTCTTCGAATTCCACATTGAAATTGATAGAAATTGACCAAGTTCATCTCCCACCCTCTCTTGGCCGCATATTTTAGCCATGTACACAGCGCCGGAAAAAATGATATCATGGTATATATGGCACCTATTATTCCCTAGGATGTTGACACATAGCATTTATTTAACAAGTGTAAGCATTTCAATTTTCAACAAGTCTAATGCTCCTATGCATTAGATCCAAGTCAATTCCTTTACAACATTGTGCTAACTAGCAACATGCTGAATTTGAATCCACCCAAGATTTTAAAAATCAGATCAGACCAATCGATACCACCACACACTGTTGGTGCGATGGTCACTCCTCAAGTATAAGTGCTTGTGGGGTGTGGGGGGTAAAGGCTGGGTTCAAGTCTCTAAAAGGGAACTTCACACACATATGCACTTAGATTATGTTAGAGTAGAAATTCTATTTTGTATAAAAAAAAAAAGAAAAAAAAAAATCAGACCATTCGATTCAACTAGGAACCAAACCCTCAACTAATCCTGTAAAAACCAATTGTTCAATGTAAAAGCTATCGATTCCACTCGTAAAAATATTTATTAATGAAAATGTTTTAGAAAAAGATGCACTTGATTTATGTTGCTTAGTGCTTAGTGGAAAATGTCAACATGGAGAAGGGGTTGCTTGGTGGATAATGTCAACATGGAGAAGTAAGGGGAATGCGGTGTGGTGGCATGGAGAAGCCAATGAGGAGAAGGAGGGTTGGTTGAGAATTGGAGTATATAGACAATGCTAGCTAGGCTTGTTTAGGTACCGATCTGCACCGATGAAACCGGCTGGTGCCGAACCGATCCAACCACTTCAGAAGCCCACCATAGGTGTCTAGCGTGGTGGTTGGCGGCGATCTGGACAAACCAAAAACGTTTGGTGCGGCAAGCGGTGGCTGTTTTGCACTCCAACGTGAAATCGCACCACACCGATATATATATCAATACACACACTATAATTTAAAATATATGTATCAATGTTTATAGTTTTTTATTTTTATGTTTCAGTAGATTGAAGAAAACTTAGAGAAGCCATGAAAGCAAATGCAAGGAAGAAACAGCGCTAGACTTAACGATATTAATATAGGTATATATATATATATATATATATATATATATATATATATATATATATATATATATAATCTGGCACTAAAACTACATTGTTTTAGGACTTGATATTAAATTTTAATATCAGCTCCAAAACAACGTAGTTTTATCATCAGATTTTTAAAAAAGAAAAAAAGAAAAAAAGAAGAAGTTTTTTGGCCTTTTAATTTAAAACCCTAAGTTTTTACCCACCCTCTCTATATCTCTCACTCTCATCCGCCCGCCTCTTTCAGTCCCAACAAGTCAGCAACAAAAGTCTTCATCTCTTCTCTCTCTCTCCCCTCAACCTTTGCCACTTGCTACCACCACAATCTAGTGCTTGATGCTGTGTTTTTTGGAGTTTCACCCTCTCTCCTCTCCTCATTGTCACAATATTTCAAGAGTTTCTAGTGATGATTCTGACTTCAGATGCTCTTCCTTGCAAATGTAATGCTTTGATTGCTTTCTACCAGGTTTGTTTATGTAATTTATTTTCAATGGTTTTGTTTGATCTTTTATAGGTTTGGTTTAGTTTTTTTATTTGGGTTTTTGTGATTTGAAATGGGTATGTTTGAGAGAAAGATTGTGAATTTGTTTTCTTTTGATTTTTTGTTTTTGGAATATTTGGGTTTTTTTTTTTTTTTTTTCATGAGTGTGATGTGGTTTGGATTGTTAATTGCATTGTGTTTGGTTCTTGAGAAAGTGAGGAATTAACTGAACTAATAACACCGAACCAGTATTTTGCACTGCACCTTGTGTAGACCAATTCCCACCCCTCTACAAGTGAGGTGCGGTTAGGGAACAAGGGAAAACCGCTCCTATAGGTGCTGTGCAAAATTGCCCCAAAAAACCGGCTGCATTGCATTGTGTACGGCCCTAATGCTAGCATGCATAGTAATATTTTTTTAACCATAGATTTTCATAAGATCCAACGGTCGAAAAGAGACCAACCATATCATTAATATCCTAAACATTAATGAGTTACATTCTTTCATGTCACATTTTTTTTTTTAAGGTTTGGCTTACATTTAGTATTTTTTTAACTGGAATCTCCTTTTGTTTTAATGAGAAACTGCCACATCACCCACTAAATAAATGAAAGGTGGAGATTAAAACCCACTACTACTTACCATTGTATATTTAAAATAACAGGAAATGTTCAGTTAAAAAAGTACTAGAGGTAAGCCAAATCTTTTTTTTTTAACCCTAATTTTCCTAATAAATAATGCCATTTAAGTACATGATTCTTATATAATGCCCAATTAATTAAGTGATTATCTCGACAAAATACACATGATCATTAATAAAGCAGTATTCATTGTGTGTATGTTTGTTTGTTTCTTTTTTTTTTCTTTTTTCTTTTTTTAAAGTGTTCAAAAAGGTGAGATTGGCTTAGCTTCCCCTTTATGCATTTTTTTAAAATCACCCACTCCAATACGCAAATGACGAAAAATCATGTTAACACATGAATTTGTTTTTCTTTTTTAAGTCCAAAAAGCAATAACCAAACGGGCATGCAGTTAAAAAAATGTAAACTATCATACATTTTTGGTACGATGATCATTCCACAAATATAAATACTTGTGTGCGATAAGGGCCGGAGTTCAAGTTTTCAGGAGGGAGTTTCACGCAAATATACACTTAAATTAGGCTAGAGTAGTATTTCTATCTTGTAAAAAAAAAAGAGTAAGAAAAATGAAAATGTAAAATAAATTTAAAATTTGTGGTTAAAAATAAAAACCAAAAGGCAAACATCACTTATTGATTAGCAACGTGAAATTATAGCCGCCATTCACTAGCAGGTAACTAGTTGGAGCACCTTATCCAAATCGTTTTGATTAATTTCTTGAATGAAGTTCCATCAAACGATGTGCTAGAAAGAAATCCAATTCAAATCTTTGACATCAGCTTGAAAAAGATCATCCCAAGCTATATACATGTAACATGTTTTAACCGGTTTTACTCAAACAACCTTTTCTTTTTTTTGAAGATTTTTACTCAAAGACTCATGAGTGCCCATCAATATCTTTTCGCACTAAACAAACATGAATCTCCAGCGACGGTACTTTGGCGCCTCCCTTATCTTCCTAAGATATCCGATTGCTGCAGTATTTGGTCCATGGAACAATTTTGACCCTAGATTGCGACTTTGTCACTGTCCGAGAAAGCGTCAATTACATCGAGAGAGACAGGCATTGACATCAACTTACCTAAAAAATTCTCTTTACTTTTAGAAAATAATATACTTTTTCTATATCTATCTTACTATTTAAGGAAGTTCTCCTATTTAAATTTCACATTTTTTAATTCAAAAATGTCCCTACACTCCTATGTTTAAGTAGAGACAAAATTAGAGGACAATTCAGTAAAAATGTAACTCTAACTCTTACTCAAATATTGTCTAAAAAATAAGACAGCTCTCCTGTAAATTTTCAAATTGGACACAAAAAAAAAAAAAGTCAGAAAATGAATAGTGCTTCTTAAATATAAGGAGCAGCTGTAGTAAAACCAAGGGTAGGGTAGAGATGGGTAATCTAATGTGGACAGTTTTTTGGGTGTATTTTGAATTTGCTTACCTATTTTGTCCCCTTACCCTAAGTTAGAGACCTTCCTGCCAGTGCTCTTAGCCTTAAGTTAAGACTTAAGAGAGCCACGTCTCACTTTTGTCCCTAGCAAAACTTCATATATATATTTATCTCAAATGATTTATTATATAATATATATTTATATAAAAATTTAAAATTTTGGTCCCAAAAAATACTTGAAGTCTAAGAATATAATCCATGTCCCACTCTTGATATTAGCAAAACTCCACATATATATATCAAATGTTTTTTTTTTTTATATAATATATTTATATAAAAATTTAAAATTTTGGTTCCAAAAAATACTTGAAGTCCAAGAATACAGTTGGTCCAAATAGGTCACGGAAAGATGAAAATAAAATGGTTGGCTAGTCCATGACATAAGGCTCCCCTTTCAAAAAATAAAAAGAAAAATAAAAAATAAAGATTGTTATTAAATGCTAAAAGTAAAAACCAACTGAATAGGGTGTGCGAACGAAGCAAAAACACAAGCATAAGAATTTCTTGTTAACGTGTAATAGGTTGTGGGCTTCAGACCCACTTTGTTTACTTGTACCATACATATATTTGTATTACACTATTACTTGTATTACACACATCTACCTCCTATATAAGGGTACTCTTGTATATTCTATTACTTGAGAAATACAATACATTCATTTAGTATTTCTAACATGGTATCAGAGTAAGAGATCCTGAATTCGATTCTTGTCTTCACTCTATCTTCCATTTAAAATATTAAATTCCCACTTGTTGGGGTCCCACTTATTATGGAGAAGTTTAGGCCCACAAGTAGGGGGAGTGTTAGAATTATGGTTAAGTGACTGAACTCATCATTTCCTAAAAGTTTAAACTTTTGGGACAATTGATATTTTAACATTTCTTACTGTAGTGTCAAACGACACTTTAGGTCAGAAGGATAATTGTTGTTTGACATTTTCCTTCCCTCGTCAGGTACTAACCGATACTCCTTTCTTAAATAGATCAGTCCTGGTTTTGTGTAGTGATTTACTCTCACTCCCATGCACGCGGTTCAGCCTTGCCCTTGAGTTGACAATCAAAGGCTTAGATTGATGTTATTCTAAGAGTGCGCATGCTTTGCTTAAGTTAGTTATTTCTACATAGACAAGATTAAGTTAGTTAGGGCTTTAGCACATGTATCGTATTAAACAAGTGTAAATACTTTTGATCATATGATGAATTAGTCAGCCAACAATACTACGCTATATAGGCCAAATAAATTAAGGCTAGTCATCTATAAATTGATGCTTATAACTCCTATTTGGGGGAATGTGAAGAATAAACTTTTTGTTGCTTAGACCTGTTTAGTGTTGTGCTTGGAGGAAGAGAATTTCTTGAAGAAGTCTCAATTGGAAAATGTAACTCTCTCAAAGAAGTCACAACCCATTCTATAACTCCTCCATTTATTTTTCTCTTGCAATTCATCCAACATCTCTATGCATAAATGAAACCCTAATCTTATTTCCTATAAACCCTTGCACCTCCTATATGCCAATGTCTTTGTTTCCATCAACAAGTACCTTATAATCACCTTCATATCCATAATTTACATCCCTTAAACACCTAATTCCAAAAACTCATTCATCAATAATTGAAATCCCTCATCAAAGAACACTAATGATAAGATTTTAGTAACTTTTGAAGAAATGGATTGAATTGAGTAAACTGGAGGAAAGGTAGAACATTAGAGAATTGGGATTCTTAGGATAGTTGAGATAGATGAGAGTTACAGATGAGGATTAGAGAGAAGATAGGAACGAGAATGTAATTCTTTGTTATGCATCAAAAAACTGAGTACACCTTTTTGTTTTACCCCCTTTATACTATTACAATTCCACCCTCTTGACTAACTTGATTCTTGACTCCATATAAAAACTAACTAACTACCAACTAAGCTAACTAACTGCCATGACATCAGCACAATAGCTAATGACATCAACACAACAACTAACTAACTGCCACTAACTAATCTTGATAGGTAACACTGCCATTCACCACTTAGCCCCTAATTACAACTCTTATCAATTCCATACCCCTTAAAAAAGTCCTTGCCCACAAGGTCTATCCATTGCCCCCCAATGGTCACAAAACCTTGTCCACAAGGTGAGGAAACTGTTGTTGCAGGTTGTAGAGTGACTCCCAAGTAGCATCCTTTGGAGATTGACCATACCACTGAACCAATACTTTAGTGATAGTCCTAGATCTTAGCTGCTTAGACCTGTGTTGAAGGAGTGCAACTGGTTTAGGATTAAGGACACCAACTGAAGTAACAAGAGGAAGAGTTGGGACTGGAACCACATTTGAACCCAACTTAAGTTTCAAGCATGACACAGAAAAACTAGATGGATGGAGCAATCAGTAGGCAAACCATGTCTAAAAGCCACCTGACCAACCTTCTGCACAATTTGGAAGGGCCCATAGTACCTAGGAGAAAGCTTATTGAATTCCTTAAGCCTCAATGAATGCTACCTATAAGGCTGGAGCTTCAAATAAACCCAATCACCAACATTAAAACTTTTTTCAACTCTATGTAGATCAGCCTGAAATTTCATTCTAGCTTGAGCAGAAACCAAATTCTGTTTAAGCAAGGAAATGAGGTCCTGTCTGTTCTGCAGTAATTGGTCCACAACTACCACTTGGGTAGCACCAGGACAATAGTCCAACAACCTGGGAGGAGAGATGCCATAAAGAGCCTCAAATGGGGTCAGCTTGGTTGAAGTATGGAAATTGGTGTTAAACCATTACTCAGTCAAGTGAAGCCAATCGGCCTAAGCACTAGGTTTGTCACCAACAAAGCCTCTCAAGTATTGCTCTAGGCTCCTATTCACCACTTTAGTTTGGCCATTAGATTGGGGGTGGTAAGCTAAAGACATAGCTAATTTAGTACCCTGCAACTTGAACAACTCTTGCCAAAAATGAACTGTGAAAATTGTGTCTCTATCGCTCACAATAGTCTTAGGCATACCATGGAGTTTAAACACATTTTTCATAAAAACTGCAGCTACCTTTGCAATTGTGTAAGGATGAGAGAGAGAGGAATGAAATGGACAAATTTGTTCAATCTGTCAACTACCACAAATATCACTTCATAACCATGAGACTTAGGTAAGCCCTCAATAAAGTCCATACTAATATCAGGCCAAGGTCTGTTGGGATTAGGAAGGGGCTGTAATAGACCAGTAGACTTAGAAGTGCTCACCTTGACCCTTTGGCAAACCTCACAGCATTGGACATGGGATTTAACATCCCTAACCATACCTTTTCAAAAGAAATCCTGCCTAACCTTATGGAGGGTCTTCAAGTAACCAGAGTGACCACCAAAAGGAGAATTGTGTACATGCTACAACACTAGAGGCTTCAACGGTGAACTGTGACTGAGGAAAACACGACCCTTATAAAAAAGTATCCAATTATGAAGAGTGAAACCAGCAGGGGTAGAACCTTCAACAGCCAAAGCATCAAACAACTGTTGATACTCATGATCATAAGCATAACTATCCTTAAGAATGTCCAGCCAAGAAGAACAGGGAAAGGAAATTAGGAAAAAAGAAGCAATATCATCTGCAGAATAGCCAACCAAATGTGGATTGCAACATCTGCAAATCTTGACCCTGAATTTTGAGATTAACCTTATGGCAAACACCTTGTGTTCTAAGCACTTCTCCATTAGCCACCTTAACAGTGAAACTTTCCTAAGTTGACAATTGAAATTTCAAGGATGACCATGTAGAAACATCCAAGAAATTGTGAATACTACCACTATCAATCAAGATAAGCACATCTTGATGAATAATTCTACCCCATACTCTCATTATACCTGGAGAAGGACTTCCAAGGAAGGCATAGAGAGTGATTTCTGCACACCCTGCCATCTGTTGCTGCAAATTTGTTAAAGCACCATTCACCACTATCCCTTCTTCCTTAGGCACCTCTTGCTCACTTCCCTGGCTGTTCTGCTGGAACCCTTCAATAAGGAAGATCTTTGGATTCTTGCATTGATGTCCCACATGCCATTTATCCTCACAATAGAAGCATTACCCCTTCTTCTTTCAATCCTCAACTTGCATAGCAGTAAGCTTCTGCACAAGAAGTTTGGTAGTCTTTAAGTCATTCTTGATTGGTGGGGGACCTAGAATTGAAGGCTTGGACATGTCACCCCATGGTTTGACATTCTTCTTGCAAGTAAGAAGATATTATTCTTGTATTTTGGCAAGACCAAAAGTTGAGTTTAGATTTTGGGGATTCAACATTCTAATTGGCAATCTAATTTCATCCCTCAATCCATTCAAGAAACAACTGAGTTTGTGCTTCCCAGATAATTCCTTAATTGGATTGGACAAAGCCTCAAACTATCCCTTGTAAGCAAATATAGACCCCACTTGCTTCAATTTTGTTAGAGTTTCCATAGGATCATCATAGGAAGAAGAACCAAACCTCACATGCAATGCTCTAACAAAAGCCTCCCAACTTGTAAAAAGACTAGCCTCCTCTATATCTTGAAACCAAATCAAGGCCTCATCTTCCATATGATATGAGGCTAACAATATCTTCTGGTTGACTGGGGTATTGTACAAATGGAAAAATTGGTTGGCCTTGTACACCCAACCTAATGGATTCTCACCCTTAATCCTCAGGAACTCCAATCTCGCAGCCTTAGAAATCGCAGTCAAAGGAGAATCTTGTTGATTGGTCACCATTGGAGATGAAGTTCTTGAAGGGGATGATGGAGATCTCAGTTGCCAACCATTACCAACTTCTGTCATACCCTGCATTGTCTCTGATAGGGCCTGCAACATACTTGTGACTACATCCAGCTTCAAATGGACTATACGAAACTCCTGGTCATGTTGCTCCATTATCAATGACAGAGCATTGAATTTTCCGTTAAGGAAAGAAGAAGATTGAGTTTTTGCCATAGTGATAGAATTGGCTCTAATACCAATTTGATCAGATTTAGTAACTCTTAAAGAAATTGATTGAATTGAGTAAACTAGAGGAAAGGTAGAACATTAGAGAATTGGGTTTCTTAGGATAGTTGAGATAGATGAGAGTTAGAGATGAGGATTAGAGAGAAGATAGGAATGAAAATGCAATTCTTTGTTATGCATCCCCCCCCCCCTTTATACTATTACAATTCCACCCTCTTAACTAACTTGATTCTTGACTCCATATAACAACTAAATAACTACTAGCTAAGCTAACTAACTGCCCTGACATTAGCACAATAGCTAATGACATCAACACAACAACTAACTAAATGCCACTAACTAATCTTGATAGGTAACACTGCCACTCACCACTCAGCTCCTAATTACAACTCTTATCAACTAACTCCAAGAGTGTTTTTTTATTATTGATATCAAAGCTGATGATTTGACAACAAAATCTACTGCAACTCACCAACAATCCATGGAGGCAATCAAGAACACCATTCATGAGATCAATCAAAGAATCCTTGGCAATTCTCAATTAATACTGCAAAATCTAAAGGAAAAGTTTTTTCATGCTCATTATCAACCAAGATTCATTAAGATGGAATTTTCAAAATTTAAGGGCAGTGATCCTAGCAATTGGACTTACAAAGATGAAGACTTCTTTACTTTCATGACACTCCACCAAATTGACTCTAGCTCAATGGATAGTGTCCTTGAATTTTTATTTCCTTTTTGAGAAATGTGTGTCGTTGATTTAGGCATTCGAAAATTAATAGATGGTTTGTTACTGAATTAATTAAGAGGACATAAGCTAAGACTTGATTATTTGTACGTGGTTAATCAATTGCGATCGAGCATGACTCAAATAACCTTACGTAACTGATTGCATGATGCTATGTATGCCATTATGCTAATAACCTTACAATAACCTTAAATCATATTGTATGATGCTATGTATGACTTAATGTTGTGGTTAATAAAGTTGTTTTATTATTATCTAAAAATAATGGTAACATGAATATTGAGACATTATTATATAGTCTATGAGATGCATAGTATGTGATTTATTCACAGAAGATATAAATCACAAGTTCTTTGTAAACTCAGAATTTTAGTTTGTAGTTGGTGATGAAATAGGGCATTTCATCTGCAAAGACTATAACATACCAACTAAAATGATTTGTCTTGATCATGGAAATGGAGATTTCTAGTTGGTATGTTGATATGTTTTAAGAGTTAAAACATATTGAACTGGACCGGTGTGAGATTTATTATTCTTCTAACGACTGTCAAATAAATAATAAACTCACGACTTCTATTTACATGAACTCTTAATCCTGAGAGGATAATGGACATGATCATGAAGTGTAGGTTGCTTTGATATATCAAGAGTGATGTCTAAAGAAATGATCACAACCTCAATATGTTGGGCAATCACATTTAGTGTCGATGGAACATATATTCTCAAGATGGAATTCATAGTCTCTTAATGGAGACACAAAATATTCCCTTGAGATAATTTTAAAGGGTTCAGTTATTCAGAGTGTTAGGCATAACCACTTTAGTAAGGAATTACTAATGTATATATTTATGGAATTGAATTTCATAAATATATGATGAATAACTTGAAGGATTAAACCGGGTATTCATGAAATTAAGATGTAGTAATCTTCAAAGTAACAATCTACATTTATGACTTTGTGTTACTATGAATATTTTATGAAGATGTTGCATGTACAATAAAGTCTTGGGATATAATTTATAAATAAGGCCTAGAGTGCAACTATATTTATATAGTGATATTAAATATAGTTAATGGTAATTTTGAACTTGTCAAGAGTTGACAGAAAAATTCAAGGCCCATTGGAGCTAGTGTCTTATTGGTCCCCATTGTTCCCACTCCAAGCCACACACTTAAGCCCAATTGGAAAGGCCCAAAAGTCCAGCCCAATTAGATAATCAGTTTGATAAAAAGGGAGAAATATACAGAATTTTGTATGTGTAAAAAATAACACTATTGTGAAATGGTGTGTAAAAAGTGTTAGACACTTTGACATTCTCCCTTGTAAAACTAATTGAGAGACCACACTTTTTGGGCATTAGTGGAATTGGAGTGAAGATTAAAAGTGTTTCCAAGTGATTTTGATCTTCGTTTTTGAAATTCACCGCACCAAGGTACACTGTCTTAAATTCTGAAACTTACATAGTATATGTTAACATTTATGAATGAAGTAGATTCGTTATTTTTCCGCTGCGTATGTTTTGTATGCGATACAAACATGTAATTTTTCCATCAATTAACTCTAACAAAAATGATAATACAAACAGGGGAGGAGTAAGGAGGCTTGGGGGGTGGGGGGGGGGGCATGGCCCCTCGACTTTTCAAAAATCCTCCCTTCTTGTATTTTTTGGTATAAAAAAAAATTGGGCATAAATTTTAAATAATAACCTCCCTCTAATTACTCTTATATCATACATAGCTCATTAAATTAAAATATATTTAATATATATATATTAGCTTGGCTCCTTGAAAATTTTTTTTTTTGGCTCTACCACTGAATACAAAAGTAAATTGAGCATATAATATTATAGTGAACAAGCACAAAATGACTAATAAGGCAATCCTAAACCATTTATTTCACCTAAAGGACTACTCTATCTCAATCCTCATACTTCCAGATGTGCTTTTATGCACAAGCTTGTGTTATATTACAGCTCATAATTAATTACTGTTTGGCAAGCATCGACATGCATGGATGTGTCACTAGCTAAAGAACACTCCTTGCATTGTCTCTAGGATATGTCATCCAAACTGTAGCAATGAATCCATGGCCGTTCGGTATGAATATGATCACATGATTCACACCTATTGCTACTGTTACATCATGACTAGAGATTATATTCTAAACGTCATGAAAAAGAATGAAATGAATAAAGATAAACTTTTCTAGAAGTACGTAATCTTTTAAGAGACTATTTGGCGTGAAGTAAGATCCAGTGGTGCACTAATCATAACCAAAGAAACCAAGATATCAGACAATTTCATCATTTATAATAAAATAATTATGAGACTTCCTCTCATCATGTTACTTTTGATATATAATTTAAGTATTAAGCATATGCCAAAGCATAAAAAGGAATCTTCCACTCAAACAACCGTTGGGTCAATTGGTATGTCTTGATGTCCCTAACTTACACGTTTAGGATTTGCACCTCCTCTCCTCCTCTCCTAGCTTAAGGCGGAAAAGAAAAAAAAGTTCTAACCCCACATGGAAAAAAATAATCCAATCTCTCTCTATTAGTGTTAATGAATTACCAACCTCTCCTTCAATTTCACATACACTGTCTGTGGAAGACACTAACAAAAACTCTGTAGACACAAAGGAACTGTTTGGGATTAATTAATATCAGATCAAAAAAAGGGGAAAGATTTGCTTTGATTTAATCAAATAAAATATATGGCACTTGCGATTTGCAAAGCCCCAATTCAAGAAAGTGAATGTGGACATTATGAAGTAAAAGGCATCCGTAACAGCACAATTATAGAATCTTCCTCTCATCTCATGTACCATGGCCATGTTGTCGTAATTAAAGATTCCCTAATGATCAAAAAAGCCCAAGCCATTCAAATTTCCCCTTCATAAATTCATGAAAGACTAACCTCTCATTCTATTGCACAACCACACATTATGGAAGTAACTTTTTAGAAAATAAAATGCTCATCCGGGTCAAATTTTTATTAGGTCAGTTATTAGCTAGGTATCTTAAAAAGAAAAACCAAGAATCTTCCCTCTCAAGACTTGAGGGCATTGTGGAAAATAACTAAATTAAAATGTCCTAAATCATATAGTACAAAGTCACAAACAATTTAACTTCCATGTATATATTCATGAACCACCAAACTCATATCCCAGTGCACTTCAACACCAAAAGGATTTAAGAGAGAGAGTTCCATTGCACTTACATAAGAGAGAGAGAGAGAGAGAGAGAGAGAGGGAGATGAGGCCTTCATGTTCATTCACACCATCACCATCACCAGTGACCAGACTCCAGCTTTGGAAGTCTCCAATACCTTACCTCTTTGGTGGTTTGGCCATAATGTTGATACTCATTTTCGTGGCATTGGTTATTCTAGCGTGCTCAAGCAGGAAACAAGCCTCTGGGTCATCCGGTGAAGGCGAAGAGAACCAAGCAATGCCCATGAACATGGTGGTGGATACCGAGCCAAAGATTGTTGTCATAATGGCCGGGGATGACAAGCCAACCTACTTGGCTACACCGGTTACATGTTCAGCTTGCTCCATCGAGCTTGTTTAAATACTTTAGCTTCAGTTATGTTTACTAAAGAGCAATTCTAAATACTCTAGCTTCAATCTTGTTTTACTGAAGCCCACTCATGTTGAAACTTGAAGGCAGTTTTCTAGAAAAAAAAAAAAAGCTTCTTGTTCTGATTTTTCTTTTCGGATTTCTATCATACTACATATTCTGTCTCTATTAGCATTAATGGCGGAAATATGTAAATTAATGACTATCTATGGCTTTGGTTTGAGAGCATAAAAACATTCATAGCTTGACCTAAAACAATAATTTCTCCTTGAGGGAAAAATTTAGGTTTAGTTCGTTAGGTGTAGCATTTTAGGGATTCATTAAATTTGTACACATGAATGTATTGATCAATTAAACACAAATATTATTTTTTTTGATAATAATTAAATTCAATACAACAATATAGTTGGATTTAATTAAAAGAGTCATTCTATCGTACCCCCTCTTTTTTTTAGGGGGTACGATACCAACTTAATCTAATCCATTAATTTATTGGTGTTCTAATCTTAACCATTCATTTAATTTGAGTGGATACGGATTACTGGAATTTGAATGGATACTGATTACCAGTAGAGCAGGTTACATATATAAACAAAAACAAAAAAAATTAGAATTTTCTTTTGCACTCTCGCGCTTCTTTCTCCCCTTCTAGCTCTTCTTCCACGCCTCCTCCCTTCCAAAACAGCCGCAAGAAACCTAAACAGCGACTAAACAAAACCCTCTCTTTCTACCTAAACAGCGACTAATCTATTGCTTCTTTCTTTTACCCCTCTCGGGAACTAAGTTGCTTCATTGGCTTCATGATGAGTAGTTATGTATTATTTTTATTAAAAGTTGCTTTTTTGTTGAAGATTTATCATTTTGTTAGATTGCAGCCGCTTGGAATTTCAAACCAGGCGGGTTTACCTATTTCACTCAAACAAATCACATCCTATATATATAGCCACCTCTCTATGGGCTAAGTTTTTGTAATAGTGCTCTTTATATTAATAAAAATAAAGCCCCGCCTCTTTTTTGAACCAGAAAAAAGAAAAAGAAAAAGAAACAAAGAATGTTTTTTCTTGTAAAATAGCAAGTGTTGATACTATTTTGTATTTCTCCCGAGAGTAAAAAACTTAAAAAGGTCAAAAGTAATCAATCATCTCACTGCTCCACCTCATGGCTTGTGCCCTCACTGAATCAACTCTGACTGGGCAATATTGGACGCTGTGTTTGCTTAATTCAGCGGTTGTTGAGATAGAATAAGTTTTGACACCTATTTATTTTGTGTAACCAAATAATAACTTCTTCTTTTTTTGAGATTGAACCAAATAATAACTTGAGGCCTATTTATTTCATGTGTAACTAAATAATAATAGTTTTATAATATGAAATAGAGATAGAAATATAAGTTTCTTTAAAAAAACAATTATACAAGGAACACAAAATTTATAGTGGTTCAACTTTGGGCCTAGATTTATGAATGGTGTCTAAGAGAAAGTTTCACAATAAATGCATTAATTTTGGAACACCAAAGTCAAGTCATGTGAATATTATATAAAATACTTCTTTTAATTTGGTGATAGCATATTGGGCAAAAGTTGTGATTAGATCAATAACAACAACCTCATTGTCAAGTTACACCTAATGTAATATTTTTCTTGTTTTTGATTTGATAAAAGATTTTTTTGATTTGATAAACGATTTGCTTTGTTTGAAAGATGATTAAAATTCAGTGAGACCCCAAAAGATTTGAATGATAAAAATTTTTTGGGTCGTGTTGTTGGAAATATAGTTTGGAGAATTGCCAAGATTAATTGACATGCAAAGTTAAATCAGTATCAATAATATAATAGTAAAACAAGATATGTTGAGAGTAACTTATAAGCTAAATAGACAATTGTAAAGGCATATAAAATTAAGGATTAAGGAAAAACTTATTGTTGAGGCATGAAACTAAATTCGCTATCCTTAAGAAGCTATTTTGCCTCCAATGAATTGGTGCAAATGGCTCAGGCGATCGCTCTCCAGGATACAATGACAACTCTGTTAATGTGCACTCACAAAGAAAGTTTCGAACTCGTCACAAATGCCCAAGAGAAAATTTTAAGTAAAAGATAGAAGAGAAAAAGTATCAAAGTAATATCTGTTTTTTATTTTTTTAACTAATCTCATATCTACAGAATTTGATTGTCTTAGCCCTCATTTGGGAGAAGAGAATGAAATAGAAAGGAATGAATATAATAATTTTAGAATATTCTTTCCTCCCCTTGTTTGGTAGTTTTAACAGAGGGAATGAAAATTCCATGCCCTTATTTGGGAGTTTAAGTGGGGGGGAGGGGGGGAATGGAATGGATAAGAGGGAACACTCATTTCTCTCTATTTAAAACTAGGGGTGTAATTGGTTCCATTCCATTCAGTCGGTTTTCTTGTGTTTTGCCAACTGAAACAAAAATTTCGATATGTGAAATTCTCAACCGAAACCGATCGAAATAATTGAGAATCAATTTATTTAGGTTTTGATTATTTTCAGTCGGTTTTGGTTGAGACAGAGACTACTGGAAACGAAGCAAGAACAAAGTTGATATATATTAGAAACAGAGACGGAGAAAGAAAAGAGAAGAATCATACCGTGAGAAACGAAGAGGTCAGCATGTGGAGTAGCCATGGAGGCTAGAGTGTGGAGGCCAGTGGCAGATGTGGACTGATGGAGGCCAGTGGCAGATGTGGACTGATGGAGGCCAGTGTGTGTGTGAGGGAGTGATGGAGGCTATGTGTGAGAGGGAGTGATAGAGGGGTGTGTGTGAAAGGGACTGAATGTGGGGTAGGTAGAGTTATTTATTTATTTTCAAATAGTTTATGCTTAACTTAATTAGTTTAATGTTAATTAGTTAATCTAATGGGTTAGTGGGTTTTAAATAGCTAGAGGCCCAATGTTTATAAAAATAAAAAAGGCCCAATGTTAGCATTGCAAGGCCCAAGACATTATATATATATATAAAATATAAACCTGCCACTAAAATCAAAACCGAAAATTTCAGTTCGTAAGAAATGAAAACCGAAACCGAACTGAAATTTTGGCAATAATTCGGCTAGTTTTTTTGGTTTCTCGGTTTTGTGCACACTCCTATTTAAAATCTTAAATTTTCATTCCTCCGAAATTGGGAGAAATTGGAGGAAATAGAATTAAATTTAATGATTTTTTTACTAAAACTCCCAAAACACCCTTATATATTCAACCATTTATTTTAAAATAGGGGTCTAATAATAATATTGTCATAAAATAATTTCATTCATTTCCCTCTATGTTACTCTTAAACAAGATTGCTTACATTTCATTTATTTGCATTCCTTTATTTTAAAACATGCAAACAATATTTCTTAATTTCATACCATTCATTTCTTTTCTACTGCTTTCCCTTACTTAAATCCATTTCATTTTTATCTATTCCTTTGTTATCATTTCATTTAATTCCCTTATGAACTTTCAAACGAAGCCTCTTAAAAAGAAAGTAGCCAAGGACGATTAGAGTGAAAAGGGAAAGACAAAAACAAAGGAATTTCCTTTCCCATTGATGCCGCAAGTTGCTGTGTATTTTCTGCAAAAGAAGGGAAGGTGCGGCTGACTAGTTTGCTAAGGAAATACGAGATGATTGTGGGTTTTGTTTGCTGCCAAAAATTCCCATGTCAGTCAAGGAAAATTCTAGAGCATGGGCTTGGGCCTTCCAACAAAATATTATGGGTTTAAGCTTTGAACATACCCAATTATTTTTAAAACATACCCAACTGTCTAAGTCATAGAAACTTCTTATACTCGCACATACATCCGGCCATGGCATTGATTCCAGCAATTGTAAACTGAAACGAAGTCCTGGCTGTTATGACTTGCGAAAGCTATTAGCCTTGTATGATACACAGATAACATGACAAGGACAAGGGTACTGGAGACTCTAATGTTAATGCTTCTTCTTCATCTGCTATTGTCAATGCTGCCAATTACTACTGAGTCCCTGTATGTTGCAAAGGAAAATGCTAATGCTTCTTCTTCTTCAACTAAGATGGGACAACTTAAATATAAGCCTCATCGACGTAAATATGCTTTCTAACTTTCAGACACTGTATTCATTAGAAAGAGAAACTACGTGCCCCTTAAGATGCTACACAGACAAGTTTTAATTACATTTGTAGGATGCTCTAGTTTACTCCTTTAGAACTCAGTTTTGTGATTTTTCTATTCCTGCATTTTATATAATGCTTAACATTAGGACACATTAATTTGCTTTTTATGGGAAATTTTATATGATACATTAAAACTTCCTGCCTCAACAATTAATTAAACACGCCAAGAAAACTATTACAAGAGAACTTTTATGCTTAATTTCACAGCATTGGCATCATCAAGATGAATGTAACTGGAACTCCAGGAGTGTCTGCATAATTAAGAGAAGGTTAATATTGTAATTTAATAATTGGTTTTCCAAAGTTAATTAGAGTTAGGATGTTCTATGTGTAACACCACACGCAAAAGAAAAAAGGATTAAAAAATGTATATAAAAGGATTTCTGCTTTCTAAAGAAGTCATCCAGTGGTCCAAATTAGACATGGCAAAACAGACAGGTTGGGTCGGGTTTGAGTCGGGTCAATTGGGTTGTGAGTCAAGCGCGTTGCGGGTCATTTTAAGCGGGTTAAAAACGGGTTCGGGTCGATTGGGTTGCAAGTTGGGTCGGGTCGAGTTGACCCATATTTTTCACATGAATTTTTTTATAAAGAAAATAACATGTATTTGCCATTTGGAAAGCCATACAACAAATTACATGATGTAAAATGCATTATCTAGAATTCACCACGTATATCAAGAATGAACTCAGTTAAACTTATTAATATTTATTCAATAATTTTAAAATTATACAAATCCTAACATCGCTATCTAAAACAAAATAACACAAAGATAAGTAAAATAAATACACAAGTTTTATTTCTATACAATATCAACATCCCAAAATATAAAACAAAATTACAAATGACTTATTAGATAACAAATTTGACAAAGAATAAAAACATATAATAAATTTACAATCTTGAAAATTAATTTTATAATCTATTATCAATTGTGGTTGGCACTCTATTTCAATTTGAGATATACATTAAAGTTTGATTGTTTACTTATTTATACATGGTCTCTGTTATGAATATCATATCATTGTTGAGCAACACACACTCTAGGAAATATCATAATTAATTTTGAAAATCCATTTATTTTGGACATAAATTGTTAAAAATAGATCTAAGCGTTCATAATTTATGCTAATTTGATACTTTAGCTTCACTATTTTCACACTTGTGAATGTTTCCCACACATGTCTATAATTTTAAATCTATGTTTTTAACTATACTGTAACCAAATTATCTTGGCATGTACTTTGCTATTTGATATCTAAAAATCTTTACTCATTACAGAATATTCATTCATTGATCTTTCAATTAGTTTGCATGCAGTTATGTAAATGTCTCAATTGTTTCCTTAAAGCTCACAACAAACAATTAAACCAATATTGTCTAAAATTTTTTTTTTTTACCAAAAAAAAAGATTAAAAAAATGGTTCAAGTTCAGATTTGGGTTAGGTCGCAAGTCGGGTCGGGTTGACCCGCAAAAAACACAGGTCGAGTCACGGGTCAACTCGTTTTTGCTTTGGGTAAAAAAAAATTAGGTTCAAGTCGGGTATTTTTCAGGTCAGGTCAAAAAATTTTGACCCGTTTTGCCATGTCTAGTCCAAATAGATTAGGTATTAGGCAAAAAGAAAATTTATGTGAGAGTTATTTATTTTAGAAGGTCTAATTAAACAATAAAAATATTGAGTAATGTTATTATATTAATTTGATTCAAGTTACACCTGATATAATAATTTTAAACAATGTTTTGTGCTTGTGTTTGTGTTTTGATTGTGTCTCTTCTTGAGTTTAGAGATCCGAGAGAGAGAGAGAGAGAGAGAGAGAGAGAGAGAGAGAGAGAGAGAGAGAGAGAGAGAGAGAGAGAGAGAGGATTTCGAATTAAGTAAAAATTGAATATTTCAATTGATTGATTGAATATTTTATTCTCATTAATTCTTTTGCTAATGAACAGTAGGTCATCAGACCAAGAGAGTGATTATTCATTAGCAATAGGAACGGAGCTACATGTTAGGGTGGGGGCCCATGCCCCCCCCCCCAAAAAAAATTTTCAAAATTTCTTTTTACTATATAGAAATATTTAATATTTAATTAATTAGCCCCCAAAAATGGGACTTGGCCTCCCCAAATATTTGTGTTGGTCTAATAATGTTCTTAAAAAAATTGTCCAATTTGTCTTGTAGTTATAGAGAATGTATTGTTTCTCAAATTCATTTTTTATGGTAAAATGTGTTCTCATATCTCTTAAAGTTTTGAATCATTCATGTCTTTGAATACTTCATTAATTCAATTGAAATTTTTTTACTCACAATGGTAGGCAATTTGGTAACTTATATTGAAAATGAAAATTGTAAGGATTACACAATAGAAAGTGGTGAAAGATCAATATAATTTTATGAAACATTTAATTTTAAGGATTTCATTATACAAGATACTAATTTTTGTGTATGTGTATAGATGCATGTGTTTGTGTTTGTGTTTGAAAGTTTGTATAGACTAATAAATTAGTAACACAAATCGACCCCCCAAACGAAAATTTTTGGCTCCGCCCCTGATTAGCGAACAATTTTTTTCTATAAACAGTGGCTTAGAGAGAGTGATGGAGCAATTTTTATGGGTTTACACACATCTCAGCTGGCCACACTGAATGAAACCTTGAGATTTCCCCGTGTGCAATAGTTGGACTATACAACTCCTAAATTTGTGAAACATGACGAGGACGATAATATCAGAGGTATTTCAATATATATTTGTACAGTTTTTAGACCCCTTAGACACCAACAGATTAACCTAATTATTTAGCCTAGTGATTAATTTAGGTAAATTATTCAGATCTAGGTTAAAACAATAACAATCACATCATGTAAAGCAGTGCGGAAAAATAAAGAACACACGATATGATAACCCAGGTAAACCAAACCAGTAAAAACCCTGGAGAGGATTTAACCTAGCTATCCTCAAGGTAAAACAAATCCACTATGAAAGAATTGAAGTTTTACAATAGTGACTTAAACTACTAACATCCTATTGCTACCTCGAGTAGAAAACTTACTACCACGACCACGTGACAGCTCCGAATCCACGAACTACTTATTTCTCAGACCCACAGCATCCATAAGTTTACCACTTGTATATCTTTAAGCTCTTTATGCAGCAACTGAAACGATTATCAAGGTCTCTACATCAATCTCGATCTTGATAACCCTAAGTATGTATGAAGGCAAACACCTCTAGATCTCACAAGAGATTCACACACACAGCATAAACAACAATTTACACGTCAAACAGGCTTGGGCTGAGTTGGAAAATTTTGCAGAAAAACAATCTGCACGAGCTTCAATCGATCAAGTCTAATTTTCGATCGATCGAGCCTTGCAAAAAGTGAACAGTAATTTTCTGCAATTACTCAATTCCAACTTTACATTAAACCAAACATTGAGCAAGTCTAAACCTGGACTAAATGTTTTGACCATGGTTTGCCAACACATTACATATTGAAGTTCTAATACATTAGTCCTTAAGGTCTAAGAACCTAACAATCTCCCTCTTTGGCAATCCGTGACAAAGCACATAACAAACAAAATGCTCAAAGTTACAAAAGAACGGCCCAATATATTGCAAATAGCCCAACCAAAAACAATTCAACCTAACTACTATCTATCAGTTGCAAGTGTAGACAGCAACACAACTGAACCAACCTGTATATTCCTAAAACACTTAACAAACACATAAACGAATGTGTGGAAAATATGAGTAAAACAAAATAAATTCTTGATTTGACATAACATAAAATAAAAGACATATATCATGAATAATCTCATAAATATAAATTAATAGTCAATGCATCACAATGTGAAGCAAAAAAAGAAATAGAAAATAAAATGTCTCTCCCTAACATAGACATCAGCCAAGAAATAAATACATCGAGAACTAAAACAGCATGAGCCAAAAAAAGATACAAGATGAAGCACCTAGACACTATCTAAAGCTCCAAAAACCAAAAAAATTCCCCTTATCTCCATCCATATGTACTTCCCCTTTTTGTGACGAATTGTCAAAGGGCAATCAAGACTCATCATCAAAAGGAGGTGGTGGAGGTGACCGCCGAATACTAGCCAACTCCGCATGCAAAGCCTAAAGCTCTCTGAGGACATCCACCAATAGTTGGCCATCTGCCGCCTGAACGGTCAAAACAGTGTCCAAAATACGACAAATGCTAGAATCATTCGAAGTAGAAGGTGGAGGATCATCTGCAACAGTCGGATCAATAAACTCCTCAGCAGTAGGATCACCTGAAGAAGAAGGAGGATGAGGTGCAACACCCGAAGAACCCTCAACTCTAGGGCGTTTAGAGCTCTCTCGCATTTAAGCAGCTCTCTACCGAAGGAAGGTGGCACCTATGGAAGCTATAATGTGAACGGGCTCAGAAGCTGGAAAAACCTCTAATCCTAGATGTAACAAAATCCGATGAATGAAAACAGAGAAGAAAAGACCTGCGATCTAGAACTACTCATATGAACCTCAATCATAAATGGAAAGAAAAGAGTAGGAAAACTCATGGGAACATCGGTCACAAGAGCATACAAAAATGCACAACAGTTAATAGGAATGGTGTGCAAGTGACAAATGGGCCAGATGGAATGACAAGAAATCATAAAAAACAAATAATTGAGCTCAATAAGTTCATGAGAGATAATGCGAGGATTAATACCCCATTAAATGGTAGTACCAGTGATGAATGACATAATATCGTCCAGGAGAGGAGACTCAGTATATGGATAACTGGTTGTTGTACCAAAGGTACACCAAGAGCAGAGGCCACTACCTTTGAGGTAATGGTATACTCTTCTTCTCTTATCCAACTCTTCACAAATTGAACGTTGGATGAAGTGGAGTGAACGGAGAGGTTCGAATAGAACTCTCTGATCAGAACAGCCGGAGGAGGAGGACCTATATTTGAGAGAGGAAACCAACCCCTACGATCAAAATTCATACAAATCTCAGGTTCAACTCATCTAAAATCACTTTCTTCTCGGCCCACACCTTCTTATAGATGTTCAACTTCTACAAGGTTTCTTGGTTTTTCTCAGTGAGAAACCTATGACTCTCAAAGGATGGAGAAGAAGAAGAGGAGGTGGTCCTATGAGCTCTAGTCTTCTTAACCATGATGCTAAGGATTGGAAAAGGATAGACAAAAAAAAAAAAACAAAAGACAAAAAGAAAAACCAAGGGCAAACTGCATCAGATAAGATTAGAGCACAAAATATAGAAAAGAACAATCTGTATGATGCATGAACAGAATAACCACGTGATGCATGATCTAATACATTGAGAATAGTTCACTTTTACTTTACAAACACAGAATTTGGCTTGAACATAGAGTTTATTTCAAAAACCCCAAATTTTGAAAACGCACTTTCAAAAATCCCAACAAATTGATCAATTTAATATTATAAAAGTTAGATAACAGTATAGAATGACAAAATGAACAAATAACACAAGCCAATTTCATAAATTTGTGCCTAATTGAACAAAATCCCAATACGGGTAGTTTCAAGCCCTAAAAATTTCAATTTTTCAAATTTATCAAATTGATCAAATGAAACCATGAATATCATGTTTAAATCATCCAACAATAAAAACCCATTAATCAATTTAGAAAGAAAGCATCGAAAACACCAAAACCCGAAATTTCCATAGGTTTCAAATTTTCCCTTAAATGCATGAAAAATGAGATTAAACCAAAAAAGGAAAGGGTAAAATAGTCTTACCGGTGCTAGATGACAAAAATTGAGGGAAAACAACAAAAAAATCAACTTTGAATCTAGATTGGTCGAAGAGAGAGAGAATAGCTTTTTGAATCTTTTGAAAAATTGAAGAACACATGAAAAGCTTATGTTTTTTAAACACTCACTGAACAATTTTCGATCGATCAAAAAACAGGTTCGATCAATCGAAAAGCACATTCGATTGATCCAGAATCGATCGAGCCAGGCAAATTCAAACCTAATATTTAATCTTAATTTCAATTAGTCAAGCAACAAGTTCAATCGATCGAAAATCTTGAAACTTCAAATTTTTGAAAACAAAACATTTTAATGCAGAAACTCCATAGAGCATAGTATTTTATGAATGAAATGCAAGAGTATGAGATGAAATTTTTTTCATAAACCCTTGAATTCAACCCTGATCTTCCATAAACAAGATTTGCAATCAATCTGTCCTCAAAAAAACAAACTTTAAACACATTTTGCATCAAAATCAATGCTCTTTCAATCTTGGATGGCCACAACAAGATCACACATAATAATTTGTACCAATTTTAGCAAAGAGTAACTTGTGAAGTGTGTGCAACGAGCAAGAGCTTGAAATACATGTGAGGTGATAAGTAGATAGTAATCAATCACAATTTTTATAAAATTCATCACATAAATTTAAAAATGACTATCACCTAAAGAGTTACATCATATAACTCCCACATCTCCTAGAATAAAAGTTTGCAATCATGTAAGTTTCTTAAATTTGCCTCATAATGTACACACCAATTTCATTTTATTTTAATCTTATAAAAATAGTTAGAATAATGTACACACCAATTTTATTTTATTTGAATTTTATTATAAGCCAAAGTTACACCTTATGTTCTTTTTGTGCATGTGCTACACTTTCTCGAGCACAAAATCTTATGATATGCACTAAGGTGTTCATGATTGGCTAGTAAACAATGGTGAGATGGTTATTTATGCCTTTCTCATTAAGTTCAAGTCTAACAATCAAAAGCATGTAACTTCAAGATTAAAATCAAATGATCAAAAACTATAAACATCTCCCACACAACATGCACTACAAAGCTCAAACTAGTAAAGTGTTATAAAATAAGCTCATCCAAGCTAAACAAAATACATAAAGAAGTTATGTAAAAATACTATGGCCATCCTTGATTTCAAGTCTAAGAAAAATAATGCAAAACACATTTTTCTTCCCTTTTTCCCTTTTTTTTTTTTAAAAAAAATAACAAAAACAACCTAGCATGAAAAGCATGAATGTTATGCAATGCAAATAAAATAAAATAAAAAACCAAAACAACAAAATAAGAATGGTCACAAATGATTGAGAGATGAAGCACAAGGACCATGTCAGAAAGACTCAAGTAGATTAAGCTTTTTGCATCCAAAACTTTTTAGATGCAACTCTAACATTAGAGCTATTATTCTGATTAGAATGCTGAGCAACTCCAAGATTGGAATAAAAGTTTAAAGCCTTTACTAGTTCACCAATAAGTACCATAAGATCTTGTGCTTGAGGCACAGGTACTTTTTGTTTATTTGCTTGCTTAGCAGCTAGTAACTTGAAACAGTTTGGATGAATGTGCCCAGACCTTCCACAAAAATGACAAACCCATGCAGGCCTATCATTTAACTTATCCTTAGGAGGAGTAGAGTTCTTAGGTTTAGATTCTTTAAGATCAACCCTAATCTTTCTAGGAGGTGTAACTTCTACAGGTTTGACAACCTCACTTACGAGGGGATCAGAAGAAGAAACAAAGTTTGTAGAATGAGTTTTAGGCACAGAGATGCTTTCTACAAAACCTAAACCAGTTTTGTCTGAGGAAGACTTCTGAACACTCAGCATGTGATCAAGTTTGGAACTAGCAGACCTATTTGTTTGTTCTCTAGCAATAGATAATTCAAGTTCCAGGTTCTTAACTTTATCAAGCAATAGCATGTTCTCAGTCTTCACATTATTTAACAATTCTGTAGCATCAAACAGTTTCAACAAAAAATTTTCTTATCAATTTCAAGAGATGCAATTTTCTTTAAACTTAAATCAATATTTATAACATCCTTTGCAGCAACCTTGCAAAACTTATTATAGGCTTCTTGCAAATCTGCATCCTTAGAGAGTTCCCCATCAGCAGGGTTCTCTTCAATAGCAATACTTTCATCAACTATGGCAATAACTGTGAAGCAATAAAGTTTCCATCATCGTCACTACCAGACTCTATCAGAAACTTCATCATCACTAAGGGTTACAGTCATAGCCTTACCCTTAGACCTCAAGAATGTAGGACATTTTGATTTCATATGACTATACCCTTGACACCCAAAACATTGTTGACTTATAGAATTACTAGAGGTTTGACCTACTTTCTCTTTAGGTTTTTTAGTATTATTCACCTTAGTGGGATCATTCCTCCTAAAATTTCTAGGTTTAGCATTGTTTTTACCTTTTACCCTTTTGTTATTGTTTCTAAGAAAATTTCTAAAGGTCTTGGTAAGATATGCAATCTCTATAGCAGAGAATTCATCATCAAATTCATTCCCTTTAACATCATCAACTGACTTAAGAGTCATTAATTTGTATTTGTTTGTCTTGTGTAGGTCCAACTCATAGGACTGAAGAGATCCTACAAGTTCATCAACAGGGATGAAGTCAACATCCTTGCTTTCAGTAATGGAGTCACATTGGGCCTGAAGTCCTCAGTCAAGGATCTAAGTATCTTCCTAACAATCTTAGGTTGAACATAAATTTCACTCAAATTATAAGTAGAGTTAACAATGTCATTCAGTTTAGCATAGAATTCATCAAAAGATTCATCATCAGACATTCTAATACTTTCAATCTAGTAGTTAACTGCTACAGTTTGTTAATCTTAACTGCTTTTGTGTCTTTATGCACTGTTTGGAGAATATTCCATGCAGTATGAGCAACCTCAACATTAGAAATTCTCTTGAATTCCTCCATAGAAACAGCATTAAAAATAGCATTCATGACTTTACTATTAACAACGGTTGCTTCTTTCTGAGAAGTTTTTCACTCACTAACTGGAGTAGTGGGCTTCTCCTATCCGTATTCAACCGAATTCCAGACTTTCTCATCAATAGATTTCAGGAATGCTTTCATCATTACTTTCCAGTGGGCGTAGTTGTTCCCATCAAAATGAGGTGGGATCATAAGAAAGTGACCGTGTTCCATGACAACAAGGGTCAAGGATCAACTCTTAGATCAAAAGATCTAAACGCAAGAGCTAACCCACTTTGATACCACTTGTATAGTTTTTAAACCCCTTAAATACCAACAAATTAACCTAGTTATTTAACCAAGTGATTAACTTAGGTAAATTATTCAGATTTAGATTAAAATAATAACAATCATATCATGTAAAGAAGTGCGGAAAAATAAAGAACACATGATATGATAACCTAGGAAAACCAAACCAGTAAAAAACCTGGGGAAGATTTAACCTAGCTATCCTCAAGGTAAAACAGATCCACTATGAAAGAATTGAAGTTTTACAATAGTGACTTAGACCACTAACATCCTATTGCTACCTCGAGTAGAAAACTTACTACCATGACCACGTGACAACTTCGAGTCCACGGACTACTTCTTTCTCAGATCTACAACATCCACAAGTATATCACTTGTATATATTTAAGCTCTTTATGCAGCAACTGAAACGATCACCAAGGCCTCGACATCAATCTCAATCTTGATAACCCTAAGTTTGTATGAAGGTAAACACCTCTAGATCTCACAAGAGATTCATACACACAGCGTAAACAACAACATAAAAACGTGGCTAGGATTTTTCTATTTATATGAAACATAAAATATAAAACCCTATACGTCAAACGGACTTAGGCTGAATTGGAAAATTTTGCAGAAAAATAATCTGCACAAGGTTCGATCAATCAAGTCTAATTTTCGATCGATCGAGACTTGCAGAAAGTGAACAGTAATTTTCTGCAATTACTCGATTCCAACTTTACATTAAACCAAACATTGAGCAAGTCTAAACCTAGACTAAATGTTTTGACCATGATTTACCAACACATTACATATTGAAGTCCTAATACATTAGTCCCTAAGGTCTTAGAACCTAACAATATTGCTAACCCTAATGTTATAATACTCGCAATACATGTAGGATTAAAATTATTTTTCTTACTCTAGGTACAAGTACATTCGCCTATAATTTGTTTGAGTCATAATGTCTCTACCCTATCCTAGGTCCTTAAAATATTTTTGTCAAATTATTGTTATCATTCTATAAACATGATTAATTATATTAAATAACTGTCACTTCATTAGAAGATGAATAACTATTTGATCAAAATTTTCATTTCATCACATCTCTTTGATTGACTCAGTGCAATATGACCCTTATTATAACAAATTAACCGTACCTATGGAAAAATAAAATTATGCCTTTTGATTTATTGTTTTTCGATAAGGACTACAATAATAGCACCATGACCAATTAAATCTTTTTATTTATGGGAAGAATTTTTCTATGCATATAAGAGTGGGTTAATTCTTTTTCTTTTTTTACTAATCATTTTTCAACATTAACTAGCAAATTATTTTATGCACCAAAGTGCATGATATACTAAACCCTAAGCCCATGATTAAGAATTCAAAGTTTTATCCTTTTGCTTTTTTTTTTTCTTTTCTCTTTTTCATAGGTATCCTTTACCTTCTTATGTATCCAATAGGGGTGTGCAAAAAACCGAGAAATTGAAAAAATTGCTTTAAACCGACCAAACCATTGCTAAAATTTCGGTTTGGTTTTATTATATAAAAAACCGAAATTTTCGGTTCGATTTTCAGTGGCAAATTTGCATGCACCGAACCAAATATATTATTATATTAAATATATAATATAACGTTTGTAAATATTTGGGGCTTTGGGCCTCTATTAGTTTATATATTCTTTACTTTGGGCCTCCGTTAGTTTATATATGCTTTGGGCATCCTTCATTTTATTTTAAAACATTTGGGCCTTGGCTTTTCATTTTATCTTATCAGAATCATCAGATCCATCTAGCCTTGACTTTTCATTTTAATGATTTCATCTTTATAAAACCCATTAGATTAACTAACTATAATTAAACTAAATAAATATTTAATTAAACTAAAACTAATTAAACTATAAACTAAGTAACTAACTTTTCATTTTAACTTTAATTAAACTAACTAACTTTTCATTTTTTTTCTTTCTTGCTGACTTGTTGTGTTATTATATACTAGAGTGAAGAGTCCTTTTCATTATTTTTTTTCTTTGTTGCTAACTTATTGTGCTATTGTTACCTTTTTTCTTTTTTCTTTTTTGTATACTAGACTCATTTTGGTATTACATTTTAATTTTTTAATTTTTATAGTTGCTGACTTATTGTGTTTATTGTTGTTTTATTTTATATTATAGATGAATGACACAAGAGAAATCCCAGAGGGTCAAGACAAAGGCAAACCTAGAGTCAAAGGGCAACCAATGTGCATGAAGACAAAGGCAAACCTCCACTCCTACCAAAAGCAAGTAATGCTGGTAAAAAAAGATATTTTGTTTGGGGTCATTTCACTACTATTGAAGGGGGGGAAAAACCTAGGGCAGCTTGTAACTATTGTGGCATAACTTATGCTTGTGATAGTAAGTTGAATGGCACTACAGCCATGAAAACTCACATACAATCACAATGTCTGAAATATCCTTATAGGAAAGAGGAAAAAAACCAATCAACCCTAGCATTCAAACCTAAAGAAGAAAGTAGTGGGAGACTTGTGTCTCATGTGTTTAATTTTAAGGAATGTAAGAAAGCATTGGCGGAGATGATTATTCTAGATGAGCTGTCTTTTAGGTTTATAGAGGGTCTTGGTTTTAGGAAGTTTATTTATGTTGCCCAACCTAGGTTCCATCCAACCTAGGGTGTTTTTGGATGAGAAACAGAAGTTGAAAGAAACCCTAAGAGAGCAGCGGGGTTGTCCTACCACAGATACATGGACATCCATTCAAAATTTAAACTACATGTGTCTCACTACCCATTTTATAGATAGTAATTGGAAAATACACAAGAGGATTCTTAGTTTTCATTTAGTGGAAAATCACAAGGGTGAAACACTTGGGAAGGCAGTTGAGATGTGTTTGCTTGATTGGGGGATAGATAAGGTTCTAACTATTACGGTTGATAATGCTACCTCTAATATTAGGTTGATTTCATTTATTCAAAAAAAGACTAAGTATAGGAAGGCAACAATTTTAGGGCATAAATACTTGCATTTGAGGTGTAGTACTCATATCTTGAACTTAATTGTTCGTGAAGGGTTAACTGAAATGGATGAGACAATAGTGAAGGTGAGGAAATTTGTGCGATATGTGAGATCATCTCCACAAAGACAAAGCACATTTAAGTTATGTGCGGAGAAGGAGAAAGTTGGCTTTAAAAGTCAATTGTGCTTAGATGTGCCCACTAGGTGGAACTACACCTATATGATGTTGGAGAGGGCCGAGAAGTATCAAAAGGCTTTTGAGAGATTAGAGGAAGAAGATCCAAATTATCTTAGGACAATTAGAGAGGAGGCAAAGGAAGAAGGAAATGATAGACATGAGGTTGCTTGATGAGATGTGGATTGGGAAAAGATTAGGATCTTTTTCAAATTTCTTAAAATTTTCTATGATACAACCTTAAGGTTTTCCGGTGCTAATTATGTTACTAGCAATTCTTTCTTTTTGGAGCTCATGACACAATTAACTTGGAGTATGAAAAAGATGGTTATTTGTTGAGAAAAATGGTCGATTACATGAAGAACAAACTTGAAAGGTATTGGGGGAACTTTGATAATATGAATCACTTGTGTTAGGACATATGTGATCTGATGTTAGGAACATATGTCAACATTTTATGTAATTGACTAATCCTTTAACAAAACTCACTTTACTTATAATTGGGTAGATCTAGGATGTGTTTAATACTTCAAGGAACAAGGTTTCAAGTTCAAGTGTTAAAGTCATGCAAGTCTGTCCAAGAATCAAGTAAGGAAGTGTTGGTCATTAAAGCTCGACAGCTGATATCCGTCCAAGTTTAAAAGCTATTGAAGCCCGTGGCTCGACAGCTATCTCGATAGATGGCTATCTATCAAAGTTTATGAAACTCAGTTTTTCAGAGTTGTTTTTCATCCAATCTGTGAGTATGTGTTTAGGCTTTCTTTTCTTACAACCCTAAGCATATATAAGGCTTATTTTAAAGGCTGTTACATAAGAGAATACAAGAAGAACACATGCAAAAAGTGACCAATGCCTTATTCTCTCTGAAAGAAGCTACTGCGTCTTTGCGCCTTAAGGTTTTATAACAAAGTGCTTCTTGATATTCATTGTTGATGAAGTGAAGAACTTTGCAGCCAACATTCTTCTTTCTCAAGTTGGAGAGTGAGTCACGTACTGGGATTCGTGCAAATGAATTAGTCACGTACTGGGATCCATGCATCAAAAGGGTGGCGTTTATATATTGAAGAGTTCTGAAGCAGTAGAAGGTTTCTACTGTAAGTTCATTTACGGGGATTGTATAGTCTAGGGACAAAGGTTTTGTACTAGATCTGAAACTTCTCTTTACTATAGTAAATTGCTTTTTGGGAAGGTTTCCCCCTAGAATTTTTACTATGAAACTAGTTTGTTTCATTAGTTTTCCTGGGTCATCATATCTTGTCTTATTTACTTTTCCGCTGCACATGATTTTGACATGATATTAATGTTTGTTTGTTTTAACAAATTTTATTCATAATAAATCTAATTAACAACTTGGGTTTAAAACTTGTTAATTCTATCAACCGGGGTCTAAATTTCCCATCAACTTGTTGTATGTAGGGTTAGTTCTTGATCCTCAATACAAATTACGGTATCTTGAGTATTGTTTTGGTACTTTATATGAGAACCAAAAGGCTACTGATATGATAGAAAGAATAAAGACTATTTTGGTGGATTTGTATGATGCTTATACTCAAAACTATATGGGGAGTAGTAGTGCTAGTGCTGCTGCACAAGCCCAAGGCCAAAAACCAAGTGGATCAATGGAGAGAGATGATTCTAGTGTAGTTGTGGATGTGAAGGCAATGAGGATGATGGGATATAAGAAGCACTTGAAAGGTATTGATTCTTCAAATACCAAATCAGAGGTTGATAAATACTTGTTGGAGAGTTGTGAGGATGTCTTGGATGAGAAGTTTAATGTTTTGGCTTGGTGGAAGGTTAATTCTCCATGATACCGTGTGCTTTTAAGGGTTGCACGACTTGTTTTTGCAATTCCAGTATCCACTATGGCCTCAGAATCTACATTTAGTATGGCTAGTCATGTTATTGATCCCTTCTAGAGTTCATTATCTCCACTTATGGTGGAAGCCCTCATTTGCGGTCAAAATTGGTTTCGTTCTTCATCGGCACCAATAAACCATCGAGCTACCATGGATGATGTTGAAGAGTTTGAAAAGCTTTATAGAGATATGACTATTATTTTTCTGCATGTCTTTATTTATTAAAAAAAATGTGCATGTCTGTTTTTTTTTTATTAAAAAAAAAAACAAACTGAATGTCTTGGATTCTTGGCATATTTATTGTTTTATTGTACATTCTGCATGTCTTTCTTTCTTTATTAAAAAAAAAAAAAACTAAATATCTTGGATTCTTGGCATATTTATTGTTTTATTGTACATTCTGCATGTCTTTCTTTCTTTATTAAAAAAAAAAAACTAAATATCTTGGATTCTTGGCATATTTATTTTTTTATTGTCTAAGTGACTTTTATGTTTTCTTTTTCATTTTCTGCTTGTAGAACTTGTGAGTGATGCTGCATTAACATCGAAACTAGACATGTCCACACCAACACCTATTGAAGTTGATGATTGAAGATTGCTCTTTGCTGTTTGCTCTTTGGACGGGTGGTATTGATGATGGCATATTGGGTTTTGTTAGTTTTTATTTTGACAACATATTGATGTGTGAACTTGACATATTGATATGTGGACTTTTTGCTATTAGACACTACTAGACAGTGGCCTACATATAGATATGGACTTTTTTTTTTAGCTTTGACAGTGGCCTATACATAGACAATATATGATATTAAGCAATAGGCAATGACATTCAGCCAATTTATTTTGAGTCTTTGGCGAAATATTAAATATAGACAGTATATGTTGACATTGACATATGGCCAATTTATTTGTGTCTTTGGCTATAATGTTGTTATGTAGGTATTGACATATGGACAATATGTGGACATTGACATATTACTAATGAAGTAATTAAATCTGCACTAGTTATTTTATTTTGACTTGTACAAGTTATTTTTTAATCTTGTTTAAATTTGATGGGTACCTGTAACAAGTTACGGATTAGTTTGAGCACTAGAGCACTTTTTTGCTCTAGATTATTTTTGGATTTATGAATCTGTGTTGATAGGTTGTGCAAATGTATTGTTGACAGGTTATATACTGTTGATAGGTTATTTTTGGATTTATGAATATGTGATATGTGTATTTTAATGAGAATAATAGAAGCTCTAAAGCAGGTTACGAATCTGACAGGTTGTGATTTATGAATCTGCTATGTGTAGTTTTTGGGTTTATGAATCTGATCTAGGTTGTGATTTTTTTTTTTTTTTTTTTGATGAATCTGCTATAATGTGTATTTATGGATTTTTGTTGTTGATCAAAGCAGGTTGTTATTTTTCCTTATTTGTAAAATTCTTTATGGATGTGTAAAAAGGCCCAAAAAGGGCCAATAAAGATTCCTAAAAATGGCCCAAAATGGCCAAAATAGAAAAGGCCCGAATCTGGGCCAAAAGGGCCAAAACAAATTCCTAAAAAAGGCCCAAAGATGGCCAAAAAAAAGGCCCGAATCTGGGCCAAAACTGGTTCCTAAAAAAGGCGTAAAACAAGTTTCTAAAAGAGGCTTAATAACGAAGAGCATAAAAGGCCCAAAAATGGCCATAAAACAACTAGCTTGAATACTGCATTTTTTTTAAAAGCCCAAACAAAAAATCTTGGAAAAAAAAAAAAAAAAAAAAAACCAAAAGCCCAACCGACCCAAACTCAAGGCACAAAAAACCAACAACCGACCGATAACCAACCAGAACCGAAACAAACTGAGTTCCAACCATTTCGGTCGGTTTTAGTTGAGAACTTTACAAACCAAAAATTTCGGTTTCAGTTAGCCAGCTCAAAATTTTAAGCCAATGAAATCCCCCAAATTCATTTAGACTTCTAATTTTCCAAATTTAGCTAACTATTGGCTAAAAATGGAGTGTTTAATCTTGTCCCACGATTCCACTGTGTGCCACCCAAGCACTCCTATCTCCCTACAAAGTTCAAATACAAAGCCAAGTGTTCCACTCAATTGGACAAGGTAGTTGTTGTGCATCATGGGTACGTCAGCTAGGCCTGCAGAGAAGATCCATGTGATTCAAGTACGCCCAATGCGGCACATATCAAGCCCGGAACATAAGTCTAGTATAATTTAATTTTAGAAAAATCTTGTTTCATCACGCTCGATCTCTATTTGCACATTCTTTATACACCCATCAATTTCCGCCCACGTGGTAGTGTGCATCTACCTACTTTTTCAACTCACTTAGTTATTTAATCACAGGTGTAGCTTTTGTCTAGTGTCCTATAACACTGGATTCATTGCGATCATGACACGTATTTGAAAATGAATATGTGTCATTATCATAACGGGCCCAGTGCACAAGAGGCACAGGACACAAGCTGCGTCCTTTAATCACTAGGCACCATACGCCATGTTGACTAGGGTTCCGAACTTTCAATTAACTCAATTGATAAATTTTTTTTTTAATTATTGAATAAGAAATTTGAAGTTTAAACACCACATATATCCAAAAATTAATCGGTCTTAACCTGATGGTAAAGAGTAATGATTACTAGTCTTATCACACGTGCTTCACGCATGCGATGAGACTTTTATTTTATTTTGTTATGTCATAATATTATGCATTAAGAAGTTAGAACTACTAATACAACCAGAAGTATCATGAGGTTGGCTTCAAAAAATGAACAAATATTACACTTTTATTTTGTAGCCAAAAAAAAAAAAAAAACTGTTTTTATTTTATATATATAACTTTAATTTTGAGAGAATCTAATTTTTAAGTGGATAAAGTAATTTGAAAATCAATAGGAGAGTGACTCTATTTTTTAGGCAATGTTTTAGTGAGAGATAGTTGTATTTTGTTTAATAAAAGTGAGGATGAGTTTTTATTTTTTGTTTAACTTGTTTTTCAACTTAAAAAAATATATATACATAAAGTTGCTGTGAAGAAGTGGGTTAGTGGAAAAGTGATCCTATTTTGTAAGAAATGTTTTAGGAGAGAGTTAAAGATATATTTTTACAGTATTATACTAAAGTTTTTTCTTCCTTAAACATAGGCTATAAGGGTATTTTGGAACAAAAAAAATGTCCAGTCCAAATAAGGGAAGCCCCTTAAATAGTAGTACTAGCCTCTGAGCACGCACGTGGAGCTCTTTTATATTTTTAGAAAAAAAGTTAATAATTTGCATCTATTATAATTTGGGATTACTACATTTTCTAGTCACAAAAAAATCTAGAGGTGTGATGAGTACCTCTGAGCACGTGCGTGAGGCTTTTTTATTTTTTTGAAAAAAAGTTAATAATTTACACCGTTATAATTTAAGAACTACATTTTTCAATCACAAAAAAAATCAAGAGGTGTGATGAAAAATTACTCATCACACCCTTAGGTTTTTTTGTAATTGAAAAATGTAGTAATCTCAAATTATAATGATTGCAAATTATGAACTTTTTCCCAAAAATATAAAAGAACATTTGAGCACGCTTGTGAATGTGTACTCAAAGGCTAGTTCTTTTTTTTTTATTATTTAAATGAGGGTTATCAAGTGTTTTTTTTTTTTTTTTAAATCTTACAAGATAGCCACAACAATTAGTAGGGATAATCTCATATGAACTAGATGAGATTGAGAAAAATGGAACAATTATCACTAATAACAAAACAATTATTATGTTAAGAGAATACATATGACAAAGTCAATAAAACCTAGGCACTATTATATGCAATCCAACAACGTTCTGCAAACAACCAAGACAAAAAACTTGGGCACTTTGTAACTTGATTAGCACTCTTTCCGCTTACAAAATAGAAAATTGAAAAAAATATTTAAAGAAAAGCCGCCCCATAAATAAACATGTTTCAAGTTCTAACTGCCTGTACCCTGCACTACAAGTGCCTATTGTACTTTGTGCTTCAAAAAAATTGTTTCTAGTCAACTACAGAGTAGGGAGAACAGGAGAAGTAGCCTCTTTTGCCTATTTTCCAGCACAGAAAACCTGTCCACACTAAAGCCCAATGATCCAATCAGAGGCTTTTTTTTTTCTTTTTTTTTTTACAAATATATTAGTAAAATGGTCAATCACTCTCCTTCACGTATATATTTTATGCTTCAGAGTTAAGTGCAATATAATTAATTAATACGTGATACTTATCCAAATTGCACAATTTGTATTTATTTTACACAATTTGATACTTATCCAAATTGCACAAACACAATTTGTGTTCTATTGTAATATTGTAATCAAAGAAATTCACAGTAATATTGCAATAGAAAATGAAAAAGAAAAGCAATGACTAAACTTTAACCTACAAATGCATAGTAAAAAAACAAAAAAGATAATCATTAGGAAATAAGAAAATCAATGACTAAGCTTTAACCTACAAATGCATAGTAAAAAAAAAAAAAAAAAAGATAATCATAAGGAAATAAGAAAATGAAAGAAGACCCAAAGTCCAAATAATTAGACGGCCATTAATTTCTTTATAAAAACAAAATAGAAAAGAGCAATGTACATTGACATATGTATAGAATTGGAATAATTAGAATTGCACTTTTGTTTTTGTAAGTAAAGTTTTTTTCTTTTTTGGATTTTAAATTTATAAGAAAATGATGATTAACAATACCACAACCAAACAAACCATCATAAGTAACCGTTTACAATAATAATTTATTCAATATATATTACCTGAGATAGCAAACGTCGATGTTGATGAATCCGTTTTTCTAATTCTCACTGCAAAACACTAAAAGAAATATAATCAAGAAGGATCAAATAAATTCAGACGTAAGATCCAATGCTGAACATATATAGAAGATCTGAATAAGAATGAGAAATTACGAAATTCGAACGGAGACAACAAAATTGGAATCAAACCGATAGTTTGAATTTATAGTGAAAATAAAAAGGAAGTACCTGATTTGGTTAAGCCAGCTACAGTAGATTTGAGGTTATTGAGTTATAATTTTTTTTTCCAGAGAAAAATAGAAGTTTTCTTTTTTTTTTTTTTAAGAAAAATCTCTGAGGGAATATTAGAGCCTTACGCATTGGCCCGAGCCCTTCATCATAATTTGTGATGGGTTAATTTGTGAGGGTTTTCTCGCAGTTGGGGGAAAGAGAGAAAAGGAACTTAAAACTAAGAGGATCTGAGGAAGAACAAATACAAATTATGATGAAGGAGAGTTTGAAAACTAACGTAAGTGTGATCCTATTTTGTAGGTAGTGTTTTACGTGGGACTTAAAAAAACAGTTTTATCAAGTTTTGTCCTTACTTTAAACATAGGTTGTAAGAGCATTTTAAGGGGCTTCCCCTATTTAGACCGGATATTTTTAAGTTCCAAAATACCCCTATACTTTAGGTTTAAGCAGGGGCAACTCGGTAAAAATAAATCTTTAACTCAAACTAAAACATTGCCTACAAAACAAGACCACTCTCTTGATGGTTTTCAAATTACTTTATCTATTTATTAAAAAAAATTAAAACAAACACACATTTATTTGTAAAAATACATCTACTGAATAAAAAAAAAATCATATAACGTTATTGCAAAAAAAAAAAAAAAAACTTCTTTAACTCTCACGCAAAACACTGTCTACAAAATAGGACCACACTCCTAATACACTCACTTTAAACTGCTCTATTAACTTCCTGAGAACAACTTTTATTAATTTTTTTACATTCCGGTTTTTATTTTTTGAGTTTGAAGCTATATCCTTCTTCTTCTTCTAGAAATATCAAACTAAACAAATCCGGATATTTATAAATTGCTTTGCTGGAAATAGACTTGATTTCTTGACCGGATAAGTATATATGAGCAAATAATTTTCTTTTACTTATCCGATTCTTTTCTTCTTTTTTTATTTAAGTTTTCCTATTTCACCAATTCAATTACCATTTTTAATTTTTTTTTTTTTTTTTTGCTTTCTTATATTAAATGCCTCTCAAACGTGTATTTGTGATAATGAGATGTTCCTGTCACAGCCATGCTTTTGATATCATGCTTCCACTAGATCAAGAAGGGCACAACATAGCCGCAATTATGTTTCAGGCCACTGGCCCCTCCTGCTTTGTCAATATCTCACCAACAACCAATTAACACATATTTGGTGAAATCCTGACTTCACAATATGTATTTGGTTGTCTCTTGCCACATGACAATATCTATTTGTTCGGTGCTTATTTCTCTTCTTTAATGTCAAACTGTTCTTTCTTCTTTTCTTTTTTGAATTTAATAATTTTGCATCTAATATGACAAATGAGATTTTTCTTTGGGTTCGCTTTATTTATATTTCCTCATTTTGGCTTCTGTTAATGGCTGTCTAGAAAAGTTTTTCTTTTTTTTTTTTTTTTAGTTTCCTTTCGGTTTAGAATGATGTTGTTTCAAAGTGTCTCACAAGATAAACACAAAATTTCTATTTAAATTCTTCATCTGCATGCTAGGTGCCTAAGTTATTGAATCTTTAAAAAGTTTTTATAAAATATGCTCACTACATTGAGTTTTTTCTATTAGTTTCATGTTATTCACGTATGTGAGTTTATATTAGAACACTTTCTTTTAATTTGAACCTATATGCCAATAGAAACTTTAAGAAATCCAAAAGAAAAGGGGGAAAAAAAGAAACTAAAAAGCCTATAAAAATGTGCATAGAGTGTGTGAAATAAAGAAGGCTACACACAAATGTTCTTTTGATGGTTTAGAATGCAGCAGACACATTTTGTTCATTTCTCTTTATTATTTTTGTATGCATATGGATATTTTATTTTTTGTTGATAAATATGTATATGAATATTATACATACGTTGTTTTTCAATGTCATGTAAAAGGTTATATGATTTTGATATTGTATCAAAATAAATTGTTGAGTTTGATTTTGAATACTTTTGATAATTTTTGCATGCTTTTATTGGCTTCCTTAAATAAAACTAGCTTCTGAGCATGCACTCACGCTTGTGCTCAGAGGCTCTTCTATTTTTTTAATAAAAGTTAATAATTTGTATCCATTAAAGCATTACCATCAGGTGCCAAATGCCAAATATTTGGCATTTGGCACACCAAACACCAAAAAGCCTTCTCATGAGGTGTTCTAAATCCTATATATTTTGACACATATGAATAGTACCATTCCATCTTTAGAAAGGTACGGACAAATGTGTTAAAAAATTATTTTTTTATTCACTTCCTCTCTCTTCTTTTATTACTTTTCTTTATTCTCTCTCTTACTTTTTTCTTCTTTCTTCCTCTACTTGTTCCTCATGTTCAGTCACTCTTTCTTCCCTTTTTCTTCTTCTTTCTTCTCCAGCATCTTCACCACATGGCTTCAGGTTCTTTTTTCTTTTTTTTTTTCCTTTTTTTTCTTTTTTCCATTCCCTTTCTCTGCACCTCTTTCTCTCTTTTTTTTTTTCCTATCATTATCTCTCGCTCTCTCTTTCTTTTCATGTCACGAAGAAGAAGGTGATTCTGATTCGATATTCACAAATGCGCTAGTGGGACTCCAACAGCGGGGTCGTCGAGGATCTGGAGCTCAGCTCACTGGTTGAAGCTCGCCGATCTAAAGCTCTGCTTGCCCAGTGGCAGTCACTGATCTTTGCTTGTCGTCCTCCACAGCTCTCGCCGCCGATGGTTGGTTAAGTTTGGTCATTAATTGATCTGTTGGGTTGGGGTTTTGTTGAAGATTTTGGGTTTTTTTTTATTTTTTATTTTGTTAAGGTTTTTGGATTTGGAATTTGTTGGAGAATCTGGTGATTGTGGTTGTAGTTTGTGGTGGTGGTTGTTGTTGTGGCAGTGGTTGTTGGTTCTTGCTATGCATTTGTATATTTGCTGGGTTTTGAGAAAATATATTATTTAATGTGTTGTATATATTATTTTAATGTTTAGAATCAAAGAATAGAAGATGTATTAAATGGTGAATTGTAAAATGGTGTGTTAAAATAATAAAGTAGACTTTTGGTGTGTTAAAATGATATTTTTTATAGAAGAGCTTATGAGAATGCTCTTATAAATTGAGATTACTATATTTTTTCAATCACAAAAATACCTAGAAGCATTATGAGTATTATACATTTGTACCAAATATTAAAATCATTAACCTTTCTTGATGCATAACACTCATCACACTCCTATAAATTTTTGTAATTGAAAAATATAGTAATCTCAATTTATAATAGATGCAAATTATTAACATTTATAAAAAAAATATAGAATAACCTCTAGACACGCTAATAGATAGATAAAGTAGATGTCATTCTTTACAATTCTATGGTGCCTAAAATAAATAATAATAAAACCCTATGCGCCATGTTGACCTCAACTATGTGCAGTTAATTCACTTGGACAGCCCCCAGTGACGTCACCACGTTGTATTAAGGCTTGGGGGAAAATAATTACATATAATATTTTTAAAATTTTTTGTTTTTGACCTTCCATAAATAAAAATTTTGAACAACCTAAAACAAGCCTAACAACAAGCCAATTTAACACCAACCTTTATGTTGGCCTTTTTAAACAACAAACCAATTCGATCTATAAAAAAAAGCAAACCAAATAACAAAAATTAGGAATTTGTTGATTTGAAATCTTAGAAAAGACAATTTAGAGGGCACTAGAGTGTAAACACTAAACACTAAAAAATAATTAAGTGTGATGATACAAAGTGAAGACAATCTTATTACTTTTAAAGACTGTATTGTTGTATTGAATTTTTAATAAAGTAATGTAAAAAAAACAAAAATAATTCTTGTTAATAAATAACAAAGACCAATGAGTTGTAAAAATTGAGTTGTTGTCTAATTTTTGTCACACGTCCAAATTATTGTTCTCAATTTTGATGCCAAGTTATTCATTCATAATACTCCGTGCAAAAGTCAAGCTCAATATGCACTCATCTAGATAAAGACCACTTTATCATTACTACTGTTGAATGTTTATTGAAAGTTTCTGTGTATAAGCATGAGTTATAAAGTAATATTATACTAAGTGAAAAAAAATTAAGACAATGTTAATTTTATTGATGCAAGTATAATTAAAATCAAAATAATAATAAGATGAAAAAATTAAGAAAATGTCAATGTTATTATTGATTACTAACGTGAGTTTACTTTAATTATTAAAAAGAAAAAGTGATGTTAAAGAATCAACTCGATCGGCCATATAAATAGAAAACATGTGCGAGCAGAACAAAAATGGTTTAGTAGATAAAACATATGAACAACTTTTCCTCTTAACAACAGCTGCAAAAATAGACCAACGTTGAGTTTGAACGAAAGAAAAAAAAAAAGTTTTAGTAGACAAAACATGAACAACGTTTCCTCTTAACATCAATTGAGGCATTTGTCTTTCAAAAAATAAAAAGAAGAAGAAGAAGAAGAAATTAAGCATTTGCCTCAAAAATGAAAATTCATCCATTTTTTATACTTATGTTCACCTGCAAAGCAATCTATATTAAGAGTCAAAGACAATAATTACAGATTAATTCCATGTTTCTTGGCAATAGATAGGACTGTAACTTATCTTCTTCTTGCTAACTGTGTTTTTATCTATCTGATCAAATAAATAAATAAAAATGAATGTTGGAATTTCATGATTCATCCCACACTACCTAATTGTTTCGTGCCGTGACTGTACGGCTAACATATGGATAAAATATATTATAAGAGGGAAAGATCGCTTTTATATTTAGTGAGTCTCACACACTTTTAAATATCACATGATGTTTCTCAAAAAAAAAAATCACATATAATGTAATAAACACTTTATAAATCATTAATCTCATAAGATAGTTGTCCCAATATAAGGATACATAATTCATCATTATCTCAATATTTAAGTATGGAAAATTATTAAATACTCTGGGAGTATTAAAATGCGTACTCCCTCCTTTCACATGAATTGTGGATCTTATCAAAAATTTAATTAGTGAGACCCACAATTATGTGAAATGAGAAAATATGCATTTATAGTACTCTGTGAGTACCCAATATTTACCCATTTAGTATACCTATTTAAACTCTTCTAAAAATAATAATAATAAAAACTATACCAATTTAAACAAAGTCAATACGGCAAGATTCTCAACAACAACAACAACAACAACAAAAAGTCAATACGGAAAATTAACACAGTTTGACCAGATACCATTTACAAATAAATAACACGCTTAAAATGCAAAAACCATTACTAATGTACAGAGATGGCATATTTGCAACACTAGGCTCTTCTAGAACCCTTCATAAATACCACAAAGGACTTAAGTTTTACATGTAGTTCACGGCAAGGTTCATTGCATTTGGAAATTATTGAAAGAAGAGAGGTGGTACGTCCACAATATTTTCTCAATATTTTTACAATAAATTATAAGTGGTTAGTTATTATTGGTTCAAGTTTGAACCTAACACTAAGATTACTTTTTTACCTTAACAATAACAACCAGTAACAACTTGTCACTTAGAATTTGTTGTAAAAATGTTGTGAAAATATTGTGGACATATCATTTCTCTTGAAAAAATACTTGCTTCTTTACTTTTTATCTCAACCTTTTTTTAAAAAAAATAATCTGACTTTTATTTATTTATTTGGTTGAAATAAACTAACTTTTAACTTTTTATAACATATTTTTTTTATATAAAATATCAACCTATGTCATTCACTCTTGATAACAGATATCAATCGATTTTTTATGCAAGATAGGATTAAACTTCAAATCTCTTATTTAACTATTAGAAATTTTATTAGTTAAACTAATTATTAAATCCACTTCTGTAACATATTTGGCACAAAACAAAACGATTAGAAGCTGAAAATCATAAAAGGCCGGTTGAAATGTTGAATGCTCTTAAAGATGAACCATGTAGTCAGAGAAGGAATTCAAGTGGGAAACAACCTAGCTAAATCATGCGGTAGTACAAAAAAGGAGGCTTATCGAAAAATTTACATTTGAAAATCTTTTTCTGTTTGATTACTTTCAGGCCAAAGATTTTCCAATGAGAGTGACCTATTTTTTAACAAGTTAAATATGGGGCACGAATTATAAAACAAACATGAATAACGTAAGAGGATATTATCAAACATTAATTAGGATTCTGGTTGGAGTGTTATGGTTAAATCCATATGAGGTAGTTTTAATGTTCTCATGCCATTTAGGCTCCATAATCAATTAATTTATCAGCGGCTAAGATCTACATTCTACAATAGAATGGAAAGGAGTAACAGTGTCCGTTTTGATAGATTCTAAAGAATATTTCATTCCATTTTTTTTATGCAACACTGATTATTTTAATAAAATTACATAATTTTTCATTTTTGTACTTAATTTAACAAATGATAGTCTACAAATAAAATGTAAGGATATAAAACTGATATTACATATCTTTTTAATTTTCATTTCTATTATTTATAAACTCCCAAACATTGTATAAGAAAATAATAGTATTATATCCGTGCTATGCAAATGTACGACTTAATAAAAAATCATAAAATAATTAAATAAAATATTTCAATAATATAATTAATATTGACCAATAAAGTAGATCATAAAAATAAAAGAGCAAATTATTTTATGTTACATGACATATGCGCACATAATGTAAGTTCAATTATTTATTAAAAGCTAAGTATTATAAAATAAAATAAAAAAAGAGTAAACTGTATAAAATCCTTCCTTTATACCGTATTTTAATTTGGTCTCTAGCTTTTCAATTGTGTTAATTTGATCCATAGCTTTTTAGTATCGTGTCAATTTAGTCCTCATGTTATCTCTTAAATAGAAATTACTAATGTAGCAAACGACCAAATAAAAAACTAGTTTTATATTGATGTGACAATAAACTAATTTTTTATTTTGACTATTTGTCACGTCAGCAATTTTCAATTAAAAGCTAACGACAATGATTAAATTGACACGACACTAAAAGGTTAATAACCAAATTGATACAATTGAAAGGTTATGAACCAAATTGAAATATGGATGAATTTGATAAGGACCAAATACATAGTTTACCCTGTAAAAAATTATAAGATAATTAACAAAAATCATTTTTATTATTTTAGAGCTTATGATAATTGAGTTTTAATTAGATTTTTTTTTTTAAAGAAAAAGCACTCAAGTGATAGAATTTCACTTAAGTAAACCATTTTCATATTTTTGATGTACTTATAATGAGTTACATGATGATGTTGTGCTGTACAACTTGTAATACTTACATTGAGCTACATTGTTCAAACATAAAATGTATGACCCAACATTTAATATTAAAAATGATTATGGTAATTTTCTAAAAAAATATAAAATAATCGGTTAATGAATAGTTATTTATTAATCCTCATGATAAAATTTATTGTTTAATTATTTTAATTAAGTATTAAGTTTGTTTAAGGAAAAAATCATAATTAGTCTTTATTGAAACTAGCTTATAATCACATGCATGTGCATGGATACACTTAAAGATATACAATAAGATGCATAAAATAATTCTTATATATATAATTTAAATACTATTAATAATCATTTTTATATTTTGTTAACTCTTTAAAAAATTTTGTAAGGATATTATTAGCTATAAAATGTAAATTGTCCATTTCTTAAAATTATTGTGAAGCGCTTTTTTTTTATGATTCATTTATTCTAAACTCTTTGGTTTTTGTACTTAATAACTCACTTAGATGAATATTTATGATGTGGTCTCACATTTGATTCTAAAATTAAGAAATAAAACTCTTTAAGAATAAATAAATCAGGACACATGACGCAAAATTGGAACTCTAATTTAGAATTCTAATTTGAGTTTCTCTCAGCTTCACCTACTATTATTACTAGCTTGTTACCCCATGCATATGCATGAATATACTTAAGAGATACACATTAAGATGCATAGTATAATTTTTACATATATAATTTAAATATTATTGATATTCATTCTTATATTTTTTTAACTCTTTAAAAAGTCTTGTAAAAATGTTATCAATTAGAAAATGTAAATTGTCTATTTTTAAAAAATATTTTCATGTTCATTGATTCTAGACTCTTTGTTTTTGTATAAAATAACTCATTTGAATGAATATTTATGAGAGCATCCACATTGGTGGAGCTATTTTTTAGCTATTTGGCACCACGAAAAGTTATTTTATCTACTTTACCTACTCACTTTACAAAACATTTAGCATCAATGGGTTTATTTTAGCTTTCAATGTAATAAAATAATATTAACATCACAATAAAATAATATATCTATTACAATAGCGGTGTGAACGCACAAATAAAAAAACAATATATAAGAAAAAGAAAAAATATAAGAATAAAATAACAATAGCTGTGTGAATGCACAAAAAAATATATAGCAGTATGAACGCAATACAAAATTAAACTCTAAATGAAATCCAATTATTACATTGAATTAATCTATTTGGTACAAAAATTTAAAAACTTAAATTAGATGGGATACATGGCGCAAAATTAGACTCTAATTGAATTCCAATTTGAAATCTAATTGGATTTTCTCTCAGTTATGCCTATTATTATTATTAGTATTATTATTATTATTATTATTATATATAGATGACTTATAAATTTGAATTTTTTTTAGTTATATGATTATGTTTTTTTATGGTTTATTATATTGGATTCCTCGTTTTCTACACTAAATTAACTAATTTGACACAAAACTTTAAAATTTTAGATTAGATGGGACACATGGCGTAAAATTAAACTCTAATCAAAATTCAATTTTTACACTAAATTAACTCACTTGGCACAAAATTATAAAATTTAGATTAGATGAGACACATGGCGCAAAATTAGACTTTAATTGAATTCCAATTTGAAATTTAATTGGATTTTCTCTTTACTTTACCTATTATTATATATATATAGATTATTATTATTATTATTATATAGATGATGGAATTTCAAATAAATTGGTTTTATTTAATAAGTAATGCTTGAAGTGAAATATTTGATGATAAAAAAAAAAAAAAAAAAACCTAATGTTTTGAATAAAGATAGATACATGATTTTGTTTTAGTTAAGACTGATATATTTCCAAACACAATTTAGTTACTAAGCATTGACCCATACTTTAAAATATACAAATCATGGTAATAGGGTAGAATAGTGGTACACACCCTATTGTGCACTGATACTACCTATGGACTTACCAAGTAGCAATATATCATGAGACATGGGGTGATGACTACACACGAAAACTCCTTTTTCTTCCAAAAAAAAGTTAATCTTTAGAAAGTTAATACAGGAAGGACGTGGATTGGCTTGATTTGATTCTCAAAAACATACCTTGACTTGATCCTCAATTACATATTGTCAATTACAACAACAAAAAAGGGGTAAATTTCACTATTGAAAACTAGCTTTAATGCTAGATTTAGGTTGCATTAATTTTGAGCATTTTCAATGTCCCTAATTATAACAAGGGTCCGGTTAATGTGTGCCCTTAGAGAACACATTAAGCTATCCATTTATGGTAAAAAAATTTCAAGAATTAAAAAAGCTGTCAATATTTTTTCAATTTCTGAAAATTTTTTTTCCAAAAATAAATAATTATTGTGTGCCCTTAGGGCACACATTAGCAAAATCCTTATAACAATGGATCAATTCTTTGAAAGTTAAGTAGGAAGAAAGTGGATGCGCTCTGCTTAAATGTTGTAATATACTGGGCTCATTTCTGCGGATACACTTAATTTTAAACCTAATTTTACATCTTATTGAATTATCAAGTACTTATAATAGTTGTGGGTTTTAGCTAGCTCAACTGGTAAGGTCTCTGATGGTTGAATAAGAAATCTGGGGTTCGATCTCCTCTTACACCAAAAACTGATTGGTATCTGAGTTTAATGATAAAAAGTTATCATTAGGAGCAGACGTCATAAGTTGAAACTCTTTCTAAAAAAAATACTTATAATAGTATTAATTTCACTTTCACATAAATTTATAATTAACACTCAACAATTTGACAAATTAATTGGATGTAAAAAGAATATGAAGTTGGGTTTGTTTAACTTTCTATAAAATTATAGTTGTGCACCAAAAACCTCTTTTTCACTTAGGGTGCGTTTGTTTCGACAGTAAAGCAATTCCGGAAAATGTTTTCAAGAAAAGAAAATATTTTCCGGAAAGGAAAATATTTTTAGGTGTTTGGTGGCATTTTAAAAAATACTTTGGAAAATATTTTCAGGTGTTTGGTTATGATCTTGAAAATATTATAGAAAATACATTTTTTACTTGATGCTCACATTTTCTCAACTTCCAATCAAATATTTATCATCATTTCTCAGTAAAATCACAAAAAAAACAAAACCCAAAAAAAAAAAATCCTAAAATCCGAGAGAAGCGGCGCGATCGCGAAGGAGGAGGCGCGATCAAGGATGGCGAAGGCGCGGCGCGATCAAGGATCCCGGGGTGCGACGGCGCAATCGCGAGGGCCGGGGTGCGTCGGCGCGATCGCGAGGGCCGGGGTGCGTCGGCGCGATCGCGAGGGCCGGGTGCGTCGGCGCGATCGCGATGCTGGGGTGCGCTATCGCGATCGGTGCTGGGGTGCGACTGCGCAAGATCGCAGTGCCAGGGTGCAACGGCGCGATCTCGCGGTGGGTGTGGCGGTGCTCGTCGGACGGGGGTGAAGATCGGACCGGCTTGAGGCTGCGTTTGTTGCTTGACTGGAGCTGTGTTTCTGGAGCTTGACTTGAGGCAGCGAGAACGCGAGGGGAAAATGAGGGCTGAATTCAATTGAAGGTAAAATACAAGTGGAAACGAATTTCCGGGTCAGAGGCCTAAGTTTTACAGTCAACAGAAAATATTTTCCGTTTGACCATATTTTCAGCACCTGCCAAACACCCGAAAACGCGGAAAACCATTTCCTGAAACCGTTTACCGTCGAAACAAACGCAGCCTTAGTCAACTTTTTTACCGAACAAGAGCGCAATCGCCATAATCCCATCTAACATTTCATAATTATGATAAGATGCTCTCTGCCTAATAATTTTCCGATAGTCATATATAGAATATCGATAGGTATCAAAAAGTCCTTTTCTCTATAATATATAGAGGCTATAGGCCTAGCTTTTTTTTCTTCAAAATGTCACATAGGTGAGTACCTCTCTCTCTCTCAGAGAATCTTTGTTCTTTACCAAGTACACAAATTCTTCCACCTCACCCTTTCATCAGTAATGGAGTCCTTGAAACACCTATTGCATGAAGAAGGATGTAGCAGCAGTGAATCCGGGTGGACAATTTACATATCCTCTCCCATGAAAGAAGATTTTGTTGAATTCTGTAACTATCAGGATGACGAGGTCGACACCAAAAGTCACTTCAGAAAGCAACACCATCATTATGATAAGAAAAATGAGGATGATGATAGTGATGATTCATTGGCTTCTGATGCTTCCTCTGGCCCAAGTTATTATCAGCATACACATTCTAACGGTCAAGGTAGACATACTACATCTCGTTCTAAGCAAGATAAGAGTTATAATGCAAACAAGTTTATTTTACGCAAGAATGCAGACAAAAAAGAGAAGAAATCTGTCAAAAACAATACTAGAAAAAATTGAAAAAGTTTTTGAGTACTTTTAGGTGTCTATGACAAATTGCTGCTGTTTGGTTTAGGTCATTTCAAATTCAAAGTGGTGCAATGTTTACAAAATTTATCGAGTGGAAAAATGAGAACACGATGTACGTTATTTTCCATATATCCTTTAAGAGAATCATATATATTACTGCTATCTTTTTCTTCATCTTAGTTTTCATGAATTCCATGTTGCACTAAGAATTTAAGAAACATGTGTACATATGAGATGAGATGAGTCAGAATATGGAAACACACAAGAACAAGTGCATGCAAAGAGGTGAAAATAGAAATCAAGAGTCTTGTAACTTAGTGGTATTGTCTGATTTTATTGGTAAGAAGATTTAGGAATCAAATTCATCTTTCCACACTTATTGTAACAATTAAATTATAAATAAATAAAGAGGATGCGGAGAGAAATTAAAAAGGGAAAAAAAATTCTTGAACTAATTCTCTGATCATTGTCATCATTAGCTAAGATGTCCCCTTCTGCTTTTCTCCATTCTTTTCTTTTCCTTTTTATTTTAAATATCTTTCTTTCTTCTCTTCTTCTTCTTCTTCTTTTTTTTTTTTTAATAAGATAATTTGCTGGCGGCACGTACTATATTTACTGCAAACATAAGATCTTGTTATATAATGGGTTCAAGTCCAACCATTTAATAAAGTATTAGGAAAAATTTTCTTAATCTTGCACCGACATTGTGATAAAGGAGCCCACATATCACATCACTGGAAATGCTGCTGTCAAATAGGAAAGGATACAAAATTCAAGCAATAAACAATGGATGGTTTTGGAAGGGGTTGAATGGAAGGAATTTTCCAATCAAAGTTGCAAATAATGATTTGGCCAGCACGAAGCTCTTGATAATAATAATGCAGTATGTGGGTTGTGGCTGGGTGTGGACAAAACCAAAAAATATATATACTATATATTTGTGTGTATGTTAAGTTCTGAAAAAAGAAAAAAGTAACATGAAAAAGACACAAGTGCTACTGGGGTAAAGAAATATCCAAATCCAATTCACAAGAAAATAATAATTCTCTAGCAAAAAAGTTTCCAATAATGATGCATATTTTGCATTAATGTTGTTCCATGAATATATGCAATGTGTGTGTATTAAACTATGAACAAACAGGTTATGTAGTGCTGGAAAGAGAGGAAAGATAAATATAGACAGACAAATGACAACTACGACTAGCAGCAAAACCATTTTAATGACAGAACATTGGCTAGTTATTATGTACCCAAATCCTGGAAAGAAATCGGTGCAAGGGCAGCAGCAAGAGGCAACCCCAAAGTACATGCTCTACATTATTGTTAAATTATTAAAGCTCCCAATACTTGATAGAATATGATAATCTCGAATTCATACTCTACTCCCAACATAAACCTTCTTTCTTTTTTTTTTCCAAAAAAGGAAGAAAGAAAAAAATTAGCCCACTTTTGATGTGAGGCCTGTTAGTTCAAGGGGCAAGTTTAAAGAAAAGAGTTAATTGCAGAAGTCCATATATTATAAAGTATGGAAATACTTGCACTTTGCACCTCAAGTAAGTAGCTATGTATCTTGTAATTTCTTATTTTGATTTTATAATGTACTTGTAGCATTACATTATGTTTAAAATATTGTATTTACAAATTAAATACATTCTGTAATTACTATTGCCCGCCGTGGTGTATGGTTGTAGTTTCTTGATCACATATAAACATCCTTACATACTTATTTCTATCGATCTAATTGTTATTTAATATTGGTCTTTCTAATCAACTTAGCATTGTTAACGTAGTTACCATCATCCTCAAAAAAACTACTATAGATAAAAAGAAAAGTCCTCTTCGTTGAGACGAAACAAATTCATAACCTTTTACAAATGAAGTCAAATCATAAAATCAAATGTGTAATGTGAGGATACTTCCCCAATTAATCGGATTTATCCGCTTTGGGAAGCCAGTCCCTCACGGTTTATCGGCTCGTCCCCGAGTGCAGGCAGGATTTTCACCAGGAGCAAGGGCTAGACCTTGGACTCGCAGGCTTGACACCAAGTCCCACATCGGTTAGAGTTCCCTCCCACATATGGTTTATAAGCTTCTGGAGCAACCATATGTGTACCACTACAACATGTAACATAGTGGAAATTAAGACAAGTACAAACAATCATCATAGTGGAAATTCTATCCCAATATTTGGATTGATGCATGAACATAATTTGGCACCTTTACACTAACCACAGCCTATCTCTTTACCACCAGAGCCAAAGATAGATGCTATTATGAACATTCATCAAATGCCAAGACATGAGCATTTATTTATTTGTTTGAAAATATTTTATTACCCTTAATTACCCTAACCCCAACCTATCTCTTTTTTACCACCAGAGCCAAAGCCAAAGATGCTAAGATTTACATTCATCAAATGCCAAGGCCAAAGGTCATCATAAAATGCAAAAAATTGAAAAAGACTGGGAAATTTAATGAATCGCCATAAAAAATTTAATGATGCTCTGCCCCAACCCCAAACAATCTCTTTATCACCAAAGTCAAGACCAAAGATGATATGATCAAAATTGATCAAAAATTTAATGATGCTCTGCCCCAACCCCAAACAATCTCTTTATCACCAAAGTCAAGACCAAAGATGATATGATCAAAATTGATCAAAATGCCAAGAGAAGACATATAAGAGGAATCATAAAATAATAAGTCTATGACCCCATATGAAGAAGCTGAGGCAAAGATTTATGCAACCAACCTCAAGTTTTGGTGTTTCATTTTGTCAAAAAGTAACACCTTAAAGTATTTGACACAGAAGAAGGATTAATACATAATCAAGCATTTAAGAGCAACTTCAACTTGGAAAAAATTCTTATCAAGTAAAACATCCTATCCAAATACAAAAGGAATATATATATTCCTTAATCAAGAACTTTGTAGCTTAATATTTTTAATAAAATATTAATTTAATAAGATGTAAGTATGCAACTTGAGGAGGAAAAAAAAAACAAAAACAAAAGCGTGGGTTGTGTGAGATTTAAAATTAAAATTTTTTTTTATAATGGACTTTTTGTTTAAATAGAATTTAAATTTGTTTTAAATTATTGTTAAATCACGCAATTTGAGAAAAAAATAAACAAAAAAAAATATTAGGTTGTGTGGGATTTAAGTTTAGAAATTTTTTATAATAGACTTTTAGTTTGAATATAATTTTAATTTGTTTTAAATTATTGTTAAATTAATATTATCTTTTAGTCAAAATATGGGTTTTTTTTTTAGAAAGAAAATGTGAGTTGTTATGTGTGATTTAAGTTTATAAATTTTTTATAATCGACTTTTAGTTTGAATAGGATTGAATTTGTTGAAATTTAAATGATAAAATTTTACCTAATTTGTGAAAACAAAGCGAAATACACATTGTGACCATAAGATTACTCTAAAAAAGAAACATATACTAAGACCATGAAACTGAGGCTAAAGGGCTCGTGGGTCGTGGCAATATTCCAATATGCCAAAACTCAAAAAATAAGTCCACCCTTATTAAAAGAACGATGAACCATCAATCTTAGAATTCCTTATTATCTAAAGAAAAGAAAGTTTCATAATTAGAAAAGGAAAGGCATATAAAATTAGGTAACGGCTTAACACTGTAAAGTAGCATGTAAAAATGAATAACCAAGACTTTAAGAAAATAAATAAAAAGTCGAGGATTTGATTTTCCTACCTCAGATTTAGCATCTAAAACCTCTTCAAACTGTTTCAAGAGTTCGGGTGGAGAAAATTGGTCAAGTTCAGCTCCTAGTATTGCAATTGGAACCTTAACCCCTGAAATTAGTTCCAAATATTGATCGGTAAACAATGACAAAACCATTAATTTTGTGCTTCCTTGTACTCATGCCAAACCAGAAAAAAAAAATGGAGAAAATTATCAAGTTTTGGTTTGCTTGCAACTTCAAGGTTCAAGAACAACATAAAAACAGAAATGATTTCTAACAAACAGGTAAAAATGTATTATTATAACAGAGAAGGCGTTAAGATAAATAGTTGCATATCAATATGCCAGTACCAAATAAATATCCATTGACCTAAACAAAAAAGTGTGAAAGCTCGGATTTGTGTTAAAAACACAAGAGCTGTTTAGACCCCAAATTAATAAATTCTGGCTCGGTTGATTTTACTCTAACTTAAACTAAGTACAGAATAGAGTAAATGTGAGCGAATGAACAAACAAAACAACTACTTTAAGCCATATTTATCACATCACAGCAGCAAAATGAAAGCTAAAAGAGTAGGAAAGAGAGATGCAAACACAAGATAACATGCCGATGTGTTATCGAAGAGGAAACCGAAGAACTTGGCGACCTCTCTACCACCCTCCAAATGGTAAATCGATCCACTTGACAATAAGTTAGGATACACGAATAGCAAGAGACCCTCCAAGCCTAATCTACCCAATGTATCTAACCCCTCCAAGCTCCTACTCCAACAAGACTTCTCGGAACAGTGTCTTGTCTAGCTTTTCGGATCCCACAATACGCCCGATTGCATCCGTCGAGCCTCACCGGCTTCTTTTGGCAAATCCCCAAAGCTTCCCGAACTCCAAAACACTCTCTACACTTAGAAAATGTGTGGGTTGTGTTTGGGTACAAATCTCCTCTCAAGATATGACAATGGGAAAGGGAATGAGAAAATGATACAATGATTTCTTACTAAAAATGGGTAGCTCTCTATCTAAGAGATGGGTGTGTGTGTTGTTGAACACCTATCTAGGAATTTTCTCTTTGAATGGCCTCTCATAAATTTGTGAGTAATGAGGGTATATATAGTATGGGTGAAGGGTAAGAAAGTCACACTTAAAAATCCTCCAAGCAGAGAGTTTCGTGGGTATCTCACAAGAATGCCTTACCCATAAAACACTCGCAAAATTGACAGTCTGGCACAACTCTTCAGCTTCCAGTCATATGCTTCTCACATGTCCTTTTCGCGGGAACCCTTCTTGCGAATTTCTCTCTAGCTAGTCGTGAAATGCACTGATTTTCAATTAAACTTGAGTCTTCACCAACTTAATACTAAACCCAATACAATAAAATCCCACAAAAATACAAGGAAACAAATGTATGCAATTACAACACTTTTTGTCATGGAATAAAGCCAACATAAAATAGTTGTAAATTACAACTTTACAGTCTCCCCCTTTGGCTATTCCGTGACAAAACACTCTATAACAGACTTTAGACTTAAACGTGAGTTTGGGAACAATGGTAAAACTCACTCACACCTAAATCTAGAAGCTGTGAAGCACTTGGAACATATATACTTGTAACCTGAAATACTTGCACAAAACACATTAGACCTTCAAGGTAAAACAAGTAATAAAAGGACAAGTATAATGTAACAAGTAAAATGCGATCAAGTAAACATGATGTGAAACATATGAGCAACTTGATCATACACCAAAACAATCATATGGGAATGACCACAATGATCATATGACAAAGCAAATGATTATCCGAACATGCAATCAATAAAGCACAATAACATAAAGATGTATGCATGTCCAACACATAACCAATGCAAAACACCAAAGTATTTGCATTAAGGATACAAAATCCAACAAGGGCACAAGAGTGTTCCAACACATAAATACGATGCAATGAGAGCAACAAAGCATAGATACTAAATGTAACTCAAAGCACCATAAAGTAACGAGAAAACAAGCGTAATGTAAAACAAAGTAAAACAAGGTTTTCTCATAAAAGTTGTCCTATCCCCCTTGGTATATGCATCTTCCCTATGGCTTTCTCCCCCTAAGAATCTGCACGAGGTAGAATTTCTCCCCCTAAGAATGTGCACATGAATCATATGAATATGACGATACAATCCGGTATACTCTCTAGTATACTCTCCCCCTTTTTGTCACGAATAGACAAGTGTGTCAAGAGGAAGGAGGGAAAGAAAAGAAAATATGAGCAAGGGTATGATGCATGAGGGGTGCAAGATGAATGAGAAAATGAAGCTCAAACGAAAGACAAAACATCTTTAAAAAATTTTACAAAGCATAAAGTAAACATGACATGCTAAGGACGATGGAACATGATATAGACCTAGGCATGACATAGACACAAGAACATGTTATATGTGCTAAAAGGTTCTAAAAAGACTTAACTAGCATGAGTGAATGCAAAACATGTTAAGTGTTAGAGTGTGTGTAACAAATGTGCATCTAGTGTGCATGAAAGATGCATGACCAATGCCTGAATAAGCACTTACGAGACAAAGTGTATAAACCACACTACCAATGATCAAAACATGATAAACATGAATAATTATGGTGATCCCCAAAGTTTGGTTCTCATCGGAGTCCAAAATAACAAGAAAATGTTATTTGGTCATTTTATCAAACACATAGAATGCACACACTACACATGTATGTTAAACAATGTAAAAACATATGAAAATCTTGCCTAAATACATGTTATTTTTGGCAGAAGAGACCAACATTCAAAGCAAATTAACATTTAAAACAAAACCCAATAAAAAAATTGACAAAAAATAAGTTTTCCAACTCCCATTTGAGAAAATCCCAATTATGAACATAAAACCCCCCAAAAACATAATCTAAGGATCAAAATCAATGAAAAGAGTTAAAGATTACCTTAGAGATGTTAATGGAATGAAAAACACTTGAATTTAGTTGGGTTTTGATGTAGAAACATTAAAACATGGGTTTGGGAGGAGATGGGAGACTTTTAAAACAAATGACCCACGAAATGCCCTTTAAAAGCTGATCTGGAAATTTTATGGGAAGTTTCGCTGGTTAGCATCCCGCAAAATTTCACTGGTAAGCTTTACTCGCAAAACAGTCACGAAACTCTCTGTCCAAATCTGAAAAACTTGAGAATTAGACCCTTTAACTCGTTACTGAACTTACATAAAATAAGTCACAAAACCATCCAGAAAACATATTTTTCACACAAAAACAATTTGAAAAACATGAGTGATACAAATCACTTCCAAAAGCAAACAAAAAGAACAAAAAAATTTTTGGTTTGATTCACATACGGTTGAGCACACACACACATCACATTTGAACATATACAATCACACAAATGAAATAAGCATTCATTGAACAATAGACTTATGTATTGTGTATGTGTATCAAATGTGGAATAGTCCTTTGTAATACCCCACATAATTCTATTTAAGAGTTTTCTTTGAAATATAATTGATGGGCTATAGGCTTTCTTTTAATTATTACTGCAGCCCATTTCCCACTAAGCCCACATCTTATAATACAAACTACAGGGTAGAGGAAGAGATAGTCAGGGTTTTATCTAAGAGGCTAAGAGGCTAAGAGGTGTTTTTCTTGGAATTAGAGCACATACAATTGAAGAGACAATCAGATTGTTCAAGGTAAGATTTCTCTCAATTAAAAACAAGAAAAATTAGAATTTTATAAGGTTATTTAGAAATTTGATTTTGATCCTAAGATTTATATTCTAACATTTAGATTTGCCGCTGGATTAGATGTTAGATTTGAGCCATGGGATTTCACGAATCAATATTTGGTTTAAGTCTTCCATTGGATTTGTACATATAATCCTAGTTTGAAGTCAAACAATTCGGCCATTCTTCTTCCATTGAATTGGTACATATATATAATGGATAGAAGAAGTCAAAGATTGCGGCTGTGTTTTGCCTCTGAGACCTTGCCTTGAGATTATGCTATAAGTCAAATAATGCGGCTATGGTTTCATTGCCCCTGGGACTTATGCTATGCCAGTCTGGTGTTATATATATATATATATATATATATATATATATATATGTATATATATATATATATATTAGGATATTAGGATAGCTGTAAAGTTTTCTATGGTGGATATATATATATATATATATATATAAAATATGGCTTGTTTGGGGTTATGTATATTAACTTAAACTCTAAAGTATTAGCTGCTGCCTCTGCGTTCTGATAAATTCAAGAAAAACACATTTTTGGGTAGAGACACTTTGCATTAGTGCTATCATTTAGTTCAGCAAAGTATTTTACTAGTGAGTCAGTTTTTGTAGTTTAGTAAAATTTATATTTTTGTAGAGGATATTGAGTAATTTTCATAATTGATTATAGGTCCTATTTAAGAGTGTCTTGAGGCTCTTTGGAGACTATTTTGGCTGGACTTTCAGAGTGATTCGAGTGCGGTAAGTAATTATGCACAATATGCACAAGTTTTGTTCCTTAGGTCCTTAGAAGTTAAAGATTTTCAAAGTTATATTTTTAAGCTTACATTTTTTAAAAGTTTATAAAAAAATCATTTTTACACTATTGAAAGAGAAATTTTAATTGGCTTTTAAATAATGTTTTAAAAGAAATTTCGAATTTTAAATAACGTTTTGAATGTTCAAAACCCATTTAAAAGATGATTTTTAACTAAACTATTTTCTAAAAATAATTGAGTTTCAAAGTAAGTTTTCTAAAAAGATTTTTGTTCTTTAAATTGTTTCAAACCAAGTGATTCTGAAATCATATTCTTGTTTTTCAAATGGTATTTAAGACATTCCTTTTAGCAAATTGGATTTTCAAACTTATTCAAGAATTGTAAAAATATTTATATAAACTCTTCAATTCCTATTCGTTCCCTAAGATAGTCAAGCATCTTTTGATTTATGTTTCAATTTGATATTGTGATATTCAATATATCTTTATTGTTGGAACAATTGTTAATATTGAGAAAATTATTATATGTTGTATAAACTTTATTGTTTGTGATATGTGACTCAAAATAAGTGTTTTTAAAATTGATCAGATATATGTGTAAATCCGCTCACAGGATTGTATGTGAGAATATGTGTTGATCCCTCACCAGCAGGAGTTAGATGTTGGTATCCGCTCACAGGATTGTATGTGAGAATATGTGATGTGTATATGTGACACTGTGCTCTGATCAATTATTTGTATGTGTTTCCAAAAGACTTTAAGATATGATTATATGTGTATTAAGTGATTCTTTACATGTTTTGAAAACTATATTGGATATTTTGAGTGAAATTGTGAAATCAAACTCGTGCTTTGCTTGACTCTATTCCGTTGTGTATTCTGTATAATTACTTACTAGATATGTGGCTCACTCCATCAATTAATATATTCAGATTAAAGTAAAGTTGGGAATTAGAACCTTTGGACCGCTTGTGAGGTGCAAGGTAGAGCATGGAAGTTGTAGGCGGCTTCAGTGTTACTTGAAAACTCATAAAATTTTAGTTACCTTTGTTTTGTAGTTCACATTTTATATAGTGGATTTTATTTTCAATTTGTGGAGTTTTGAAAAGATTATTAGTTTTTTTTTTTTATTCCGCTTAGACTTCACAATATTTTGGAGATTATTATAAATTGTGGATTTTAGTTATTATAAGAGGTTTATCAGAAGCATTGTTTATTTGGAGTTTTATTGAATTAAGTTTAAATAAATTATGTTTATTAAGCTAAGTAAGGTTAGCAAGTTAGTCAGGTATCTAAATTCATGTTTCATGGATTTGGGTCTTGACATCCTTAGTCTAGAGTGAAGCTTTAATAAAAAATTCAATTAAGTCATGCACAACTAGTACTAAATCAAGTGGACTATCTCAATTATAGAAGTGAACATATATGATCTCCCACACAAAAAAAAATGATTACAATTCTTTGAAGCTTTTCATTTGGCTTTTTTACAAATCATAACATTTGATCTTTTTAAACAAAACATCTCATTTTTGAGATCGATGCCTGAAATTTTGGATATTTCAATTTTGTGAGAGTAAGCCTTTGACTTTTTGAGGCACAATGCATTTCAATACAAGTCGCTTTCCCTTTTTACTAGTCAAATACTAGTACGTGCGACGGTTTTTGCAGCTCAATATTTCTTTACGAGATTTGACATTTGATGAGCTATATAGCAAAAACATAAAAGCGTGAGAAAAGATATAGGCACAAGTCTATGCATGTATCAAGACTAATAAGACTATTGACTAATCATTCATGACAAGTTTGAAGATCGATTTACAACAGTCACACATAGATTTCAAGATTTTTCCCACAAAGATAGATGCGCATACATAACAAGCTAAGCTCGTAAATGCACTACGCCATTAGTACGAAGGTACTAGGCAAACTCACATGTGATATGTGCTCAAACATATACGATCAAACTTTTTGAATTTTCTACTTTTTATATATTTTTGTATTTTTACACACACAAAAACAAAAGCATAAAAGTAAGATCAAATGCAAAAAAAAAAATGCATATAAAGAGATGCATGATGCACAAATGCATGACAATAAAGCATCTAATGCATAAAGGATCCTACAAAGATCGAAAGAAATAGATCAAGGACCAAAAGAGCATAAGCTCAACCATAGGAACCCTTCCTCATCCAAACGAAACGATTGTTTGGAGTAAGTGTCTCATGAGAAGTGAGATGAGGGTTAGAAGAATGAGAACCGGAGATGCACATAGACAAAGAGGTAAGAACATCAAAAACTTTCTTCAACAACTTACCATTTTCCCCCAAAACCGGTTTAGCTTTCATAACACAACTTCTAAGAAGCTCAAGTTCCTCTTTTCTTTTGATTCTTTTAAGAGCTTAAAACTTAGAGCAATGACGTCTAAAATGACCAATGGCACCACAATGGTGACAAACAATGGGTTTAGGTCCACTAGGCTTTTTAGGGAGGGATCTAGAAATAAGGTTTTGTTCTCTCTTCAACTTGGGACATTGAGGTCTTATATGACCGATCACACCGCAATGGTGGCAAATTGGAACAAACTTAGGTCATCCAAAACCTTAGGTTGAGACCTAAATGGAGGCTTTGGCTTAAGAGCCTTTCTCTCCATTTTTTGGTTTCTTTTTGTGTGGAGGAATATACACTGATTTGTCTTTAGAGGTAGAACTCACACTAGGCACAAAATCGGGCACCACAACATGATTGTAACAAATATTTTCATCCTTTTTAATAATAGGTTCAGCAATCAAACACTCGGCATGCATCTTAAGAGATTCATTTTCACATTTTAGCTCATCAACTAGTTTGTTAAACAAAACAAGTTTAGCATCCAAGTCCATATTCAAATATTCAAATATTCAAACATTCAAACTCTTTTAGTTTTTCAAGAGAATGTTCAGCAAGTTTCTTGTACTTTTCAACCAATTTGTTGGATTCATTGAGCTTAGCAGTCAAATCATCCTTTTCACACATAAACTTGCTCAAATTCTCATGAACCTTCTTAGCATTTTTCTTCAAGAGTTTGACATTTGGAATATTAACAACAACACCCATAGATTCATGTAACATGTCATCACAATATTGAGGATTAACACTCATAGATGCATTTTCACAAACACATGGCATGTTACAATCAACAACATCCAAAATATCCATAGAAGCATACAAAACACTATCTATGGCAAAACACACAAAGGGGTCAAAGATCACATTTAGGTAATGAAACCAAAACAAGTGTACCCGTGTTGATACCAATTGAAAGTTCAGATTTGTGTTAAAAACACAAGAGCTGTTTAGATCTCAAATTAATAAATTACAGCTCGGTTGATTTTACTCTAACTTAAACTAAATGCGAAATAGAATAAATGCGAGCAAACAAACAAAACAACTACTCTAAGCCATATTCATCACATCATAGCAGCAAAATGAAAGTTAAAAGAGTAAGGAAGAGAGATGCGAACACAAGATAACACATACCAAAGAGGAAACCGAAGAACTTGGCGAAAAACCTCTCTATCGCCCTCTAAGCAGTAAATTGATCCACTAGACAATAAGTTAGGATACATGAATAGCAAGAGACCCTCCAAGCCTAATCTACCCAATGTACCTAAGCCCTCCAAGCTCCTACTCCAACAAGGCTTCTCGGAACCGTGTCTTATCTAGCTTTCCGGATCCTACAATACGCCCGATTGCATCTGCCAAGCCTCACCAGCTTCTTTTGGCAAATCCCCAAAGCTTCCTAAGCTCCAAAACACTTTCTACACTTTGAAAATGTGTGGGTTATGTTTGGGTACAAATCTCCTCTCAAGGTATGACAATGGGAGAGGAAATGAGAAGAGGCTACAATCATTTCTCACTAAGGATGGGTAGCTCTCTATCTAAAAGATGGGTGTGTGTGTTTTGTTGAAAACCTATCTAAGGTTTTTCTCTCTGAATGGTCTCTCATACATTTGTAAGTAATGAGGGTATATATAGTATGAGTGAATGGTAAGAAAGTCATACTTAAAAATCCTCCAAGCAGAGAGTTTCGTGAGTATCTCGCGAGAAGGCCTTACCTGTGAAACACTTGCGAAATTGATAGCTTGGCACGACTCTTCAGCTTCCAGTCATTTGCTTCTCACATGCCGTTTTTGTGGGAACCCTTCTCGCGAACTTCTCGCGAGCTAGTCACAAAATGCAATGATCTTCAATTAAACTTGAGTCTTCACCAACTTAATACTAAACCCAATACAATAAAATCCCACAAAAATACAAAGAAACAAATTTATGCAATTACAAAATTTTTTGACATGGAATAGAGCCAACATAAAACAGTTGTAAATTACAACTTTACAAGGTGATATAAGTTCTTTCCTAAAAGGTGTTTCAAAAGACACTTTTTAAGTTTTGAAACTTCACCAAGGGCTTTGTAGCTAAATTGGCACCTCCCCATGTACTAAATGTTTGGAGTTTAGGAAGAAAAATGTTCGAGCTGTGGAATTAACAGCATATGTAATTATCTTTCAAAAAAAAAAAGTACCATTTTAAAAATTGAAGCAAATATTACAACAAATGGAAAGTACTTTGGAGCATTTTTAAGCATATGAATCCATACCCTTGATATCATCTATAGGGACAAATGAAGGATGTAATAGCACAGCAGCTTGGATAAGCTCAGCTTTTGCAAGTTCAACCCCAACCTTGGCTGAGAAGAATACAAAAATTCAAATATCAGTATTTTTTTCAAGCAATAAAATGCTATATTATTTAAAATGTTTGAAATTAAGAATTATTAATCGAACTTGCTTCCAGTTGAAAAAAATAAAGAAATTTTCTAATTAGGGGGAAGGGGCAATGGCAAAACTATGAAGATACACAAAACCATAAAAATCCTCCCTAACAAGCAATGGCTTTCACATGAGTCAATGCTAGTTTGGGATAGTTAATAAGAAAAACTCACCACCCTAGCAGAAGCCTACAGCCCCAACTGTAAAAAAACCTTTACTTTTTACAGCTTCAACTGCTGGCTTTGCCTCCGCAAATCCCTTGTCCTAATGAAATAATTATAGAGCTTCAGACACTATTAGTGCATTCTAAAAATTGCATAGCAATTAGTAGAAAGCAGCAATATCATGGTTGCCAAGCAGATCAATAATTTATGAAGTATGAACCATCTGTTGCTTTCAGCCATAATAATAAAGAAGTTGCACAGTTGAATCCAAACACATTCAAACAACCTAATATGTGTTTTTGCACCAACAATATGTAAAATACCAAACTCACAATGAGGCCTTAGAATTTAATCTCAAATGAAAATGTGGCAATATATTCAATTTCACAAAAGGGTCCACGGTGAGAAAATCAAAATTTATAGACAATTTCCAGGCAACTATTGAAATATAAAACCAACCGGTCCATGATCCTTCAACCAAACTTCTTTGGGCCTATTAGCATCATCGAGCACAAAGCAATCTCCATGGAAGAAGTCAGGAACAACGACATAAAATCCAGCAGCTGCAACCTTGTATGCAAGCTTTCTTTAAAATAGAAAACAATGAACATTAGTTTTCAGAAGTGAAAAGTAAGCACAAAGTCAACGTTAATTTTGTTTATTTGTGAACAGACTTGTGCAGATTACAACTCCACCTTTAAGGGCAAAATCTTTATCGTCACATCTTCTTTTTCAAAATAACATAATATAGCTTCCAATAAGCAATTACAATTATGAATTGTCTATTGTAATCAGCTCCCAGATTAAAAGAAAAATAAAAGTATCTCACAGTGCTCAATATTTGACCAAATAAAGTCAGCTAAATTTAGGAATGATGGCTATGAATTTTAAGGAATTATATATATATATATATATATATATATATATATGTGTGTGTGTGTGCGCGCGCGCGCGCACGTGTGGCACCAAAACCAAAAGGTCATGATGTAAAAGGAGTTCATCCTTAATATGAAAAGAAAATTTAGAGACACGAATTTTGTCACACAACTTTGATATAGTCATTTCTGAGTGGTGGGAAAAAAGTGTAAGTGATTGTCCATGACTCACAATGGACCATTTTAGCAAATTGTGGCAAAAGTATTTATGCAAAACCCATAAACTATACAAAGAAAACAGCAAAAGTTACTATGCAAAACCCATAAACTATACAAAGAAAAGAGATATGAGAATTAGTCATACCTCAAGTTTGGAACCTCATATCCTGCCGGAAAACTCAAACATGTTAAGGTGGAACAAGATAGTGGTAATGAATTAACATAGCCAATGATTTTATAGCAGATACAAACATATAAAAGGAAAAGGGGGTGGTGGGGGGATAATAACATAAATGACTATACAAAAAACTAATCATCAAGAAAAAGAACACCCGGAAGATATAATTTCAACCTTTGATACTGATCATAGCCTTTTTTTTCCCTTTTTTTCCCCTATGTTTCCACAAGAATTCTTTACATAGTTATGTTTCATTAGAACAGATAAATTCCAAGGATAACTGAAAGTGCCAGTCAGTTTTCCTCATGATTCATAAATAACCCATTTAATCTTAAAAACCATTTCCTCCAACAATCACATAAATGAATCCAAATAGCCCCCTATAGTATATTTTCAGAACCCAAAAGCCCAACACCCAAATCACAGTTTGAAGTGAAGTGTCAAGGAAATTTGTAGGTACGTATAGGTACAAAAAATGGCAGAGACGAGAAGGATTGCGAGCTTGGAGTTTGGGGAGCTAGAGATGTAGGTGCTGAGACCACCAAGCTGTTCAATATGTCTAGCTCCAACATTTGGGTTCAGGGTTGATGGTGGGTTGGAGCCACTGTGAGAACCAGACATTCTCCTTTCTTTTCTCTGTTTTTTCTTTCTTTGATCGACAAACACAACACAACACAAACTCTCTCCTCAGTCTTTGAGCCGTGGGGGTTTGTTTTGTGCAAGGTTTGTTTGGATAAAAATGTGTGATTTGGAGCACCTTGGCTCCCACTTTCCACTAGATCGTGTCATCTTTGACGTTACAACCTGCTCTAGTAGCTATAAAGGCAAGGTGATTCGAAACTGGATGTCTCTATTAGCAAAAAACACTCTGGATTCAGTATTTTATGGATGACACTATGAAGACTATTATTAGTTGCTATGTGATGAGTCAGAAATTTATGACCATCATTTAACTAAGATACTCAGTAACCAAGAGAGCTCGGCCCATCTATTACACTCAATAATGACAAAATGTAATAGACGGAGCAATGATCACAAGATGAGCTGTGAACTTCAAACAAATATTTTGTAATGCACTAGCCCTTGAGCATAAATAGACCTATTCATTACCCCTTAATGAGGCACGCAACTATAAAAAGAGAAAGCAACAGAAGTTAAAGGTACACACAAATACTCTACGAAAATCACTCTCCAATCCATTCTCTCTAAAAATTCTCATTTACTGAGTTAAACATCAGAGGCGGTTTGGCTGACGCCACACCGGCGTGTTACTCTTCCACCGAGTTCATTCTGCAAGTTTTCTTCCAAGAACAAAACTTAGGTATAGTACTTTAGGTGATGTTCCTTAGGTTCCCATCTTAAAATTTAGTCATGTGGCTACTTAACTAAAAAATACACTTCTATCCTATGAGAAAAAATCTACATAGTAAAATCTTAAAAGGTGAACTTAAGAAATAGCACCTAAGTACTGTACTTAAGTCTTACTCTTCTTCTAACAGAGACGACTTCAATCACAGCTTCGTCCATCCACTTCAACAAGGAGCTCAACTACTGATTTCTTGTATCCGCACTATGTATTTGTAAAAACCATGCACCTCAACTGTCTTTCTTGTGAAATTTCTAATTGATATATCCATCAAAAAAAAAAACTCCCCCGTCATAACTATGGAATTCATAAGAAAATAAAAAGTAATTGCTATGTACTGTCAAATCATCGTGTGAAACGTAGGAGGAGATTGGCACTTGGCATGGGCAGGCCTAGGATGGTGATGGCTATAGCTGTAGTGTTTTACTTTTGGTGCAGGCTAATTCAATTTTAAATTCTAAAAATGTAGGGCTTGTTTGATTTAGAGGTGTTTTGAGTGATATGATCCAAAACTCATAACTGAGTTATCAAAAATCATGGGACCCACATAATTTTCTTTGTTTGGCTTGATTTCCTAATCTTGTTTTCATCACTCAAACTCAAATATTTTGAGTGAAAGTGATGAAAACTGAAAACACCAAATTGGTGTTTTCAGTTTCTGAGGTACATAACTCAGTGGCAGTTGTGTAAATTTTTGACCTCTGTGGGGCCCATATCTGTTGATTTTGTTACCTCTCTCTTACTTTATCCTCCCTCTTTCTTCTCCCACTATTTTCTTTTTCTCTCTCCACCCGTTCTCTGTCACTTCTCCTTCTTCATTTTTTTTTCTTTTACCCAGAGCTCTCTCTTCTCACTGACCCTTCATTGCTCCTCCACAAACCGCCACCACCACACCAGTCATCACCGTCATAAGCAACCACCAGATCGGTTCAAGCTCAGCCCAGATCGGAAAACTAAAGATCGGTTCAAGCAAAACTAAAGATCGGAACCACCGAATTGGTTCAAGCTCAGCCCAGATTGGAACCACCAGATCCGTTCAAGCTCAGCCTAGATCAGAAGTTTGGATTTGATATGTTTGTGGTTTAGGTTTGCTATGCACGTGGACCTCGAGATCGGAAGCTTTGCCAACGACATTAGCTTGTACTTCGCGTTCACCGTCGCAGCAACGGCAACAGCTGAAGCAGCAAAGGCCGTCGTTTCATTGTTTCGGGTCGAAGCTCCATTTTTGGCTTCGTTTTTTTTTTTTTTTTTTTTGCTCTGCATTGTTCTTCTTCTTCTTCTTCTTCGGCAATGTGGGATTTGGTTGTGGGTTTCAAGCGCATTCTTTTAGATTTTTTGTGTGGCTGTTGGTGGTGTTGATGGTAGTGGAATCTGGGTTTGTCATTGGTGGTGGTGATGAAACTGGGTTTGGGTGTGGATTTTATGTTCTTCATGTAAGTCACGCAGGTATGGGAAGAAGACAGTTGAAAAAAACTAATCGGTGGGCTCCACCATTTTGACAAAAAGTGGACTTAAAAGTTGAGATATATGACTGGGTTTTATTAACAAACAAAAATTTTGGAGTTTTTGAGTGATGGTGAGTTATGAGTTATGGGTTTTGAGTTTGAGATATGAGTTTTGAAAACTAAGATAAGAAAATTGAGTGATGGGGAAACCAAAAGGGCCCGTAGTAACTCATAATTTTTGGGCTTTTACCAAGAAGTTGATAACTTTAGATATCAATATATTACTTCACGAATCACGACAATTTATATTACTCCTATTTTATATTCAGCAAAAAAGAAATACCCCTATAAGGTACTCGTTCTTGATAAGGTTTTCTTCCTTTGCATATAATGTGGTGGTCAAAGTTGTATTATTGCACTTTTTTTGGCAAAAGTTTTGTGGATTGGATTCAACTATGAATGGCCAAATTACAAAAGAGGTATATCATGCGTAGGATACGAGTCTTTCACTCTTATATAGGAGTGGATCTCATACTTATGGAGATTACTCACATGAGAGGGAGAACTCATATATTAATATTAGATGCATGATGTATTTTTCTCAAATTATAAATGAGAAGTAACTTGATAAGTTCAATATTTTTTTTTAATGAGGGATCAAGTCGATGGTCAAATTGTAAAAAAAAATTAAAAAATACATATGTTAAATTAATTTAAAATTTTAAGGCTTCATCCACCCCCCTAATTTTTCTTTCAACATTTAATTTATTTATTCATTTACCTTTTACTATTTACTTATTTGCATCAATTAATGTAAAATAAAAAAATGTATCAATTTTACGCATTCAATACTCAAAATCACCCTCATCAGTCAAGCTAAAAATGTGTGAATTTGCAAAGTTACTACAGTAAACTGTGTAAATTTAAATTGACACTATTCACTTTGCATTTTATTTTTTAGTCTTTTTTACGTATCTTGGGGCAAAAAGAAGAAATTGGACGGTAGTTATTGTGTGTGAAGAAAAAAAAAGATACAATTAAAAAAATTAAGAAAATTTGATATTTTGAAAAGTAAGTATGTAAAATAAAAAAGTAGGTTTTTTTGCTAAAAATAGACGAAATTTTTTGAACAAGCTAATGTGGATGCTCTAATGTAGCAAACTTGTAAATTTATACAATTATACACGAACTAGTATGGGTCATTTTTAAGCAAAATTGTTTAAATTCTATACATTTTTCTATTATACACAGACTGATGTGAATGCTTAACTCATTGATTGATAGTTGAGATGGTAAACAAAAGAAATTTATATTTTGTGGAGGTGATAATGTTAAGTTAAATGCCTTAAAATTTAAGGTAGGATAGAAATAATAATTAGAATTAAAACCAATACATAACCTACAATATATTTCTGTTGGGTCTAAAAGGAGCAGAATGGTTAAATAATCCAACAGTTACCAACTATACTTTATCTTTGTTAGAAACACTAAATGAATAGTATTGTATTTCACAAGTAATAATATATACAAGAGTGCCTTTATATAAGAGGTAGAGTGTGTAATACAAGTATGTGTGTAGTACAAGTAAACAAGGTGAGCCTAAAGCCCACAGCCTATTACACGTTAACAGCCCCCCTCATAATCAAGGTGGGTGTAAGACCTACTTAAGGTTGTCAACTAAAGCACGAAGGCATCCCTTAAAATGTGACTTGATAAAAATTTTTGCAAGTTGATCTTTTAAGGAGACTGAGAATAACTTGAGAGCATCATGGACAAGATGATAACAAATAAAATGACAATTGATCTCGATGTGTTTAGTCCGTTCATAGAAGATATCATTGTGAGCAATATGAATGGCACTCTAGTTGTCACAATAAAGAGGAGTAGCAGATGATGTGGACACACCTAAGTCCTTAAAAAACCATCATAGTCAAAAGAGCTCAAATGTGGTATCAGTAAGGGCACGATATACTGCTTCAGTACTGGAACGGGCCACAAGAGTTTGTTTCTTACTTCACCAGGAAATCAGAGAAGAGCCAAGAAGAAAGCGATAACCAGTGGTGAACCTGTAATCAGTGGGATCTCCTGCCTAATCAGCATCAGAGAATGCACAGAAAACAAGAGAGTGAGTATAATAGAAAAGGCCATGAAAGAGAGTGCCCTTCAGGTATCGAAGAATGCATAGAACAGCAGCATAGTGAGTCGATCGTGGAGCGAACAGTTGCTGGCTCACCTAGTGAACAACATAGGAAATGTTTGGACGAGTGACAGTGAGATAAACTAGGCTGCAAACCAATCATCTGTAAAGAGAAGGATTAGACAATGGTTTCTCCCCTGAAGGAGTAAGATGCACATTAAGTTCAATTAGAGTATCAACAGTCTTGCTATCAGTGAGTCCACCTCGAGACATAAGTTCAGAAGTATACTTGGCCTGAGTAAATATAAAGACCATCTATGGAATGAGTGATTTCAAGACCCAAGAAGTAGTTGAGATGTCCAAGGTCTTTCATCTCAAACTGCTGACTGAGAAAATTCTTGAGTTCTTGAATGCTACTGAGGTCATCACCAGTTATGATCATATCATCCATATATAGGAGAAGCAAAATGATGCATTCATCGGTGCGACGAAGAAATAAGGCAGAATCATAATGACTGGCAATGTAACCCAAGCAAGATATAGGAGAGCTAAACTTGGCAAACTAAGCTCGTAGAACTTGTTTAAGACCATAAAGTGTACGTCGAAGGTGACAAACCTTGTTCGATTCAATAGAGGAACTAAGAGGAGGTTATATAAACTTATTCACTTAAATTCCCATTAAGGGAGGCATTTTTGACATCCATCTGAAAAACACAATCAAAATTTTCTATAGACATTGAACCTAACAAACCTCTAGAAACCAAGTGTTGTACCCGAGAAGAAGATGCATGACCAAGTTGGGCATGCCAAAGTGCGAAGGAAGGAATAGAAGAAATTGCAGCAGCAACAGAAACAGGGGCAATAGGTGGAAGACGAAGGTTGTCTACGAGAAATATATGCCCAACTCTGGGACCAGTCCCAAGCTCCCGTCTTGTCCTCGAATCCTACACAATACACCCAGAATAATCAAAGGTAATGAGATAACCCAATTCAGCTAATTATCCCACAGAAAATAAATTTTAAGAAAGGTTAGGAACATTAAAAACCCCAGGAATCAAGAAGTTGGAGGTCGAGATAGAACCCATATTATGACCAAACATTGTGAAACCATTAGCTGTGTGAATAGTAAGAAGGTGTGGTATAGGTTCAAGTTGAGAAAATAAAGATGAGTGAGGCGTCATGTGGTTGCAACAAGCAGAATCCATAAGCCAAGAGGAAGGAGACATACCAGGTGAAGCTGAAAGAGAAGAGGAATAAGATGCATTACCAACCATACCAATGGTATTAGCGATTATGTTTTGAAGGTCAACTATGGAAATGGTGATAATGAATCCAAAAGACTTAGACTTTGCGGAGACAGGGGTCATCGGTTGGATACTCTTAGTGTTAGCAACAGTAGCAGTAGAAATGGAAACAGCCGATTTGTTGGGTTGATAGCAAGTCTCAATATTATGGCCAAAACGTTTGTTAGATTGTCGGCTACAATTGTTGCAAAAGGAAAAAGACATGTCCTTATTCTTCATTTAGAAGCAAAATATGCAAAAATAGACTACAAAAAATGAAATCTACGCAAAAAACTGGGTAAGGAGCACCTTGACTCCAAAAAGTCAACTCTGGAAAAAGTCAATGGTCAAACCTATCTAAAAGTCAATGGTCAAGTCAATGGTCAAACCTATCTAAAAGTCAACGGTAACCAGTGGAGCAATGATGTCAGCAAGAGGACACAGGTGATGATGTAAGCGAAGACTGGCAATGACATGGCTAATGACATGTGTTTTAGGGTTGACGTAAGCAGGATGACGTCACAGATGACGTTAGTAGGTACTCGACATGCGTGTGGCGCGTGGGCAAGTGAGGCACGTGAGCGCGTGGAGCATTGAAGCAGAATCGCTAATGGCGCGTGTCTTCAATGCAGATTACTTTAGGCGGTGCATGAGAGCACGTGACATGCCCGATGATGTCAAGTCTTCTCCGAGGATGTAGATCGGTGGAAGACGATTCCGATGGTATCAGAGACGAGAGGATTAGGGCAAAATTGTATGGTGGCGACTAGAATGGTAGTGGTCTTCAATGTAAGACAACAACAATGATTCTAATGGTGACGTCAATTGCAAAGGCAATGGAGAACACTGAGAAGACAAGATTGCAAATTGCACACCAAAGAATTCAAACCAGTGGCTCTAATACCATGTTAGAAATACTGAATGAATAGTATTGTATTTCACAGGTAATAAAACATACAAGAGTACTTTTATATAAGAGGCAGAGTATGTAGTACAAGTATGTGTGTAGTACAAGTAAACAATGTGGACCTATAGCCACAACCTATTACACATTATCAATCTTCAAATTTGAAAGCTATCACAAACAACAATCCTTCATACTGCATGGAAACTAAATATATAAATTCTATGAGCATTAGTTCAATTATCAAAGTACTACGCATCATAAAAAGGAAGAAGAAAAGCAAATGACTATCTCTTTGATGCTATTACCCCTTCATTCAACTTATGCCAAATTTTAAAATATTTAGATTCTAAGTTTTTTATTACAATCAACAGAAATCAAATGAACTAAGTCATTGGTTAGGAACAAAAGAAGAAATGTAATGAAAACTTAGTCTTGATAATTTTTTACTTATAAAAAGGTTTCGCCTAATTACCTTCACATGGTAAAAGTTCTACAATTTTCTACCATAAAGAAACTCACCATCCTCTATCTCTAGTGAAGAAGGTGGCTTTAGAAGCTAGTGTGGTGACAGAATAGAATGTACTTCAAATGACATTTATAGAGAATACAACATTCAAGGTTGTTAGCCAACCACCATTCTAGAGCATCAAGAATTGATTTTGAATCCTCTGCATATATAAAAACACCTTATTCATGTTGTTGGATGTTTTCAGTACTTTTGAAAAACATATCCATTATGCCTCTAGTTTTAACCTTTGAATCATTACTGCCAACACTAGCAATAGAACTACCACTACCTTATCTGTCTGTAGATACACTCTTATCAATGCAGCTTGAGTATAGTTTGCAAACCCTCATGAATAAAAGTAATGTTTCTAGCAGGTTCTAACTCTTGATAGATATTTTTTTCTTATTAAAAAAGTTAAAATTCTATCTGTGTCAACTTAAACAAAGAATTTAACACCATTTTGGATATCAGTTGATCCATCTTTTATCATGAAAAATATATATGCGCATAGCAATGTACAAATATCTTGCCACTGAACATGATTAAATTACGCTTAATCATTATTACTTGCATAGGCCAAGGTTATTACTTGCATTAGCCAAGGTTATAATATACACAGCATTCAATTAACCAGAAAAATCAAAAATTGTTAAGGACATATTTTATGTAGTTAGCAAATCCTTTGACAAAACACATTTTACTTGTATTTGGGTAGATCTAGGATATGTTTAATACTTCAAATAGCATGTTGTTCAAGTCTAGTATTAAAACCATGAAGATTAGACCAAGAAACAAGTGAATAAAAAGTTTTCACTAAAGCTAGACACCTGCTGGACACCTGTGGACAGCTTTTCGATAGCTGCTCGACAAATAGCTATCTATCGAGGTTTAATGAGGCTCGACACCTGCTATCTTCGAGGTTACAGAAATCAGAATTTTCAGATCTAATTTTTAGGCCAGGCTTTTGTATTTGTGTAGGGTTTCTTTTCTCACAACCCTAGACATATATAAGGCTTATTTTAGAGGCCATCACATAAGAGAATACAAGGAGAACACATGAAAAAGGTGACCAAAGCCTTATTCTCTCTGAAAGAAGCTACTGCGTCTTTTGCGCCTTAGGGTTTTGTAACCAAGTGCTTCTTGATCTTCATTGTTGATGAAGTGAAGAACTTTGCAGCCAACATTATTCTTCCTCAAGTTGGTGAGTGAGTCACGTACTGGAATTCGTGCAAATGAGTTAGTCACGTATTGGGATCTGTGCATCAAAAAGGTGGCGTTCATATATTGAAGAGTTCAGAGGTTCTGAAGCGGTAGAAGGTTTCTACTGTGACTTCATCTATGGGGATTGTAGAGTCTAGGGACAAATGTTTTGTACTAGATCTGAAAATTCTCTTTACTATTGTGAATTGCTTTTCGGGAAGGTTTTCCCCCAGGTTTTTTACTGTGAAACTGGTTGGTTTCATTGGTTTTTCTGAGTCATCATATCTTGTCTTATTTATTTTTTCCGCTGCACTTAGTTTTGACATGATATTGATGTTTGTTTGTTTTAACAAGTTTATTCATAATAAATCTAATTAAAAACTTGGGTTTAAAACTTATTAATTCTATCAACCGGGGTCTAAATTTCCCAACAAAAATCAAAAAATCAAACAATTTAATTAGAAATTTAGAACACCATACCATAAGAGAAAATAAAAAAGAAAACTTTATATATGAGAAAGAAAATATTAACATATAAAACTAAAAATGTAGGTACATAAGGCTATCACCAATCATTGTGAACAAATATTGGAGCTAATTCCTATTCCTGAGTAATAATTTTTTTCCCAACAATAGAGTTCCTCAGATTTAGGGTGGGTTTGGATAGAGAGGCCAGCGTCCACGTTTTCAAGTTTCACATTTCAGACTTTTTTTTTTTCCTGCGCATGGATTTCAACAGGGGACAAGAGGTACTGTTCATCACTGTGCGTGAACAGTAACCGCACTGTTCACGCATAGTGGCACACTGTTCATCATTGTTTCAACCAATTTTTTATTAAAAATGGGACCCGCAATACTATTCACACATTTAAAAATTTGCCAAAATGTTTTCAGTTTTCAGCTGTATCCAAACGAACCCTTAATTAATTTCTAGAGGCTAAGTTAGACCTTCCAACGTTTGTTGCATTTGACACAAGTGACATAAGTTGTCACTTGTCATGGGTTCACTAGCACTCCGGGTCTGCATTTGGTAATAAGTACACTTGCGCTCACGACACCGGCTACACTGGAACATATCAGTGGTGGCCTTTTCTTCCTCATCAGCATCATGCATACATCTTTTCAACCTTTCAACTGTATCTGTACGTTCTCACTCTGCCTTTTGTTACTAGCCATCTCTTCGACACTCATTGTTACAAGATTCTCAGGCTTGATCTCTCCAAGAAGCACCTTCCTCCTCAAGTCTGGGTTCTTTGGGTCTTTGAGATTGAACAAGATGGATTGATAACTAGCCTTCTTGATGGGATTAGACCACCCAATCCTTTCAAACATAACAGACTCCACTGAAGCAACGACTTGAACCGGGTCTATTTCTAGTGATATGCTCTCATCAGTTTCAGAAGAAACTCTAGAAAAGGCCTCTGTCAGAAGTTTCCTAACCCTCTCACGATAACCAGAGTTTTTGTTGATGATGGGCTTGGAATCTTTATTAGTTTTTTCTGTTTTTATCTTAGGATTAGGAATGCGAAACTTGATTATCAGTCTCTTTCTGTTTGGAACCCCAGAATCCTTTTCAAAGCCACCATCTTTCATGATAGATGCCTTGAAGTCTTGATGATCAAAAAAAGCCATACCCACATCTGTTTCTGGCTTGGGAAGCAGAAACTTGAAAACCTGTGCCTCTTTCATTGTGATGATTATCAGTGCTACCTTCTTTCTCTCTGTCAAGAACACAACCCAAATTTTCCAAATAGAAGTACTACATTTTTAGCAACTTTTTATAATTTCAGAAACTCAACAACAAGGATTATTATATGTATTATAATTATGATTGCCTTAAAATTCAAGGAATTCGAGTTGGACTCGGTTTTGGATTAGCAAATTTGAAATTGATGAAGCGGGCGGTGATGTGCTATAGCCGTTGGGACTTGGGCTATTGGGTATTTGGTTTAGAGTGTTAAAATGAGAGAGGGCATTTAGTCATCGGCTAAAATGCAAAACTGATCCTCTAAAGTATTATCTTTTGTCATTTTAGTCCTCTAATTTTAGTTTCGGTCAATTTAGTCCTTTTAAGTTTCAAAAGTGTTTCAATTCAGGCCTTTCCCTAACTTCTGTTAATGCTTTACCGTTAAAGTTTTTTTTTTTCTTCTTTAGTTTTTTATATTAAAAAATGCAAAAACCTAATTCAAATTAAAAAAACAAAAAAAGAAATCCTATAACACACCACAAACCCAGCACACAAACAACAAAAAATTTCTTTACATTGATCACCAGAAAGAGAAAAAGAAAAGAGAGGGAATTTGTAGATCAGCAGAGTGAGGGGATGGAATATGGTTAATTAGCAAGGCTTTGAAATCATATAGCAAACTAGCATCTCGAGTCTTTGAAACTCGATTTCAGTGACAAAATCGACCCTCAAAGACTCGAGTTCTAGTGCTAAGATAGAGGAATTTATCCACGTGGAACTCGAGTTTCTTAGACTCGAGAAGCATCTAAAGAACAGAGGAAATAGATCTAAAGGAAGAAGAAGACACGATCTGGAAAATAAGATCTGAAACGATCTGGAGCTCCGAAGAACAGAGGACGATCTGAAACGATCTAAAGCTCTGAAGATCTAGTTGGAGAAGATCTGGTGGACGATCTACAGTGTCAAAGAAGAACGAAGAGTCGCCTGCCATTGTGAGCAAAACCGAGTCACAGTGCTCCATCTTCCTAGTGTGGCTCTCTCAAGCCAACTTCCCAACGACATTTTCGGAAACCTCACTCATCTTCGCACTCTCAGTCTTCGTCTCAACGCTCTCACTGGTTCACTTCCTTTTGATCTCACTACTTGCGCAACCTATACTTTCAAGGTAATCTCTTTACTGGTGATATTTCTGAGTTTTGGTAAAATGGTGGAACTCAAGTCTTAAAAACTCGAGTTTCATGTGGATTTTTTTCCAAATCAGACCCAGTCACTTACAAATCGAGCCTTAAAAACTCCAGTTTTATCTTGGAACTCGAGTTTTAGACACTCGAGATGCTAGTTTTCAACTTTGTTTTGAAACATGACAACTAACTAAATTTTTTGATATTTAATATTATTTAGAACAAAAAATTTAAGAAAATAAAGCAAACTCACTCACGTCGGGAGAAAATATTAAAATAGCATTAATTTTCAAACAATATAGTTAGTAGTTCAGTTTTACAAACTATATTTTTTACTAGCATCTCGAGTCTTAAAGAGTCGATTTTGGGGGTATAAATCGACTCTTTAATGCTCGATTTTTATGGTCTGTTACTGTCTGATGTGGCATTTTTTCCACGTGGCGACTACTTGGAAATCGAGTCTCTAAGACTCGATTTACAAGCCAAATGAAATTTGCTCTAACTCCAAAAAAAAAAAAAAAAAAAGACCGGGCGGCGTGCGGCGCTGGCGCGCGGTGGCTCGGGTCGCGCGCCCAGCCGCGCGACCTGGGCGCGCGGTGGCTCGGGTCGCGCGACCTGGGCGCACGGTTGCCTAGGTCGCGCTGCCTGGGCGCGCGACCCAGGCCACCGCGAGCCCAAGCAGCGCGCTGCCTGGTCCTTTTTTTTTTTTTTTTTGTGGAGTGCAAATTTCATTTGGCTTGTAAATCGAGTCTTAGATACTCGATTTCCAAGTAGTCGCCACGTGGAAAAAATGCCACATCAGACAGTAATTGACCATAAAAATCGAGCATTAAAGAGTCGATTTATACCCCAAAATCGACTCTTTAAGACTCGAGATGCTAGTAAAAAATATAGTTTGTAAAACTGAACTACTAACTATATTGTTTGAAAATTAATGTTATTTTAATATTTTCTCCCTCACGTCGTGTAAACTGGAGATTAGAACGAGCTCCAAAGACTTGAGATCAAATGCCTATACCCCTATCCCCTTCTCACTCTCACTCTCACTCTCACTAAGCTTCAAACCAAAATGGAGCTAACAGCTCAATGTGCTTCACGCTTACTATCATGTACCCCTAAACTTCTCAACAATCCTCTCAAAACTTCTCGATGATTGGTATTAAGTACTACTACTACTCTCTGAAACCAAAAGAGAAGCGGTCCTGGTCCTCCTCGATTGAAGATCGTGAATGTGAGGAGAGAAAGTGGTGGTGGTGTTGGTGGTGGAGCCAAGGTCGACACTACCATGGCGGTGAAGGAGAAGACCAAATCAAAGCGGTTTTAGGTGTATAAAGGTTCTCCGACGCCGTTTGCTACCACCGCTCGCGGCGGCGGTGTCAATTTCGCTATCTTCTCCACCAATGCCGTCTCTGCCACTCTTTGCTTGATCTCTCTCTTCGATTTACACGACATGAGTGAGTTTTCTTTCTTTTCTTTTTCTCTTTTTGGTGATCAATGTAGAGAAATTTTTTGTTGTTTGTGTGCTGGGTTTGTGGTGTGTTATGGGATTTCTTAATTTCTTTCTTTTTTTTAATTTAAATTAGTTTTCTGCTTTTTTTAATATAAAAACTGAAGAAGAAAAAAAAAAGCACTTAACGATAGAGCATTAACATAAGTGAGTGGAAGGCCTGAATTGAAACACTCTTGAAACTTAAAGGGCTGAATTGACCGAAACTAAAGTCAGAGGACTAAAATGACAAAATGTGAAACTTAGAGGGTTAGTTTTACATTTTAGCCTTAGTGAAACATGATTGCTGTTTGGTTTGGGTTGGAGGTGAATTTTAATTTAATTTAATTTTTCTTTTGTTTTTTTTACCATTGGAAATAGAGTGGTTTTGGCTTTTTAGGATTTGGATCACACTGTGCAATTACACTTAATTTTTTTTTAATTGAGAGTGAAAAAAATAAAAAATAAAAAAGTAAAATATTAAAATGTAAAAGAAAAAAAATCAATTGATGATTGACTTAAGAATTGCACCGGATCTCAATCTAAGATTTAATACTAATTTACTGAATGGCTTTTAAATTTTTAATGGATTCCCTACCCCCTGTAATTGTGTTTCATTAGCTTTTTTAATTAATTGTCACTACATAAGAAAACATCATTTGTGTGTTATTGGTCAAAATAATATGTTTTTTTAAATTAATTGGGTAACCTAATATACTGTACATTAATTTGTGTTATTGGTCAATATAATATGTGTTTTAAATTAGTTGGAAAACCTAATATACTGTACATTAGTTTTGCCCTATGTAGTTTTTTCTTTGTGATATTTACTTTTACACTGTTTATTTTGACAAAAAATATTTTTCAAAAAAAAATACTCATGTTTGGAAACTTTTTTCTAGAAAACATACTAGTTTTCCTTGTTTGGATGTCACTTTGAAAATGAGAAAGGAAAAAAAAAATTAGTGTGGAATATAATTGTGATGGTTTGTTGAGTATGACGTTCTTGGAAAACGTTTTCTGTTATATTGAGCTTATTTTTAGTTGACCACAAAAGTGTTTTCTAGTACCTTATGCTTTCATTGTACTAAACAGCAAAACATAGGTATAATTTTTTCAGGAAAACATTTTCTGCCTGAACAAACAAAGCATTAATTTTTGTTAACCACTTATTGGTATTTTCAGTCTTAAACTCACTAGGGATGAATGTGCTATTGGCTTTTATAAGTAAAGCGCATCAAACAATAAATGGTGTCTAAGTTTGGAAATGGTCTAGCTCTGCATTTGATAAAGGAGGGGAAGCTAACAATTCTATCCATCCCTGGTAGTAGTACATTAAAAGATTTATTTATTGCCAAAAAGACAAACACATGTTGCTAAATGTTTTTATGATATTTATGTATATTGTATTTATATTTGCTTCCATCATGCTAGGATAGGCTCTGTGAGAACAAATCACAAATTGTAAAAATTTTAGCATTTGACAGCTTTTGAATTGATCATACTAGTTTCTTTTCATTGAATAATTAATTAGTTAGTCGCCAGAAAAAATTAAAAAAAAAAATTAGTTAGTCAATTTTTACAACAAGCTCTTTCAATATAAGAGCATTCCCATTAAAAATGCTAAATGCTAAATTTTAACATCAAGTTTATAAAAAGCACCAAAAAGCAAGCTACAACAAATATGCTAAACTTTAAATAAATAAAAAAAACAACTGAGCTACAGTGAGATTTCATCTTTGAAAACTCACTGTAGCTCCAATCTTAAAAAAAATATTATTATTTTAATGCTTATGGTGGAAAAGGTAGCTTGTGTATGTTTTTTTATTATTTTAATGAGTAGTTTATATTATTTTAAACGAAATGGTAAAAAAATAGAATATTTGATATTTGGTGTATTATAAAATGAGTTATTAAAATTGATAAAATAACTTTTTAAGATGTTAAATGCTAAAATTTTAAAAAGCTTTGATGGGAATAGTATAAGGAAAATAGGTCAATGACAAGAAAGGTAAACATAATTTTCCTTTCGTAGTGCCTTTTTTTCTTTTTTCTTTTTTGTAAAGTAGTGAAGAATTAGATGGATCACGAAACCCACTCATGAAAAATTATATGTACATCATGAAGCCCAATCCATGGAGTGATGAAATACATTAGTTATACAAGCCTATCTCGTGAAGCGAGAAATAAAGTGGATCATGAAACCCAATATATGACCTGAAGTGATTGAGATAAATGAAAGACTCGTTACAAAAAGCCCAACACGTACAGGTCATCATCCATAAAATTATTGGGCTTTTTAAGAATTAAGCTCAAACAAAACTTAGGCAGGAAAATTTTCAATGGCACATAATAATTAGAATAACAATTAGAGCACTCACATTAGTTGGTGTATGATAGAAAAAAGTGTCAAATTTATACAGTTTTTGGCTTGAAATGACCCACCTTATTAATAAAGTCTAAATCTCATTTCATAGGGTTGGATGTTTTCAGCACTTCTAAAAAACATATCCATTATGTCTCTAGTTTTAATCTTTGAATCATTACTGCCAACACTAGCAATAGAACCACCACTACCTTATCTATCTGTAGATACACTCTATCAATGCTGCTTGAAGCATAGTTTGCAACATAGTCATTATAAAGCTCACAAAACCCCTCATGAATAGAAGTAATGTTTCTAGCAGGTTCTAACTCTTGACAGATCTTTTTTTCTTATTAAAAAAAAAAGTCAAAATTCTATCTGTGTCAACTTGAACAAAGGATTTAACACAGCAATGGGCATTAAAAGTTTCACTTATGCCAGTACTTGCCAAACTTTAATTGCATCTTGCGCGCTAATACTATCATGTTGTAATCGTTTTCAGCAGGACTGAATATATTTTTAGTTGGATAGTCACTATCCTAATGATTTAATCTTAATCACCAGGCAATCAATTCTATTCCACATTCATATCTTTTGTACCCAGGGAAAACGTTTCTAAACTCAAGGTAGAAGCCAATATTGCATTGGTTGTATTCCAACGTGTGAACATTTAGGATCAGTTTCTTTGAAGGTAATTGCAATTTCTAGCGCAATCAAATACTTCACACTTTCATAAACACTTGAGTCACCATTTTGGATCTCACTTAATCCATCTTTTATCATGAAAACAATGATATGTGCATAGCAAATAGCAATGTACATACGATATCTTGCCACCCAATATGAGCTTCCTTTTAATTCACGCTGAATCATTATTACTTGCATTAGCCAAGGTTATAATATACACCACATTTTTAATCCCCTAATCAGGCAAAGCTTGAAAGATAGCATAAGAAATTATAGCTCCAGAGTTTAGAAGTGATATATCACATATAAGTTTAAGATGCTCTTGCAATTTTCATTTTTCAATAAGGGTCAATAAAATGACAAGTGAGATACATGTACCCGTTTGTTTTCTAGATTTTTAAAACTAACTCAATTGACACTGTAAAGCACAGCCTTCAAAAAAATTTCTCCATCTCAAAGGTAGCAGTGCAATCATTCATTGTACTAGTCCGTGATATTTTATGTTAATATAGAGTAGCAGTATTCATACATACATTCAAAGATCTTAAGCTTGATTATATTAAAAAGGTATTCATGTACTGACCATATGTGCAGCTACTTCCCTCACCTCAACATGGTCGTACTAGAAGATTGCCAAGTAACTGCCCCTAAACTTGCTGCCACACTCTTGAACTGCCCCTAAACATGTTTCAACCCACCACTGACCATATGCAAACACACCTAGCAATCCAATCATATGCCCAAACCACACAACCTTAACCAATGCACACCAAGTGGAGGGCCTGGCCATGCCAATACCACCATCCCAAATTTAATCGCAACTCTACATCCTTTCACCACACCACTCATGTGTAGCCCACTTATGCTTTGCCAGGCATGCCACATCCCAAACTCATATCCCACATGAATTAACATGTTAACACTTGTTAGAAGTATGTGATTAAATGATTAAATTTACCATATCCCATTAACTTAAACTTTTGGAAGAATCGATAATTTAACAACACTGTTAGGAATGCATATGAAGGCCAAAACGCGAGAAAATACTTAGTCTAGAATAAGTGTTGAACGACACTTGAGGGATTAGGGCAAGTTCCAAACAACATTCAAGAAAGGCCAAACAGTACTTCCCTCCCTCCCCAAGTGCTAAGTGGCACTCCCTTGCTGGATCAATCCAAGATTCATGTGGCAGCTTCCTCTTATTCCCCTGTGCACGTAAACCAACCTTGATGAGGCAACCCTAGGTCTCCAGATGGACGAGAACTTAGAAATTTCACATGGTTGGGAAGGTTATTTACAAGTTTGTTGTTAGAAGATGGATTAGAGTTAGTTAGTTTGGACCCTAGCACATTAATCACATGTGTAATCCATATAAACACATGCTGAATTAGTAGTTGTACATAGGAGAGTAGTGAACCAATGATATGGGGCCATGTGAGCCAATTAGATTAGGGTTGTTGTGGTATAAACAGAGGCTTGTATTCTCACTGGCTCATTGAATAAGGAATTCTTAGTCGTGTTTTTCTTTGGTTAATTCTCTTTGGAGGAAGAGATTCCCTCGAAGCAACCTCATCTCGGAGAAGATGACTCTCTTGAAGTCATACACCTTCATTCATCTCCCATCACATTCAAGAATCCATTCGTAAGCCACCATGGCTGAACCTACCCTTCCCTAAATACCTCATCCAAACCCTCACATCAACAAGTATTCATCTCCACTCCACCATATTTCCACCTACCTGAACCAAGAATCCTTTGAAACCCTAATCCTTCTATCTTCCCTTATCAAGAACATACTTGAAATCCCTTAAGAACACCCAGGCAGCTAGCCCTGCCTTGCACACACACAGCCTACCCATTGCTCATCAATCTGCCCATGGCTAACCCACACAAAGCTGCCTAGGTTCATCATTGAACTTTATTGCCCACAACACAGAATTGGGTTGCAACTTGTCAAGGCATGACCATGAGTTCATCATATTTACAAGGCCACGAATACAATGACATCTCAGCCAACTCGTGCAAGCATGCACCACAAAGAGGTCAGCACAGTCCCAGTCTGATGCCGCCCAAAACTCGTTGCTCAGCCCATGGGTTTGTGTGGCTAACATGAATGCAAGATGCCACCGCATATAGCCAGTCATCTCAAGTATCAAGGATCTAACACCTAGGCATCATATAAGGACACACCACAGAGATAAACTTGTGGCCTCAAACTTCTTGAGTTACCAAATAACTAGCAGACACAATGACACATTGGCTGTGCCAAATATGGACATAAAATATCTTGCTAAGTGGTTAACAGTGGTAACCTGTAAATTGCGACTCAACCATACTTATTTAAGGAATTCAGAAATAAAATAAATTTCTTGAAGAGATCTTGAAGGGTTCTGATGTTTAAGTGTTTAGATAAAGAAAAGATCGAATCTTGTATATGTTGATTGCTGTTTTGTGTTAAAACAGGGAATAGAACAAGAAATATAGATTGGTAAAACACTAGGCACTCACACCTAGGTTTCCTAAGCAATCACACTTTAGGTAGGAGAAGCAATCACACTCAAAGCTTAAAATAAGCTGCCAGAATTTTATTAAAATCAATCTCGCTATCAATATTATTGAATAAAATAAAGCCTTTATATAGGCAATTGCTAAGTCCTTTCCTAGAAGGATCAGTGCACCAAAGAACCTATTCCTAGAATGACTAGAAGTACTAATAAAAAACAAAAAGGATTAAAGATCTACTAAACCAAATAGGAAAAAGACTCAAAACATAAAATAAGACCGAGTCTTTGGTGCAACCAAGAACAGCCCATTCCAGAATCTGAAAATTAACCAAACTGCCCTTGTTCAACTGAAACCGATTCAACAGTTTTCTAACCTAAAAGAACTTAATACTAAGACTCAATAATAACTGAAAAATAACCTATGAAATTCTCTCATCCACACCACACTGGTGGAGGAGATAGCAGATAAAACTTGATGTGGTTCTCAAAAACTATCCATTAAATGAGACTGTAGTATCTAAAGATGCAATCCAAATACATCCCTAAATTCCTTAAGAATGAATTTGCGTTTAGCTTAGAAGCTTTCTAGCTTGAGAGTATGAATATGTGTCCCTCAACTTGCACCTGGCAGGCTGCAATTTTACTTCGCATCATCCAATCACCACCTTGTATACAAACTACAAAGCCACTTACTTCTAATTTGAAGAAATACTGATTTTATCTTCCCTAAAGCAATTGCTTTCAATGTCATCTCTTCATCAAGACCATTCCAACTAGCCACAACTCCATTTTAACCCCACACAAAAATCTCGGTGTTTCTTCTGCAACCATAAAGCAGAAAGGGCAACGTGCTTTAATGCTACTTTCTGAATCTCAACTAGCCGTGAATTCTCAGTGTTGAAAGGATGGAGTACCCAGGGCTAGAATTTGTGTTTAATAGTTATAAGCTAACCTGCACCTATTCTTTTGTTAAATACACTACAATTCCACAATAATATGCATGTAGTGTATTTGGAATGCAGAATTGTTCAGCCAGGGATTAACTAGAAAGACTTATCAGTCAAAGAATAAGAGACAGCATGCAGTAATCTGAAATGTCCGAAGTGTTTATGTCACATAGAATCTCTCATCACATACAGCCATGTTTTGAGAAACTAAAATTAGTAAAAGAACTTTCACCAAAAGAATCATTTCCAAGTGTACATAACCCAATCAGGTTCATTTCTCATGCTTGATAGATTACACCTAAGAGACTAACAAAACATTAAAAACCAAAAACATTGAATAGCATTTCCACCTTAGAATAAAAAATAATGACAATACTGCTGAGCTTCGCTCTGAGGGCTAAAACTAATAAGGATATGAGAACTTATAAGAATATTACACCCACTATGGATACTTATCAAAAAAAAAAAAAAACAATGAAACCCACTATGGACATTTGCTGCAGCTCATTTGTTGTGGTACCTGATTGATGACAGAGCATGACATGCATTCAATTAGAGGCCAAAATTGCACATCTGCACAAACTCCATATCATTGTCCACATATTTGGTCCAGAGATTCTTATATTGGTTCAGAGCAATGTCAAGCCAAGGTTTCATGTTGCCATTGTAATGAATGACTGCAGCATTGTTGATCTCATCCATGCTAATGCTGGGATTATAGCCAAGCCCTAGCACGTGCCATGATTTATCCAATGACTTAGTTGTTGAGTAAAAGGTGATCAGGCCAGGTGGAAGAGTACCCAACCTCCATAAGGTGTCATCTGCATTCTGGTAACAGAATTCATAGAGGGAAAAACACTTAGTCAGTGACTTGACAATTCCTCTAGTAACATTACAACTGTACAACTATTTTTTTGATAACTAAACTATATAACTAATTTGTTTAATGATAATTTATTAAAGACAATAGATATAGTACACATGCATTATAAAGCACCACCTAAATTAATATTGACACAAATAAGTCCAATAAAAAGAAAACAATCAATTACCAAGTTCTGCCAGTGATGGTATTGCTCTGTGCATTTCTCATGCCTCCAACTATCAAGATCAAATATATTCATCCCATAAGCCCAAGCACAAGCCTTAGGATTGAACTTCTCCATAATACGAGGATGCGAGAAATTCAAATACTGAGCATAGCGATGGAAAGAACCAAAGCAAGTCTCAACAGCCCCATTCACTTTCCCATCCAAATCAATCTTCCACAACTGTGTTAAATCTTTCTGAACCACAACATCATCATCCAGAAATAGGATTTTGTGCAATTTTGGATACATCTCCGGCAAATAAAAGCGAAGGTGATCTAACATTGACAAGTACTTTGAGCTCTTAACTTTCTTATTATGTGCTTCCTTAGTAGCATTCTCTGCCTGGTTCTCATAGTAAAAACTCTGCAATTTTGCTGACTCCAATTGCCTCAACACTGGCACATATGATGTATTCAAGAAAGTAAAATCCTCTACTGCCTTCATCTCCAAGTGGGCACCCCCTTCCACCGGCCTCATCTTAAACCAAACCTTCATTGCTTCAAGATTCATCCTATCAGTAACAACATGAAAAACATGTTTCCAAGGCTCCTGTGCATTCTTCACCACAGATCTCACTACCACAGATACAGCAATCACATTATCTGAAAATATCGCATAATGATACAAACTGGGATCCTCAAACTCTGGCTTAGGCTCCTCATCATCTGTATAATTTTCTGGATGTGAAACCCTCTCCTCCACAAGCCTCATTGCCAAACAATGCAAGCTCTTTGGAATTGATTTGGCAGCAATGTAGCTCGCAAATGCCCCATTCTTCCTTGCCTTAATCAGCAACTCATTAACTGCAAAGATCGTATCTTGCAACTTCTGAATCTTCAACTGATTATCATAATTCTCTTTTGCCTCCGCAATCATCAACCGTGCAGTCTTAACTTTGTCCTTCACCTCCTTCTCAAACTGCTTTAGAACTTCTTCATCTACCGGGCCATCAGACTCAAACAACGATGCCCGGGAAGGGGGCTTTATCTGAAGATCAGTGAAATTTTGTGCCAGATCATTAAACATCGCCAATTGCCTAGAAATCTCAAGCTTAAGCTTCCTGGCATAGGCAGCATACGCATTCACAAGCGTAATGTGATCACTCGCTTGCTTATATATCAAATCCAATCTTGTTTTAAGGGGATCAGAGTTCAACGCTAAAAATGTGCGACGTACATAAGCATTACCAGGAGTCGGGAGCCCCTACATCCAAGGTCGAATCAAATCGTCAATGCAGGCCTTTGCCTAGATGCAAAAATGTTAACTGGGTTCTGCTTAATGTTTGAAATCACCATCTGGGTTTTGCATAATTTTTGAAATTACCATCTGGGTTTAGCTTAATTTGTGAAATGCTATCTGGGTTTTGCTTAATTCGTGAAAATGCTATCTGGGTTTTGCTAAATTTGTGAAATTGCCATCTGGGTTTTACTTATTAAATTGTAAAATTGCTATGACAGTTTTGCTCAATTGAGGAAAATGGTTTAAAAAGTGTGAAAAAGAGAGGAGACTTACAGAGTTGTGGTCAGGGGTGGAAGGATTGGTTAAGACAACAGAGAGAGTGGCGATGAAGAGAAGAGAGAACATGGCGGAGACGAAGATCCGGAAAGAGAAGAAGCTCCGGAGACTGAATCCACCGAGACAGAATCCTCCTCCTCCGCCGCCTCCTCGGCTTCCTCTGACAGCGACAGCCATTCAGATCCAACTTCCCAGATATCGATCTCTTTTGCTTTTAACCTTTGTTCGTGCAAACACTCTTAACACAAATTGTGTGTAGTATGAAGAAGAAGAAGAAGAAGAAGCTAATTACAAACTGTGTGTAGTATGAAGTATAAGATGAAGAAGAAGCTAATTATTTTAAGTGTTTAATTTTAGTGCGTGAGACTGAGACTGAGATCTGAGTTGAGTTTGAGACAAAGATGGAAAGAAAAAGAAAAAGAAAAAGAATAGTGTGAAAACAAATGAATGAATAAATCAAAGGAAAGATACGGAGTAAAGAATTACAAGTTGGAGGTAGCTAAGGTTGGGGAGTCTTGGATCAACGCACAATGAATAATTATGATTAGTTGCTTCCTGCATCATCCGGTAACTAAACAGGATTACCCATATCTTGCCAGGTCAGCATCCAGTTTGACTTATGTGGGTCCTAGCTGACGTGGATATTTGTCTCAAATTTTTTTTTTTTAAAAGCAAATTGCACTTTCTTTCTAATTTTTCTAACCACAATTTAAACTCCTTACCCCAAATTATATATGAGAGTTTAACTGTTACCTACTTAGTTTTTTTTTTAATGACCACCTACCTAGTTTATTTTAATACTACTATTACCTACCTGGTTTGTTTTAATTAGTATTAGATAAATAATAATGAGATGTGTTTTATTTATTTAAATAAATTAGTTTGGATTATTATTAGTTTTATTGATAGGTTTGATGAAGTTAGTATTTATCTTCTTTCTCACAGAAAAAGTTAGTATTTATCTTTATGTATTTGGAAGATAGGGGCAATTTGGGTCCAGTGTCCAGTGGCATTAGACCTGTTGAGACGGTGACACGTGTCTATTTTTGGACACGTGTCACAATTTAATGGGATCCAATGTACTGGAAATGTTGGACCTAATCAAATACCTTTGGAAGACTATTTAATCTGTCTTGTATACTATATAAATTCAAATTTTGACAATGAATAAATTGTCCTGAATTTTTAAGAAAAAAAAAATTGTTTGCTAATTTAAGCAGAGATCTTGACTCCCTCAAAATAGTATATATATCAAACTAGGAAGTCTTAATTCTTTCAATACAACCAATATAAAAAATAAAAAATAAATAAAAAAGTATATAACAATTGGTATTGTGCAGGTTATGTTGGACCATCACATGGAAAGATTGGAAGCCATGGTGAGTAACTTGGCTTCTGTGAATTCAAGATAGTAGCAAATATACAAAGAATGAAACAGATGCTGAGATGCTCGTTGTGATGTTTGCCCGCCTTGATCAAATTGCAAGTAATCAAAATTTGGATCATGCAAAAAGTTTTCGTAACTGAGGTGAGACTGAAAAATCCAACCATGAATTAACAAGTTCGAGTTATTGTTAGATAAGAATTCATATTTTCCTAAATCATTCATGTATCAAGCAACTTCATTGATTTGTATCAAGCTAATTAAATTGATTCCCAATGAGCTTTTAAAAGTTTTGATCAGAAACAAAACACGATATTCATATTATAAATTTATAATGATATGTTTCTAAGTACATTTATTTATTGGTTTACCTGAGTGTTAGTGTACCCTAAATTTCGAATATGATTTTATGACGATCTTGCAAGTGTAAAATGATATCTTGAGGACCTTATTTTGGATCTGAAACCCTAGATTAGATATAGTGTGAATTGTTAAACCCTGGCCAGTAGGGGTTAAGTCATTGGCCTTCATGACCTCATTGAAAAGATCCAATGCTTATTTTGGATTTTGAAACACTAGATTGGATACGGTGTGAATTGTTAAACCCTGGCCAATAGGGGTTAAGTGGGACTTCACATGTAATGTCATGGTTAACAGGGGTTAAGTTGAAGTTAAGGTAGAATAAGTAATGCGGCCATGGCTAATCGGGGTTAAGTTGAACTTAAGGTAGAATAAGTATCTATCTATCAAGTCACGTGCCTAAATTCATGTATGTTGGGTTTGGGTCGTGACCGTAGGACTCAAGTTAAAAAAGTTGTCAGAATTAAGATCCTACGTAGGATCGTTGAAGGTAGGTGGAATTGTAAATCGTAGGATCGAATCGTGAATCGTAAGATCGAATCGTGAATCGTAAGATCCTACATATTTTCAAATTTAAAGCAAAAAACATATTGATAATGACTTTGTATGTTAAATAATCACGTAAATTATAAATTCATCCATAAAAAAACTAAGATTTGCATCATATGAAGTAATTTGCATGTCATACATCGCTAAGTTTATACTAACGAAACAAATATATTTAAGTTTTGACCCAATGTATTTTAAAAGTTCAATAAATATTTAATTAGCAACCAAATACCAAAATATTTATCAAAACATATGGAAAATATTTTCCAAGTTCTAAGTTCCAAGTTTAAAATCCAAAATAAGTTAGCAAATGGAAACTAGCTACAAACTAAGATGAATATTAAGGTGAAGTTGATAATGCCGAAGAAATCACCAGTAAGCTGCGAGTACTCCTCCGATTGAAGCAACACCTGCAAAGAGAAAATAGATGATCGACAGAGAGCACCGGTGTGGTGCCGGCCAAAAACCCTCCGACGATCAAGTTAGAGTCTTTTAAACAACCCTAGAGTGCCAGAGTTGAGATAATTGTGCGTACCTTTGGGTTATGAGGGTTTTTGGGGTATATATAGTGATATGGGGCTGAAATAAACGCCTTGGTGAAGAAGTACTTTCCTTTTAGAAGAGTAATTCGTGGATCTTTGCCTATTGTACAGAGCCCTTTCCTTATAGGGATCTTCTTAACTAAAGTCAAATGTGTAGCGCAAGAACTTTCCTTATATTCACGTATGTAGAAGTCAAAATAAGCTAAGAATGAAGGTTGGATTACTCCTTTAGCTTTTACCCCTGCCAAGGTCGTCAGCCCACGCATATCTCCTACACAGCCGTCAGCCTATGTATGTCTCCACAAAGAACGTCAGCCAAGGACCTTTACAACCAAGGTCGTCAGCTTTGACTCGTCAGCTTAACGTCGCTACGTAAGGGGCATGGCCTCAAACGCCATAAAGGAGGCATCCTAATGAGACTGGCTGACGGGTTGTATATTCCCGTCAGCCTTCTTAAAAACGTCACTATCAACTGCCCCCCACTCCATTGCCCCGTCAGCTATGAGTGACGGGTCATGGAGTTCCCGTAATTGGGGAAATGGTTCGTGTATGGTAGTTTGTGCCATCTTCATTAAATGGTGGGACACATGGCGTAGATTGATTGGCTCCGTGTCTGGACGAGTGTGTCGCTTCGTCTTTCGCGCCTCCTCTCTCCTATATATACCTCACTATTTACCTTTTTCCCACTTTTTTCGCTTTGTACATCTTGAGAGAAAGAATTCGTCACTGCCAATTTTATCACACCGTCGATCGTGCAACCGTCAACTTCTTGAGACCGTCCTCCTACACGTAAGTTTTCCTTACTTTACCTTTTTACTTTTTTCTAGTGACGCCCTTTAGTGAAGTCGTCTGCCTAGGATCTTAGAAAGACCCGTCATTTGTAGGTAGTTAGATGTCTAGGGAGACGCCAAGTGATCAATCGTCAATCCGCGACCGAGCGGGTTACGACGAAGTTTTCCCATCAGGTCGTGAGCCCGCAGAGGGCCTATCCTGGTCGTCAGAAAGAGAATCATCAACTCCTTCTGACGGTTAAGTAGAGAGTTCTAGAGGAAGTGAGGTGAGTGGTGATGAAGAAGGGGTAGACGATGAAGACTAGGGGATTCATGAAAAGGCACGTATCAGTGACGGGGGTGAGAGTGACGGCAACGAGGAAGCCTTAGAGAGCACCTCGGGATCCTCTGGTGATGACCGTCCCTTCATCTTACCCTCAGAGTGGTCCGTCAACAATTTTCTTCCGACGATGTCGGAGAATGTTTTCAAAAGTTTGAGGTCCCGTTACCAAATACCAGACGACATTCCCATCCGTCTTCCTGAGGAGGGTGAGAGGTGTTACTCGGGACGAACCGCGGACGTCGGCATGTATGACGCCATGTTCGCGGCCGGACTGAGGCTGCCGCTGACGGCATTACACCATCAGTTGGCTAACTTCCTCGGGATATCCGTCAACCAAATTGCCCCCAATGCTTGGCGAACCTTCATTGGTGCCGAGATCTTGTGGGGTCGTCTAAGCGGTGGGAACCGTCAGCTGACCTTGGACGAGTTCTTCTGGTGTTATCGTCCTCAGCACATTTCCTCGTCAAAAGGAGTGTATCATTTTGCAGTGAGGGAAAAGGAGTTGAAGTTAGTGTCAGATATGCCTGACTCCAATAGGAAGTGGAAGGGCAGATACTTCTTTGTAGAAGGAACAAACTGGGTATGTCGTTAAGAGGAGTGGGAGTCAATGCCCAATGGTTTTGATAACACATGGGCATATGTCAGAGATTCAGGTTAATCCCGTCGACCCTTCTCGCTCCGTCTACTTTTTTGCTATCCTAACCCGTCACTTTTCATTGCAGCTAACAATCGTCCACGTATTACCGAGGAGCAAGAGGATTTCATTCGTCGAGTGACGGCCATTCCCTTGGACGAGAGGAAGTGTAGGGATCTAATCACATTAGATACTCTTCACTTATATTGTGGTGGTCCTGAATCGACGGAGGAAGCCTGCAAACTGAACGCTTTTTCCCGTCGTCGTGAGTGTCCTTCAATTTCTTGTCTTTATCCTGACGCTATCTCTTTCTAACCCTTACTCTTCGCAGAAATGGAGTCAGCTAAACAAAGGATCCGAGCTGCCGCTGTAGCCAAGAAAAAACAGCAAGAGAAGGCTGGGGGCGAGTCGACCCCACCGTCAGCCCCTAAGTCCGTCGGAAAGGTCGTGGCCAAGAGGAAACCTGACGGTAGGGAAGACCGTCCAGGAAAGAAGGTTGCCCCAACTCCCGGGGACAAGTCTTCACGAAGGCCGTCACCTCTCAAGCCCGTTCATGGGGCAAGTAAGGGGCCCATGACCTCGTCAGGCCCCATCTCCCAGGGATCTGTACGCCATCTGCTTACCCACAAGGACTACGCTGTAGAGATGACGGAGTCCATTTTGAAGGATGAGGAAATGGACCCTTGTGCCGAGCAAACTATTGACGAGATAAAGGCGTCAGGCCTTTTCGACCTTACCAGGGTGAGCCTCGCTTTCTACTTTGGTGCTTGACCAATTTTTATACCCTGACGTTGTCTCGTCCCTTTTCTCCTCCAGGCTATGGTTCTCATGAAGGCTCTGTCAGGCAGGTGCTCTGCCAAGGAAGGGGTGATTACCCGTCTGCAAGAGCGTGTCCGTCACTGGCCGACGGTCGGGCAGTTCAAGGAGGCGAACCGCATCTTGGGCACAGAGCTGAAGGATTATAAGGAAAAGCTGATGGAGGAAACCCGCCGACGGGAGCTGGAGACGGAGGCCAAGGTGGTGACAGAAAAGGAGCTGAGGTCCATCCTAGTCCAAGTGGAGACGGCTAGGAATGACGCTGTGACGGAGTTTAAGGATTCGTCAGCCTTCATAGACGCTTGTGCTGCCTACTACGATGACGGGTTCGAGGACTGCTTGAAACAAGTAAAATCTGTCTATCCTGACTTGGATTTGTCAAGGATTTCAATGGATGAGTCCATCCCGTCAACCCCTGCAGGCGACGCCGTCCATGAAGAAGCTGACTACAACAGTCAGAGAGACAACAGTGTCGTCCTAGCTCAGCTAGCTGCGGATCACTCCATCACTCTGACTCCGGCAAATCCTCATAATGGCGACCCAAATGCCGTCAGCCCTTCTCTCTCCTGTGCCCAGCCTTTTAATGCCGAAGATAATGGAAGACACTGACGCCCCCTTAAGAACTTAAAGTTTTCTTTTTCTTTTTCTTTTTTTTTATTTATATTTTTTGAGAAGTGTAGACGGAGTTGTAGTACTTGACTCCCATTTTTCTGGGCTTTTGTAAAGACATCGCCTATTTTAATTTTAATGTCATTTTATGCTTCAAGTATGTGTGTTTTTTATTGTGAGTCAGAATTATGTTCGTAATGAGCTCGTCAGCTTAAGGGTGACAGGGTTTTTCTCTTTCAATTCAATTTTTGAACTGATGACGGCGTCAGCTTCTTTTCCATGAAAACTAAGGGTCATTTTTTATCATTCCGTCAGTTTCATGGGCGATGTCATTGGACAACTTAATTGTATGCCTGTTAGTTTCCTAACAGCGTCAGCTTTTCTCTTTCAGCTAATCTAGCTCGATGTATCCATTTGGCAATACATCCATCATTTCTACGAACAATGCCGTCAGCTAACTTATTATGCCGTCACTTTGAACATAACACCGTCACTTTGAACATAACACCGTCACCTTGTTGCATAATGGCAAGGTGACGAGCCCAAGAGGGAACATATCAGCATTTTATTGCCATTGTACATCTTATGCACTTGGTGGTAAGGCCTTCTAGTAATGAGGTCGTCCACCTTGTTGTCCTTAGATTGGGGTCGATCACTTTGTGGGTTTTAGGTGTAAGATTGTCCATTTTGTGGACTTATTTAAGACGCCGTCCACTAGGTGGACTCAGCAATGGGATCGTCCACTTTTTGGACTTAGAAGCAGGTTGTCCACTTTGTGGACTTTGGAATAGGTCGTCCATTTTGTGGACTTAGGAATAGGCCGTCCACTTTGTGGACTTAGATGTAGGTCGTCCACTTTGTGGACTTAGAGGTAGGCCGTCCACTTTGTGGACTTATAGGTAGGCCGTCCACTTTGTGGACTTAGAAATAGGCCGTCCACTTTGTGGACTTAGATGTAGGCTGTCCACTTTGTGGACTTAGAGGTAGGCCGTCCACTTTGTGGACTTAGAAATAGGCCGTCCACTTTGTGGACTTGGATGCAGGCCGTCCACTTTGTGGACTTAGATGTAGGTCGTCCACTTTGTGGACTTAGAAATAGGCCGTCCACTTTGTGGACTTATAAGCAGGCCGTCCACTTTGTGGACTTAGATGTAGGCCGTCCACTTTGTGGACTTATAAGCAGGCCGTCCACTTTGTGGACTTAGATGTAGGCCGTCCACTTTATGGACTTAGAGGTAGAGGATTTGCTGTTTTCTTCAAGACATAAAAAATTTACTAGTCGTTTCTGAATGAACCTCCTCTTATTATGATCAATGCATAAGTAAAATTTTGTTCAAAAAGGAAAGATAAAATTTCAGCCATTTGGACTTAAAATATACTGTAGACAGGAAATAGTTAAGACAAATAATTAAAGATCGTAAACTGGTAATGAGGAATAACATTCTGCTTGCTATCTTCTACTGGTAATACTTTCTGAGATGCTCGGCGTTCCATGGGTGCCGTAGTCTCTGCTCGTCAAGAGTCTCTAGGTGATAGGTGCCCTTTCTTAGCCATGATACGATCTTGTAGGGTCCTTCCCAGTTCGGGCCGAGCTTTCCTTGTGTGGGATCTCTGGCTGTGCCCATTACTTTCCTTAAAACAAGATCTCCGACTTTGAAGCCTCGGTGCTTGACTCGGGAGTTGTAGTGCTTGCTTACGAGGTCCTGGTATCGTGCGAATCTCTGCTCAGCCACCGCCCTTACTTCGTCAATTAGATCCAGTTGTAAACGAAGCTCTTGATCATTTCTTCCCTCGTTGTGATTGTCCACCCTATAACTTGTGAGTCTTATCTCAGCTGGAATGATCGCTTCACTTCTGTATGTCAGCGAGAAAGGGGTTTCTCCTGTAGGGGTTCGTACTGTCGTTCTGTATGCCCATAACACGCTGGGTAGCATCTCAGGCCATACGCCCTTTGCCTCCTTGAGCCGAGTCTTGATGATTCGAAGCAAGGATCGGTTGGTGACTTCCACTTGTCCGTTTGCCTGAGGATGGGCTGGGGAGGAATAATGGTTCTTGATTCCTAACTCTGAGCAGAAGGCTCGGAAGGAGTCGTTGTCAAATTTTTTACCGTTGTCTGAAATTAAGACTCTTGGAATTCCATACCTACAAACGATGTTTCTCCATACAAAACCCCTTATATTCTTTTCAGTAATTGTGGCTAGGGTTTCCGCTTCAACCCATTTGGTGAAGTAATCGATGCCGACGACGAGGAACTTCAGCTGCCTTGCTGCCATCGGGAATGGTCCCATGATATCCAACCCCCATTGGGCGAATGGCCATGGGGCAGTTATGGGGGTCAATTCTTCCGCCGGTTGCCGAATGATGTTGCTGAACCTTTGACACTTGTCGCAAGCTCTCACATAAACCTGGGCGTCATTTTGCATTGTCGGCCAATAGTATCCGGCCCGAATCAACTTTTGTACCAATGACCGTGATCTAGAGTGGTTGCCGCATATCCCCTCGTGTACTTCTCTCATAACATAGCTTGCTTCTTCAGGGCCTACGCACCTTAGGTATGGTCGAGAAAAGCCCCTTTTGTAGAGGACGTCCTTTATCAAGACAAACCGTGCAGACCGGACCTTCAGCTTCCTGGCAGCCTCCTTCTCATCAGGCAACGTGCCATTTTTTAGGTAAGAGATCAAGGGCGTGGTCCAATTGTTTTCGGAACCAATTTCCTGTATGCTGACAACGTCAATTAACGGTGAGGACTAAGTAAAAGAAAGAACCTTGTCAATGGTGGTCATAGGCTCCACAGATGCGGCTTTGGAAAGTCGGTCGGCATGTTCGTTTTCTCCTCTTGGGATTTGGACTATTTTGGCTTGCAGCCTGTCTATTCTCTTTTTTGCTTGCTCCCAGTACTTCTTCATTCTTTCACCCTTGCATTCATACTCGCCATTTACCTGGCTTGTGATGACTTGGGAGTCGCAATGAACAACCATATTCGTGGCTCCTATAACTTGAGCAAGGTCTAAACCTGCTATCAGGGCTTCGTACTCAGCTTCATTGTTAGTTGTAGGAAAGTCGAGGCGAATCATACATTTGAGTTCGTCGCCTTCCGGAGAGTTAAGCGCAACCCTTACCCCGCCAGCCTTCTTGTTGGATGACCCGTCAGTGAAAATGCTCCATTGGGGATTCTTTTCCTCTTCGCCTTCCACGCTGGTCAACTCCACAATGAAGTCGGCCACCGCTTGCCCCTTGATGGCAACGCGGGGGCGATATTGTATATCAAATTCACTTAGTTCTACCGACCACAACGCCATTCGTCCGGCAGCCGCGGGGCTGCCCATTGCTCGCCGCAAAGGTTTGTCAGTTAGGACGACTATTGTATGGGCTTGAAAATATGGCTTGAGCTTACGGGCCGTTGTAACCAAAGTGAAGGCAAGTTTCTCCATGGGGGGATATCTCTCTTCTGCACCGTGCAATGCCTTGCTCGCATAGTACACGGGTCGTTAGATCTTATCGTCTTCTCTAATTAAGGCCGCACTGACAGCTGCTGGGGACACGGCCAGATAGAGGAACAGTTCTTCTCCTGGTTGCGAGGGGCTTAGCAATGGCGGTGAAGAGAGGTAGACCTTTAGATCTTCGAACGCTTGTTGACACTCTACAGTCCATTCAAAGGATTTTTTCAGTGTTCGGAAGAAAGGTAGACATCTATCTGTAGCCTTCGACACAAATCTACTAAGCGCGGCGACCTTACCATTGAGGCTTTGTACTTCCTTAATATTTTTAGGAGGGACCATTCCCATAATGGCCTGAATCTTGTCCGGGTTGGCCTCGATCCCTCTTTGGGATACCATATACCCCAAGAACTTTCCTGCCGTCACTCCAAAGACACACTTGCTTAGGTTGAGCTTCAAGTTGTAGGAGTGAAGAGTATCAAATGTTTCCGTAAGATCCTCTAGATGAGCTTCTTCCTTTTGACTTTTGACCAGCATGACGTCGACATACACCTGGACGTTCCTTCCAATCTATCGTGCAAACATCTTGTTTATGAGCCTCTGGTAGGTTGCGCTAGCATTTTTCAGGCCGAAGGGCATGACCTTGTAGCAAAAGAGGCCTTGACTTGTTACAAACGAAGTCTTCTCTTGATCAGCTTCATCCATTCGGATCTGGTTATACCCGGAGAATGCATCCATGAAGCTTAGCAACTGATGTTTGGCCGTAGAATCCACCAGGATGTCGACCCGCGGGAGGGGGTAGCTATCTTTGGGGCATGCTTTGTTTAAGTCCGTGAAGTCGACGCACATCCTCCATTTCCCATTGTTCTTTTTGACCATCACGACGTTCACCAACCAATCAGGGTAATACACTTCCCTGATAAATCCCGCTTCTTGCAGTTTGCGGACTTCTTCTGTTATTGATTGGTCTCTTTCTTGGGCAAAGGTTCTTTTCCTCTGTCGGACGGGCGGAAAAGATGGCGACACGTTCAACCTGTGCACCATGACCGACGGGTCAATTCCCGGCATGTCTTCGTGGCTCCATGCGAATACGTCTTTGTTCTCTTTCAAGAAAGTTGCGAGTTTTTAACGTATCGTCGGGTCGGCTAGGGTTCCGACTTTTGTCGTTCGCTCCGGGTGGGCTTCGTCAAGAGGTACGTCTTCGAGCCTCTCGACAGGCTTTGTCGCCACCCGGCGTTCCTCTATGTTCATGGCTTGAATGTGACTGTCCATCTCCATCATGGCCACCTAACATTCTCGTGCGGATACCTGATTTCCTCTCAATTCTCCAATTCCATGATCAGTAGGGAATTTTATCATCAGATGGTATGTCGAGGTTACGACTTTCCATGAGTTAAGGGTTGGATGTCCTATGATAGCGTTGTAAGCCGACAAGCAATCGACTACCAGGAATGTTACGTTCCGGGTGACCTGCTGAGGGTAGTCTCCAACGGTTACCGCTAAAGTGACAATGCCAAGTGGATGTACCCTCGCCCCTCCAAAGCCAATAAGTGGAGCATTAGCCGGAATTAGTCGCTCCCTTTCAATTCCCATCTGTTGGAAAGCAGGATAGTAAAGGATGTCTGCTGAACTACCGTTGTCTACGAGAACTCGGTGTATGTTGTAGTCTCCTGCCCATATGGTGATGACCAAAGTGTCGTCGTGGGGATGATAAAGGCGCCGGGCGTCTACTTCCGAGAATTCAATGGGGGGATTTCCAATCCGTGACCTTTCAAGCGCGGGACTTGCCGACTGGACGTTCTGGACCGTTTTGATGTATGTCTTTCGGGCTTTCTTGGAAGATCCGGCCCTCATGGTTCCTCCCACAATCATTCTTATGTCTCCTACGGGTTGCCTGGGGCGATCATTGTCTCGCAGAGGGGCTTGATTTTGTGGCGGGTCCGTCCTCTCTTTGTTCACGAACCTCTGTAACCTTTCTCGTCTAATGAGAGCTTCTATTTACTGTTTCAAGTCCTAGCAATCGGCGGTGTCATGGCCGTGGTCTTGATGAAAACGGCAATATTTATTCCTTGGTCTCCTGTTGGGATCTCCCTTCAGTTTGCCAGGAAAGGCCAGAGTTTCCTCATCTTTAATCTGCATCAACACCTGGTCGATGGGCGCATTCAGGGGAGTGAAGTTCGTGAATCTTCCTGTAGGCGGCTTGGGTCGTCGATCATCTCGTCCCTCTCTGGTTCTCACCCTTTTTCATCCATTATCGGGTTTCGTATCTTCCTGTCTTTCCCTTTTTCTTGGTTTATAGTCGTCTCTGGCCAGCAAGGCATCCTCCGCGTTCATATACTTCGTCGCCCTATAGTATACATCGGACATAGTCTTTGGGTCATTCTTGCATAGAGAAAACAAGAACTTACCCTCTCGTAGCCCGTTCGTGAATGCTGCCATGAGCATCTTGTCATCTGCTTCGTTTATCGAGAGGGATTCCTTGTTAAAGAGGGCTATATAAGACCTCAATGTCCCGTCTTCTCGCTGCTTAATGCCCAATATACACGCAATAGACCTCTTGTGTCGATGACTTCCAATAAAGTGTGATACGAACTGTGCGCCCAGTTCCTTAAAAGTGCTGATAGAATTAGGCGTCAGCCTGCTGTACCAATCCCTCGCAGGCCCCTTCAAGGTGGTGAGAAAAGCCCTGCACATGATTTCATCTGGTACACCCTGAAGATGCATTAGGGTTCTAAAAGACTCCAGGTGATCCAACGGGTCTTTGGATCCGTCATAGTTTTCCACATGGGGCATGCGAAACTTTGGAGGAACGGGGCATGAATTTACCAACGCTGTGAAAGGTGAATCCGTTCTATGGACTAGGTCGTCCAGGTTGCTGGATACCCGTCCTCTAAGGGCGTTCATCATCACATCCATGCGTTCCCTCATCTCCTGCATCTCGACTGTGATATGAGGTGGCAGGGAGTCCAAGGCGGATGACGGGTTTGTCTCCGGCCGCTCCAGCCTAGTCGGTGCGGTGCTACCTTCAGGCCTGACGGCATTCCTCCCCTCCGGGCTCGCTACTTCCTGGTCCTCCCCTAGCGCACTTTGGTGCACAGTCATCTGCCGTAGTTGCTCTTCTAAGTCGTGGTTCTGTTTAGTAAGGCGCTCAACTGCAGTAGCAAGCGTCTGAACTTGCCTCTCTAACACTGTAGCATGCGGTTCGTCGCCTTGGTTGTTATTCGTTGTTATCGATCAAGTGAGTACCATGCAACTTTTTGTCTCAAGAATAGAGCACGGTTGAGATACTTGAAAATGTCACTTCGTTTCCCACAGACGGCGCCAACTGTTGATGCCGAAGAAATCACCAGTAAGCTAAGAGTACTCCTCCGATTGAAGCAACACCTGCAAAGCGAAAGTAGATGATCGACAGAGAGCACCGGTGTGGTGTCGGCCAAAAACCCTCCGACGATCAAGTTAGAGTCTTTTAAACAACCCTAGAGTGCCAGAGTTGAGATAATTGTGCGTACCTTTGGGTTATGAGGGTTTTTGGGGTATATATAGTGGTATGGGGCCAAAATAAACGCCTTGGTGAAGAAGTGCTTTCCTTTTAGAAGAGTAATTCGTGGATCTTTGCCTATTGTACAGAGCCCTTTCCTTATAGGAATCTTTTTGACTAAAGTCGAACATGTAGCGCAAGAACTTTCCTTATATTCACGTATGTAGAAGTCAAAATAAGCTAAGAATGAAGGTTGGATTACTCTTTCAGCTTTTACCCCTGCCAAGGTCATCAGCCCACGCGTACCTCCTACACAGCCGTCAGCCTATGTATGTCTCCACAAAGAACGTCAGCCAAGGACCTTTACAACCAAGGTCGTCAGCTTTGACTCGTCAGCTTAACGTCGCTACGTAAGGGGCATGGCCTCAAACGCCATAAAGGAGGCATCCTAATGAGACTGGCTGACGGGTTGTATATTCCCGTCAGCCTTCTTAAAAACGTCACTATCAGAAGTGAACATTTAACTATTCACATTCTAGGAATCTTATAACCACTATCCTAAATTCCTAATCATCGTCATCCATTTCATCATCTATGTAGACATCATATATTTGTATATTAGAACTGCAAAAGACATCATCATCAATTTCATCATCTATGTAGACATTATATATTTGTATACTAGAACTGCAAAAGACATCAAGATATAATTTCACACTTAACTATTCAAGTTATACCACTCAGCAAGAATTAAAGAGCATACTCAAAAAAATCGATCAATCAATATACAAATATAAGCATAACTGATAAAATTATATATAAGAAAATATTTTAGTAATATTTAAAAAAATAGTATATTGATCAAACAAATTTAATAACGTTATAGCTTAAAAGGCAACAGAGCCAACATCAAATTCTTCATTTAAAAATGATGAAGCATTCATTCATTTTGATTACAAGCAAACTGAAAACTAAAAAACATTTGCTTAGGTTAACATAATTTTATAAAAATAAAATAAAAAGTCATACCATCACAACATGAAAAAATAAAACCTCTTAAAGCTTCATCAAAAACAAAACAAAAAACAAAAAATTCCTATAAAAAAACCAAAATCTTATGTTTTTGGTAGGATCCATAAGATCTCATACGATCCTATGATCTCATACGATTCTATAATCCTATACGATTCTATAATCCTATACGATCCTACCATTTTTATGATCCTAGTGCGATCCTAAACGTTTTTGTGAGGTAGGATCGTAAAATCGTGTGATCCTACAATCCAAATCGCAATTTTGACAACTATTAGTTATAATTAGAGTTTCTCAAAATCACATATATCCAAGATCCACCTAATAAACATCCGAGTTGGAACTCAATATACACTCATATAACACAAAAGTAAAACAATCCAATCTAATCAAATTCACTCATTTTATAATATCATAACCATAGACTTTAGCACACTCATCTAACACAAGCAAAATATGAAAAATGTGCAAGGATATTATAGAGTGAAATTTTCTACCAATCACAAATTGTCACGTCAAACCACTAAATTCATGTGATACATTTAGTGCGGCTAATTACAAGAAGTCACGTATTATTTAGTGGGTGTCACTATCATTATTCAAAGAACAATGACAATATTCCGAGTGTCAAAGAATAAAAACTACAAAGAATACCTGAAAACCAATCAAATGTTAGCACGTGTTAATTTAAATGACATAAGCAGTCTAATTAAAAGCTGCCATGAGTTATTTTAAATTAAAGCACTATGGCTCATCAAATAATGACATGTGTCCCTTGGAGAACAAGACATAAAATCCCTTCATTTAAATTATGATACATGTCATTAATGATAGCCAATCACGTGTCATCACACATTTCTAAGAATCCTAAAAATAGAGACCCTTCTCAATCTTATTGGGAGATTTTCACACACATTCAGAAGTCTCAAAACTCTGCCGGAATTAAGCTCCAAAGCCTTCAAGAACTTCAACCTTTGAATCTTAACAACTTTTGAGAAGAAATCATTCAAATCATCTTCCTAGATCTCAAAGTGCATTGGAATCAAGTCCAAAAGTGTTCAAAAACTTCAAAAGGTTGTAATTTAGTGAAGATCTACGGATTCAAGTCTCCAAAGCCTAGAAGAACTTCCACTACAATCTTTGAAGATGAAGAACACACGAAGAACATGAAGAACATTCGAAGAATACACGAAGAACACATGAAGAACATTCAAAGAATACATGATGAACGCAAAGAACACACAAAGAATGCAAAGATCGAAGGATTCCTAACAAACACATAGTTAGAGATTCATTGTAATTCTACTTCAAAGATCTTTTGATCCCGTTCTCAATCAAATTGAGAAGCATCTGGTGTTCAAATCAAGTTTATACTTGAATCAAAGATTTTTCAAGGAGATCGAATTAGAGGAGTATTCTTTTGTAACAAGATTCAATTTTAGAGAATTGTATTTACTTATACATCAATACAAATTTACGCTTGTGAAACATTGTCCATTGTTTGATTTTAAAACTTGAGATTTTATATTTACAAATGTGTCTGTGGGCTCGTTAATGAGTACGTCATACAACATCTGAAACTCTATATGGGTGAATGTCAGAGTGGTGAAAGTTAGGATATAAATTGGAGCACACGATCCAATTCAAGGTCCTAAACTCAAGGAAAAAATTTATTCGTTAAGCATGTTCCTACCCAATGGGATTTCACTATATTGTTAAGGTCATTACACATTTGTTTGTATATGCCATTTCTCATGTACAATGGTAGAGTCTTGTGGTGGACCAAAATACTTCTAAAACCTCTAAAATGACCAAAATAACTCTAAAACTTCTAAAATAATCAAAATGCTCCTAAAACCGCTAGATTGAGCAAAAAAAACCTCAAAAACTCTAAAATGACTAAAATACCCTAAAACCTCTAAAATGATTAAAATACCCTTGAAATTGCTAAAATGACCAAAACGCCCTCGAATGCTCTAGAATGATAAAAAAAAATTGAAACCTCTTAATGACCAAAATACCTCGAAATTGTTAAAATAACCAAAATACTTTAAAACCATTTGAATGACCAAAATACCTTGAAACTTTTAAACTAGCCTAAAATATCCAAAATCTTCAAAATAACCAAAATTTTTGGGTTATTTTTCTTCATTTTGAGGTTTCAGGGGTATTTGGTCATTTTGTTGGTTTTGGCTCATTTTTTGTCATTTTAGAGGTTCAAGGATATCTTGGTCATTTTAGAAGTTTTAGGATATATTTTTGGTCTTTTTAGAGGTTAAGGGGTATTTTGGTAATTTTAGAGATTTCAAGGGAACTTGGTTCATTTTTTAGGTTTGAGCATATTTTAGTCATTTTAGAGGTTTTCGGGATGTTTTTTTTTTTTTTTTTATCATTTTAGAGGTTTCATTTTTTTTTTTTTTGTCATTTGAGGTTTTTGAGGTATTTTGGTCATTTTAGAAATTTTGGGGGTATTTGGGTCATATAAGAGGTCGTAGGTTTTTTTGCTCATTTTAGAGGATATGAGAGCGTTTTGGTTATTTTAGCAATTTCTAGGGGTATTTTAATCATTTTAGAGTTTTTGGGGGGTATTTTGGTCATTTTTGAGGTTTTAGGGATTTTTTGCTCATTTTAGCAGTTTCAAGGTTATTTTGGTCATTTTAGAAATTACGGAAGTATTTTGGTCATTTTACAGGTTTTGGGTTATTTTTTGTCATTTTAAGAGATTTCAGGGCTATTTTGGTTATTTTAGAGGTTTTAGAGTTTTTTTTTTTTTTTTGAAGTCTTGGGAATATTTTGGTCATTTAGTGATTTCAGGAGTATTTTGGTCATTCTGGTGATTTTGTGAATATTTTTATTGGATTTATGGTATTTTTTTGGTATTTTTTGAGGTTTCATGGATATTTTGGTCATTTTTTAGGTTTCGAGTGTATTTTTGAGGTTTTAACTTTTAAGGGTAGTTTGGTTATTTTGGGTCTTCCAAAGGTATTTTGTGGTTCAAGGGTAATTTTGACATTTTCAGGTATTGAGGCTATTTTTAATCAATTTGTTATTATAATAATTTTTAATTGTTTCTAAGAAAGTTTATGAATTAAGTATATGAATGTTACATTTTTGGATTATGATTGGAATGTAATCAATGAACTAAATACTTTAATCTTATATTGTTGTAATGTGATTATATGAATCTAAGATTACAAGGATATAACATTACACCTTGATGTAACATCAAGCAAACCAAACACTCTCTCTTAATGTGTCTTCTCGTTTACTATCATTATATTTTATCGTTTAAAATGGACACGTCATTATCTCAATCAATCTAGTGCAACTGGACATTAGACCCAAATCTTATTCACAAATTGTATTGAATCGTCCGTCGTTGTAAACCATAGTTTAGCCCAATTTCGAAGGTACACATGTAGATGTAATCCCACACTCGGTGACCTCCTCAAACCATCACAAACTCCACACTACAAACCTCCAAAAAAATATACCAATCTGAAAATCTTCAAGACCCGCATTAATGTTGCCGCGAGATAGCCATCCGAAGGCCATCATCTGTCCATGTCTCCAACTCCCGTTCTCCATCAAAGAGAGAGAGAGAGAACCAAAAACTGGAGATGATGTAAGCCGTTGATTGTTACCACGTCATTATACACAATGACATGGCAAAATCAGACAGATGGTGGATCACTTATTAAAGTAAAGAAAACTCCCACCTAACACAAAAATAAAGTGGTAGCCAAATTTGACTCGTTTATTTCTGTGTCCATATATTGGTTTGGTAAATAGCTAATAGTTGGTAGGACTACTCTTCTAATTGATATTTTCCCAGATCTTTGTTCTCTTGGGTTTTGCTTTTTCTTCCTCGTTTTCATTCCTTGTATCAATCACAGAAGAAATACTTCAGGTTTGGAGCATTTTGCCTTTTGGATATTAGATTATGTATTGTATAGGCTCGATATTTGTGATGTGTTTGGGTGCTGAGAAATTAGATTTCTGATCTGGGTTTTCTTTTCTATATTTACTTTATTGGTTTATTGTCACTTAATTATTAATTTTTTGTGTTAATTCTGTATTGGGTATGTGTTGTTTGTGCATGATCTTGGTGATTTGTTGGGTTTTTATTTTTTCTTTGTTTTAAAATGATTGGTTGATAATTTTTTTTAGAGATGTAAGATTTTATTTATTATGACTTATTATTAGGATCAGTTCTGTAATTAGATTGCTTTTGGTTATAACTCACCAGTCATCTGGTATGTAATGGGGTTTGGATCTGTGGCAGTGGGTCTTTGCTTGTTTGGTCAAAATTATTTTTTGATGAATGGTAATATTTGATCAAAAGAACACATTTTCAAACACCAAAACCACAGAAGAAAACTGCTTCACATGCAGCAAAGGAACAAATATCCCCAACTACTCAACATGGTCTATTTTCAGAACAGACACAGATATTTTCCACATGTTACAGATCATTTTATTCTCCCATTGAACATTCTAGCATTTTACCTTTAAAAAAAAAAAAAAACATTTTAGCATTTCATTGCAGTCCACATCTGTTTGTAGAGGATAGCTGTGACATGCTCTTTATCCACAACATCTAATCCCCAGTTTGGTAAATCCACACTGATTTGTACACTCAGATCTAGTAGATGAGACCAGATTCTACTAGTAAAAGAACATTTGAAAAACAAATAATGTTACACTCTCCAACTTATTTCTACAGAAAACATATAGGATGTCCCCTCCATAACCCCATTGAACCAGACCTTCCCTAGTTGTTAGGCTATTCTAAATAGCTAACCAACAAATGAAAAGAGTGTTTAGGGATAGCTATGTGATGCCAATCTATTTCCACAATCAACCTCTTCATTGTTTGTTCCTAATTTCATTCCAAGCTAAAGAGCTCGTAAATTTCTTAGATTTTGCAATTAACCACTGTACAGAATCCTCATTTGCTAAGTCAATTTGTGATAACCCAGACTGAAAATTCACCATTGACTCAGATCTAGTTGTAGGGCAGAACCAGTAACCCTGTTTCAGGATACTAGAAACTTTGGCATTCACATTACTTGCAGCTTCCAAGATCTTGGCTTATTCTGTTGGGTTTAACAATTTGCTATAAGTGAATAAAAGTTTGATATTTATCTTCTTCTTTTTTTTAATCTTTCTATGAGAATCAAGTTGTTCAGGACAAGAGACTTTACCAATTGGTTTATCATCAAACCAAGCCACCAATTGGCTTTTGGTGTAAGAGGGGATTGAACCCCAAATCTCTTATTTAAGGATAAGAGATTTTACCAATTGAGCTAACTGGAACCTACTTGTTTTTGTTCATTTTGAGACTCAAATATGCTAGTAGTTTTTATTCTTACATCTGTATTTTATAGGATATTGAGGATTTGCACATTCTCTGTTGTTATATTGGACATATTGATTTCCTTTTTCTTAAGGGAACACTCAATTTGATATTTTTGAAAGAAAGACGGAAAGTTAGGAAAAAATTAAAATAAATAAATAAAACCTAGTTATTTAAGCATTATCAAAATGTTGATTGTATAAGGGGCAGGTTGAATTCATTGAGGAAAGTACAAAGAATTCAACAGAATCTGTAACTCCAAATATCTTGGCAAATCTGATGTAATATCTTTAGTTTAGGCTAAAGCTTTTGGCCTTTGTATGTCCTTGATTTCCTTTCTGATTGTTGTAAGCTTCCCTCGGTGGATGGACTGACCTTTGTAGTTTTTAATTTCCTCCATTGATGTCCAAATGGGTTTCTTTTCATGTTTTGAGTAGGGCCATGTGATTTGTTTCTGTTCTTTTCTTCTTATGCATATACTTACTGAAGAAAATGGATTGTACTGTTCATTCAGAGATTCCTGGATTCATTGTTCATGTGATTTTATTGAGTTTTATTCTTCATAAACTACAGTAATTCTCAGCTTTTATTAAAGAATCAAAACAAGTGTTTTCTTAATGCTTTTGGATCACATTTTGTTTCAATCAAAATATTGGATTTGTCTTACTGGCATCCCACATTTTTGGCAGGAAAAAATATGGCTGCACCCCACAAGCCTACAAGAATAGGCCTTGCTGGTCTAGCCGTCATGGGCCAAAATTTGGCTCTCAACATTGCTGAGAAAGGCTTCCCTATTTCCGTATACAATCGAACTACCTCCAAAGTTGATGAGACTGTTGAACGAGCTAAAAAGGAAGGGAATCTTCCTGTATTTGGTTTCCATGATCCTGAATCTTTTGTAAACTCAGTTCAGAAGCCTCGTGTCATAATTATGCTTGTTAAGGCTGGGGCACCAGTGGACCAAACCATAAAGACCCTCTCTGCTTACATGGAGAAAGGTGATTGTATAATTGATGGTGGTAATGAGTGGTATGAGAACACTGAGAGGAGAGAGAAAGCCGCAGCTGAACTGGGTTTGCTCTATCTTGGAATGGGAGTTTCAGGTGGCGAGGAGGGTGCTCGTAATGGACCCTCTTTGATGCCTGGAGGGTCTTTCGAGGCTTACAAGCATATCGAAGACATTCTTCTTAAGGTGGCTGCTCAAGTTTCAGACAGTGGCCCCTGTGTGACTTACATTGGAAAAGGTGGATCTGGAAATTTTGTAAAGATGATTCATAATGGAATTGAATATGGTGATATGCAGCTGATTGCAGAGGCATATGATGTATTGAAATCAGTTGGAAAGTTGTCAAATGAGGAACTACGAAGTGTTTTCTCTGAATGGAACAAGGGTGAACTTCTGAGCTTCTTGATTGAAATCACTGCAGATATATTTGGAATTAAGGACGATAAGGGTGAGGGATATTTAGTTGACAAGGTTCTGGATAAAACCGGCATGAAGGGTACTGGTAAATGGACTGTACAGCAAGCTGCTGAACTATCAGTTGCAGCTCCCACAATTGAATCTTCTTTGGATGCAAGGTTCCTCAGTGGGTTAAAGGAGGAAAGGGTCAAAGCTGCCGAAGTCTTCAAATCAGGTGGCTTTGGTGACATCTTGACCGACCAAGTAGTGGACAAGAAGAAGTTGGTCAATGATGTGAGGCAAGCTCTCTATGCATCCAAGATATGTAGTTATGCACAGGGGATGAATCTGATCCGTGCAAAGAGTATTGAGAAGGGATGGGGCTTGGAGTTGGGGGAATTGGCTAGGATTTGGAAGGGGGGGTGCATCATCAGAGCCATATTCCTTGATAGAATTAAGAAGGCATATGATAGGAACCCCGACCTTGCAAACCTTCTTGTGGATCCAGAGTTCGCAAAGGAAATCATCGAGCGACAGTCGGCCTGGCGAAGAGTTGTATGCCTTGCTATCAACTCTGGTATAAGCACCCCGGGCATGTCTGCCAGTCTTGCTTATTTTGACACTTACAGGAGGGCAAGATTGCCAGCTAATCTGGTCCAAGCTCAGCGAGACTATTTTGGTGCTCATACGTATGAAAGGACTGATGTGGAGGGATCCTTCCATACTGAATGGTTCAAGCTTGCCAAAATGTAAGATTTAGGTTTTGGCGGTATCCACTGGAATGGAATCATAATAGTCCTAATAAATTTCTGCCCATGACTCTGTTGGGCAGAGCTGACACCCTCTACTTGGTGAAATGTATCACAATTATTCTGTTTAATTGCTTGAAGTTTGTTTATGTATTTTTGTCCTGGTTGTGTTTTGGCAAATCCTGCTACTTTTCTTAATGTTTTCTATTGAATTGATCCATTCTATGGCCCCCCCCTTTTTTTTTTAGTGAAGATATCTTTTGGAGTGGGGTAAAGTACTGATTTGTGTTAGAATGTATGATCATGAAATGCCATAAAGAGCCTTATGTACACCATTTGGTGCTATTCTTTTTCTACTGCATATTCCTTTCTCTTTAACTTACACAACCTATTGAATGCCTCAATGTTCCTCGCGCATATTCCACTATTGAGGTGTGACTAGTCTGAATGACGTGCTTGCTTGTTGCCTGATTAACCAAATGAGGGAGAAAGACACTGCATATTTCTTGCATCTTATAGTAAATGAAATAGTGTGTTCCGAAGGGTATGAAAAGCCTCCTTGTTCATTTATGCTATATATCATTTTATTCTGCTTTAACTTAGCTTTTCTTTAAGACTGTTTCTCAAAAAAAAAAAAAAAACTCTATATTTAGCCCAACCCGATTTTATAACCAACCCAAACTGATAAACCCATGGACTAAGCACGAACCCGAGCAGCCCAATTGGTTATCCCATTCCCAAGTTCAAATTTCACCAAATTAGAGAAATGCAACACCTTTTCCGAAAGTTACAAAAGTCCACTCCACTATTTGAAATTACACAATTGCCCGCACCTTTCGCAAAATTATCCACACTGCCTCTTGGCTTGACCAAAATTACAGCAATAGCCCTCAACTTTATAAAAATGATCAAAATCTCCTCAAAACCCTCCAAACTTACCAAATACACCAAAATCTTCCAAAATTACCAAAATACTTCTACAACACAAAAAATTGCTAAAATGTTCTTCTAAATAGCTCCTACAAGTCTAAAAATCATGCTCAATCAATCCTAACACTCAATGGTTACCTCTTTAAAGGTGTGTAGACTAGTTATGCATAATAATAAACAATGCGCCTCCAATTGAGCACTCCATTGATCCTAGCAGCCTGATAAGAACAATGACTATAATCCACCAAGTGGACATATCAAGAAATGAAAAGGTCCTTACAAGTCACAGCAGGCGCATTGCATGCTAAAAGCAATCAAGATTGGACACGCATGAATTGCTTTAGATAAGTCAAAAGTGGAGTGGGAGTTGAAAGTGGAAAAAAAAAAAAGTGAGGTAGAAGAATTTAGTGAATCGAAAGAGGTATAAATGTAGAAGTGAAAACTACAAGATGGTTCAAGGATTTTATCTTTCAATTAAACAAGCTCTAGTGTGGCTTTGTTCTGTCAAGTTAATTTGACCTGACCCATAATAATGTGAGTCGAATATAGATTCATATAAGATTTTGAGAGTTTACTATTTTACATATCATTAATTTGATATTTTTATTAAATATAATTGTATTCTACATATAAACTTTCTATTAGAATTATAACACGTCATTTTTTTTTTAAGATTAGTAAAATATATAATTTCATACACAAACCCAATCATAATAAATGCTATTAATAGTTATCATAAATCGTATTATATTAAACTTTCATGTACATTATACAAGTTACTAATTACCGTGTGTGTAAATATATTTTCATAGGTTGGAACATTTTCCTTGAAAGAATATTAGAAAATCTTTGAGTTTTGGAATAGATTCTTTTCATTTCACATATAAATAACTTTGTATTAAATACGTTTTTAAATATAAAAAATTTAATTTGAATAACCAAATGCTTGACATTTGGGTCGGTTTTTTATTTTTTGTTTTTTCTTAGTCTTTCATTGTTTTTTATTTTTATTTTTTTATAACAAGGAAAAAAATCTTATTACATATTTTCTATTACACACTTCCTCCACAATACCTCTTGCAATCATATTTCCATTAAAATTGTGAAACCGTATTTTAAAAACATAATTTCATTATTGTAGCAATATGTGTACAATGAGTATATATAATAAAGAGTATCAGGCCATCATTACTCTCCAAGTTTTCTAATAGATTTTACTTACAATGCCTAGTGTCAAAAAGTTTTATATTTTATATTTTTATTTTTTCTCACTCAAGGTGCATTGTAGTTTAGGAAACGACCTGGCCAATCACCAATGAAGCGCGGAACATAGATCACTATTCTGAATCTCCCAACATTCACTTCATATCCCCTGTTTTTCACATCAATTCAATTTCAAAGGTTAGGAAAACTCTCTCATTCTCTCAAACTGAACTCATTGCATGTTCATTTTTCTATGTTCTACTATGCTCTTCTTTTGGTCAAACTGTTTAGTTTTTTTTACTTAACAATCTCAAACTCTGCTTGTGTGTGTGTGTGTTTTTTTTTTCCTTTTTAATGTCTGGGTCAGTCTCACTTCAGTTCAGTCCTTGGTTTCTGTCTGGTAGCTGAGAAGCTGGTGGAAAGAAAAGAGAAAAGAGAAAAGAGAAAAAACCAATCTTTTCTTGTGCTTTGGTTCCTGAAAGTTTAAAAACAAGAAAAGTAACTTACCCACATTCACAACCTTCATTCTACAGGGAACCACACATGGGATAATGTAAAGGATCTCAAATATTAGCTTGAATTGAATTGCCAAGAGCAGAACATATTTCACCAATCATATGTTGCAAAAAGTTTCATTCTTTGCTGGTGAAAGTGAAACAAGCATTTAAAAACAGTTAGATTTTTTTTGGTACCAAATGTTTTCTTGCAATGCAATGGATTTCAATTCTTGTTCTTTATGAATTACAACCATATTTTGCGTTAGCATTTTTTTTAACCTTTTAAATGAGTTTAAGTATGATAAACACAATTTTGATGTGAGGTCTAGGAATTCTGAGACTTTGAATTTAAAATAGAACTAGCAATTGGCCCTGACTTCATACTTGACTGTATCTGGATTGTGATAGCTTATGCATGTTTCTGTTGAAAGGCAAAGTGGTAAGATGTGAGTTGGATGCAGTAATGAGAGCTAACCTTATGCATTGAGTCTGAATCTTAGGTTACCCTAGTGTCAAGTTAATGAGAGTTAAGGTATTTTACTTGAATCTTTGCCTCTAGGATAGAGTAGGGACAATTTGGAAACAGAGAAGGAACGAAGAATATACAATAAATAGAATGCAGAAACAGGATACAGATGTGATGACCGATCAAATGCATTACTAGTTTTCAAAGTTAAAATATATATATATATATAATTATATAAAATTAAAAAATTAAAAGGGCTAATCTAATTAATTTTGTTTTATTTGGAGCTTTATTTTCAAAGCTTAACCAATTAGGATACAAATAATTTTCCAACAAACATCCGTCTTAGGTCCTATCTAGAGTGTTCATGCAGCATAACTTTTGTACTTATGGGTTGTGTTGGTATCACTCCTCTTTATTATATTCGTTTATATTTTAATTGATTTTAATTTTGATGATTTCTTGCATAGAAGGTAACTAGGTAAATGACGCCTTCCAAGTATAAGTCACTAGAGTAAAGGATGTCATGTTTCAATCTCGATGTGGCAATTAGCATGAATCCAGTGTTGGGCCTATTGTAAGCTGTTCTACCCTGAGATGCCCTTTTAATTTGTCTATTTTGTTGTGATTCGAGCAGCTGAAGGAATTTTCTTGTTTTACTATACACGGATGTTGTCTCTGCAATCAGAGAGCAAACTTACCGAAAGTTATGAAAAAAACTGTAACTATATTGTCCCATTCTAGTAATTATATGCATCTAATCTTCATATGTGTTGACTTTTTCCCCTAAATAGAAAAACTGAAATGTTGACAGAGCATCTAAAAAATTTGGCTTCAAGCTGGTGTTGAAAATATGTGGTATGTTCTTCTTTATAGTGTGTTTGCTAGCAATGCAAGTAAATTTGTAACTTTTGGGTGATCCTGGACAACTTTTATAATGGTCATTGCAGAAAATGTAATTTCTTTGAAGTTTCTACCTCATACTTTTTTCTGTTATTATTATTATTATTATTATTTATTACTATATTAATTCAAGGGCAAATTTCTCCTTTCCACACCCTGTTTACACTTAACCCTCAAAACTATTGAAGCACATGATTGAGTGAGCCCCCAAAGTTATCACTTTGTTTTAATGTCCCTCCTGCTGTCTATTTTGGTGTTAGTATGATAAAATTTAGCATTGAAAAACCAATTTACCCATCTCCAAAACAAATGATAGATGAGTAAATTGGTCTTTCAATGCTAAATTCCGTCAAACTTATCAGCAAACAGATAATAGGGGGTGAGTGTAACATATTTTAAAAAACAGACAATAGGTGGTGAGTGTAACATATTTTAGAAAACAGACAATAAGGGTGAGTGTAATATATTTTTAAAAACAGACGATAGGGGGTGAGTGTAACACATTTTTAAAAACAGACAATAGGGGGGTGAGTGTTACATATTTTTAAAAACAGACAATAGGAGGTGAGTGTAACATATTTTTAAAAGTTGATTGTGCATTTGATAATTCAGGGGGTTGAGTGTAATTGGGTTGATTGTTTATAGTGTTGTGAGTTGTAAATTGAATTTTTCCTTTCCAGACTTTAGTAGTGAGTTGTTTGAAGTAGATTGTTAAGGAATGGAAGCTATGGTTATTGATGGGGAGGAGGTGCTTTCTCTCACTCAAAATAATTTATCTAGCCTTTGAGTGTACTCTCTCTTCTTCACTAATTCATTTTAGTGGCAAGTTTGTTTTGACTGTGTAGTTTGGGGGGGGGGGGGAGATGAAATTTGGGAACCTTGGAGTCAATAAAAGGAACTTGATGGGTGAGGTTTCAAGGTTAGATGAAAAGGAAGGTGCCCAGGGGCATACTAATGAAGAAAGGAGTAAGAGAGAGGAAATGAAGTCCGAGTTGGAGCGACTCATTACTATGGAAGAGATTTCTTGGCAACAAAAATCAAGAGTCCTTTGGCTCAAGGAAGAGGACAATAATACAAGGTTTTTCCATCAGATGCCGAACTCTCATAGAAGTTATAATCATTTGGGGTTCCTGGAGGTAAGTGGGTCGGCTTTTGAGTATTCATAGGTGAGGGATCAAGTGATGAATTTCAACATGCTTGTATCAAGAAATAGAAGGATAGAAACCTACCATTGATGGACTAGATTTTTATACTATTGAGGAGGTTGAGGGAAGTTTGCTTGAAAGGAGGTTTGAGAAGGAAGAAATTTTGCTAGTGAGGGACCTTGAGGGGGATAAAGCACCATGGCATGATGGGTTTACTATGAATTTTTTCTAGCATTGTTGGAGGGTGGTAGAAGTGGATGTGTTGGCGTTCTTTGAGGAACTCTATGAGCATGGTAAGTTTGATGCATCCTTTATAGCATTAGTCCCTAATAAAAATAATGCTTTCAATATAAGAGACTTTTTGGCCTGTTAGCCTAGTTGAGATTGTATATAAGATCCTTGCTAAGGTGTTGATGAATGGGTTGAAAGGTTGTTGGACACACGTATTTCCAAGTCTCAGAATGCATTTGTGGGAGGAAGGCAAATTATGGACTCTGTGCTTATTGCAAATGAATATGTGGATAGTAGGCCGAAAAGTTATCTTTTAGGAATCATTTGCAAGTTGGATGTTGAAAAAACCTATGATCATGTTAATTAGGAGCTCTAGTATTTATCGGAGAGGATGTGATTTGGTAGTAAATTGAGAGGGTGGATCCGTATGTGCATTTCCACTGTTGGTATTGGTGAAGGTTCTCCTGCAGGACTTTTTGGCAGTTTGAGGAGTTTTCACCGAGGAGATCCTGTATTTTTGTTACTATTCCTTTAGTTATGGAGGTGCTGAGTAGGATGTTTAGGAGAATGGAGCATGTTGGCCTTATTAAGGTTTTTAGGGCAGGTAATGGGGATGTTGATCCCTTATCTCTGTTACTTTTCCTACTAGTTATGGAGATGCTTAACAGGATGGAGGATGTTGGCCTTATTAAGGATTTTACAACCAGTATTGGGGATGTTGATGTTTTATGTGTTTCTCACCTATTATATGTGAATGATACAATCTTGTTCTATGATGCTAGTACCAAAAAAAATCTCTACATTCAATTGTTGATGACTTGTTTTGAGGTGGTGGCTAGCGTGAAGGTTAATTTGAGCAAGAGTGGGATGGTCCAATAGGAGTGGTGGAAAATATGACCGCTCTTGCTAATTTATTGTGTTGCAGGGTAGGGAGACTTCCAGTGACTTATCTTGGGATGCCACTCAGAGCTTCTTTTAAGTCTAAATCAGTTTGGAACCCCATATTGGGGAAGTATGGGCATAGGTTAGCAGCTTCAAAAAGGCTTTACCTACCAAAAGAGGTTTGGTTGACCTTTTTTAAGAGTACATTTTTGAGTTTATCTATGTATTACCTTTCCTAATTTACCATCCCCACGAGTGTGGTAACCTAGGAAGCACAAATACTCCATTTTTGTTCAAGTACTAGTATCCATATTCGATACCTCTGGGATACTCTTGCATGTGTGTCCCAATTTTTTTTTTTTTTTTTTAAATGTGTCAATACATCTGGGATATGCTAGTGATACGGTCGTAACCCAACCCTTCTATCATGAGAGATAGGCCAAACCTGTGAGGATTTTTACTTATATTTTTTATATATTGGTTTTAATGTTGAATTCTTGTCTAGTTTTCTTTTGTTTGCTCTTTTGGATCTTTGTTATATTCTAAACATCATTTAATGGCCATGGATTCACTTTATTAGCCACTATTGCTCTTAATTGATATATGCTTAACAATATATGAAAACAAATTCTAAATAATATACAAAAAACATAAATATAAATATAAATATATTTAATAATTAATTAATACAAGTATTCCCACTGTATTGTAACCTAGTTTTTCATGAATTGTCGTACTGTTGTATCTGTATCGTACCGTACCATACCCATGCTTCATAGGAGGTAACACAGGAATTTCTTGTGGGGTGGTTTAGGGGAGAATTTTAAACATCATTGTTGGTTTAGGATAAGTTTTGCACTCTTATTGCTGATGGGGGGTTGGGGATTAGGAAGCTTGCAACTTTTAATCAAGCATTGTTAGGGAGTGGTTGTGGAGGTTTGGTGTAGAGGAGACACAGTTATGGAGGCATGTAATAGCTGAAAATTTTGGAGAGGTGTGGGGTGGTTGGACCACAAAAAACCGATTAGTGGCTCTTATAGGTGTGGTGTATGTAGGAGTGTTAATATGGGTTGCGATAAGTTTTTTCAGAACATTCAATTTGTAGTAGTTTTTGGTGACCAGGTTTGTTTTTGTCATGACTGTTGGTGTGGTGAACAACCCTTAAAGATGCATATGATAATTCCTCTAGTTTTGAAGCTCTAGTGGCGTCTTTGTTGGTGAGGCAAGCTATGGGGGTGATGAGAAGCTGGGATGTCAGATTTGTTCAGTCTTTTAATAATCGGGAGATAGATTTGTTGTCCTCATTCCTCCAACTTCTAGAGTCTCACATTCCCATTAGCAAGGGTGGTGCTCAGGTAAGGTGGAAACTTTAAAGGATGAGGATTTTGATATTCATTCTTTCTATAATGTTTTAAGGGGCTCCAATGCTTTTTGGTTCCATTGGAAAGGCATTTAGGGTGTGAGAGCACAACAGAGGGTCTTCTTTTTTTTCTGGACAACGGCATGGGGGAAGATTCTTACTTGTGATAATTTCATTAAGAGAGGTTACACTTTAGTAGGGTGATGTTGGATGTGTTGGTGTAGTGAGGAGATGGTGGACCACCTTATGATTCATTATATGGATACATATAATCTGTGGAGCTTTGTGTTTAGATGTTTTGATATTCATTGGGTCTTATTGGGGAAGGTGATGGATGTCATGTTTAATTGGAGGAATTGGGTAGGTAAGCATTTTTTCAGCTATTTGGAATATGGTTCCTTTGTGTTTGATGAGGACTTTTTGGAGGGAAGGTAATCCACATACATTTGAAGATGTGGAGTGTATGGGGTTACCAACTTTTGCTTTCTCTTTTTTTGATTGGTCTCATGCGCGGGGCTTTACTCATTGTGGTTCTATTGCTACTTTTGTTGACTGATTGTCTTTTTTACACAATCCTTTTCCTTGTAATTCTTTTAGCTCCTCTTTGCTCATGAAGTAGTCTTTTCTCAAAAAAAAATTTATTATTTAAAATTTTTTTTCATTTTGTGAACTTGAAATGCATTGAAAAACATAAGAAAAGTGATTTGTGCTGCATTCCATAAATAAGGCCCTTCCAATGAGGAATGGTTTGTGGGGAAGGAGTTGAAGTGTAAATATAGAACTCTCTGCAGTTGATTAGTCTCATAAATTTTAATGGTCCATATGGAACGAGGGTGACAAGAGTTTTAAACCACTTAGTGGCCTTGAAGACTTCATGTCTAGTTTACCATTGCTGCTGAATTGGCCTTGAAGAATCTTTCTGGCATGGTTTATTGTGAGAATAAGCCACAAAGATTATATTTTTATACCAGTGTTGTGTATAAGTTCACAAGGGAAAAAATTCAGTCAAACATTGTAGGAAGGGAAGAAAAATGTAATTAAATCCTAGTCTGTGGGATCAGTGCAGTAACTGGGAGTTGGATGGACAGCTTTATATCATGCTTCATGGTCCTCCAATTGCGGTTTCTTCTGTTGGAATGAATGTTGGATGAAATTCTCACAGCTGATTGTTGAGTAAGTGGTATGTAGATCTAGCCAAAAGGATAATATATGAACAAGGAAAATTGTATCCAGTGCAGGGCTTTTTCTGAGTGTAGATGTGCTTGATTTGGCATATAGGTTTTGAATATTAGTAGAGGCTTTTAAGATTGGTGTTGTCTGATAGAGCCTCCCCCCACTTTTTTGCTTTCAGGAATTTTTTTGGTTGGAAATGAGTTGGTAGGTCCTAGCTTTCCTTTCTCTTGTTGTATACCTGATATGCAAATATGCTGTATACTTTTTCTTTGGTATAAATCAGTTATGGTATTGGAACCATGACTACTATGTCTAGCATCCTTTTAAGCCATGCTAGAATCTAATTAGATTCTGATGCCTCTTGACTGTGTTTGGATTGGAGTTGGTCTAAGAGTTTAAGAGTTATGTAATCATTATCAGATCTTAAATAACGCATTACATAAGATAGGGAAATGAATTATATAGATGAATTGCTGTTTATGATAGAGAAATGATGTAAAATAAACAAAATATTGAGGCTTTTAGTTTTGTAGGTATTGCTAGAAAATAATAAGTTGCAGGAGAGAGAGATAGACACTGTTTATGATCAGTTACCAAAACACAGCTATGCCGGACCCAACCCGATTCAGAGAATCAATTGCAAAAGTGAAAAGTAATTTCCAATTATATTCAGTCAAGGTTGCTTTCGAAAAGTAACAAAGAGCATTTGGATTTTAGTGGATAAACTTTTACACATTATTTCTTTTTATGGTAATTTTTGTTTTATTTACCAATCCACTCCACCACCTTTATTTTTGTGTCATGTCCAACTCCCCACCACCCAAAGCCATTCAATCCTTCCACTACTCTAGTACACCTGAAATAATTAATTCTAAATTTCTCACAATATATGCATAGAATTTTTATTTTACTCAATTCTTTTTCACAGGCTTGCTGCAGTATTTATAGCTGTAAACGAGCTAAGTTTTGTCGAGTAGTGCATGTTCAAGCTTGTCTCGTCAAGAAAAATTAAAAGCTTGAGCTTGGCTTGAGCTTTTGACAAGCCTAAAAATAGTGTTTGAGCTTGAGCTCGAGCTCATGGAAAAGCCAAAAAGCTTAAGCTTGGCTTGGCTTAGCTTGATTAATTAGTCAAGCCAAACTCAAGCTTAATATCAAGCTCAAACTCAAGCTCAAGTCAAGTTTTTGAGCTTGAGATCTAAAAAACTTACATTATTAGATGCTTAAATCTCTAAAATTAAGAAAAAAGAAAATAGTATAGTTATTTTATCATACATCTAGTCTTACTTATTATTAGCTATTATTCAAAGTAATAATTTATATAATTAAATTCATTTATTCATCATTGCTTGTCTACAGCTTTAACAATTGTTCAAACTACAATTTTTATATTCACGTTAGATGGTGAAGGACTAAAAAAAATCTTATTTGTAACTATTATGAGTGAGAAAATACTAACATCTTTCATAACTTTTCTTTAGATGGTTGATAGGAAAGGATCATATGTGGCCTACTTAATTATTTATTTATTTTTAGATGTAACTATAGTCTAAAGTGGTTCTTGATCAGTTTAAAGGGAAGGAAAAAATTAAGGTAATACAGGTAGTGGTCTCATGTTGGTCATGTCATTATTAAGACACGTGTAATGAGTACATTTAACTAATACATATAAACTTATATATAAGTTTATGCTTGAATTGTTGTGTATCAAGCCTAATAGCTCACAAACTTGTTCGTGAACAAATTTTTTTGTTTGGGCTTGGCTTATTTATTAAACGAGCCTAAAACTAAGGCTCAAGCTTAGCTTATTTATAAACAAACAAACAAACATGAACAAGCTTTTTATTAAGTCAAGCCCAAGTTGTTCATGATCGGCTTGATTCATTTACAACCCTAGGAGTATTCATCTTATTTGTTCTTGTTTCAGTTGATCACTCCATATTCAATGAAGGTTGTATCTATTGTACAAAGCTTTCACTATTTGCAAGGTCTAGGAGAATGATTAAAGGTGGTGTTGCACCTTTCTTTTTTAAGCTAATTCCCAGATTTGAATCCTCAACCTGTCAATTTTGGTGGAAGGCACATCGCACACTCCATATTTAATGTTTCTGAAAATATTTTTGGGCAAAAGGATCATGATGAAGTCTTTGGTGGACTCCAAACAGGTGGTGCGTGCCAACAAAATGCTCAAATTTTGACTCTACAAGCCATTTTAACGTTTACTGTTTACATTATGATATAAAACTCAGTCTTGTTTATTATAAAAGGAAACTCAATAGATCTGCACTATTTATAGATAAATATGTGATATTCAAGTAAAATGCTCAAATCTTGTTATTTCAAATTTTCTTATCTCATACTGGCTAAATTTTAAGTCAAAAACTGGTTGACTTCTTTAGAAACAGAAGAACCAAAACTAGAAAGAGGATAATATAATAACTTTGACCTCCATCTTAGCCAAGCAGATCCATAGAACTAGTGGCAGACTGGTTTGAGGACTCAGCTCTGAGATAAGCTGTGTTGCAGGGAACATCATCCAGGTCTCTTAAAGCAGGGAAAGGGCTACTAAGTTGCATATCAGTAAGCATTTGACGAAGTTCTGAAGCTTCCTCCTTCAGCTGAGCATTTTCTTGAACCACCTTGTCATGGGACTCTGAAACATGGTTCAGCTTATCTATGAGCTGGTGGTTCTCATTCCGGAGCCAAACCACCTGTGACCACAGCTCATCTAGGTGCTTCTGCTTGCGCATACGTGAACGGCGGGCAGACTCTCTATTAGATATCATCCTTCTCTGTTTTCTCTCATTGATAAGGCTTAATTGTTGCTCATCAGCTTCATCAGAAGTTGAATTACTGCTGAAAGACGAGGAATGTGGATTTAAGTCTTGAAATTGAGGTGGGAGCTGGAAATTGTATAATGGATTAGGGAACTGGTTAAATTGAAATGCGGATGCTGTATGCTGAGTCATGTCAAAGTTAGCTGGGTATGGAGATGGGTTATTTGAAGAGGCTAGATAATGGAGTGCTGTAACCTCACTAGGCTGCATGCCTGGTGAAACCTATTGAGTTAAAGAATTGAAGGGTCTTGGTCCTTTTGGAAGGGAAGGTGAATTAGATATTGTTGGTGTTAGGAGGAGGGAAGCGTGAGGAGTAGAGGTGTTTTATAGGATGGGAAAAGGTTGAAATGGCCCCCACTCCTAATAACACTGAGGAAGTTTCTTAAAGCTCAGACCAATGGAACATCGTGCAGACCATGTTTTTACTTTCACATGTGGCATTACCATTACATTGATGGATGTATTGTATGATAATGAGCTATTATACAAATTCTTGTATGTTCTTACTCATGCTTGATCTTTTTTTTTTTTTTTTTTTTTGGGGGGGGTGGGGGGGCTGAGAAGAAAATGGGTAGAGAGGGGCAATTTGAGTTGGCGTCTTCCACTTGACCATAGTGACACTTTATCCGCTGAGCCCAGGCCTGCAGGAGAAAGGGATCCAAATGAGCCATAGTTGTGCACCCAACTCCATCCGGATGAGTCATGCTTGATCCATTTAGTCATGCAATGTTTACATGTGTCCATGCATGCCATGATGCACATATATGGGGGGGAGCAATTTGTGATTGTGGATAATCATTATGAGATCAAATATATGCTTACATCAGAGAGAGAAAGAGGCTGTTCGCATTGTGGACAGTAATTATTTAAATGGAAGAATGTTTTGGCAAAGAGAGTAATGGAGTTCAAGAAGTCAATCTATAATATTGGAGTTTTATTTCCAAGCCAGGTCCATGTTAGATGGGTTTTCACTTAAAAAGGCTCAGCCTATAGCACCAGGTGACGTAGGGAAATAGGAGGAGGAAGAAGGTTGGACAGAAAGCAAGCTCTTCTGTATTATCCTTAACTAGGAAATGCTATATGAGTTTGATGACTCAAACACCACTTCTATGAGACAAAATATAATAGATTAACAGGACTTGACCCTAAATTATTTTAATTTTCTTGGACCAGTTTGCTTCTCTCTGTGGCATGTTTTGGTACTAATTACAGTCCATGACGACATGTTAATGAGGTTTGTACCATTTGTTACCATAAACAAATTTTATTATTAAGTTAATTGTCAGCCACGCAATATTTCTTTATCACACACATGAATGGCCAATAGCATCTGTGATTTTTAAACTGTGAAATAGGATGAAAAGGAAATGGGTTTGATGTGAATCTTTACCAGATATATGTCAATTTCTTAAGTTCCATTTGGTAATATGCATATATTTCAAGAAAAAATATCATTGGTTTAATAGAACAAATGAAGCCATCATCACTACATAGGATTGCAAAATATTTAAAATATTGAAACGCCATCCATTCGAAGCAAAAAAGAGCAATAATTACATAAGCTCAGTAAATGACAAATATCACATCAATTTTATATTCGTGTAAAGATGCATTTCCAGAAAGGAAAATAAAAAAATAAAAAAAATTGTTCAGCTTATTTATTAGTTGATAGTAAAACTCAATCGGTAGAAGGTTAAACAAATTGTTAGTGGTGGCTCCTTGTATGTCCAAGTTGTTCTACTTTAATCAAAAAGTGGCCAATAGTTTTCTCACTGCTTCTTCTTTTTTAAACATCAGTCTAGTACAACATTTGCAAACATTAATTTTAATATGACAATTAAAGCGAGAATCAAGAGAATATGTTCTGGTCTTTTTCCTTAATCACATTTAATGTAGTACTATACTATTCTTGGATGTTAAAATATAAATTTTATGCTGTTCAAAATTCTTATCTACTCTTAAAGCATGCAAAAATATGAGAAGGGAGAGCATTATTTTTTGTGTTTCAAGAGTATCTAAGAATTACTCGTACAGTAGTTAGTGCATTTGTGCAACAAAGGCATATAAGCTTTGCACCAAAGATGGTCACATAGATAAAATCCTAGTGTCAATTTGATTTACTCAAAATTCAATGAGCTTAGTGCTAAAAATTTCAAGCAAGCATATCCATGTACTAGGGTCAAGTTATGCTACCTCTATTCCTGACCATGGTTTTTATTTATTATTTTTTATGGTCTTAGCCACCACCAAGTGGAAAAATCTTGCTATATGGTGGTGGGAATGGAAAAAGAGAAAATGGGTGTACTTTGAAATGCAGTCTCCCACTAAATGAGAAGCTTTCTAATAACCAAAATCTTTTTGATGCAAAATGCTCTTCCTCTACCCACCTGAGGATGGATCTGGTTGAGTGGATTGAATGGTCAACAATATCATTAGACAGATTAAGACCCCTCTTTCCCTTCTTGTCTTGTGCTTGTTCTTTTCCTTTTTCCTTTTTCCGGTTTTATTTTTTAATTTCCCCTCTATTTCCCTAAATTCTTTTTTGCATTTGGTATGTAATTGAAGACTTGCATTGCGTCTTGTCCAATTGTACTTTTAGAGTATACCATAAAAATAAATCATATTAAATGATCGATGTTGCACCAACTAAGCATTCCAAGCTGATTTTCTTTTTCTTTTTCTTTTTTTTCTGTCTAAGTAATACGTTTATTCGAAAAGAGCAAAACTAAACAGAGAAAAAGGGTAGAAAAAGAGGGGGTTTTACTTTTACCTCCATTTCTATTCCAAGACTAAAAACAAAGGTCTAGAATGAATAAGAGAGGAACCGATCAATAGAGAGGAACCGATCAAGTAGAAAGAATAAGAGAATATTACTCAGAGCATAGCTTTTGTTCAACATGCTGTAATGTGTATAGATAGACTTTGTTCTCCTTTTGTTATGAATAATCCTGAGGGCAATACACCTCTTTTGATGCAATGAAACTTGATTTGGTTTTTGTTTCTATAATATATCCTCTCCTATTTTATCTATAAAAAAAAAATAGAGTGGTCATGTAATGGAAGGATAACATTTAGAGCGTCTCCTTCACACACACAAAAAATTATGTTGGTTTTGTAATGTGTTGAAAATTGACCCTAGCTATATGATGCAATTTAATGTCTCAAAAGTTGATTTAACATCCTTTCAGACTTTAAAAACGAAATCAACGATTCCATTTTTTTTGGGTAATAAAAAGATAATATATTAAAAGACTGGAAAATGAATTTCATAATACACATTAGATCAGTTTATGGGTCTTTAAACCCTAGACTCCCTAAAAAAGCTAAAGCATTGGCACACTTATTTGCTTCCAGTTAGATACCTACCAAGATCTAGCTAGAATACTCTTGCAATCAGAAATTAAAAGCATTAGAGGTGAAGAAAAAGATGTGGCTTTAGTAAGAAACTTAAAATCTTGTAATGAATCTGTTTAAAGGAACATATTGCAATAGACTAGATCCTAGACAAGGAACAAGTCGTCCTTGACAACCCACAGTTCAGCAATAAGGCTAGTGGTAGTAAGCATTGGTAGCAACTTGCCTATTTTAGGGTAAATGGTCAATTAGGTAAAGCAAAACCAACGATCACTAAAAAATAAATAAAAAAATAATAATAATAATAATAATAATAACCTACATCAGCCTCTACCAAATTGAAACTAATTTTTGGCTACTAGGAAAAAAAACGATCAAAGGCTTAACCAGATCTCAATTTGCTACCAAAGCGTGCAAGGGAATGTATAGTTTCAATATTTTGAGTGATCCGTCTTTTGTATAAGATCAAACAACTTTGTGAAATACAATTTTTGTGACATGTTTTCTTGCGTGAAAATTGTACCTATTCACCCCAAACTATTCTTCTTATTACAATTTAATTCCTTAAAATATTGAAACGCACGATTGACCTCCCAATTTTAAAAATACGTTACACTTAAATCCCATCGTTTGTTTTTTTGTTTTAATAAAGTTTAGCTACAACATTGGTTGTAACATAAAACTACAACCTTACTCAATAAAATAAACATTATTACATATTTTGAAAATCTAACTGTTGAATTATATGTAATTATATGTTCTTTACGCTCGTAATACACCTATTAAATTTTGTATCGATTAGATATTATTTACTATATGATCTATTATATTTTATGCATAATTTTAAACTACTAAAACTTGCAATTTAAATAATTTATTGATGACATAACTATTGATCTTTAATTTTCTAGAAATTTTATAAGCATAGAGGATAAAAGAAGAAGATATAATCTAATGGTGAATTTGTCAAAATTCACCTCCAATAAAAAGATATTGAGTAAGGTTTTTGCCTTAAGCTATGTATGGCCACAATTTGTACCTAAGCCCAAAAGAAGAAAGGGAGTAGGCCCAAAGAACCCACTACAATGAAGTTTTAGAGAGTGGATAACAAAACCAGGTTTTAATGAGTTCAGACAGTAATCATAATGGATCAGAATGACATTAGAATAAAGATGAACTGATTTTATCTAAGGAAAATCGTCTTCGGACACAATCCGAAGAGGTTGATTCTTGTCTTTATTTCCTTTTGGGACTGATTACAAAAATCGTTCTTGATTCTACGGTGTTTTTCTCTTTTTTCCCATCCTCTTCCTTCAGGGTCCTCCCCTTCTTTTATACTATCTTCCTTCTTTTATCTCTACCCTCCATATGTAGATCAGATTGCTGGTGTTAATCCATATCCCATCAGCACCTTCCTAAAGTCTTTGGGAGTAGCTGTATGGCTGAAAACTACTGTTCAAATATCACTTCCTCATTAATGCAAATAGAGAGTTAGCTACAAAGTATTCAATGCGGTGATAACAGCTTTCTCGTAGATATTTCATAACTCTCCTTTGTCTAGTACTCTCATGATGTATATCTTTATTAATAAAATCTCCTGGAACGTTTCTTTTGGATGGCAAACCGTACTTTCTGACTCTACTTCGCTTTGCCAAGGAAGCATCCCTCCTCGGACCATCATTACCAGACCCCTTCTTTTATTCATCAATGCTAACCTCCATAGCAATGTTTACCCGTCTTTGGACAACTAGGTGTCTTCGTATTGGGCCCTAGGCCCAATATGTACTACTGGGCCTATCATTCCTACATGTTATAATCAATTTTGAAGCTAAACTTTGTTCATTAGGTTTATTCTAAATAATTTAGCTTAAAACACCAATTTACCACCTTAGCTAATTATTTTGGAGAGAGGGGTAGATTAGTATTTTAATGTTAAATCACATCAAACTTAAAATCAAAATAGACACATTAGAGACATTGAAACAAAGTTATAACTCTGGAATGTCAATCATGCGTTTCAATAGTTCAGAAGATTAAGTGTAATCAGGGTGATAATTTAGAGTGAAAATGTGTAATTAACCTCTTCTTCTTTTTACCTTATTGCTTTTTTACTTTCTTTCTTTTCTTGTAGCTAAATATAGTTCCTACTTGAATTGTCAAATCTAGGATCATGCGGAATAATAAGGTACAATTAATTTGGTCAATTTAAGTAAACATGGAAATGCAGACATACATAATATTTCTTTTACTAAATTCTCAAATCAAATTTCTCTAGCTAGGTCTCAAACACTTCACCTCCACACCCAAAACACACTCAAAAATATTAAATAAAAATAAAAATAAAACAAAGAAAATAAGAAATTGCACTTTCTTTTATTTGTAACTAGCTTATTGCACGGGTCTTCTTAATTTATAAGTTTTTTGGTTCTAGTTTTTCAGAATTTGACTTGGAAAAAATATTAATAAAAATTTTATTTCATATTCAGCAATTTTCAATTCATTTCTCTTTAAAATTTAAGCCTAGATGAAACATCTATGCTCAATATATAAAGGAATCCTAAATATATAAACAAGAACTAGAGGTTTAAGTGATATGTGATAATCCAATTATAATAACGTTCATTGTAATGTCTCATGTCTATAATTTGAATTTCATGTGCATTTTTTAGCATAGCCCTACATCAATAATTTGATATGAATATTTGTTAATCTGAATTATTTGAAATCCATAAATAAGCTTCAAAGAATGGTTTAATTTCTATTTTATATTATAATATATATATATATATAATAATTAAGCTTTTATAATATCAAGCTTAAGACCTTGGGTAATCTTAATAAAATTAGGATTAAATTTCCATATAATACCTATAAGTCAACAAAGTCTTATGTCAAACGAATCAGGATTACATTTCCATATATTACGTATAAGGTTTTTTTTTTTAATGAGAAATATACCTAAAGTTAACAAAGTCTTATGTCAAACGATATGATAAGAATATGCAGTTATGCACTTGAAAATGTATATATAAAGTCAAAACTGGACATGCACGTAGATCGGGTAAAGTTCTACTTATTCAAATTGACTACATGTGATAATAGGAATATAGGATTAGTCAACATTTATCTGCCTACTCTCACAGCAACTGTTTATGACCAAAATCTATAAGGTTTGTTTGATTTTTTTTTTTTTTTTTTTCAATTGGAAACAAATACACAAGAGAGAGGAGACGGGAATTTTTTGACACAAAATCTATAAATTAGTACAGACCTTCATATATATATATATATATATAAATAAGCTTAAGGGCAATGTAAAATTTAGTCACTTTATTATTAATTGATCCATAAATAAGCTTAAAGAATGGTTAAATGTAATCACTCTATTAGTCACTACCAAATCAATTAAATATTAATCAAAAGTAACTTTAAATCAAAGTCATAAAACAGAGAAGAACTATAGTGGGAAATCAAAACATCAAAATGTTTCCCATAAAATAAATAAAAAATAAAAACATCAAAATGTATCAATCCAAGGTTGCGTTGCCAAAAAGCACTTACACAATTCAACTAAAAGAAGAGTTGCAACCAAAAATAAAACTAAAAATAAGAAATCCATTGCAGAGATAGGAAAAACAATTTTAGATAATAAGAAATTTGAAAAAAGAGAGAGAGTAACCATTTTTTTTCTGAGCAAAATGCTGAATGAATGGGAGAGAGATGTACATGAAAATTTATGGAAAGAGAAGACGGGGGAGAAGAAGAGTAAAAATTGGAGCGGAATGGTTGGAGAAAGAGTAATGCTAAGGTGGGGGGAGAAGAAGAGTTAACAAAGGGAAAAGAAAAGTTGGAGGAAATATAATAGTAAGGTGGGAAATAATGGGAAGAAGAAAAGTTAAGGAAGGCTTCTTCTTCTTCTTTTTTCTTCTCAAAAAAAAAAAAGAAAAGAAAGAAAACCTTCTTCTTTTTTTAGAAAAGTTAAAAAAAGGCTTCTAATATGATAAAACATGATATTAGCCCCGCACCATGGGGCAAGGCAGGGATGAGTTTAGACTTTTTGGACCCACCTCGCCCCGCCCCACCCCTCCCTATCCCCACCTCGCCCTGCGTTACTAAGAGTTATAATTATAAATTTTTCATACCCTAAAACCCTACTATTTAAACAAACATGTCAACATTAGTTTATTTTATTCTACCCAATGTGATTCACTACCTTTATTTTGTTATGTGTTATACTATAAGATTTTTTTTTTTTTTTTGTTGTCTTGTTAAACACTTGGATATATTATCCAATTTTTTTTTCTAAAAATTGATTTGATTTGATGGGATAAATTTAGTTGTAATTTTAACTATACTTTTATTAATGAAATAGGTTTCATTAAAAAAATTGTACTAGTTGTAGGGCAAATTAACAAAAAATAAATTTTTACGAGGTGGGGCGAGGCTTCGCAGGGCCCCAATGGGCAGGGATGGGGTGAGAAAGTTTTTCCCGTCATGCGGAGCGAGCCGAGAATGGGGCAAGATAAAACCATGTGGGACGGGGACGAAAACCCCATTTTTCGGCCCCACCTCGCCCCATTGTCATCTCTAACCAAAATCACCTATTAAGGCTATTATTGATATATATATATATATTGTTGGTCATGTTTAAAAGCTAAAAAGTCTAACCCTTTATGAAAAAGAGCATTCGATGCAATTTCTTAGATAAAAATTTATAAGTTTTCAAAATTTCCTCTTTAATTTAAACCCAAGTAAAATTCATGTGCTTCTTCGCCAAAAAAAAAAAAAAAAGAAGAATAAAACTCTTGGAATTCCTTCAACAAAAAAAAAAGGTAGTGAAATTAAATAATAAAGAAGAGAGACAAGGTTGATTAGTTAATTATTCTAGCTATGACGTTTGATGATTGTCTTACCAAGATATTAATTAGTTTTTTGTGTAAGTAAGGATAGAACCCCAGATCTTTTATTCAAGAACAAGATATTTTACTAGTTGAACTAAGTGTAACCCACAGAGGTTTATTGCTCTTTTTTCTTTTTTTTTTTCTTTTTTAGAAACACACACACACATACACACACGCACACACAAGAAATGGAAAGAGGTTCTAACACAAAGGCACATCACAAATTTCAATCATGGTAGATAAGGATAACAATTTCACCCCGCCCCTCTCCGCTTTGCTCCCGCACAGGTTTCCCCTGCCTTGCAAAGGTGGTGGGACGAGGATGGGAGTTTAGACTTTTTAGACCCACCCCGTCCCAAATTGATAGGTACAAACTTTTTGGATTATTTTGTTATGTGTTGTGATATTGTCTTGTTAAACACTTGGATAATATTATTCAATTTTTCTAAATTTTTTTTTGATTTGATAGGATAAATTTAGTTGTAATTTCAAGTATATTTTTATTAATGAAACATGTTTTATTAAAAATATGTAATAGTTGTGGGGCAAATTAACAAGAAGTGGAGTTTTACGGGGTGGAGCAGGGTTTCGTGGGGCCCAAGGGGCGAGAATGGAGCAAGAAAATTTTCCCGTCAAAATGTTGGTAGATTACTTGATTAGTAATACCTAACCCATCTCAAAATATTGTTTGGATTATATAATATGATCAGATTTAATAAAGTTACCATATTATAAATCTCTTTTTTAAAAATAATTTATTTATGTGCTATAAATATTATCATTTGAGACATTTACAAAAAAAAAAAAAAACCTAAAACATATAATATACATACCTTAACGAGAAAAAAGATTTTGGTTTGTGTCCAAAATTTAGTAGAAGAGCCTGGATTTTGATTTAAAAAAAATCTTTTTATTATTTATAACTTCATTTTTTTTTCAAATTTTATTAAAAAAAATTATAATTTAATTATAGAATATCCACACATACTTTTATAGAAGGATTTTTTTTAATAGTTGAAGAAATTTATCAATCCCTTTATAATATTGAAAACCCTAAAATAATCAAATTTTCTTCTTTCCCATGAATTATGGACAAAACTTTAAGTAAAACAACTTAAATATTATGCATCTGGTTTCAAATTAAAATTCCTTCAATGTTGCACTTACACAACTGTATTAAACCATTTGAAATTTTATATTTCTACCAATACCTTTCCTTTCACATTTTTGCAACAAAGAGAAATTTCTCTCCTTTCCCCTTTCTTTCTTTTCCATCCTCTAAAATTAAAAACCCCAATTGCCATTGATTGAGATAGTGGCCTGAAAAGTGCCACTACTCTCTCTTAACAATCTCCAATGCATAATAAAGTTGAGAAATTTTTGATGCTTTTATATTTTGGTTGGTTGTAATTAGGGGAGGGAAGATGAAGGAAAAGAAGAGGAGAAGGAAAATAGAAAGGTAAGTGAAAAGAAAATATTTCCCTCTTATATGTTTGCAAGTGGAATGTAAATAGAGATAAGCTAAAAGAAGTTTTTTTTTTTTTTTTTAATGAGAAAAAAGGTAAGAGAAGATTCGATCTTTCCTTTACTTGGTTCGGAAAGGAAGAGAGATGGAAGAAAAATATGTATGTTTTTACTTTAGTGCCCTAATAAAATAAAGAGATTACAGAAATTAATGGGTCATTAATTTCAAACCGTTAGCCATAACTCTTTATGTTCAAAGTTTTTCATTCATTTGTCAAAAGCTTTATAATTTAACAAGTACATCTTATTACCGCTCCCCTTTAATGTGGTGGTCACTCTACAAGTATAGATACTTGTAAGGTATAAGGAGTAAGAGACGGTGTTTAAGTAAAAAAAAAAAACAAGTACCTTTTGATATTTTCATTAAAAAAAACATCCAATCTATTTCACCGATGTAAATATCAAGTTATAAATTTTTTTTTATTTTTTATAAAAGCTCTCCATTTCCTCCCTATTTGGGCAAATCAATAGTGGTGGGCCCAACAAATATGTTTTCCCTCAATTGTTCCTCAAATTCTTTTCTCTCACGTTAACCAATCAAAGAAAGTTGTCTTTTCAAGTGTCATATGTCCTTTCCCTTCTCTCATCTTTCACCCGTTCCAATCATAGGCTTAGATTGAAACACTTCCTCCTGCAATGAGCTCATTGACATTGGTATTGCAACGCAAGGATTGAAGGGGAAATGAAAAGGAATATAGCAGAGTTTATTGAAAATTAGTTTAGTTTTTAACTAATTTTATTCTTTTTCTTTTTTTTTTCTTTTTTTTTCCTCAATCCAACAGATTATAAATCTATTGAACTTAAAGCCAATAAACATTGCAAATGGTAAGTTCACGTACAAAAACAAATTTAATAAGAGATGGTTTATTATGATGATATATTGAATCAAAACTGATCCATCAACTACAATCTATCACTTTAATAATCATAAAAAATAAAATTTTGAAATTTATTGTGTATCTAAACAAGGTTTTAGAAAGAGGTGAGATAAGATAAATTATTTGTTACTAAAAAGGTTAAGTTATTATTATTTAATGAGTCCATAAAACTAAGAAAGAAGGGATCACATGATTTATGAAATGCAAGTTTATTGTTTTGTTTTGGGGTTCAACTAAAAAAAAATTCCTTTTCATATAATCTATTCACAAATTTTTTAAAATTTCTCCTTCGTAGTTTTTATTTTTTATTTATTTTTAATTGTAAGGAGTTCTAAACGTTGATACAATTTTTTTTTCTTCTCCTTCTTTCACCAGTGGATGAAATTGTAAAAAGATTTCATATTTATCTTTATCTATATATATAGTTGGTTTCAAATTACTATATAGATAAAATTAATTGTCGGATTAAATCAATAGCTATCTCATTTATAAAATTATACATAAAACATGATGTTATTAATTGAATAAAAAAAAAAGATATGATGAATACAAAATTTAGATTGTGTGTTAAGAAGAATGAGAACGCATAATCTAACAATGAAAATTTAAATATTAATTCGATAAGAAGTTATTAAGCTAAATTACAAGTTCCACTATCTAACTTTGCCTAAAATTCAATTTAGTCATCTAATTTCACTTTCATTCAATTCCATCCTCTAACTTCATTTTTATTGGATTCAATCCTCTAACTTTCAATTTTATTTAATTCAGTCATTTTGTTAGTTAATTTTTTTCGTCAAAACTGAGTCGTTAAAGACTCAAAAACAACGTAATTTTATATTGAACAAAGTTGAAAGTTATTCTAAACTTGTCCCACGACATGATTCTGCCATTGCAAATTTTATGTTCGTGCACAAATAACCTAAACTAGACCACTATCATTGGCAGGTTTGTGCACATATGATATAACAATATAACATGAAAATTGGTACAAAACCTTTCCAAAAAATATGTGGTGTGGGATCCTAGGCTTGCGTCCTAAACGCACTATATACAGGACACAAAGCCATGCCCCCTGAAAATTTGAGACCCACCTCTCTCTCTCTCTCTCTCTCTCTCTCTCTCTCTTAAAGGTAATGATAAAGCTCAACTCAGGTGCCCCAGCCCCTCACCCAACTTACATATCTTATCTACCTCCAAAAATCATTACCCATATCTTCCCTCAAATACCCATTTCACCCTTTCATTTGTAGCCCTATAAATGAATGACTAAGGGCACTTTGGTGAAACCCATTTTCTTCACAAGGGACAGTGCCCTAAAATAACGGTCTAGGTCATGTACGGAAGGGTACTTTGATTTAACTAGTTCCCCTTTTCGTACCAAATTGCAACACTAACAAACAAACCCTATAAAAAATGTGAAAAACAAAAAAGAAATCCCTAAGAGAAAATAAAAGAAGTTTTTTTATTTTTAGGACTAGGTCCCTAGGGAGTTAATAGCAATGGGGGGACGAGAAAAACGCGGGCGCATGATAGATGTGACATGTGGGGTCCGTGCTAACGAGCGCGCGTGGGTGCTTAGTGCACCACATTCTAACTCTATTGCTTAGCTTGTCAAATCAACCAAAAGGACTTTTTCCCAAAATTTCTGTTTCTCTCCAAACTCTCTTTTTCTTTATTTTTTTTTATTATTATTTATGTTTGTTTTTAGGCTTGCTTTTTTTTTTTTCCAGGTTTCCCCACTAATAAAAAGCAACCCAAAAAAAAAAAAACAAATTTGAGGTGTTGTCACTTTGCAACCATGTGTGCACCCCACTAAGGCAACCTTAATTAATTTTTGTTGATTGGTCATACAAATGTAAAATACATACGAGTTCATCAAAAAAAAAAAAATGTAAAATACATATGACTAATGAGAGGATAAGGGTTGGTCATGTTTTAAAAAAACTTTTATTAGTGTCTGTTTTGATACAACTTATCTAACTTTTTGCTGAAAATATTACAAATAAAAAGTAAAAGTTAAGTAAAATAAATAGGTGACTCACGTATGACTCACAAATAGTAGGAAAAATAAGCAAAAATTAAATAAAATAAGTAGATAACTTATGTGAAATCTACTAATAATAGAAAAAATAATCAATAAGTTGACTTATAAGTACATCACAAGTGAGCATTAATTTAAAAATCAGTTACAAAAACGTGTTTTTTAGAAAAATAAAATAAAAATTACAAAAAAAAAGTGTTTCTAAATAAATTGTTTAAAAAAAATGATTTTGAAAGCAAGATGTTTTCAAACATAAAATGTTGCTTAGTTAGACCAGTTTCAATTTTCATTTTCAGAAAAAAGATCATTTCAAACACCTTGTTTGTAAGCTTTCCTTTTGTTATCTAAAAACAACTTTGGAAACCTTTTTTTTTTTTTTTTCCCCTGAAAACAAAGCCCAACAAACGAAGTTCTTTATTGAAATCAATCAAAGCATATGTACATCATGGTACAATGGAAAGCAAAATTTTAGGGCAGTCTACAAATCACATTTCGACAATTTCTTAATTTTTTACTCTCAGTGCTAGATCTACAAACACGTTCAGCTTTATCATCACCAGCGTATCATATGGTTCTTGTGGAAATCGGATCTTCATTATTCTATTCATTCTTTAGCAAAACCAAAAGCCCAAAACAAAGAAAATTCCATCTTCACAAAAATCAAAAACCCAAAACAAAGAAAATTCCATCTTCACAAACCTTTATGATAACAATAGAAACAAGCATAGTGCTGTAAATGAACCAAGCCGATCACAAATAACTCAGGCTCGGCTCAATAAAAAGCTTGTTCATGTTTGTTTGTTTATAACTAAGTCAAGCTTGAGCCTTCGTTTTAGGCTCGTTTGATAAATAAGCTGAGCCCAAACAAAAAAGTTTGTTCACGAACAAACTCGTGAGCTATTAGGCTTGATACACAACAATTCAAGCATAAACTCATTTATAAGTTTATATGTGTTAGCTAAATGTATGGTCACGATTTGCACCCAAACCCAACAGTAAGAAGGGAATAGCCCCCAAAAAGCCCAACACAATGAAATTTGTACAGATTGAGCTTGAAATCTAAGTTCTAGTGATGTTGAATAACAAAAATGATAGGCTCCATTTCAACATAACACATAATGAACTATTTATATAACAAAATTTATTCTCGAACACAAGCCGATGATAAATTGTATTATCTTTTCCTCTCTCAAAGATAGATTCCAATTATGGATGGTGGTGTGTACAGTGTTTTCTTTCTTTTTTCTCCGATCCTCTTTCCTGAATGCATTTCTTTTTCTTTTATATCATCCTCCTCCTTCTCTCCATCTTCCACGTATAGATCAGATCACCGATCAAGATACTTGTCTCATCAACCCCTTCCTGAAGTCTTTAGATAATAGTTGTAAGGTTGATCACCACTGTTCAGATGTCACTTTCTCATTAATGCGGCCAGAGATTTAGGTACAGAGTATTCAATGCGATGATAACAGCTTTTTCTAAGATATTTCTCATCCGTTCTTCCTCTCTGTGCCCTTGTAAAATATATCTCCATCCACAAGACCTTCTAGAATATCATTTTAATCACCATGGCGTATCATCTGACCTTCGCTTCACTTAGCCAAGGAGATACCCCTCCTCGGACTACTTCCAACAACCTCTCGCAACAGTTTGCTCGTGGGTCTTTAAGTTTGATATCATTATTACCACTAAACCCTCCTCGGACAAGTAAATACCCTTGGATCAAGCCCAAGGCCTAAGAACATGCCCTAGACCTTTTGTCCTCACACTAAATATACTCATTACTCATATCTTAATAATGACATGGCCAACATGAGACCACTACCTATATTATTATCTTAATTTTTTCATTCCATTTAAATTGATCAAGAATCACTTTAGACTATAGTTACATTTAAAAATAAATAAATAATTAAGTAGGCCACATATGATCCATCCCTATCAATCATTTGAAGTAAAGTTATGAAACACGTTAGTATTTTCTCATTTATAATAATTACAAACAAGTATTTTTCTAATCCTTCACCATCAAACGTAAATATAAAAATTATATTTTGAACAATTGCTGAAGCTGCAGATAAGGATTGATGAATGAATAAATTTAATTATGTAAATTATTAATTTGAATAATAGCTAATCATAAGTAAGACTAGATGCATGAGAAAATGAGTTTACTATTTTCTTTTTCTTTTTTTTCTTAATTTTAGAGATTTAAGTATTTAATAATGTAATTTTTTTAGATCTCAAGCTCAAAAACTTGACTTGAGCTCGATTTTGAGCTTGATATTAAGCTTGAGTTTGGCTTGACTAATTAATCAAGTTAAGCCAAGCTCAAGCTTTTTGGTTTTCCCACGAGCTCAAGCTCAAACATTATTTTTAGGCCTGTCATAAGCTCAAGCCAAGCTCGAGCTTTTGATTTTTTCTGACGAGCCAAACTTGAACATGCATTACTCGATAAAGCTCGGCTCATCTCGTTTACAGCCTTAATTAGAAGCACAAGAGTTCTAATAGCACAATAGGACAAGGCGTGCACTAAGTTCCCATGTGAGAAGGGTGCAAATTAATAATGAAATTACAACAACAAAAAAAAAATGTAGTGTCTGATATTAGTTTGCATTATCCTCAATGTTATACTATTTTCTATTAAATTTATACTTTAAAATTTTATCATTAAATTATATATGTTATATGTTATTAACATGCATGTTAAATTTTGTATTAATCGAATGTTATTTACCATTTGAAGTGTATACTCATTCTTTATGCATAACTTTGAAGTTTAAACTACAAAAATTTGAAATTTAAACATTTGATTTATCGGACTGTAAGTTATGTCAATCTACCTCAAAACCAATTGATGATGAGGAAGACACACTCAAATCTTTTATGGCCTTCAATATTACACCACACCAGCCTATTTTTAGAGTGGTTATAAGGAGTCAAATTATGGTCCTCCTAACAATCCCTCCCTCATAATGACACTCCCGTGACTCAAACTCATGACCTTGGCTCTAATACCATTTATCGAATCGCGAGCTATGACATTTCATCTCAAAACCAATTAGTAATGAGAAAGACACACTCAAATTTTTTAAGGCCTTCAATATCACACCACCCGAACCTGTTTTTAAAGTAGTTGTAGAGAGTCAAATTATGGCCCTCCTAACAATTCCTCCCTCATAATAACGCTCCCATGACTCAAACCCATGACTTTGGCTCTAATACCATTTATCAAACTGTAAGCTATGAAATTCCACCTCAAAACCAATTAACGATGAGGGAAACACACTCAAATCTTTTATGGCCTTTGACATCACACCACGCGGGCCTATTTTTAGAGTAGTTGTAGGGAGTCAAATTGTGGTCCTTCCAACATAATTAATAACATAGTTATTAATCTTTGATCATCTTGAAAATTTTCAAGCATAAAGGATATTAGAAGAAATTGTAATCCGACTGTGAATTTGTCAAAATTCACATCCAATGAAAAAATATTGAGTAGTGCAACATTGCTTAAAATTACATCTAGTGGAACATGAACATACTCAACGTATATATATATAATGTGAGGTAGAGTGAAAAATATGGTTAGATCTTTGGATCACATGTTTTGATATCATTTTGTTCTATCCATTTCGTTGGCATGATGGAAAAGTGAGATGATAAAAAATGTATAAATAATAGAAAAATAAGAATGAGGAAAAGAGGGAGGATAGATTTTGGTGTCTCAAGTGGAAAACTACATCCACCCCTACTCATCCCTCCTTTCCATCAAACTAGACAACGGAAACTGCCATTTCCCAACCTCCTTCTTTTCACCAACCAAATAGAAAAGTTTAAACAGGTAAGAAGTGGTGAATTAATAACTTAGCTATTACGCTATTACTCTAACAAACATAAATTTAAATAATTCTAATATAATAAATATAAAGAAAATTTACCAAACTAAATTCTACATGAATTCTTTGAGCATTCCCAATTCAGGAATGCTAAAGCTTCAAAAATGTAAAATAGGAAGCTGTTAGGGTGGATTATTGCATGGCTAGGGCTAGGTTTGGTTGTCCATGGCGGATTTGTTGTCTTCTTTTTTGGGTTTTGTTTGGTAGCTAAGAAATTATGACGGTGATGGAAAATCGAAATGGGCCCTGGGTTGTAGTTACTGGCAAAGACCCTCCTCAGGGGTGGCGGCTTGGGTTTACTGAGAGGTTTTTTTTTTTTTTTTTTTTTGGAAGAATGAGTAAAATATATTAATTTTATGTGATGGATTACAAAATAGAGTATGAGAAGTAGGGTGCAATGTAAAAATGATGGTGTAATATAGATAAGTAACTTTTGAGAAACTAAAATACTTTTTTTTTAAAGAATCTCGGATGGAAATGCCTTACATGCCCTAATCAATTTCGATATCATGACTTTCTATGTGAATTTTATGTGATTATCGTATCTTAGATCCGTAAACTCTGATATCTTGATACTCAAAAACATGACCACTCGAAACTTCCTCCCCCCCCCCCCAAAAAAAATGATACTTGATACTTGTTTTTTCTAATGAGGTCATAGGATATCAAGAGATTGGTTGATTGAGGATAAAACCATCATCAGCTAACAAGACCTCCTTCATCATTTAACTTTTTGCCCCACTTTTTGATTATATTGAATAAAAATTTCCTTCGTGACCAAATAATCAATCATGTAATACTAAGATAATCATCTTTGGTGCAATGTATATATATGCATTTATATATATAATGTTGGGTGGTGTATTTAAGAATAAGACTAAATCGCATGCATAGTAAGTGTCTCTTTGATTACGTACTTAACATAAGGTCTTGATCCACTAACACAATGTGGTGTATATGTGGATAATAAAAGGTGTTGGATTATTTTAAGAAAAAATTGCATTGTTTCCTCCATTTTAAAATTAGGGATAACAAAATTGTCCTCGTCATTCATATTGTTGTTTATCTCAGTTGCTAGCTGTGCCATTATGTTAATGGTCTTAGATTTTCCAACTGTCACAAACTTTTAATTAATTTTCCATGTCTTGAACTAATACGGCACGACATGAGCTGGTCATGACTCACTAAGATTTGATTTATGTTAATAATTAATGATTACATGTCGTTATCTGGTTAAACTCTGCAACTTCTGCATTGGTTTAGGCCTAACTCATTTGGATGCATGTTAATACGGTTTGTTCAAGCCAAGTTGTTCACAAAGACTAATAATGGTTGTAATCTTGGCTAGCTTCAAGCCACAGCATCTAAAACACCATCCATCTTACTGTTTTGTACCCATGGCTCAATTGCCTTTCCCCCTAATTAGACAATTACACTTTTCTAAAGGTAAAACTTTGGTATAAAGTATAATACATTAGCCTCTTCGATTACATTCAAACATTGATAAAAGTTTTGTAATTTAACTGGTTAGTATCTTTTTGTCTTTTCAATAGAGATATCTAGAATTCAAATCCTTCTTCATACAAGTATCAAATTATAAAATAAAATAATAATAACAGATTCACACGTTTAGCTTAATTGAATTATTTTAATTTTCCTAAAATGGGACCCAATTAATCATTTTATAGTAATTATTAATAGTGTTAAAATAATTTTTGTGGCAATTAGCAATTTGGTTTTTTGTTAATTGCTTTTTTTTTTGTTGAAGCTTGAAAATGTGTTAATATATACTTGTACTTGAAAAAATGGAGTTCTAAAAAGTTGTGCTTAAACAATATAAGCTAAAAGGTGAAGAAAAAAGCTTGTGGCAAACAGATACTTGCATATAAAACTGTAAAAGAAATATTGGAAGGCACACTTATTAAGTGGACTAATATAGTGTTGTACAAGTAATGAGCTTGAGCATATGCATAAGCCTACAGCCTAATAAGTTGTCTGAAAAAAATCTGCTGATATTTGTTCATAACTCGCACAGATTTCTGCATAATCTATCCACCTCCCAGTAAGCTCAAGTATATGCTATGTTCAAAGGTCACGCTTTCCATTCCATCATTTATGTGATAAAACTTTCCTATTATTCATTATATATTGTCAAATACAATCATGACATGCCTAAATATTTATGAAAATTGATAAGGTATGTTGTGATATGCACCCTGTACTTCTGACATTTTTATTACCAGTTGTTGCTTGTCTATGTTTCAATGGCATACATGCTTCTTATTAGTTAAGCCTAATTATGATTTTGTTTGTTTTTTTCTATTTATCCTCTGACAAACTTGTTCCCAATCCAATAATATTGACTAAAATTTCTTGTCATGGAGAAAAATATAATCTTTTTGAAGCATAAAATGATGGAATTATATACCTTGGAGATAAGTTTTCGTGAAAAATGTCAACTGCCCAAAGCTTAATAGTGGATAGAATTACGTAATCAATCTAATTTCTTGAGTCCTTTCGAGCCAATACTTTGTCGGCAACAGAATTCCTTTTCACATATAATAAAATACATTTATGTAAGATTTTGATCCCAAATGTAAAAGAAAGTTGCAAATGATGTTATGCATAAATAGCAAAGGTTCAAGAATGCGGGAGGCAATGCAATGTGGGCAGATGTAATGCTGGGAAGTTGGGTGGGTGGGTTAGTAACCATCAATCCGAGAAATTTTGATACATATGCATTCGCTATTGCACACTCCATATATACACATTTCTTTTCAAGTCGAGAAATCGTGTTTTCATGATTTCATAATTTTAACTGAAATCGTGTTTTTTTCAAAGCACGATTTCAATCCACGTTACAGTGTATGTACAGTGAGTGTGCCACAGCAAGTATATAATAATCATTACCTCATTAATTGTAACCATAAACTAAACATGAAGGAGCATAAGCACCCAAAAAAACAAACAAACCAATCCAAAGACGAAAGCAAAACATAGGGGAGGCACCATTGCAACATTTTCTTTCCACAAATTTCAAATTCATAATGATTGAAGTAATAATAGTGATCATTATTAGTACCCACGCCTTTCAAAAATATCCTCAGAATCAGATAGGAGGGGTAGGGGTTTTGTAGAAAAATATGTACCAAAGCCACTTCTGAGGACCACATACGCAATACAATTCTAGAGGGTGTGAGTGCTTTGTTTGATTGCCTCTGTGGACACTATGAGAGCCATACAGACTCTTCTCTCCCCCATTAAAGAAAATGACAACTTCGTTTCTTTTGTATTTTTAACTTTTTGGTAATGAGATTTTGCTTATGATGTAACCCAAATTCATAGCTAAAATATATGGGAAAGTGGGTGGATTAAATATAACACTCTAGTTTGTACTGACTCCAAGAATTTTGCCGACCCAAATTTGAGTACTATTCGTTTGCTTAACCTTAAAAATAAAATCTTAAAAAAAAAAAACCCTTAAAAATACAAATAAGTGGTACAACTATTTTTACCCTCAATTTTTTATATAAGCACATGAGCAGAAACTGTATTTTTTACCCAACAAACACTTAAACAAAATAAAATAATACATGATACAAAGCTTTTATTCACCATCTTTAAAATACACACGTGAGTTGAAGTCTCACGCAGAGAAAAAATAAAAAAGATGAGGATATAATATATTATAAACTTGAATTTTTTTTTTATACATCAATTATTGGGTTAAAGACCCTTAGCATGTTCCTGTTATTATACTAAAGCTTCATTCGATGCCCAAAAAAATAAATAAATGCCAGCATGCAATTCTCTGTTATAAGAGCACGTCCATCCGGTTGTTCAAAAAACCAAAAAAAAAAAAAATCATTTTATCTATTTTATATAACCATTTTTACAACACAGGCTAAATTTGATTATTTATTTTACAATACATCACATTAAAATAATCTTAATTTATAAAAAAAAAATTTAAAGTAATCTTGCAAAATAGAAAATAAATAATAAATAATTTGCACTTTAATTTTATATATATATAAAAATTGATTCCACACAAAAAGTATTACAAAATGGGAATCATTAAATGGGATTGGAAAGTCCAAGAATGAGCAAGATCAGTTGAACATGATTAATTTTAAGGTTGTTTTAGAAGATTCTAACGTACTAGCAAAGCACTTCCGTCCAGGTATAACACCAAAATATGCCCTTGAATGAGACATCAAGTTGCGTAGTCTGGCACTTCAACAAATGACCTAAAGAATTGTTAAAATGAAAACTATACAATACTGCAAGATTGCAGAAATCACCTGGAAAGTATCTATCTTTCTTTTTCTTTTCCTTTCGCTGCCTTTTGTGCGTGTCTATTTTGGTTTATTCAAGAATAATAATTTATCCCATTGTGCTTTGGTACACAAAATTTTTATTGCTACATTATACTCTTAATGTTTGAATTAAAATAAAACCATTAAGGTTATTTCAAAAAATAAACATTACTAACATACGCAACATGCCCAGCCGCCGCCTTGGACCTGATCTGGTCGGGCTGATGGGTTCACGATGAGCCGACGATTTTTAGGTGGATGGGCTCTGCGATTTCAGGTGGACGTGCTCTGTGATTTGGGAGTGAGCTGATACGGAGGTTGAGGGAGAAAGAGAGGAAAATGAATAGAAAAAGAGAAATAATAATAAAAAATGAATAAAATAGAATATTTAAATAAAATGGAAAAAAATAAAATTTTGGAATGTTGAGTGTGCTGTAAAATTGTATTATATAATTGATAAAGTAACTTTTTGAGATGATAAAGTAGGATGTGATAGAATTCCCAACTGCAGATGCTCTAAGGAAAATAAAAGTAAGACAATATTGAACCATGGTGTGCATTATGTGGTTAACATGAGAGCTCGTAGGTTGAAAAGTACACAACTAAAAAATTGCACTATATAGGCCATGGCCTAAATTACTTTTTTTTTTGTGTTAATTTACTCTTTTTTTTTTTTTTTTGAGAAGTTTAATGATTTTAAATTGATGGTGCGTGTGGTATAAGATGCTTTTTTTGACGTGGGTGTAAAAATTAAACAATTTATTTAGCGGTTGTGATCAACTTAATTGTAAGCTCTAATAATTAATACGTCAAAGTTATTTATGCTTAAAAGGTCCGAACATCATACATTAACTGCGTCCAAAACAAAAAAAGGCAATGATAAGGATAATAAAATAAACAAAAAAAAGACAAAATTTAGTTATAAAATTAGTTGTAACTTAAAATTACAAACTTAATCAATATCTTATTATTGGATGTGAATTTTGACAAATATACTATTAAATTACATCTTTTTCTTATAAACTTCATGCTTGCAAAATTTCTAAAAAATTAAATATCAATAGCTATAGCATGAATAAATTGTTTAAATTGCAAGTTGTTGTAATTTAAAATTATGTATAAAATATAAGCGTATAGATCATATAATAAATAATATTCGATTAACACAAAATTTGACATATATATTAAGAGAGTAAAGACTATGCAATTCAATGATTAGATTTTTAAAATATGTAGTAATTTTTATTTTATTAAATAAAGTTGTAACCTAAAACTGCAACTAATTTTGTAGTTAAATTTTGTCCCATAAAAAGGGAAGATGCTGCATTTTGGGGGGGGGGGGGGGGAGAAATACATTAAACATGGAAGAGCAATCCAAAATATATTATTGGGAATTATCACTATCTCCTTTAGGGATAGGAGTGATGGAAATCATTTCCTTAAAGTTTGACTAAAGAGTCCATTTAGCAATAATTTAGGCAACAAAATTAGTTTATCTGAAATAATGATTTACAAACTATCCATAAAAAGAGTTAAAAGTAAAGATATATAGCTTCCATGATCAAACTTTCAATAGTCTAATTAATGAGGTAGGGAAAAATGGTTTTGAAGTAGGAAAAATCACATTCATTGCATCCCATTCACACATGTATGCACCAAGAATTTAAAACCTATCTCTGCATCTTTTGAAATTGCAAACACATTCCTCCATGCAAAATTAATTTCCCTCATGTGATTTTTCCCAAAAGCAGCTAAGCCAATCTTCTTTTGATACTCGTTTTGTCTTCACCTGCATATTCCCATGCACACTAGGTGACTTTTGTATTCCATTTGTCTACTTACTAAAACACCAAAGATTCGAATCTGAATTCTTAGCACCATGGAACAATCATGCAAAATTTAACCCAAAAACATAAATTCCCCATGCAACATTGGCTATTGATGTGCCACAGAAAGCAAGAAAATATAGCTGAAATGGCTGAACATCACCCACAATGCCTTGCTTTAACTTTTAAGTAGACTGCATTGCCTGACCTGAAATAGCTACATTTTCCACTTTCGGATAGGCAGAGACAGCCCGACATTTCAGATGGCCGAAGCTTTTGGAGGCATCAATCAATAATTCATATTCCCTCATCATGAGTCATGACTAGTCTCATGGTCTATAATATATAGTCTTAATTAATTAACAAAATCTTTCGGATGAATATATATGTAGAACCCGTTACAATTAACAAAATCATGTGTGATCGTTGTATTGCTCACTTGTTTGAGCAATCAATGGAGAAAGGCTAACCAACAAAATTCATGCAATGAGCTGAGCATGCAGGTGTGGAGATACCCCATCAAGGGCAAAACTGTAATTTAAAAACCACAAAAGGGTAAAAATGTCATTTGAGCTATGTGATGAATTTGAAATCAATTCCAAAAGTTCATCGACTTCACAATAACTAAAATAATGTGTTTCTTCTCCAAAAAATAGAAAACTAAAATAATGTGTTGAATGCGACGATCTGGCCATCTAATTAAAAGACTACGTCACATCAAGACTTAACGATTAAAATGTGTTCTTGCAATTTAGGGATTACAGCATATGATTATGTTTAAATAGATTTTGATTGGTCCTCACATGGATTAAATCCTTGAGATAATAGTGAGTTTTGAATTTTAATCCATTTTCTTGTAAGACAGGTGATTAATTTAAGTTTAAAATTCATAAATACCATAAGATTTATTAATCTGGATCATTAAAAGGTTCAAAATTTGGCTTAGTTCAATCGATGATTGCAATAAACAAAGACCAATGGACCGAATGTCAAGGTCCTCAAGGATGAGCAAGCAAGTGGCCATAGTCGTTAATTGGTAGTAATATTAGACGGTCGAACATCGATGACTACTGTCGATGGTGACAGTGTCAACAATGTTTGGAGAGGTGGTAGTGGTGGCATAGACAAGTTGAAAGGGGTAAAAATGGTGGGGATGAAGTCAAGGTTAGCTTCTTTCATAAGAAGTTTTATATTGTCTGTTCACTATATAAAAAGAGGCAATGTCTCTACAGTGCCATTTTGGTTTAGTGAGTCACTTTTTTTTTTTTTTTTTCCAAGTTTTGAACTTTAGTTACAGTACCAAGCAGCATTGTAGCTACAATAGCTATAGTTTTTTTTTTTAGTCTTCCGTTTTTACTTTTTTTTTTTATATATATTGTTATACTGACACAATAAATTTCACAATATTTTCACAATTATTATGGTATCAATTTCTTATAAGTCAAAATAAAATAATAAAATATGAAACTGTGACCAACCACAACAGAAAATAAATATTTTGTGAAAATATTGTGACACTTGTTAGGTGAATGTGTAAAATTACCGTACTTTTAATTTGTTCAATATGTACTTTTTTTTTCAGTCATAAAATTTGTGCTCTTTTTTCTACTAACTATATAAAAAGAGGCAATGCATCTACAGTGCCCATTTTGGTGTCGTGAGTCATTTTTTTTCCCCAAGTTTTGAACCGTTGCTATAATGCCACTTTGGTTTGTTCAAGTGGTACAGTAGCTACAATAGCTACAATTTTTTTTTTTAGTCTTCCATTTGTACTTTTTTTTTCTTTTAAATATATATAAAAACCCGCATATATATTGTTATACTGACACAACAAATTTTACAATATTTTAACAATTATTGAGATGTCAATTTCTTATAAATCAAAATAAAATAATAAAATATGAAACTGTGACCAACCACAACTGAAAATAAATGTTTTGTGAAAATGTTGTGACATTTATTGGGTGAATGTGTAAAAGCTACAGTATTTTTGGTTTGTTCAATATGTACTGTTCATTACTTTTTTTATTTTTATTTTTATTTTTCATTCATTGATTTGTGCTCTTTTTTTCTATATATAAAAAGAGCAAATAGGCTCATAAATAGTGTTATGAACAGTATTTTTGGTTTAGTGACTTGCCTTTTTCCCCCTTTTTTTCCTTCAAGTTCACCGCTTGTTTTTTTTTTTTTTTCTTTTAAAGGATTTTTATATGTTTACTTTCTACTTGTAATATAAGCTTACATTGTATACACACAAAAAGTAGCAAATATTATATACATTTGCAAAAAAAATTGTACAAATTTTGCAAATATGTACAACATTTACCAATTTTTATGTGTTTACAATATAAATGTGCATTGTAAGTGCAATGCATATTTCTATATATATATATAAAGAGTAAATGGAAAAAGTTACAGTAATTTCGCTACAGTTGTTTTGGTTTGTTTAACTTTCACTGTTTTGCTAGCTTTTTTTTTTTTTTTTTTTTTTGGTGAATGCATAAAGTTGTAGTATATTTGCTATATTATTTTTGGTTTGTCCACAATAATTTTCACAACACTTTCATAACAAATCAAATATGGTAAATTGTTATTGGTTTAAATTTAAACTTACCAATGAAACTACTTTTTTGTCCACCAATAACAACTTGTAGTAACTTAGTACTTATGATTTGTTGTGAAAATGTCATGGAAATAACATATTTTTGTGTGAAAAATGTAAAGACATCTTGATGTTGTCACAATATTTTCAAAACTGCTGAGTTGTCAATTTTTTACAAGTTAAAATAAAATATAACAAAATTATAAAAGTATTATGAAAATGTTGCGTCATTTTGTTGTGTTTTAAGAAATTTTTTGTTGGTTTAATTAACTTTGTTGAGCCAAAATTCACTATTCCACATACAATTTTATTGGGTTGACTTTTTGTATATTTTTTTCTTTACACACTATTTTAAGTAAAAACACATAGTTTTGCACACAAAAACAAAAACAAAAACAAAAACTTAGGAAAAAAACATTTTTCATCCTTTATTTTTGGGGTAGTTTACAATTCTTCTTTAAACTTTAAGACCAAGCTATTTTTCCCTTAATATTTTGGAAAAGAGTAAATATGTTATATTGTTATTCTCTCAGTTAAACCCTAATGAAAGCTTATAATTCTTAAAATATTTTATTGTGTAATGTCTAAATTACTTCTGCTAAATTTTAACATCCTAAAAATTTTCTTTACGTATTTTGAGTTTTAAATGATAAAAATTCTTAGAAAGTTAGAATGATGATATTAGGTGTTTTATTTGTTATCTAAAGAATGTTGATTTTCTAGGTTTAAATTTTCAATACTTATAATTTATCTAATGAAAAATTCGATGACACATGCCTTTTGTTATCTTTTTTTTTTTTTTAATTTCTTAGCAAAACACAGTTGTTTATTGTTGAAAAATGATGATATTCATTATCATTCTTAGAAGTTTTTAGAGAATAGATATATTGTTTTTAGCAAGTAGGTACTAAAAAACTATTATAGTTAAATAAATATTTATATGTTAAATAGCTACCCTAACTTTGTGGTTGATCAAAATTCTTAAACGAATGAGATTAACTTTTTACGACATAAGTATCAAAATTCTTAAAATTAATGTCTCTTTTGATTAATGTAAATCTCTATATACTTTAAAAATCAAATTATTCATATTTTTGTTTTGTAATACAAATAACATCTAGAATTGATCTTAATTACTATAGTAGATTTTAAAAGCGTAAAATATTTTCTGCCATTTGGTGTAATTTTTCATTGACCATGGAAAATGACAAAATGTCTTTTGATTAACTAACATTTTCAGTTGCACCAAATACTGAAAAATATTTTATTTCTAAACAAATGTGTTAGGTTCATTCATTTTCTTCTTCTCAAAAAAAAAAAAAAAAAATTTATTCATCTTCCTTTGTCTCACTCTAGTTACTTTTCTTACTGTTGCTTATGGTGTTTAATCTTTGTTGAGATTTTCCCTTTACAAAAAAATAATAATAATAAAAAAATTGATAAAGTTTAGCAACAAAATTGGTTGTAGTATAAAACTATAACCTTAATCAATAAAATAAACATTACTACATATTTTGAAATTTTAAACGTTGAATTATATGTTTTTTATACTCTTAATATAAATGTCAAATTTTGTATTAATCAGATATTATTTACTATATGATCTATAAGTTATATTCTATGCATAATTTTAAACTAAAGAAACTTGCAAAAGTTAGACCATTTTGTAATTGTACTTTGGTTAGTAATGTATTATAAACCTAGTTTAAAACACTAATATTATTATTTTTGTATGTGTTCTAATAAGTATTACTGTTTACTATAAATAAATAAAAAGATGTTTATCCCACATTGGTTGTGTGTGTCCGTTGTTTATAACCTCAGTCTACAACTACAAAGATTAGGTCAGTTTGTAGTTGTACTTTAGTTAGTAATGTATTATAAACCCGATTTAAAATACTAGCATTATTATTTTAGTATGTGTTCTAATAAGTATTACTATTTACTCAAAAAAAATTATTGATGACATAACTATTGATTTTTATTTTCTAGAAATTTTGCAAGCATGGAACTTCCATGGTGAATTTATCAAAATTCACCTCCAATAAAAAGATAGTAAGTAAAAGATTTACTAATTTTGTAACTAAACTTTATCATTTTTTAAATGAAGATGAATAGTTAATGGGGTTAAGATCATTTTTGGGGGGGGGGGGGGAGGTGGGGGGTGGGGGGTGGGTGTTACTAGTTATTTTTATTCTTTTTCTTCCCTAGGCTTCCCCCAATTTTTCATCCCTTCCCCTCCTACCATCCCTGTCTATTAGGCACCAATGCCCAGCCAAGTTTGGTGATACCAATTGGCCACCCCATGGCCCGATTAGCCACCGATGCCCAGCGATTCAAAGTCTCTAGCAACGCCCAATAACATATCAATTCGTCAATTTTTGTGGGTGTGTGTGTGAGAGAGAGAGAGAGAGAGAGTGAGAATTCTGAGTTTTTAATTTCACAGGAAAGAGATGGGGGTGGAATAAAAAATGATAAAAAAGCATATCAAAATATTCAAAACCACTACAGTGCTCAACATTGCTAACGAGTACTGTAGTTTTTTACATAATTTTGAATGGTAATAATGCAAAACTGGGTGTGAAGCAATTTTTGTGATTCTTAGCTACAAACCTACAGTTTTAAATAACTTACCTTAAAAGGCCATTACAAAACCGAATATGAATGCTCTTATCAGGTCAGCATCTCATGACCTGTAACTTAGAAATTAGTCATTGGACCAACTGAAATCCTGCTTTCCAAAACTATTTCTCTTAGATTAGATGGTGACATGGTACCATTGATCACTCTGGTATTTGTTTTTCTATGAATGACGGGTATACCAAACACAAATGAATGAGAATAGACTAAAACCTTTCTTAAACATGATGGTAAGTAACAAAAACGAAGAAATATAAGAATCAAGGTTAGAGACCAAATAATTCATTGCCGTGCACCTCACCATTTTCTTCAGGGAGCTTTTACAGCCTCGTGCCTGGAAAAATCTCAACCCCACCCCCCTTCTTTTTTCTGTTATGGAACCTTCTGTGGATTCATGTAGCAGAAAGCCTGGTTAATTTCAGTATCTCACAATTATTACAGATGTTACTGCAGCAAAAGACCACGTTCAAGCAAGAGTTTCTATCTATGCTTTGGCTAATCAACTCCATTTCTAGAATTTGGCCCATCAAATCTATGTGAATAACAAATAATCTGCCTGAGGGTTTTACTCACCAGCTTCATTTGGTTGAAAGGGTAACATAGAAAAAGGAATGAAGAATAAGAATCTGATTGAATTTCCTGTAAAGCATGGGCCTGATTAGATTAGGACATAGTACAGAAATATGCATCTGAATTTTCCAGCCAATAAGGAGCGGGCCTCTCACACACGCGACAAATCAAAACTAAATGATGAGTGCTCATGAACTAATAGAGACCAACCCTTAACACAGACAAAGACAGATAATGAAAAGGAACTTGGGATAAAAAGGGGAAAAAACTTATCTCTTGGAAGTGAAGTAGACTAAGATAGTGCAGCGGAGTAAGATGTAAATCTACAATCCATAGGTTTTAACTACAAATTACATTATTCAGCATAAGCTGTGAACAATACAATGATGTACCTAGGGAGTGAACCTAAAATGTATAAATTATATTTCTCTCCTTTCAGAACCATAGTAAGAAAAAAGAATATATTAGAAACCCTCATTACCAATCGCAATTTAAGGAAATTTTGGTCAAGCCTTCTTACGTCAACAGAGCATATGCATCACTGTAAATGGCTATCGCATATGAGAATACTGCAAGAATGATCATGCAGACGGATATGATCTTGTCCTTCCTTGTTGCAATACCAAGAGGGTCCCTGGAAACTCCCAAGTAAGAGAAGAGACAGAATGTTAAAATGTCATAACAGTGATTGAGAAAACTGTACTCATGGTCTAAGCAATTATTAGTTTGCATGCAGATTACTCCAGTAAATGAAGCATCATTGTAATATTCTGGCTCCAAGGGTCTATGAGATAATTTTTTTAGACAAGTTGGTTCTTTTGAAAGTATTGAACAGAAGCCCACACATCTACTGCAATGGTACGTATGACACAGAGGTATATATTACCAATCCTCCAGAAATGCCTTCTCCGTCGATTTAAAAAATGAATGTTGAGTCTTCCTTCCTAAGCTCTCTTCTCTTCTTGAGGTGTGTTAAGAAGGGATACAAATGCATACCCTCCACTATAAACAAATTTTGCAACTCCATCAAGTGTTCCAGCATAGCCATTGACAGTCTTTCCTTAACAAAAGAGGGAGAGGGAGAGAGTGACACTATTGCTAGCCCCAAAATGAGTGCCCCAGAGTCCCAGACATATATTGCTATAGATTGTGAAACAAACCCAACCCATCATCTACATAATAGAATACTGCAACAAAGTTATGTTTATTCCTAAAGTAAGATATTCTACTATAGAAAATATATAAAAGTAACTTGCCACAAATTTAAGCTTCAAGAAAAAAGATGAACATACTTGAGACTTATGGAAGCAGGAAAGATGAATGCCAGTAGAACTCCAACAGTTGCTCCAGTGAACTCAAAAGCTACCCATATGGTGGGTATAAATATTGCACCCAAGAGAATAATTACAAGAAGCCCCATGCTGATGATTGCAAATCTAAAGTTGTCTGAAGCCAAGGGCCTGGCTGAGGAGAAAAGGAGACCATCCAAGTTGAGCCTCAATGGAAAGAAGGCATGGGAAATACTAGTATGATATGGCCAGAGTAGCTTATACGAACAACATCGTTAAACAGAGAACTGTAGGGGACACCAAGGTCAGTGTCAAAATTGGAAAGCAACTCAGAAAGAGTTCAATCACCAAAGAGAAGGAACCCAAACAACCCCGTCATTACGTAACCAGTGACGCAGAGAGCAAGTGAAGTCTGTACAACTCCTATCATGTGTAGAGAATCTTCAAGTTCATTCTCAATTGTGTGAACTGCATATATTCAACAAAGTTTATTACAACACTAATGTGATGAAAGCTAAAAGCCAAGATGTGAGAAGCTAGGTTACAGAACCAGACCTCCCAACTCAATAGACCTAGTGTATCATCCAAGCATTCTGCCTTTAATATATCACCCTAGATTAATAGAATTCATATGAATGGTGTTGAATGCATGTTATCCTCAGAAGTCAGAGGACAAGCTTTGTTTTATAGTCATTTTGTATGCACAGAGGAATATGTAAAAATTTTTGCAGGACCGTGATAAAAATACAAGATGTTTTCTGCCTAAGTCTAAAACATGAAAGAAGGGTCCTTGAGCACTCCCTGACCCCTAAAATCATTATTTTCAACCCCAAATTATATGTTTTCTGAACAGAATATAAACCTATATGTTTGACATTTTATCCAAAACAACAAATGAGGGACATATGAGCTTTGTTTTAATTTTCTTTTCCCTAACACAGACCATATACATTACCAGGGAAAAAACCACCATATGTCAGATCATATTATTTGGATACAAATCACAAGCCACGAGTGTACTATCACTTGTGCATAAGGAGAGAGTTGGCTTCTTACCATTGTAGTGGCAGACATAAGCAAAAAGCAACCACAGGGACAGCAGTGAAGATATCACCAAAGGATGCCAAATCAGTGACACTTGGAAACAGTGTTGGGGTCTCTATGCTTCCCATTATCAATTTGTAAATTGTTACTCCAATGACAACAATAAGGAACAAAACTGCCAGAGAAAATGATATGGCTGATGAAAATCTCAATGAATCTGCAGCCAAAATTAATGAATATCATTAGTGGTAGAATCATTAAGGATGAACAAGGAAATTAAATCTTATACCAACCAATACGCTTAAAGCATATCAATGACACAAATATTGCCACAGTTAAGACAATAAGAACAAAGGCACATCCAGTCCACCAGTGTTCCCCAAACCACTCTTCTAGAACACCAGAATGATGAACCCCACTGGAAGTGGATCCCGAAAGCAAATCCTCTGGGCAACAGAAGTACCATCTAGATTAGTTTGGTAATTTACAAATATTTGATATAAGGAAAAATGTAAGGTAATCTACTAGTCCTACCAGACGCTGCTAAATAATGGTGTATTAAGACTAAATTAAGGAAAAGCATATAGGATAAAGGAAAGCACTGAAGTTACACCAATTATTATTATCAAAAACACGATAAGAACACCAATGTTGTTGATGATAACACAGACTTGAAGCAATATTTTCCCAATCCCTCCAAAGGCATCACCCATCAAATCCCCATAAGAAAGTGCTGCCCCAGGCTTGCTAAATCTCACCAACATCTCAATCGATGCCTCAGTCAAGAATGCAGCAACTATAATCAGAGCAACACCAAGGACAAGACCCAACACTTTCAATGTGGCAGGCAAGCTCATAATTCCGGAACCAACGCATAGTACACACCAGATTGAAGACAGAACCATGAAAGGAAGCTCCATGAAATCTACTATACCTAGCTTCTTCATCCTGACTTGTGGATAACAAGGGGCTCTCTCATCACTAACCGGTTCCTCTTTTTGTGAAATGTTATCAAGACTTTCAGTACAGCAAAACCAAGATTGCAGCTCACAGATGTTAGTTTTGATAACCCAATAAACAAAATTTAAAACAGAAATAATTGGTTAATTAAAAATATGAATGAAAACCCAAATATTTCTATAAAATCTTGGATCAAATCTTGGTAATCACATTCCAAAATTCACAAGTTCTAAACAAAGTGGTATAACTAGTATAAAAATTATATATAAAAAAAAGGACTTTATTTACTAAATACAAACGCCCCACAAGGTTTTTCAAGGACTATACTTGAACACTACTGCTTTGGCAGTTGTCACTAAAAGTATCAACTTGAATTAAAACTTAGTAAAACCTCAATTTAAACCTCTTTTGGTATATTTGAGGCCCATAAACAGAAATGAAAACTTTAATACACTCTTTGAATTTTTATAAATAACCAAAAATTAAATTAAAAAAATGGTTACTGCAAAAATTATAAAAAGCTAAAGAAGTCTGAGTAAAGTTGAGTTCACACTGACTGAAATAAATAAAAAAGACTGTCAAATATCAATCAGTGTAACAGTTGAATACCCAGAAACAGACAAAGACCAATTGAACTAATTATGATGAACATAAGACGAACACAGTAATAAGTGACTAGAAAAACAAATATGTAGTACAAGACCAAAATTTGATGGAAAACAAATTCCAATATGACAGTGAAGTTTGGAATTGTGTTCAACTGTTATTCAAAGAGACACATATATGTGAGATGTAGTGACAGTGTAATACCCATTTGAGTTCTGGCCAGAAGGTGAACGCGGGTACGAAGTAGACTCTGTACTGTGCTGTTCCAACTTCCTAGTTCCATGTCTTTTGTTTTTGTTGTGAGGAGTGAGGAGTGAGGAGTTGGGATGCATTGGCTGGGACCAAAGAATGAATGAAAGAAGAAATGAAACAATAAATATAACTCCAAGCCATTGTCTTCAACACATTGCAATTCAATGCAATTAATGATGGTTCAGAAAATCCTTCTCGTTTCTCAAAAAAAAGAAAAAAGAAAATCCTTCTCAAAAAACAAAAAGAAAGACAGCTCAGAACAGCGACGGACCTGCACTAGGGCAGAGGGGCCATGCCCCCAAAAAAACTAATATATGTATATAAGCTAAAAAAAATAGTATAAAAAAATTAAAATTGGCCCTTAAATATAAATATATATATATATTTATTTATTTCTCTCCTTCTAAAATATTTTAATATTGACCTATAAAAAAAATAAATAAATAAAATTCATGTCCCTTTAACTACAAAAATAAAATTTAAAAATAAATATAGACTAAACAAAAATCGCGGACAAAATAAGAAACACTTATTTTGTATGTTATACTTTGTTGATATGTTTTATAATATGAAATGTTTAAAAAATACTTATTTTGTATGTAGTATTTTGTTGAATATGAAATAGATGTTAGTTTTTATTTTCATAATTTTTTTTTTTTTAAGCTTTGGTCCCCCCAGGTGTGAATCTTGGTTCCGTACCTGGTTCAGAAAATCAAGAACTAGTCTTCGCAGAGACTTTGATACGGTACATGACATGAGGAGATGTTAGGAAAGGTAAGTGGCAGTAAAAGAAGAAATAAGTCTTCTCATAAAAAAATAAAATAAAATAAAATTTTAATTACAAATTGGAACCTATAACTTTTCTCTATTTTCATTTTCATCTCTAGTTTTTTTTTAAATTTTTTATTCATTTCAATTCTTTAACTTATCATTAACTTATGACTGTTTTAAGAGTTTTTCAAACAGTAAAGCGTCTTGTAATAATTGTTAGGTCATATTTTCTATATAATTGACTAATTCTTTAACAAAACATACTTTATTTGTATTTGGGCAAATCTAAATTGGGTTTAGTGTGTGTTTGGATACCGCTTATTTTGCTGAAAACTGAAAACAATAAAAAAATATTTTTCGATTACTGTTCATTAATGAAATCATTGTGTATTTGCCTAATTGCGCTGGATAAAAAAAAACAAAAAACAAAAACGCAAAGCAAGAATTATAATTCATATCCAAACGCGTCCTTAATATATAAAGAAGTATGTTGTTCAAACATATTAAGTGGTATCATTAAAGATATGAAGGTTGATCCAAGAAACAAGTGAAGAAAATCTGTTTCATTAAGTTTTGACAGAAGCTCGACAAATGCTGCTATCGAAGTTTAATAGTGAAGCTTAACACAAGCTCAATCTATCGAGATCTATGATTTCAAAATTTTCAAGTTTGAAATTCAGCCCATGATGACTTGGATAATTAGGATTTTTTTTCTCACAACTCTAATCATATATAAGACTTATTTTAAAAGTCATCAAGTACGAAAATAGAGACCTAGAACTCATATACTCTATGTAAAGCTACCGTGTTTGTATACCTTAGGGCTTTGTAACCAAGTGCTTCCTAATTTTCATTGTTAATGAAGTAAAGAACTTTACAACCAACAACAATCATTCAAGTTTCTAGAGTTAGTCATGTACTGGGATCCATACAATATCAAGTCCAATAGGGTATTGGAGCAAAAGTTCAACTGGAGGTTGGTATATTGGGATAGGCTAAGGTAGTGGTAAGATTCCTCAGACTTGTTACTGCTTAATTATTTATTAGTGAATTCTTGGGTATGGTGACCTTAAATTCACCTAGTGAGGTTGTTGCCTTACGAAAGGTTTTCCCCATTTTTTAACAAATTACCGTGTTAATTTATTTTCCACTACATATTAGTTATTTGGTGATTTTTTGGTACCTCCACAATTTGTATGTAATTTGACCTAATTAATCAACTTGAGTAATTGAATTAATTAACCAGGATCAATCTATCTTAACCCAACAATAATTAAATAAAGGATCGAAACTAATGTTGCCTACACTAAAAAGAAATTTATTAATATCTTAGTATCTTAGTAAACGAGTAATTATCATGGCATAAATCATATTATCATTTCTAAAAAAAAAATTAGGGTAAAATATCATTTTCGTCCATAAACTTTCATAAAAGTTCGTTGTTCACCCCTAAATTTTCAAAAGTTTGTTTTCGCCCCTAAACTTTTCAAAACGGTTTACTTTTCGTCCGGTCTATATGCGTTAGTTTATGTCCTACGTGGCCAAATGAAGTGTTGACATGGTATCTAACTCAATGGAGTCAATTTCGTACCGGATATCGTTTCATTTTGATCGAAGGAACGATATATTTCGGTACCGGTCAATACCGGTGTACCGTTTCGAAATTACTGTTTTACACACACACACACACACACATATATAAACTAAATATTTTTTAGAATATAATAAAACATTACAAATTTTATTTACATTATATATACAAATTGATATGACAATTAATGTGATCGGTAATGTCAATTAAAAACATAATAAATAAAATTAAAATCATTTTTTATTAGTAATACTTTAATTTTAATAGTTATATAGTAAAATTTGTAATATTTTTAACATCAAATTTATTTAGATGTGTCACATCCACAACATTTTCTAAAATACTTTTACAACCAATCATAGGTGATTATTTATTATTGGTTTTAATTTAAACCGACCACTGAAATTACTTTTTTACCCCACCAATAAAAATCCATAACAACCTAAAACTTATAATTTATTGTGAAAATGTTGTAAATATAATATTTTTATTTTGTTTTGGTACACGGTATCCCAATTTTCAACTACTATCTGCCAACAAATTGTTTTTAATAACTCAACTTTTTTTTACATCCACTCATCGTCTTTTACTTTTACAATTTATCATTCTTTATTTTTATCTTGATTTTATCTCCTCCACATGTTTACCTCCACTAAGTCTTATCTCATTTCAAATTTCAAAAAGCAAGTCATCTCCTTACTTTTGGTCAGTCATCACATGGGCACCCGAAGCAAAACTCAAACTCTTTGAGAAACAGTACAAACATGAAAAAAAAAATGAAGAAGAAGAAGATTAGAGGAACACAAACAAAGACGATGCAGACACCACAAAGCAAAATGAAAGCTAAGCAGAAAAAAGACTGAGATACAAAAAAGATGCATCGGATCATGAAATTTGTTGAGAAATTATCTTAGGTGAGTGAAAAATTACAAAGGAATCTATGTTTTTGTTTCGGGCCAGTATCCCTTTTTCAGCTGAAATCCGGTATTTCTACCAGTATAGTCGAAATGCTCCCAGTACTGCCAGTATTTAAATCGGTACGAAATGAGGACGTTTTTGTACCATTCCAGGCACCGGTACAAAAAATATTGTCCGTATTGGCTGGTACGGTACAAAACTAACTACCTAGATTTGACTTGTACCATAGTATTTTATTTAAGAAAATCTGGATACATGGCCCAAAGTTATTGGCACTTAAGGAAAAAGATAATATGACAAAATTACCCTTCTCACTTTAGGGTAAAATCTAACCTTTCTCCAAAGCCATGAAAACCCAACGAGTTTTTTTTTCTTCAAAATAACACTAGTTTTCAAACAATTTCGTTAGTTAGCACATTTTCAAAACTATTTAGGAAACTAACATCTTAAGTGTAATAAACTCGAATTTGGTATGCTAAATCGACTATAATGAACTCGATTTCAACAAACTCGAGTCCATTAGACTCGTTCTCTGTCATATTGAAATCGAGTCTTATGGACTCGATTTCTTTTAAATTCCCAGCACTTATACTTCATCACAGTAGCAACTACACTTCTTCCCCTCTTCACTCACTCCATCACAGAGCCTATCTCTCTACGTCTCTCACTCACTCCATCACAACAGCAACTACAATCTCTCACTCATAAAGACAGAAACCCACAAAGATAGAAACTAAGAAGAATAAACCCAAACCACAAAGACAGAAACAACAAACTAGAGAGATCAAACCTAGGTGGCGATGGCAAAGGTTCTAGGAGGCGGCGGTGTTTGAACCCAAGCGGAGGTGGCGAAGGCTCCAAGCGAAGGTTTTCCTCTGATTCATTCATTTTCTTCTTTGGGTCTTTGGGTTTGTTCCTTCATTTTCTTCTCAGGGTCTTTGGGTTTGTTGATGGTTTGATTGAGAGACGTAAAGAGATAGGCTCTGTGATGGACTGAGTGAAGAGGGAATAAGTGTAATTGTTGCTGTGATGGACTGAGTGAGACACTGAGTGAGAGAGACGAAGAGATAGAAGGCTGGGAATTTAAAAGACTCGATTTCAATATGATAGAAAACGAGTTTAATGGACTCGAGTTTCATGCCTACGTGGTGTTGATATCGAGTTCAGTGTATGCTAAATCAAGTTTATTACACTCGATATGTTAGTTTCCTAAATAGTTTTGAAAATGTGATAAATTACGAAATTGTTTGAAAACTAGTGTTTTGAAAGAAAAAAAAAATCCAAAATCCAAAACCCAATGCCCAACGCCCAACGCCCAAACCCCCATAGCAGCAACCTCAATCAACGACTCCAAGGTGGTGACTAGACCGTGAAATCCCCACCCTAAACCAGCTAAAGGTGACCCCAAATCGTTAGGTGATTAACTCTCCATGGTGCGAAGCATGTTTAACGAAAGTGGAAGTGGTCTTCATGTTGTTTGGATCTGTCAATCTATCAACTAAGTCTAGGAAAATACTGAAATTAGTTCAAATCTAGAGTACTCGCATTGTAAGTTCTCCAATTCTTCTGACTTATTGCGGTATGTCCTTGAAGTGTGCAAAAACATTCTAAAGCTTTGTTGGTGCTTGTTGGCTGGCAGAAACAAGATTTGACAAAATCAACCCCATACCGACATACAAGGAACTAAAGTGATGGACTAATGGCACCTTAGTTATTGAGCAACTAAGTTTTCATGAAAAAAAAAAAAGTCACATAAAATCAAAGATGAATTTCCTAAAATTTTATCCAAACTTTTCACAATGACAAAAAGATTTAGATCAGCCATGCAAAAATTAGTGTCGTTGATTGTCGGTTTTGGGGTGGGGATTTCATGGTTGGGGACGCCGATTGGGTTCGCCGGTTGAGGTTGCCATTGTTAGGGTTTAGCGTTGGGATTTCTTAGTTGTGGAATAAGGTTAGGTTTAAGAGGGGCAATTTCCTCGGATTTGTTTTTTCCACGTGTGCCAATAAATTTGTGCCACATGTCCAAATGTTTTATAAATAAAATAGTTTGGTACAAGTCAAATACCACGCCAACACTCCATTAGGCCACATAGGATATAAACTAACAGATAGAAACAGAAGGACGAAAAATAGAACATTTTGCAAAATTTAATGACGAAAAACAAACTTTTGAAAATTTAGGGACGAATAACGAACTTTGATTAAAGTTTAGGGACGAAGATGATATCTTACCCAAAAAAAAAAACATATATATATATATATATATATATATATATATATATATATATATATATATGCAATCCTATTAGCTAACAAGCTGCACTTAAGTCTTAAAAAATAATTTTTTTTTTAAAAGGAAAGATTAAAACAACAATTATTTCTACTATTGATAAATAAAACATAAGATTTTTTTTCTTTAAAAAAGAAGAAGAAGATAACACATCAACATGCTAGCAAATAGCAACAAGTGTTACGAGCTCATCGAGGAATCCATTAAAAGAACAAAACAACAGTGCCTCTTTTTTGATAAACAAAAAAAATAGCAGCACCTCAAATCCTTCATAAAAATACATATTTAGAGTTCATCCATATGAGAAGGGTTATGAAATAATGCTCATTTTGGAATAGTTATGAAATAATGCTTATTTTGTTCCATTTCTTCTTAAGCATTCCAAAGTAACACTTATTCCTTCAATGAAATTGAGGTAAATACCATTTTTATCCCTGTTCTAAAAGAAAATAAATAAAGGTGAATGATATTATAGTAAAACTATTTTTTTTTTCATTATTTTTTAAAACTCCCAAATTCAATAGAGAATATGATGTTCTACTCCAATCCATTATTTTCAACACTCTTAAACATAGTGTTACCAAATTTTTGAGTGGATTTTGGATTCAAATTAAAACTTTTTAAATCAGTACACTTGTTCCATATTATTTAAGAGGGGATGTTGTGTGCTGTATAATTTATTCTACATTCTCTTAAAAGTTACCATGTCTTTTTAATAAAGTTTGTGGTATGTCTTTATGTTAGAATTTTATTCTCGCTCCCTTGTGTGAGTGTGTGTGCTTGTTTCTAAAAAAAACATTGTTTAAACAAAAAATAGAGATGCCATGCAAAGAAAGTGTTTGGTCAAGACCGTCCCAACCTAGAGAGAAAGAGAAAGAGAACCACATGTAGATCCTTCCTAAACCTTCACACACACACACCCACCTCCCCCCACCCTTTCCTCCATAAAAAAAACCCTATATTACAATTGCAACCATCCTCTTCCAAAACCCTAGGCTCAAATCAAAATCCTTGCAACAATTTCCCCCAAAATACCCCAAACAATACCTCTTTTCCCGTCATTGATATCCCGAACCCTTGTCCAAAAATGGCTTGACCAATGACAACCACAATGGTACTGGTCTAAGAGCACTAACTCAAGAAAACTGATATTTTCATTATCATCTAATAATGAATTGTGAGGTGGAGATTCAACTAAGATATGTCCATTTAAGGGTGGAAATTCATGTTCATGTGTCTTGTTTTTGTTGTATTGACTCATATTAGTATTTAACTATATAGTTCGGCATAAAACACGACATGTTTATTAATCGTGTCAAGATCCATCGATTTTAACACAACCTATTTATTAATCAGATTAATACGACAAGACTCACATAAGCTTTTTAATAAATAAGTCATATTAGGGGTGACACAACCCATTTGATGAATAAGTCATGTCATCACATTAACACGTTTATTTGACAAGATTAACCTATTAGTAGTTTTCATATTTTATAGAATGTATGAGTAAACAATTAAATTTCAACACAAATTCACCAACAAATAGAATACAATTACAACTATAAACTTTGAAAGGTAAATTAGTAAAACTGACTTTTAGTAAAACCAAACGGCATGAAACGGGTTTGTGCGTCAAACTCGAATTGACCTGTCTATTAAATGGATCAATTAATGTCAACTCAGATTTTACATGAACTTATTATGCTAAACTCTAATTTGCTAATTTTGTATCATGTTTGTATGTTGTGTACACTAGGGGACTTAGTGCTGGTTTGGTTTAACATTTTTGGGCAAAAAGTCAAGGTAGCATTTTCAAATTGGGGTTTTAGGGAAAGCTAGGCATTTGGTAAAAACTTGCAATAATGTTTTTTGTCCTAGTAAACGTAAAAAATCACATTTTTGCAATCCAACGCAAGAGATACGATACAAAAACACAAAGATCATAGTTGGGATTTTTTAGAGGAGTTGGTTTGGTTCTTGGAAGATGTTTGAGCATGAGCATGTTCGTGTGAATGAAATTAGAGAAAAGGAGAAGCAAAAAGAAGATAATGGTAGATGCTAGAGAAGATAAAGGTGAAAGAAGATAAGGTTATAGAAATGTGTGGTTGAGAAAAAAAAATAAGTAAAAATAATAACTAAATAAAGAAAAATAAAAAGTTTTAAGTAGGCCAAGGGGTTTACATGAATGTTGGATAAGAGTACGGAGAAATTCTAAATTAAAAAAAAAAAAAAAACTTAAGGAAATAAGTTTTGTCATTTAGGTAAGTTACACATCAAAAAGAAATTTTAATATGTGCTATCAAATACTCAACTATTTCAAAACTCATTTTTTAACGGTTTTTACCAAGATCCCTACTTTTTAGTTTTGAGAAAAGCCCAAATTCATAAAGCACTAATTAAAACCATGACCTTTTCAAAAATTTCAAAAATCACAGTTACAAAATATCATCTCATAATATGTCTCATTGTGATTAAATAACTTATAGTAACTTATTTAATTATGTCTCATTGTTAGTATATAATATTAGTTTTTCAAAATATCATCTCATAATATGCTAATATTATTATTTTTTGGCTAGCCTCATTTTTTTATTATTTTTTCTTTGTGTGATGATGCTCTTTCTTTTTTGAGTTTAGTGTAATATTTTTTTTCATCACAATTTGGTTTAAGTGTATGTTCAATCATATTATACAGTTGAGATCTACCAATATATATATATATATATATATATATATATTTTAGAGAGTTTCAAGTTTCAACCTATTACGTCCATTCCTAATATAGCTTTTTATCATCAGACCAAGACACTAACCGGATTTTGGAATAGGCGGGGATTGAACTCCAGATCTCTTATTCAACCATTAGAGATTTTTTACCAGTTGAGCTAACTGGAACCCATAAAGCAAATTGAAATATGATATAAAGAATATGAACCAAATATGTAGTTTACTTTTTTTATGTTTTAATTTTGTTGAATTACAGTTGTAACCTCATTTTTATTTTTATTTTTTAGTAATAAGAACTATCTAGTTAGATTAGAGATATTTTTGACATTTTTTTGAAATGATAACTAACTTTCCTAATCCTAATCTCTCTCTCTCTCTCTCTCTCTCTCTCTCTATTAGGGGTGTCCACGGGTCGGTCCGGGTCGGGTTTGTGCCCAACCCGAGACCGACCCGATAGAATTGGGTTGAACAAATATTGACCCACCGCCGACCGGCGAGGGAGTCGGATCGGTGCGGTCGGTTTTGCACCGGAAGCACGGTCGGTTCGGTCGAAACCGTCCATGGTGAAAAATCCTGCCATAATTGTTGATTTCAGGCGAAAAAACGTCAAATCCGACGGAGACTCACCGGATCTGGTGAGATCTCGCTAGAGCCAGTGAGATCTCACTAGATTTGGACAAAATATCACTCGATCTACTTGATAAGTCACCGAAATATGAAAATCTGGTGCCAAAATCTGAAAATTTGAAGTCGAGATCTGGAAATTTGAGGCCGGAATCTGGAAAATACCACCGAATTCTGGAGAAAGTCACTGGAATCTGGAAATAATTGCTGGAATCTGGAATTTTTTTCTAGAAATACCTAGTACATCGGTCGGATCGGGTTTTTTCGGGTTCTGGAGAGGAAAACCGAGACCGATCCGCCGCCTTCGATTTTTGAAACAACAGACCCGCCGCCGACCGGTGACTTGATCGGGTCGGACGGTTTTCGGGTCAGATCCGGTCGGATTCTTCGGGTGGGTCAGATCTCCGGATTGGATGGACAGCCCTACTCTCTCTCTCTCTATATATATATATATACACACACACACACACACAGCTAGAGCTGAGAGAAAATCCGATTAGATTTCAAATTGAAATTCAATTAGAGTCTAATTTTGCGCTGCATGTCCCATCAAATCTAAATTTTAAAAATTTTGAGCCAACTGAGTTAATTTTTACAGTTTAATTTTGTGCAACGTGTCCCATCTAATCTAAGTATTTTAATTTTTGTACCAAGTAAGTTAATTCAGTATAAAAAATGAGAAGTTCAATATAAATAAACCATAAAAAAGCTAATCATATGTCTAACTCTATATATAAAATTAGAGTAAAAGAGAGTTTAAATGATTTTATATTTATCAGCCATTTTTTGTATAACTAAAAATAATTCAAATTTATAAGTTATTTATGTAATATACCATGACTATATACGGTCCATTACTAACTAGGTAATATATATATATATATATATATATATATATAACTTAGAGAAAATTCAATTAGAATCAAAATTAGATTTTGCTTTTGTTAACTTTACATAAAAATTAAAAATTATAGATTTTTGCTGTTATTTTTTCTCTAAACTAATAAGCATATTTTTTATACTGTTTCTATTAAGATATTTTGTATGCAGAGATCTTGAACCTAAAAAATTGTAATTGTGCTTAATGTTCTCATGCGCTTATCCCCATTCAATTTAGGAGATACTATTGGATCAATCTATTCTTTTTATTTTGTGTTGTATTTAGTAAAATTTCATGTACAATGATTGTTATTTGATACCGTATATGTAGTATCCAATAATGATTTTCAAAATTATGTACATAATAACAATGTAATGAGAAATTTGGCATAACTAATATTATATATGAAAATTCAAGGAAAACCCATTTTAATACGTGTAAATGTTCTAGTTGAACTAATGTTCTATATGTTTAATAATTGAAGCTAACATCAATAACACCACTTCAATTTATCATTCTCATGTGTATACATGTTACCTAACCTTGCTGCCAGCTTCTGGTACTCCTTGTTTAGCTTTTCCTCTAGATTCTAGTGTGCCATCGAATTGGTTTGGTGTGTTGATATTAATGTTAGAAGAAAAATGCATAAATGAGTTTGATGTTGGGTTTGGTGTGGGGTTAAGAGGAGCAATTTCCCCCCTCCTCATCCCCTGGCTTCATCCCTGATTATAAGACAAAGTTACGAAGGTCACAAACTTGCTTTTGAAAGCATTTGAGTCACTTTTTTATTAGTCATCGCCATTGTAACGGTTTCAGAGAAGTACATTTCTTGATTAGTCATCAAGATACAAGACCCAAGTTTCTCGTACTCATGAGTCCGAAATCTTACAATTTTACTTGATCCAAGGAGATTCGGCCATGATCAGGGGCGGAGGTAGTAGGGGACGAGGGGAGGCAATTGCCCCCCCCCCCCCCCCCCCCCTTGACTCCATGAAAACAACCCCATAGTACTATTACTAAGATACATATTCAAATATTCTTAAGCAATTGACCCCTCTAACATAAAAGCAAAAAAAATCAAAGAAGCAGTCCTTAAAAGAAATAGACACCGAAATATAATAGAAAACTTCCTTCACCCACCAAACCAACATATCATTTTTTTAGAATTTACTTGTTACATTTGTTACCTTTGTCACTATTCAAGCATTTGAATTTTTTTTCTTCTCATAAATTAATATATATATATCATAGATTCCTAATAGTAGTTAAACGAATAGTGAAATGCAGTTAAAATTGTTTAGTCTTTTAGATAGAAATAGGATGAAGCTTTTTACTTTTTTCTTTTTTAGAATAAGACAGGATGAAGCTAAATTACCTAATAGCGAAGAACAATTCAAGATAATCTTTTTTTTTGTCATACAATTCAATTAGTGGGTCTCATATATATATATTAAAAAAATATTTAATCTTCTTATATTGTACCAAAAACCTAGAGCCTCCAGCCCTTCATTATATTTTTCTTCTCCTCTATCTCTTGACTTTTTAACGGTTTCAAAATATGAAAATTTTGTTATAAACTCAAATTTTAGATACTTAAAAGGATAGATACATAAATGTTGAATTCTACATATTTTAAGAATCAATCAAGATGGTGAAAAATATATATAATTTTACAGGCATTACTATTTACTATACTCTTAAGACTTTCAGATTTTTAAGTTTATTTTAATGAATCAATTAAATGTCTAAACTTTATGTATTTACATTACTCTCTTCTTTTAATTGTTAATAATTATGAACTTATTTTTGTTTCTATATTTAAATGATACAAAACATATACTTGTAATTACATTTATTTACAATTGTTTATTTATTTTGTTATTGTTAATTTGCTGTTGATTAAAATATTTAGAATATTTTTTTCTTTTAATCTTGCCCCTCTAAACTGAAATCTTAGCTCCGTCACTGGCCATGATGTTGTCAACACTCAATACCTTGGAATGAGATTGTTTTATATTGCAACAATTTCAACAAAATAGTTATATATTGTTTTATATTGCATCAAAATTTTTTATTACAACAAAACTCCGTTGCAGCGAAATTGTTTTATATTCCAACAAAATTCTATTGCAACAAATTTTTTGTTACAATAGTTTATTGCCACAGACTTTATTGCAATGGTGGGCAATGTAAGTTTTTCATCGTAAGAGGGGTTTATTGCAACAAAAAATTTTGTTACAATAAGGCTTTTTTCTCGTAATGATTACACATTTATGTCTAGCTGGTATCTTGTGTAGAATTAATTTTTAGGACAAAAATTATTAAATTTTTTTTTTTAGGAAAAGCACACACTTAATATTAATTAAACAACAATAGAGTTTACATCATGAAGAATTGCTAATTCTAAGAAACTAGGACAATTCTCCATCCACATACACTGATTAACTATGCCCTTGGAATACTTTGCTAACAAATGAGCTGGGGTGTTTGCATTTCGTTTTACATGAGAGAAATAAACATTATGGAATTTTAGAGAAGCTGAGCTAATACCCATAATCACCGCATCAATCGAGGCCAGAACTGAGGAAGAATGATTCAACGCCCTAGAGACAATTAATGAGTCACCTTCAAGAATGAAATCGGAAAAACCAAGTTGCTTCGCGAACTATAAACCAACTTCAACAGCTTTCGACTCTGCTTCAAGAGGTCCCAGTGGTGCATATATTTGTTTGCACATTGCTGCTACGAACTTCCCATTCCACTCACAGATTATGACTCCAACTCCTACTGAATTCAGTTCTGCAAACACAACCCCATCCACATTGAACTTGAAACTCAATACAGGTGGCGGAATCCATCTCTGAGTGTGCTAAACAGACATCTGAGTATTCGGTAATAATTCAATAGCAGCCTGATATGCCTCCAGGTACTGTACTGCCCATTGAAGAAGCAGTCTTCCATTTTTTCACATACCTCCATGTCGAATATCATTTCTGTTACTCCACATCGCCCACGCACAGGTCAACACTAGTTCAATATTTTCCGGTGAACTCATCTCATGCATCATTAAACACCATAACATCTCCTTGAAAGAACTGAACTGATTTATCTCATTGGGAAAAACCAGTTTTGACGAAGACCAAAGTTCCTTAGCTCGGGAGCATTTCCAGAAAAAATGGATTGAATCCTCATCCTCCATATTGCATCCATCACATATAGCCACCTGCAAAACACTTCTTTTAACAAGGTTAGTTTTAAACGGTAGAATATCTCGACAAGCCCTCCAAGCGAAGTGCCTTATTTTGTGGGGCACATTGATCTGCCATAAATGTCTCCAAAAGCACCTTTCTTGGCTGAATCAGAACATGAACCCGAGGATGCAAATAATGACATTTGAGAAGCAACCCAATAGGCATTTTTCACTGAAAAAATTCCATTAGTGCTTCAAGCCCAGATTTGTTTGTCTTCAGCCAGATGAGAACTTATAGGGATTGCTTTTATGACCTCTGCTTCATGCTGCAAAAACAAAGCATCAACGGCATCAACCTTCCATGAAGCTTCTTCCTTTTTTATCAATTCTCTAACCTTCATATCTTGTGGCATAAACAACCTGGGAGATGAAACCATAAAAGTTGAAGGCTTAGGCAGCCATCTATCACCCCAAATCCGAATTTTCTCACCATTACATAGTCTCCACCATAATCCTTGTTTAACTAGAGGTTGAGCAAACATAATACTCCGCCAAGTAAATGATGGATTATTACCCAAAACAGCCTGTGAAAACTCACTTGTAGGGAAATACTTAGCCTTTAAAACCTTGTACACCAATGAGTCATGACTTTGTTGCAGTCTCCACCCTTGCTTTGCCAATAAAGCTAAGTTGAACTCCTTGAGTTTTTTGAAACCCATGCCACCACTACTTTTCAGAGCACACAATTTTTCCCAACTCATCCAAACAATTTTCCTCTCATCATTTCTTTGTCCCCACCAAAAGTTACGAATCATACTCGTCAAATCTTCACATAGAGAATCAGGCAATTTGAAAACACTCATAGTATACGTCGGGATTGCTTGTGCCATAGCTTTTATCAATACTTCTTTCCCCGCCTTAGGCAATAACTTTTCTTTCCAACCAGCAAGCTTCTTACTTAATTTTTCCTTAATTGAATTGAAAATGTTTCTCTTATTTCTTCCCACCAATGATGGCAAACCAAGATATTTTTCATGGTGTTTAATCACTTGAGCCCCAAACCTATCTTTGATGATTTCTTGAATTTCCATAGAAGTGTTTCTACTAAAAAATAGGGATGTTTTAGCACGATTTAACTACTGCCCCGAAGCACACTCATAAACCCTCAACACCCTTTGAAGGGCATCACACTCCTCCAAGGAAGCTCTACAAAAAATGAAACTATCATCAGCAAAGAAAAGATGAGATATTTTGGGACCCCTATGACAAACCACAACGCCCCCCAACCTTCCATTCTCCACCTCTTTCTTAATAAGAGCAGAAAGTCCTTCCACACATAACAAGAAGAGATAAGGAGATAGCGGATCATCTTGCCTGATTCCCCTACTTGGAACAATATACCATTTAGGTTTACCATTAATCTTCACAGAATAAGAAACAATAGTGACACACTTCATAATCAAAGCACACCATTTATCATTAAAGCCCAACTTCTGCATAATTTTTTCCAACCATATCCACTCTATTCTATCATAAGCCTTACTCATATCAAGCTTTAGAGCCAAATCACCCACTCTTCCACTCTTCTTATGACTAATATGATGCATCATCTCATAAGCTACAAGAATATTATCAGTGATTAACCTACCATGCATAAATGCACTTTGGGTATCACTAATAATAGATGGAAGTACTTTTTTCAATCTATTAGTAATGGCTTTTGAGGCAATTTTATAAACCACGTTACAAAGATTTATGGGTCTATAATCAGTCACAGATTTTGGCTCTTTACATTTAGGAATAAGGACAACATGTGTATGATTAAAGTTTGGTGGAGTGATACCTAAATTGAGGAAGGCCAAAACAGTTGAAGTGACCACAACGCCAACTTTAGACCAAAAGTGTTGATAAAACAATGGAGGCATGCCATCCGGTCTAGGGGACTTCAAAGGGTACATTTGCTTCATAGCATTTTTCACTTCAACTTCTGTAAACTCCCTTACAAGTGCTTGATTCATCCTAGGAGTGACTTTAGGTTGAACTGCATCTAGAATATCTTCAAACTCCATAGGATCACTACTAGTAAAAAGCCTTTCATAGTATTGCAACATCATCTCCTCCACATGCTCATCTCCCTCCAACCACCTACCATTCTCATCCAACAAACCCTCTATGAAATTCTTTTCGTACCTTGCAGAAGCTTTCTCATAGAAAAATCTAGTGTTTCTATCCCCATTTTGCAGCCAATTAATTCTTGATCTTTGCCTCCACATATCATCTTCCTTATCCATCCAACAATTCAACTCAATTCTAGTGTTCTTTAAAGATCTTATCAAATTCGGTGTTGAAGGTTGCAGCTCTAACCATTCTAATTTTTTCTGTAATTCAGCCACTGTTTTACCCACATTACCAAATTCTTTGTCATTCCACCCCTCAAGTCTAGCACGACAACTCTCCAAACATCTATTAAGAACATCACCTGAACCTCCATGCAAACCATCATCCCAAGCTTCCTCCACAATAGCCTCACATCTTGGGTCCTTTAACCTCATTAATTCAAATCTGAAAACTCTACCCCTCCTCTTTTTTCTTGGTTTTGCAAACAACTGAAGTATAAGAGGGGAATGATCTGAAGCCGAAGAGGAAAGATGAGTAAGCTTAGCCATTGGGAATAAATGGAACCACTCCACCGTAGCCAAAGCTCTATCCAACCTTTCTCTGATTTGGGAACCATCCTCTTTTTGATAGAACCAAGTAAATAATGGCCCCGTAAACCGAACTTCCTTAAGACCACAACAATTAATGGTGTCAACAAAATACTTCATTTGCTGTCTTTTTTATTACTTCCCCCCTCCTTTTCATCCATGTTAGTAATTTCATTAAAATCTCCAACTGCTAACCACGGCAAAGAGGATGTCCCATGCAAGTATTTGAGTTTTTGCCATGACTCCCATCTCTTGTAAGTATCAGATTCACCATAAAAACCTGTAAGATGCCACCAACCAATACCATCCCCCCCATCTACCCATGCATCAGTATGTGAATGAGAATAAGTCTGAATATCAAGCCTAAGCTCTTTCTTCCAAAATAAAGCTAAACCACCACTACTTCCCCTACTAGGTAGGGGTGGCAAAATTTGACACGACCCGTGAACCCGACACGACACGATACGAAATTAGCAGGTTATGGGTTGAGGCTTAATGAGTTCGTGTCATATTCGGGTTGACACGACTAACCCGTTTAATAAATGGGTTGGGTTAGTGTTGAACACATAGAACCTGTTTGACCCATCTGACCCGTTTAATTAAATGATATTTTACCAATATACCCTTCAAACTCTAGGTATATAAACTTATTAGTTGTTGTGATTTATTTTCTTTGACATATTGTGATTGATTATTTGTGATATTGGGATATGCTTTAATTTTGAATGATTATTTGTGACGTAGTTACTCGTTAGTTCTGAATTTTATATTAAAAATATTTATTTGTTTGTTTTTTCATTAATTTTTATTTTTCATTTTGATAAAATCTGATAAACAGGTCGACACGACTGACCCGTTTAATAAATGGGTCGTGTTAGGGTTGAGAAATCTTGACCCGTTTAATAAACAGGTCGGGTTAGTGTTGACCTATGTAGTCGAATACTCATGACTTGACACGACACGAACCCGACACGCGAACACGAATTGCCACCCCTACTACTAGGCACAATAAATCCGTTTTTATATTTACACCAATCACGGACTTTTAGCATCCACTCCAAACCAGACTTTGTCTCCATTAAAAAGACAATGTTGGGATCTTGTTTATTGATTACCTTCTCCAAGGCACGAACTGTCCAATGGTTCTCAAGCCCTCGGCAGTTCCAACTCAATGGACTCATAATGCACGGTGGGTTGCGTGGCAACCTCCGCCGATGTAATCTGATCAACCCCAGAAAGAGTATGTAAACCTTCATTGTTACTCACCTTAGCTTTCTTTTTTGTATGTTCTGCCTTCTCTGTTTCACGTGAAAGAGCCTTGCTACTCCTCTTTGGACCAAGCATATTAGGAAGATGCAAGTCCAATGATGACCGTGGCTTAAATTGAGCCCGCTTCCAAGTTCCCTTCTTGAGTCCAACATCTCCATCAATAAGTAAATTAGCTTCCTTTGAAGTGGGATTTTTAATCATAACCCCATCTGATCCACTAGAAGATGGGTTGTGTAAGGTGATACTCCTACTCTTAGATCCACTCCTTTTGGGCCTGACTTTAGCCGAATTACTGCCCACTTGCCCACTGCCTTTTCTAACGTTAAAATCACAGTCAACTTCTTGAAGACACGAAGGAACAACTTGCTTACCTGTTGAAACACGGTTACATGCAGTTAAGTCTTCCTCCATCACCTCAATATCAATCAAACCCAAGTAAATATCTGTTTTATCCCTCAACTGCTCCACTCGGATAGATTTTAAATTCGAAAATATCGATTCAGATTGGATAGCTTGATCAATCTCAGAAATTATCTCCTCAAAATCAGAAGGTAGTTTCCCAGTGGATAATGCAACCGTTCCTACCTTCGTAGCCGTGTCTGTCACAGCACCACCCTTGGACGGCCCACCAACAACACCTCCACTGATGACTGGACACCGGTTCTCCTCCAATGCTACGCTCATATTAGTAATCACCGGGTTTACATTCTCCTTGTTCGACAGCATAGACAACCTTTCTCGGCTTGGACCCTTTTGCGAAGCCACCTCTCTTCTCTCAAAGTTGACATCAGTATTTGCAGCAACATAGTTCTTACAAAAACCTACCTTCAACCATTCACCATAAGGAAGAACTTGCTGATGGTCAACTTGAAAAGAACAAACTCTAGCCTCATGACCAATTCGACCACACTTGAAACAGAGCCCCACTAACCTTTCATATTTAAATCCAATAAAGACCTTATCACCTTCAGGAGTTGCAACAACACCACCTCTGCGTAACGGTTTCTCTAATGGCAATTCAACCTTTACTCTTAGAAAACGTGCCTGATCAGATGCAAAAGCTTTCATATCAACCTCCACAACCTACCAATATCTCTCCCAGACTCCACAGACAATAGATCAAAAGGAAGCCCCCAAATCTGTATCCACATTGTTATTGAAGTAAAGTGAACAGAATTTGCAGTCATACCCCGCTCCCACCTACACAACACCAACGGATGATCCTCAAAACTCCAAGGACCATTATCTAACACCCACTTCAACTGGCTTTCCATGGAAAATTTAAATTGAAATATACCATCTCCAACATCAACTATACGGACATCAGAACCCATCTTCCACATAGATCGCCGTAAAGCCTTGGCAGCATGTTGGTTAAAAGACCTATTTGTGAGAAATCTCCCCAAAAGACTGAGAGAGCATTCTTCCAACAACCTATCTCTATGCACTGTTCCAACCCTAATAACCTCTCCTTCATCTTCCATCAACTTAATGTTTTGTAGTTTTTCCACGAAATCTGAATCCATAGTTGAAAACGTAAAATTGAAAGAAATCTAATAAGACTAGATATCAGAGAAAAGACCAACACACTACTACGTCTCATTTTTATAACCATACATTAACATCTAAATCTTTCTAATTTGAAATCAAAATCCTAGTGTTTAACTTACAAGGTAATTTTTAAAGGGAAAATCCATTTAGATTTCAAATTAGAATTCAATTAGGCTGCGTTTGTTTCATATGAAAACCAATTTCGGAAAATATTTTACACAAATGTGTGTGTTTGGCACCAACTGAAAATATTTTACACTTTGACCGTAAAATACCCCTTCCCACCCGTAAAATCATTTCCGTTTTTATTTTTCCTTCAATTGATTTCCACTTCTCACACACTCTCTCAAAGGTTCTCACACTTTCCCTCATGACAGTCCAAGCTCCACCCTCTCCCTTACACCAAACGCAACTCCACTCTCTCCCTCACGCCAGTTCGAGCTCCACCCACAGTCCGACGAGCGCTGCTGATCCACCCACGGTGAGTTTCCTCCACTGTTTGAGATCATTTCAGTCCAATCCATCCTCTACAAAAGCCGATCCACACACCCCCGATCCACACACTTCCGACCCACCTCTACAAAAGCCGATCCACATCCCCTCAAACCCATCTAGCCAAAATCCACCCTCAAACCCATAAACATCCCAAATGCTACTCTCACTATCTCGGATCCAATCTCTCTCTCTCTCTCTCTCTCTCTCTCTCTCTCTCTCTATATATATATATATATAGATATATATATTTATTTATTTATAAAATTATTTATTTAAATACATATTAAATTATTTATTTACTTTTTTTAATTATCCATTTTTTATTTAACTAGTCGCTAACCCGTGCAATGCACGGGAAAGCTATTGGGTACGAAGGTTTAACATTCTCAATTATTTAATAAATGTATGAAAGACAAATTTAAAGAACAAATTATTCAATATTTCTAATTAATCAAGATGAACCACAACAATAGCAAATATGCTAACCCATCCAACAACAAAAATAAAACTCATAAGCTTAAATTATATCCGAACAGAAACAAACGGAAAAAAAAAAAAAAAAAGGTCTCATATTAATACAAAGAGAGAAACAAAACAAAAGGCTAAATGTAAATTAAAATTATAAAACATTAATAGTGGTCGTTGTAAACCACAAAACATATGCATAGCTATTTAAAATCACTACTATCAAAAGAACTGTCAAAAAGATAGCACTATTAATAAAATAAACAATCAATACTTAATATAAAATAATATAAATAATAAAATAAACAATCAATACTAAATATAAAATAATATAAATAATAAAATAAATAATGCAAGCGCATGAAGTTAACACTTGATGGACGTGGCAGAGGCATATACACTTAAATTTGAAATATTCACAGGCTTGATGGAATATATTTTGGTGGTAGATCATTGGAGCCATAGATTGAAGACTTCTTTTGGAACTATGTTAGTTGATGGACCGTTTTAATATTTTCTTAGGATAGTGAGTTTGGCATTTGTGGAACTCTTTGAGATTGTATTTGGAGACTTTATTGTTAAACTTTTTGTTGTTATGGAGTTCATAGGAAAGACTTTAAAAGTTTGAAGTTTATTGTGGATATTTAATTACGCTCTGTTCCATTATACTATTATTGATTATTTATAAGATAGGTTATGCATCTAAATCCTTGGTATGGGTTTGGGGTGTTACAGACCAAAAATGCGTCTGTTGAAAATGAGAGTAAGACATTTTCCAAAACTGATATTTGTAAGTCAAATTTTTTTTTTTTTGGTTAAATACTGAAAAGTTCACACACCATTAATAATAGTAGCAACAATAATAATGAAAAATTTCTTTACATACCTTACAATTGCTATTCTTCTCAGATTTCTCATTCACTTCCCTACTCTTGTCCTTCGCAACATTTTATTTGAAAATGAGAGTAAGACCTGCAAAATAAGTATTTTTAAGTTATTAATATGAAGAGAAAATAATGTAGAATATACAATATGACTCAACCTATTTTATCTTAAAAAAAAAATCAAAGACACTGAAGAGTATGTGAGAGTGGGTAAATAGTTGGTTAAAAAAGGTTTTTTTTTTTTGGGGGGGGGGGGGTGAGATAAGAGGGAACTTTATTGAAAATAACCAAACAATTTACAAATAAAAAGTATACCCTATTCAGCCACAGCCCAAACAGGGGAAAGACTACCAACATAAAAAACAAAAGAACCCATTCATGCCGAAAGTTTTTTTTTTTTTTTTGAAAAATCTTGGTTTGGCCGAATTAAGTTGTTCTATTGTGAAAAGGTTTTTAAATTCCTATACTATTCAAATTTCCCAAGTTGATTCCGTTTTTTCCTTCTTCTTTTTTTTTTTTTTTTTTCCTTCTCCACAGTTTATTAAATCTCTAATCTTTCTCTCTTTGTTTTTTTTTTCTACTCCTATTTTGAATTGCTCCCATCCACACATTTAACGTTTTTTTACTATAATGATCAAAGTATCACTACCTAGCAAATATATAACGAAATAAGATCACTACCTAGCAAAAGCAGCCAAGAAATTTAACTTTATTAATCTCTAGCAGCCAAGAAATATAACTTTATCAATCTCGATTAGTTGAATTAGATCACAAACGAAAGCCTAGCAAATATATTTTCTATTCTTTTTTTCTTTCAAGGATCTAATAAGCAAAAGATGGATTGCAAAATACTTACCATGTGTATGATGTGTGGTAAATCTTGAAGCCATAATTGGGTGATGCTACAGAGCGTTTTTCCTACGTTTGGAGAGAGAAAGTTTGCAGGAATGGTCCGTGAGAGAGGGATAGGTTTGCTAGGGTTTTTAGGTGGGAAGAAAGGAGTTATAACGTGAGTTTTTAAACTTGAGAGAGGGATAGGTTTGCTAGGGTTTTGAGGGATAGTTTTTTGAATCCTAACGTGAGTCTTCTTAATGATTATTATAGTCTAATTAATGATTATTTGAGTGTAAAAAAAATATAAATTAAAAATGCTAACGTGGAAGTGTAAAAAATATATAAATTAAAAATGCTAACGTGGAAAATTGTGGAGCTAGCAGAGCTTCGGTTATATATACATATAGATTATTGATTTAAGAAATTAACTTTTGTTTGTGTTAAAATTATATAGAAATAGAATGCAATGTGATTTGTTGGTGTAAATATTGATTGTAATGATATTATGTTATGTACGTTGTTGATGTTACAATTATACAGAAATATATGTGCCTAAAATTTGGTACTTGTTATCAATGTGATTTGTGAACTGTTGGTGAATGTATATGGCACATTGTGAATATTGTGGACATACTGCCATAATGGTTGTGTTTTTTCCCTTGATCTTGAATTGGGCTTGTTATAACATTTATGTGAATTTGGATGGTTTAACAAACTTTGAGCATGGCTGTATATACTGATTGTGTTAGAGATCACGGGTGCTATGTTGGTTGACAAGGTGTGCTCTGCCGTTTTCTGTTTATGGTTGTTTTTATATACTGTGTAATCACTAGCATGCTTGCTTACGTATCTCTTAGACCACAATATTTGTGATTTTTTAGATGAAGAAAAAAACCAAAGCAGTAGTTTTTGCCTCAGTTGCATCTATCCTCCTTGTGGGGGTTGCATTGGTAAGCAAATTGCAACGTAGACGACTGCCTAGGGCGCTTTATGTTAATCATGCAGCTAAAAGAGAGCATTACATAAATAGTATTTTGCATAGAAGTGAGAGACTTTGTGTGAGTCAAATTAGGATGAAGCTTATAGCTTTCCACCACTTATATCACATCCTCACTGAGGGGGAGCACATACGCCCAACTATTCACATGTCCATTATGGAGCAAGTGCTAATTTTCTTACACATTATTGGTCATAATGTGAGATTTCATGTAACTGGCAGTCAGTTCCATAGATCGATTGAGACTGTTCATAGATACTTCAAGGTCGTCCTTAGGAGGCTCCCGAAATTATATAGAGCTCTAATAAGACTGCCTAGCGAAGATACATCCCCAGAGATAAGGGATAGCAGAAGGTTCTACCCATATTTTAAAGTAAATATTGCGATTATATATATGTGTAAGTTGTGAAGATTTGTGTAATTTTAAACCATTATGTCTGTCGAAATTAGGATTGTGTTGGAGCAATAGATGGTACACATATTCGTGCATCTATGCCACCTGAAATATAAGAAAAGTTTTGTGGTCGCAAAGATGGAACCACGCAAAATGTGTTAGGTGCCATTAATTTTGACTTGAAATTCACTTATGTATTGGCTGGATGGGAAGGCAGTGCACATGATTCACGTGTGTTAAATGATGCATTTGCTAGGCCAGGGGGATCCTCAATTCTCGAAGGTATTATAGGATTACTTCGCCTTTTTGGTTTATTAATTTAATAAATTTTGTACGTTTTTCTAAGCATAGTAGTGATTTGGTTTTATTTTTGAATATATGTAGGTAAGTATTATCTTGGTGATGCTGGGTATGGTAATAAAAATGAAATTTTGTCACCTTATCTGAGTGTGCGATATTACTTGAAAGATTTTAATGATTGTCCTCCTAAGAATGAACAGGAATTGTTCAACCTCCGACACTCTTCATTGAGAACTACCATTGAGTGAAGGTTTGGAGTGTTGAAGAAACGTTTTCAAGTGTTGGATGCAGAACCATTTTGGCCTTTTGAAACCCAAGTGAAAGTAGTGTTAGCATGTTGTGTGATTCATAACCACATTATGGGGGTTGATCTTGCTGACTATATTATGGAAGCTGCAATGAACCAAGTAGAGTGTAATGGCTCCCAACAAGAAACACAGGCATGTCGGGACTCCATTGAAGACAGTAGAGTGTGGAATGCTAAGAAAGATGAGATATGCCAAGCTATGTGGCCTGATTATACCAGGAGTGGAAAGTAGTACTTTATTTAGATTTCTATGATTGTAATATGTACTGTATTTTTGTTTTATGTGTGGACAAGGTATTTATTATAGATTTCTAGTGGTGTAAGGATAATTATTTTCAACATTACATTGTTATTTCCATTAGTTGTTTCGTTCTGTTTTGCACATCTATAATCGTGGTTGTATGTGTGTTTGATTTGTTGTTCATATGCACAGTAATTACTAAATGCTACTCCCATTATTAAATGCTAGTCCCACTATACAATTATCATATGTAGTAATGTCGAAAGGGAAAGAGAAGGTGGGCAGTAAGCAGTTCCAGTGGTTGCCCCCAATGCACATGACCATGTTAACTGTACTTGCCGAAGAGGCCGTGAAGGACAACAAGCCCTCAAACACCTTTAAGGCCAGCTCCTTTGCTACTACAGCCAAGGCTATATCTGATCAATTTGGGTTCGAGTGTCACTCCTCATATGTTGAGAATCAGGTGCGTACTTTGAGGACCATGTGGAGTACCATTCAAACTCTTCGCAAGAAGAGTGGGTTTGGGTGGGACGATAACTTGAAAATGATCACATGTGATGCGAAGACTTACCAGAAGGAAGTTATGGGATGGCTTCCAACTATATTTTCTTAGTATAAATGATAATATATTTTTTTGGCTTTTATAATCTATGAATTGAGAACAAGACAAGGCTGCTCAAGTACCCTCTTTATATGAAATTTATAGTGTCATTCTTTTTAGGATTCCATTACTTTTACGAATTTTCAAATGTAACTTTCATGTGAGTATCTATTGTAAAATCTGGGGTTAGCATTTGTGCATTTTATTTTTTGTTGTTCTTATTTTCTGTTGTTCAGTTCCCAAAAGTATTATAGGATTACTTCACATTTTGGGTTTATTAGTTTAATAAATTTTGTGCATTTTTCTAAGCATAGGAGTGATTTGGTTTTATTTTTTAATACATGTAGGTAATTATTATCTTGGTGATGCTGGGTATGGTAATAAAAATGGAATTTTGTCACCTTATCTGAGAGTGCAATATCACTTGAAAGATTTTAGTGATTGTCCTCCTAAAAATGAACAAAAATTGTTCAACCTCCGACACTCTTCATTGAGAACTACCATTGAGTGAGGGTTTGGAGTGTTGAAGAAACGTTTTCAAGTGTTTGATGTGAACCATTTTGGCCTTTTGAAACCCAAGTGAAAGTAGTGTTAGCATGTTGTGTGATTCATAACCACGTTATGGGGGTTGATCTTGCTAATTATATTATGGAAGCTGCAATAAACCAAGTAGAGTCTAATGGCTCCCAACAAGAAACACAGTCACGTCGGGACTCCATTGAAGACAGTAAAGTGTGGAATGCTAAGAAAGGTGAGATATGCGAAGATATGTGGTCTGATTATACTAGGAGTGGAGAGTAATACTTTATTTAGATTTCTATGATTGTATTATGTACTGTATTTTTGTTTTATGTGTGGACAATGTATTTATTATAGACTTCTGGTGGTATAAGGATAATTATTTTCAACATTACATTGTTATTTCCATTAGTTGTTTCGTTCTGTTGTGCACATCTATAATCGTGGTTGTATGTGTGTTTGATTTGTTGTTCATATGCACGGTAATTACTAAATGCTACTCCCATTATTAAATGCTAGTCTTACTATACAATTATCATATGTAGTAATGTCGAAAGGGAAAGAGAAGGTGGGCAGTAAGCAGTTTCAGTGGTTGCCCCCAATACACACGACCATGTTAACTGTACTTGCCGAAGAGGCAGTGAAGGACAACAAGCCCTCGAACACTTTTAAGGCTGGCTCCTTTGCTACTACAGCCAAGGCCATATCTGATCAATTTGGGGTCGAGTGTCACTCCTCATATGTTGAGAATCAGATGCGTACTCTGAGGACCATATGGAGTACCATTCAAACTCTTCACAAGAAGAGTGGGTTTGGCTGGGATGATAACTTGAAAATGATCACATGTGAAGCGAAGACTTACCAGGAGGAAGTTATGGTATGGCTTCCAACTATATTTTCTTAGTATAAATGATAATATATTTTTTTAGCTTTTATAATCTATGAATTGAGAACAAGACAAGGCTGCTCAAGTACCCTCTTTATATGAAATTTACAATGTCATTCTTTTTAGAATTCCATTGCTTTTATGAATTTTTAAATGTAACTTTCATGTGAGGATCTATTATAAAATCTGATGTTAGCATTTGTTCATTGTATTTTCTGTTATTCTTATCCCATAAATCATGGGTTATGTCTCTTGTTTCTTAACAACTTTTTTTGTTTATCATTGACATAAATCATCTAATGACATTTATATTGAATTGAATATTGAATTTATGAGTGAAGTGATTATTGCATTGTTATTATACGTTCCTTTCTCCCTTACAGGCACATTGTAAGCATGTCGAGTATTTAAACAAAGGAGAGAGATGTACAATGAGTTGGCCATTGTAGTGGGTAAGGATATGACCATAGGTAGATTTGCTAAGTCATATGTTGATATTGACACAGAGCAAGACCATGGGGAGAGCGCTGAGATGGTGGCTGACAATGGGGAGGAGGGTGTAGTGGATAAGGGGATGAATGTGGTAGGATCATCCACCACTGGGTCCACAATTTTGAAGTCCCGCAAAAGAGGCTGTGCACCTCCCTCTGATGATAGTGTTCTGATTGATCTGTCTAATCAGCTTAAGGAAATTGTTGTGACCTTGAAAGAAATCAACTGGGGGCCTGTTGATTACACTAGTCTTTACTCTGAGGTGATGGCTATGGTGGCAGATGGGTATAGTGAAGATATGCTCGCAACTGCCTTTAACTATTTGTGTGAAAATAAAAAGGCAGCTCGGGGATTTCTGGCCAAGAATGCTAAGCTGAGGAAGTTTTGGATGGATAATTATTTGTTCACTCAACTCTGACTTGTCTGTTTGGTGTTGACTGTGATGGTAGCTTTAGGGATTGTCATCTATTGTAGTACTAGTATTCACCTATCATTGTATAATATATGTGACACAATTATATTATCGATAAGCAGGCTATGTATGTATTTCTAACCTAGGACATATGCTGATGGTACGTATATTTTGTGAACTGTTATGCTCCAAGGGGTAACAGTTGCGTACCTTGAGTGTAGGATGTGCAGTCTTTGGTATTATTGGGACGATACAATTGTCTAAGTTATGTATGTTCACTGTAAGCATGTAGGGCACATATGTACTGTTCATATACCGCGTGTAGGTATCATTTTTGTACACCATGGATGTGTAATGCCAATGGCGAAAGTACATTATGTGCGTTTTGATATAAATATTATGAGTATATTCAGATGTTCTTTGTTGATGTTGAAGTGGATGATTATTTTTGTGCTATTATAGGTTATTCTAGGCAATGCAGGTGTTTCTTTGTAAGGCATTTCATATTTTCTGTAAAATGTTTGAACAAACCAAACATGAGAAAATGAATACGGTAAAATGAATTTCGAGGCAGCCAAACATTGGAATTTGTTTTCTGCCCTATTTTCCATGATGCAACCAAACGACTTGAATGTATTTTCTTTACGGGAAAATATTTTAAGCTCAGAATTGACTTTTCGTTGAACCAAACGCAGCCTTAGGGTCTAATTTTGTGCCACATGTCTCATCTAATCTAAATTTTAAATTTTTGTGCCAAGTTAGTTAATTCAATGTAAAAATTGGAATTCAATTAGAGTTAATTTTGTGCTACATGTCTCATCTAATGTAAGTTTTTTAATTTTTGTGTCAAGTGAGTTAATTCAATATAGAAAACGAGAAGTTCAATATAAAAAACTGTAAAAAACTTATATATATATATATATATATATATATATATATATATATATCCAATGCTAAGAGAAAATTTAATTAGATTTAAAATTGAATTTTGCTTTTGTTAGCTTTTCATACAAATTAAATTATTTAGATTATTTCTGTTATTTTTTCTTTGAACTGATGAGCATAATTTTTATACTGTTTCTATTCAAATATTTTGTATGTCAGGATCTTGAATATAACAAATTATAATTGAGCTAAACGATCCCATGTTCCTATCCCCATTCAATTTAAGAGATACTATTGGATCAATTTATTCTTTTATTTTGTATTGTATTTAGTAAAATTTAAAGGACAATGATTGTGAATTAATATTGTATATGTAGTATTCAATAGTGATTTTAAAAATTATATATATAATAGTAGTGTAATGAGAAAATTTTACATAACCAATATCATTAAAATTGTAAGTAAAAAACTATTTTAGTACCTCCAAATGTCCTGGTCGAACTAATATCCTATGTGTTTTATAATCCAAGCTAACATCAATAGTACCATTGTCAAGAACTGTCGTCCATTTGGGAGGCTGACTCGGTATGGTTGTTTCGAAGAACTAAGAGATTTTTGAATTTCTTCGAGCTGGTAAGTTACGTGTTAGAGGAGAAGAAAAACTTGGAACTCTTTGCTACCTTGGTCTGGACGATTTGGTCCTGTCGAAATACTCTTTGGACCAGCAACAAGTCTTTCCCACTTTCTCAAGTGGCACTTTCAACCTCACAAACCCTTCAGAATTTCACCCAGGCCTTACCGATCCCAAAAATGCAGTCATGCGCTTTGCCTAAATAGCGGGTCAGCTGGACTCCATCATCGTTGATGATCCTAAAGATTAACTTTGATGGTGCCCTGTTCCGTGAGACAAATGAAGCTGGATTAGGAGTAGTTGTTCATGACCACCAAGGAAGGGCGATAGCCTCCATGTCTGAAAAGTTTAGGTTACCATCTTCCTCAGATGAAGTAGAAGCAATGGCAGTTGTTAGAGCTATCTCTTTCGCTCTTGAACTCCATCTACCCTCTGTTATTGTCGAGAGAGATTCAAAGTTGATTATCTCAGCCTTACGAAGGGAAGAGTAGTCCTTTTCTTCCTTTGGCCATTCGATTTCCTTAGTTAAGCAAAACCTATAAGCTTTTTCTTGTATTTTTTTTTCGCACATCCGTAGGTTGGGTAATTCATTAGCTCATAATCTAGTTCAGTATGCTAGACACATTAATGCGCTCACAGTTTGGATGGAGGATGTTCTATCACAACTTCGTCATATCCTTGTAACCGATTTTGGATGATTTTGAATAAATTTTCTTCAAGGTCCGGATTCTCAAAAAAAAAAAAATCATTCTATATTAGTTAATATATAGAGATAGAGATCATTATTAGTAAAAATTATGAAAAATCTTAAATAAAAACTCTATTATATTACATAAAATAAGTTAAAAAATGTTTGCAAAGATGGTTCCTATTTAAAAGAAGATATTAAAAAAAAAAACTTATTTTCCTAATCACAATCTAGTAATCTGCCTAAAAAACAGAATAAAATAAACTAAAATAAAGACAGAATATGAACGTGAACCCAACCGGACAGATAATGATTGGAGTAACGAACCCGCTCGGTCAGTCGGGTATCAGCAATCGAGTACGCATCGCATATCTCCAAAAAGAAAAAAAGAAAAAAAAAAGAATATTAATAATAAAGAAAATAAGATAAATTAAAAAAAAAAAAAAAAAGTTTGGGATTTTGCTTATCTCGAAGCTGTAGAGGAAAAAGAAAACAAAAACAGAAGAAAATTGGTAAAAATTGTATATATGAAGAAATGAAAACGAAAATAAGAAAATAGTTTCTGTTTTGTTGTTAATCATTCACCTCCGTCGGTGAATCGGAGGAGGTCTAGGGCTTCGTGCTTGCTACACTAGATCCTCTCTCTCTCTCCAAAATTAAGGGTTCTGCAAATTCGTCAGGTACAATCTCTCTCTCTCTCTCTCAAATTTTGGTTTAAATTTTGTTTACTGATTTTGTATTTGGTTTTGAAAAGTGAAGGAATTGATGAGATAGTGTTGAGTGAATAAAAAACGAGAGAGTTAGGAAAATGAAGGCAGGGAGCGCTGCTAAGTTGATAGTGGACGCCCTTCTGCAGCGGTTCCTTCCCCTCGCTCGCCGCCGCATCGAAACCGCCCAAGCTCAGGTCTCCTCTCCTCTCTTCTCTTCTCTTTTCATCTCTTCTCTCTACTATATGATGAACAACAACTCAACACCACCACTCCATTTCAATAACTCTATTATCATCATTGCTTATAATAACATGACATGTCTATGTCTAATTCACTGTAACACAATGTTTGTATCTTAAAAGCATTAAGATTTGTGATGAATTTAAATGATAGATACCAACTCATTTGGACTAGCTTTCTTAATGCATACTCTTACATCGAGGTGTGGGAGTTAATTAGGTGAGTTGCTTATAGGAAATTCCAAATTAGGCTGTATTTTGATGCAGCGCGCCGCTAGTTATAGGATGCCTCAACTTGTTTTCCTAAAGGATTCATGTTCATAAGATGTAAGTTTTATGCTGATTGTCAAAAATATTTGGAGACTAACAAGTTTAATCGATCATTCTGAATTTTTTTTAAAACAATATGAATAACCTTGTAGTAGGCAGTCATTCTTTTTTTTTTTTTGAGTTTTTTCTTTGATGGACGCTTGTAATTTGGGTTTTTGATTGTTCTTGTCCCTAGTGTATACTTCCTGTATACTTGGGTGCCATGTTTTTGATATTCTAATAAAGTTTTCTCTTTACTTATCAAAAAAAGAAAAAGAAAAGAATAAGCAATTATTATTATGCATTGAAGTTTCTGCAGAAAGGTAAGATTATTCAGATTTTATTTTTTTGGGATTTTATAGCTTGGTCTCAAACCATTATAGAGGAAAAAGTGTGTTAAGTGGGGTTGCAAGAGATAGAGGGTTCAAAACCCACAAGGTACATTTGTAACTTACCAATAAAAAAAAGGGTTGCAAGAGACATAAACCTTAATTTTTCCACAATTTCATGGCATGTTTCCTAGATTTTCTATAATGTGTGTTTGATATAGATACCAAAGATTTTGTTCTCAATGACCATTCATGTAAAATCTTACCAACATTATTATAGAATTGCATATTCTTTATATATTACCCCATGCAAAACTATGACTTTGAAAGCTGGCCTATGCTGTATTGCTAATATAGATTGATGCTCATCTATTGCATTTTGTATTTCTTCTTCTTGCTACTTGGGCAAATCACAGGATGGACAGTATCTTCGACCGTCAGACCCTGCCTATGAGCAAGTACTGGATTCCTTAGCCATGATTGCACGCCATACGCCTGTACCTCTTCTAGAAGCTCTTCTCAAATGGAGAGAAAGGTGGGCCAGATCCCCATTTTTTTTCCCTTGGTTTTCTTATATTTCTAATACAGTCCATGTTGCTTACTTTTATTTTGTATATAATCAAAGGACAAGAATGACATTTGAACTTTCCCCTTCTTCCTTCTTTGAGCTCCTTTCCCAATGAACTCCACTCCCTGCTACACACTACTCCTTGTGTCACTCTCTTGGTGAATCCAATTTGAAAGTTTATTATTAGTTTATTCTTTACACATGTAGATGAAATGGAAATCTCAAATATATTGTAGGTAAATGACCCAATCTACAGCCCAATCACATTTTCAATCAATATTGGCTCATTATTACTCATTATGACCTTTAAGCCAAGTGCACACTCTTGGCGACCTCCATTTGATGTCATTTGTTGATTTTATTGACTCACTTTGTTTGTGATTGTATTCTTTGAAAAGGGATTGTTCACATCTTATTACGTGTCTTTATCTTTTCCTCTTCTATAAAAATTTTTTCTTACCAGAAAAATAAAGATCTTTAAGCCTGTTACTACTTCAAAGCAAAGGATAAAACTTCGTAGAATCGTATTCGTAGGTAATCAGGGTGTTGAGAATTTCCTCACAAAACAATTCAATGTCATCTGTGAAAAGGAAATATGAGATCTTCATAATCCCCATGTTTTGACCTCCTACATTAAACCCAACAATAAAACCAATTTCTACGTCCAATTCGCACTACTCATGGGTTAGTAGTTTTAAAGGCCACTAGAGTAGTAGGTTGGGATTCCTTATGTCAATTTGCTGGCTTTGGGGTTGGAGATGGCAGAAGAGTTAGATTTTGGAATGATATTTGGTATGGTGAGTCCCTTTTAAATAATATAGCATCACATTTACTCTTGTCGATTGGTGTTGCATGTGGAAGGGTAGTGGGTTACTGTGGATCTCTTATTGCTGCATTGTGCAGTTGGCCATAAACTGTGGTCTATTGTCTTCTCTATTTAGGAGTTATTGTGGATTATGTGGTGTGGACACCAAATTTGACCTATTAATGCTGATTGATTTTGTTGGATTTGATTGATACTATTTGATGGATTTGATTCTATTTTATTTTATTTCTCATATCTCTTATGTAATCTTGTTATGAGTTTTTTTTTTCCCAATGTCTAATGCGATTTTGAGACCTGTTTTAAAGTGTCGAAAATTCACTACTGTAGATAGTTGGTTCTGTTTTTTCTTCTAGTGCCTCATGGTGATTCCAAGCTAACCCATTACTTGGTGTTGGTTCAAAGCAACCTTAGGTATTGATTGCTAGTTTTTATTTTCCTCAAACCCTAGGTAGTGATTAATAGTTTCTATTTTTCTATTTTCATCCTTGGTAGTGATTCCTAGGTTCAGCAATTTTTGTTCTTTTTGTTTCCTCCAACTCTAAGTTCCCTTTTAAGATTTTATTGTCCTCCTGTTTTGGTACGTGTGGTATCTGAGCAAACCACGATCTAGTCTCTAGGAAAGTCAAGAAAGCCACCGTAATTGCTACCCTCCTCAAATGACCATCACAAGTTCACAACATAGTCAACCTCCAAAACCTCAAATCAACTCCAAAAACCTATGCAAAAAAAGAAAAGAAAAAAAGAAAAGAAAACAACCCTCAATTACCTCCAAAGCCAGCTCAAATCCTAATTCCCCATAATTCATTAAGAAACAAAAAACACCCTCACCATTGCCAACCCAATCTTGCTGCAACCTACAATAGAGTGGCAAGACCTATCCTAAACACCCCAACCAGAGATTTTATTTGTCACGAATCCAGAGGGTCCAACTGTCATTCAACTGTGAACCAATTAATGTTGAGTACATTACCCACCCAAGTCATCATTGTCAGCAATAAAAACCACAATCCTACCTCAATGAAGGCCAAACCATTTCAAATCACCTTGAACTCGATCTGGCTTCACCAATTGAGCCCAAGACTTTGACAACACCCTATGACCGAATTCCCAGCTGTGAGGTGACTTGCCTCATGAAGCTAACCACCTCTACTCCTATTGTCATCAAAGTCCCATTCTCAATGCCATCTTTGACTTCTTTACAGGAGCTGCCTAGGTCATGTACAAAAGAAGCCTCCTCATTGCAAAAGACAAGCTATGTCACCCTTTGGTTTTGAAGCTGATGGAGGTTTCTGAAAATTTTTTTTAAGTAAGAAAAATCAATTGAGATTCAAGGGAGCAACTCTAGTACATGGAGAATATACACAGGAGATGCCCAAGCAGTTGGAAACAAAAATAAAGTGAAAATATAAGAAAGGCTAATGAAAGCTCAAGGTATCCAGGAACACTAGACAATCCACAATAGAAAAAGTATTAGAAGTCAAATTCCATTCATATAAGTCTTTAAAAAATAAGAACTTAAAGTCCAAATTTAGCTCCTTTCCCACAAATTAGTGAGCATTTATCTCTCCAAAGTCTCCACATCAAGCATAACAGAACAGCTTTTCAAATCCTCCCATTACCTCTCTTACCAAAATGTCCCTTCCAACATGATAATAACTCCATCGCAGAGACAGACCTTCCCCAAGAAACACCAAGTAAGTAGAAAACTAAGACCATAAATCTTGAGCCACTGCACAGTTGAGGAAAAGATGAGCTGCACTCCCATCATGTCTTTTACACATATAACAACAATTCAAAATAATTTTCCCTCACTTAGATTGTCTATAATCAAAGTCTTCCTACACACCATGGCCAGAAAGCCACCCTTGGAGCTATACAAACTTCAAATGCTCTGCCAAGGAAAAGAATTCCCTCCTCTGCTTAAAGCCTTGTGTTGCTTTTCATTCTCCTCCTTGTTTTACTCTTCTAAATATGTTTGATCATTGTATTTGATAGATTGATTATTCTTCTCTTTGAGTACAACCCAGATGTACTTGGTTTGTTTTTTTAATAAAATTTGATATTACTTATAAAAAAAGGGATATCAAATTTACAAGAGATGCAACCTAACAACCCCATAGGGAACCATCCAAGGTCTTTGTTGTCTATATATCAAATAGCGAAAGAATTTGATCGGCTACAATGAATGAGGAATTTTAACCTCTTATGTTATTGTTTTCATCAATATAAGAGTTGAAATATATAGTTGCTATTTTCATTTTTTTTTGGGTTAACATAAAAATGGAAATGGCATCACTCTAGTAGATGATCCTATCACTGTGATCTTATTTGGTGTTTGTATATGGATTATGAATTATTTTTTTTCTTCTGTGGGTTTTTTTATTCATTGCAGTGAATCCCCAAAGGGAGCAAATGATGCATCTACATTCCAAAGGAAGGTTTGTATTGTGATTAGTAGCTTGTAAAATTTATTCCTATTAGCAGACTCATTAATTTTTTATTGTATTTAATGTATGTTGACAGTCACGAAACTGTTTCACTAATGCAGTTGGTTCCCTTAATTACTAATGATCATTTAAAGATGTCATTATCAGAGTAGTTTTTGTAAACTTGTGACTCCATGACTGTACAGAGAGATATTTTAGAAGCCTGAAGAAACTCCCAGACCCGTTGTCTTTTTATATATAAGAGTTATTCCTTCATCACTGCAGTCAATAAATTGGATTCTATCAACTGACTAGTCCTAGTCCCCCCCCCCTGCTGCTCTCTTTTTCCCCTGGGCACTGAACAAAAGTTTGCCACTGGATCAGATGTGAACAATGGAACCAACAAATGCACTTTGAAGATACACAGTTAGAGCATAAACATAATTAAAGGTCGTGATTTAAAAAAAAAAAAAAAAAAAATCTGATAATGCTATTCGCTAATATGGACATGCTTATTTTGGCCTTTTATTTGCCACATAATGTTAACTTGTGCTAGTGCTTTTGTAGCAGTTGTATCAATTTTGTGTAAGCTCATCATATAGGGCACATCTAGTAGTGTTCTTGTCTTTGTGGATAGATTCTTTAGGATTGACTTTGCAGATACACAGTTAGAGCATTAGAATAATTAATCATGATCTTATCAAAAAAAGAATAATTAAAGTCATAAGTTTTCAAAAACTACTCTGATAATGCAATTAGCAGATATGGACATGATAATTTTGGCCTTCTATTTGCTATGTGATTTTAACACATGCTAGTGCTTCTTTTTTTTTTTTTTGATAAGTAACACATGCTAGTGCTTCTGTAGCAGTCATATCACATTAGTGTAAGCTTATTGTCTAGGGGACATCTATGAGTGTTCTTGTCATTGTGGATGGATTCTAAAGTGGTTGATTTCTAGACCTAGATTTTGAATCAAAAGGTTGGGTTTTCATTTTTGTCTTTTAGAGCATTGTTGTCCCTTTGTGAAGCTATTATTATCACCCCTTTCAGTTTTACTTATATTATTTTTCACTTATCAGAAAAAAAAAAAAGATTCTTGTTTGATTTATCATATCATGACTTAGTCCAAAAGTTGGATTTTTGTATTCTATTGTCTTTGTTGCTTACCAGTCTTGACTTTTTTGAATTGCGTGTGCCTAGCTATTAGTCGCTAATAGTTTAGTTTATGATCGAAGAAAGAACTGCTTAAATGCAATAGAGGGAAAAAAATTGGTTGAAGGCAATGAGATGGCTTTATATCCCTGCAAAATCATTTTGGAAAAGGATAGATGTGTGTTGTGTATTCATTTGCTTACCTAGACAATGAGCTAATTTATTTATTTATTAGTTATAGCTATCATGAGTCTGGACATGAAGGCATTTCAATCTAATCCTTATTCTGCACTTTTTTGTCTGATTGGCCTCCAATGGGTTAAATCTGCTAGAATTAAGATGGTGACACTGGTCTTTTTAAAAACAGATAATTGCTACATCTCTTTTCCTTGTTAGGACTATGTTTATAGAAGACATCTGGACAAACCTGAATTATCTTTTGATTGTAAAAGACCTTTTTATTTCTTTTTATTTTATTTATTTATTTTTTATTGCATAATTGTTTCATCCGGATAAGTGTGCTTTATTGACCCCTGATTTTACATTGTCTTTATATGGGTCTCAGCTTGCGGTGGAGTGCATTTTTTGCTCAGCATGTATTCGCTTTGTGGAGTGCTGTCCGCAGGAGGGACTTACCGGTTTGTGAATTTTATATATGTGTGTGTGTGTGTGTGTGTATACTTGGAAATATTATTATGCTGTTTTCCCCTTTAAAATGGTAATATCTTGTTGTGATGTATCGGATTGTGCTTATTACAGAGAAGCTGTGGTCTGGGCTTGAGAATTTTGTTTTTGACTGGCTGATTAATGCTGACAGGTAAGCTGCTTTAAATGGGTGTGGGAACTTATAGAGGTTATGTGCTCATTCTTTTTTCTTGTGTATTAATGACTCTGTTTGTGATAAAACTTTGGACTTACTACTTCCCAAACGAATGTGGTTATTTCATCTTTAGGTTAAATATTCAACTGAGTTTGTGTGAGCTGTATCTACTGTACATATACTAGGCTCTAGCTTTCATTAGATATCAGTGCAAGATTTCTGGACATTGACACATTTAAGCGTGTGAACGAGCTTATTTTCATTAGTTTATTAAGCTTATTTTGTTTATTGTGTAAAAGTATAATTGTACCTTGAAAAAAGTAATGCTTTAAAAAGCTGTACACTGGGCCTTAGTTATGTGGACTATCCAGAGTAAGAAGAATAATTGGACTTTCAGTGGAGTTGGAATTCTTTGTAAAAAGCTAAAATCCTTATTTTTGAAACCCTTGTATGTTTTGATGGCTGCTTTTTGTAGCCCCAACTCCTTTTTAGATTTATGCTCTAATTGAATTTTCACACGTAATTCTGTAGAAAAATCTTGCCAAGAGCCTTATAATAGCTTAAATGACACATCTTGGTGTTTTCAACAGAGACATTAAATGTTCCAAACTGGAAAGCATGAGTGCGCCGACCCAATTGGCGCACCTGAGTCCAATACACACGGACATGCCTTGCGGCCGTGGATGCAGATGCATGCGCGTCTGTGACTGAATTTTTTTTGTTTTCCGATTCGGGCCGATATGATCTGATTCGGTCTGAAACAGGCCCCGAATCAGTCCAATTTGGGCTAAAATAAGTTTTTAAAAAAACAAAAACGTAAAATTTTTTGTCAAAACTTTTGACATCCTATTTTAAAGAAAAAAACCCTAAACTCATCTCAAACTCTCTCTGACTCTCTCGTTCTCTCCGTCTCCTCTCTCTCTCTCTCTCTAACCCACGACTCTCTTGTGGCTCTCAAATTGGTTTTTTTTTTTTGATAAGTAACAAAAAAATATATTAGAGAAGAACATAGCCCCGTACATAGAAAATGTACTAAAGAGGCAAAAACATCAGGAAACCAAATTACAAAGATCAAGCAAAATAGGAAGGGAAAGACAAGAAAAAGATGGTAAAACTAAACACCATTCGAGAAGAGTAAAAAAGAAAAAAGACTTGAACTCAAGAATGGACCGTTCGTGACCCTCAAAGCTTCTAGAATTCCGTTCCCGCCAGATACACCACATCAAACAATGCGGCACCATCCTCCAAATCACTATATTGTGATGACGCCTGGAATTGCAAGCCCAACAATCCAACAGATCCACTACCCTTTGCGGCATCACCCAACAAATACCAAACAAGCAAAAGACCATACTCCACATCTCATAAGCTATAGGACAGTGAAGAGAGTGGCAGTCCAAGAGAAAAAAGCAACCCAAGGGGAACCTTTGATTGCCATATCATTTTCCAAGGGAAGGGAGTGGCAGTGGGGGGGGGGGGGAGGGGAAAGGGAGTGATAATACCCACTCATCTCGAAATCTCGCCTGCTGGCTAGCTTCCAACAAAGCTTGTTAGAACCTACACCCCGCACCTTTGTGGAATAGATCAAAGCCATACACGAATCCAACGAGTGTGACTCTTGATCATTCACAAAACGGTGAAATTGTAGGTTCCAAAAAATTCTCCCATTAGCATAGCACATAGCCTCAGAGACCGAAGTATCCCTTGTCCTACTAATATTGTATAAATCTGGAAATGCCTCCTTAAGAGGACTATCCCCACACCACACATCAACCCAAAACTTCACACGAGTACCATCACATACATCATACTGAAGGAACTTGGAAAAATTCAGCCAACCACTTCTAATGGACTTCCACATACAAACATCATAAGCCCCGGACACAGCTTTTGTACACCAACCACCCCAGTCATTCCCATACTTCGCCCCAATGACCCTTCTCCAAAGGGCATCATTCTCCACACCATAACACCACAACCATTTGGCTAATAGGGCAGAATTAAACCTTCTCAAGCACCGAATGCCTAGCCCTCCATTCTTCACTGGCCTACAAACCTTTGACCAATTTACTAGATGAAGTTTACGTTCGTCACTAATACCATTCCAAAGAAAATTTCTTTGTAATTCCTCCATCCGCTTGGCCACCTTAACTGGGATAGGAAGGAGAGAAAGAAAATAAGTAGGCAAGCTAGAGAGTACTCTTAATAAGGGTAACCTTGCCCCCCATAGATAAATACAATCTCTTCCATCCAGCTACCTTCGCTCCATCTTTTCCAAAATAGGATTCCAAACCGTCTTATCTTTAAAGGTAGCACCCAACGGAAGACCTAAATATTTCATTGGAAGAGCAGACTCTCTATAGCCCAAAATCTCCACTAGCTCATGCAGATTAGACACATCTCCAACTGGAACCAACTCAAACTTTCCTAGATTAATTTTTAGCCCTGACACCTCCTCAAATCTAGAAAGAATTCCATGTAGAGCTGTCATATGACTGCTGTCAGCATCATAGAAAACAAGAGTATCATCCGCAAACAACAAATGAGACACCATCATCAAGGAACCATTTGCATTCCCCACTGAGAAGCCCAAAAACTGTCTTGCTGTCGTAGTAGCACCCAACATACGGCTCAACGCCTCCATGACAAGATCAAAGAGAAAAGGGGAAAGCGGATCACCTTGCCTCAGATCTTTAGAACTCCCAAAAAAGTCAAATGGGCAACCATTGATCAAAATGGAGAATTCAACAGTTGATATGCAACACCTGATCCACCTTCTCCACTTGTCAGAAAAATCACACTGCTGCAACAAAAACAAGAGAAACTCCCAATTCACATGGTTGTAAGCTTTCTCGATATCCAGCTTGCACAACACCCCCAGAACTCCTGCCTTCAATCTACTATCTAAACACTCAGAAGCAATAAGGATAGAATCCAAAATCTGACGACCTTTCAAGAAGGCATTCTGAGATTCTGAAATAATTCCGTGTACCACCCTTCACATACGATTGGCTAACACCTTAGCAATAATCTTGTACAACCCTCCCACCAAACTAATAGGCCCATAGTCTTTGACATCCATAGCATCAATTTTCTTAGGAATGAGAGCAAGGAAAGTAGCATTGATACTCTTTTCAAACACCGCATGGGCATGAAATTTATGAAACACATCCATAATATCTGTTTTCAACAAACACCAACAAGACTAAAAAAATGCCATTGTAAAACCATCCGGACCAGGCGCTTTATCACCATTGAAATCATGGACCACTCTAAAAACTTCATCCTCAATAAAGGGTCTGTCTAGCTAGTTGGCCTCTTCCTCAGAAATGCTAGAAAAAACAACCTCATCCAAGAAAGGTCTGTGGACCTCATTCTCCAAGTATAACTACCTATAGAAATGAGAAATGCTCCCCTCAATGATCCCATGATCCGTGGATAACTCTCCATCCACCATAAGCCTATCGATGGTATTGTGTCTTCTATGAGAATTTGCAATATGATGAAAAAATTTGGTGTTCCTGTCACCCTCCTTAAGAAAAAGAGCCCTAGATTTCTGCCTCCAGCAGATTTCTTCCAACAAAGTTGATTTTTCTAGCTCTTCACGAATTCGATCCTTTTCCATACTTTCCTCTGCTGAAAGAACACGATCATCCTTGATAACTTCCAACACCTTGAGATCCTTCCACAAATTCTGCACCCTAAGGCCCATATTACCGAACTCCTCCTCATTCCATCTCTTCAAATCCAATTTCAACATCTTCAATTTGTTTGCCAAAGAATAGCTAGGAGAGCCTTGGAAATGATAAGACTCCCACCAAGAACACACCCTTTCCAAAAAACCCTCATCCTTTAACCACATGTTCTCGAACCTAAAAGGTTTTTTGCCTCCAAGAAAATTCCCACCCTCCAGTAGGATTGGAAAATGATCAGAGAGCAAGTTGACAAACAAATGGAAAGTTCTCCTCCCAGTCTGCTGACAGAAGGAATCTGTCCAATCTAGATCTTGAAGCAACCTTTCTAGAACTGGACCAAGTGAAATTCCCCCCAACCAGCGGCAGATCAATAAGGCTTTGCTCTAAGATAAAGGCTGAAAACCGATGCATAATAGTAGTGAAATTTACTGACCTAGAACGTTCAGAAGGAAACCGCACCACATTAAAATCACCTCTCACACACCAAGGCACATCCCACCAACTACAAACGCCGGATAACTCCTCCCATAAGAAACATCTATCTCTATCACAATTGGGTCCATAAACACCAGTGAAAGCCCAAACAAAATGATCCACCGCATTTTTGAATTTACAAGAGACGGAGAAACGACCCACCGCTTCCTCCAACTTCTCCACAATCTTGTTGTCCCACATCAATAACACCTCACCTGAAGCACCCACGGAGCCTAAGTAGAGCCAATCCACATGTTGACCTCCCCATAAACTATAAATGACGCCCCTATTAATTAACTCCATCTTAGCTTCTTGCAGACAAACAATATCTGCGTTCCACTTACGGATCAAATTTCTAACCCGAAGCCGCTTATCCTACTCATTCAACACCCTCACATTCCATGAAACAATTCTCAAATTCATTTATGCACTACCACAGCCCGCTCCCTAGTAGCACTCCTGCTCCTTTTTGACTCATTCTCTTCACCCCAAGAACTCAATAAATTTTTTAATTCACGATGGCCTTTATGCCCAGCCTTAACCATCTTCCTCTGAGAGGCTACATCAACCATCCTCTGATTCATTTATGCACTACCATTATATGAAAAAATATGCTTAGCAATATATAGCAAATAAAAATAAAATTTTATTAAATAATTTATTAATAAACGTATCCCGCTGCACCCGCACCCTACTTTTTCAAAAATTGTTGAGTCAACGCACTCGCATCCGAATCCGAATCTGCACCCGTGCTTCCTAGGTTCCAAACCCCCTTCCCCCATTGTTGTAACTATTGAATGATCAATTTTTTTAAAGAAAAATCTCTTCTATCGCATAACAAGAACAATATTGAGTGTCCTTGAGAATCTTTGCTTTATTTTACAAGACTGCAATTACTAATTGGGAAAAAAATGAAAGAAAAACTTATGAGAGGAATATCTACCTTAATCATATCGAAAGAATATCTACCACGATTTCGTCATGATGATTTTTTTTTTTTTGATAAGTAAGAATGTTATATATACGAATGGCTACTCTATGCATGAAGAATGTTGTATATGATGATTTTCTAGATCAAAGATACGCTTTGATGCAATGGAACATATGGTTAGTGACACAATCAAAGAAAACAAGATTAGTGTTTCTGCCGTTATCAGACTTAAACCCACTCCAATGCAAAGTGTGTGATAAAATTAATACTTGGCTTGATTTATTGGAGGTGTCAAGAATGCCCAATACCCTCAAAGGTAAAGCTTCAAGCACGAATTGTAATAATGTTAGGCACTAAAACCTAGTGTTGAAATGGAAGTACAAACAGATATTGCTAGGGCAACAAGAAGAGCATACTGTAGCATTTACAAAACATGCTAGAATAACTGAAGCATGTGTAGTAGATTTGATATATAGCTTGTTGAAGAGTCAGTTATGTTGCTTACTCTTGAGAAGGAAGATTTCCCACTGCTTGATGAGGAGAAAGTTTAATTAGAGAACAAATCATAGGGTACATTTGTTTTGAATAGTGAGAAGATGCATCTACTACTGATCCAGTCTCTATATTGCTTGAAGTTAAAAGGCTTGATGAAGTGGAAAAGATTGATACAATGGTGCTTCTTGTGGCTCAAGATAAGGCTGTATCATTTGCAATGTTGGTTGCACACAGTTAAGTTGTAAAATATGAAGATTTAGAGTAAAATGCGAATAATGAGGAAGAGAAGAATAGTGGGACAAAGAGAAAAGAAAGAAGAGGTTGAGGGCATTACTTATCAAGCCCACACCTTAGCATATATTTATATTAGGGTTTATAACATGATTACAAAAATACCCTCATTAATATGCTTAAATAAATGACAACTAGAACTAACTTTAACACTCTCCCTCAAGCTGGAGCATACACATCAAACATGCCCAGCTTGGAAGACAAACTCTGAAAGAAGAAAGAGAGTGACGATCTGTTTCTTCATCAATAAATCCTAAATGAAGTGACAATGCACCTCAATATGTTTGGTATGTTCATACATCATAGGATTGTTAGCAATAAAGATGGCATCTTCATGAAGTGACAATCCATCTCAATATGAAGGAGAGATTGAACCCATAACATCTCAGATGCAGTGTGAGCCATAGCTCTATACTCAACTTCAGCACTAGAACGAGCAACAACATTTTGCTTTTTACTACGCCCAGTAACAAGATTGCCACCAACATAGGTACAATAACTAGAGGTGAACCGATGGTTAGAACGACTACCAGCCCAATTGGCAACACTAAAACCTGTCACATAAAGAGAATGAGAGGGCTCATACAAAAGTCCGCGCTAGGAGCCCCTTTGAAATAAACCAAAATAGGATAGATAGCTTCATAATAAGGTTGACGAGGAGCTTTCATAAACTGATTAACCACTCTAACTGCATAAGTAATGTCAGGACGAGTAACCCTAAGGTAAATTAACTTCCCAACCAAGTGGCAATATTGACCAAAATCACTAAACAATTCACCTTGCTCCTTATCAAGTTTAATAGTGGAAACCATAGGAGTCTCAGTAGGATGAGCACACAAAAAACCAGTCTCGGTCAAAAGATCAAGAACATACTTCCGTTGAAACAAAAATAAACTTTGGGAGGAACAAGCTACTTCAATCTTGAGAAAATAGCGAAGAGTACCTAGGTCTTTAGTATGGAATTGTAGACCCAAATATCTTTTTAAGTTAGTTATACCAGCGGAGTTACTTCCAGATATTTTAATATCGTCCACATAAACAATCAAAACAATAGTGCTAGTGGAAGATTGATGAACAAAGACAGAATGAGAATGCTAGAAACCATACCCAAGTACAACAACGCTAAATCGATCAAACCTGCACGAGGAGATTGCTTCAAACCATACAATGCCTTACTTAATCGACAAACAAGGTGTTCATTATCAGAAACAACATACCCAAGGGGTTGATCCATATATACTTCCTCTTGAAAGTCTCCATGAAGGAAGGCATTCTTGATATCAAGTTGATACAAAAGGCCAAGAGTGACTAACTCAAAAGATTGTAGGATCCAAACTGAATTTAGGTGTGCCACAAGAGAGAATGTTTCTAGATAGTCAACACCATATGTCTATGTGTAACCTTTGGAAACCAACCGTGCCTTAAGGCGCTCAACAAAACCATCAGGGAGGTACTTAATGTGTACACCCAACGACAACCTATTGTGTGTTTCCCAAAGGAAAGGTAGTAAGTTCCCAAGTTTGATTCTTGTGAAGAGCACTCATTTCCTCATCCAAAGCACGTTTCCATCCAAATGAAGCAAGGCCAGCTTATAAGATGAGGGAATAGAAATAGAGGACATAGTACAAGCAAATGAATACAGTCAAGGTGAGACAAGGTGAAACGCGATGATAGGACACAAAGTTTGCAATTGGGTGTTGAGTACAAGAATGTTTACCTTGTCTAGGCAATAGGCAAATCATTAGTTTCTAGAAGAGGGGGTGGATGAAGTAGGAAACCTCGAATGAAGAAGATGTAGCATCAAGGCCATATGACACAACATGCCTATCTTGAGATCACTAATAAACCTGCAAGGGAGGATTAGGTTGGGAAGCCAAAGGTTTTGGAGGAGGAGAAGAAGGAGGAGAAGACAAAGGTACTGGAAAGTAGGAGATGGGAAGGAAACCTCACCCCATGATTAGAGATAAGATCATGTGACATACATTGACCACGTGAGGAAAAGAATGGTGTGAACTCAAAAAAGGTAACATCAACACTCACAAAATAGCGGCGAAACTTGGGACTATAACAACAGTAGCCTTTCTGAGCAAGAGAGTATCCAAGGAAAATACACTTACGAGCTTGAGGAGAGAGTTTATCTTGACCAGGATCAAGGACATGAACAAAAGCAACACAACCAAACACATGAGGAGTAAGTGGGAAAGGAGAACAGGTAGGATATAAAAGTGAAAACAAAGACTTATGATTTAAGATATTAGAAGGCATACGATTAATAAGATGGAAAGCCATAAGAACATCACCCCAAAAATGTTTTGGTACTAGCATATCATGGAATAACAAGGTGTGAGCAACATCTAGTAAATGACGATGTTTTCGTTCAACCACACCATTTTGTTGGGAGCTACGAGGACAACTAGTTTGATGAATGATACCACAATCAGTATAAAAGGAAATACTGTAACGCATTATCAGATCATATAATCTTGATGCGTTTATTAAACTGAACAAAGATTTCATTATAGAGTGTGCAAAAAATATGAGGTAGTTCAGATCTCCCTTTTATAAAAAACAACCATGTCATTCGAGAATAATAATTCATAAATATAACAAAATAATGGAATCCATTCATAGTAGAAACACAAGAAGGGCCCCATATGTCTGTATGGATTAGTTCAAAGTACTCAGATCGGTGACTATGAACACTACTTGAAAAAGAAGTACGATGATGCTTCCATAACTGACGAGACTAAATAGTTGGTGGAGTTTACCATGGTGTGTGGCTGGTGATTTCAATGCTATTTGCTTTCCCTCTGAACGATTGGGGCTGCAAACTTCACTTATAGTATGCACAAATTTTCTGATTTCATCTCCATTAATGGGTTAATGGATATCCCCTTGGAGGGTGGCTGTTATACTTGGTCCTTTTCATTGTCCAGCTCCAGGATAGACCTTTGTCTCTTTTGTCAAGAGTGGGAGGAACATTATCCTAATATTCATAAAAAACGGATGGTAAGAGTGTTGTCAGACCACTTTCTGATTTCTCTAGAGGGTGGGGATATTCATAAGGGACGTAGGCCATTTCGGTTTGAGAACATGTGGTTTCAGGTGGAGGGTTTTGTGTGGAAGGTAAAAAAATTGGTGGGACTCTTATGATTTCTATGGTACTCCCAGTTACAGGTTAGCTACAAAGTTGAAAGCTTTAAAGGGTGATTTAAAAAAGTGTAATGAAACAGAGTTTGGCAATGTAACCATTAAGAGAATGAAGTTGTGGAATGATTTGAATGCCTTGGATTCTAAAGAGGAGAGGGTTTCCTTATCTGTGAATCAAAAGCTTGAAAAAAGAGAGGATTCGCATGGAAATTGAGAAAACTGCCTTGTTAGAAGAAATTGGTTGGCGATAGAAATCTCGAGGGTACTATGGTTAAAGGAGGGAGACAGTAATACAAATTTTTTTTCACCAGATGGCTAATTCTAATAGGAGGAACAACAGTTTTTGCAGTCTCAAATTGATGGGGTGTTGATTTTTGATCAGGAAGTTATTGAAGAAGGTATTACTCCGTTTTATAAGAATCTTTCCTCAAAAGATAAGCTACATCGCCCTCACCCAAATGTGCTGAATTTTTCCACAATCTCTAAGGATAAGGCTGGCTGGCTGGAATGGCCCTCTGAGGAAGCGGAGATTTTTGGGGTGGTCAAGGTCAAGGATCTCAATGGAGATAAAGCTCCTAGACCTGATGGTTGCGTTTTTCCAGACTTGTTGGGTCATTATTAAAACAAATCTTGTGGAAGTCTTTCAGTACTTTTTTGAGAATGCTCAATTTGAAAAAAGTTTGAATGCCACCTTCATTTCCTTAATTCCTAAAAAACCTGATGCAGTGGATGTAAGGGATTTTAGGCCTATTAGTTTGATTGGGGACGTGTATAAAATTATTGCCAAAGTTTTAGCTAACAGATTGAAAATGGTGCTTGGGGACATTATGTACGAATCTCAAAATGCTTTTGTTAAAGAAAGACAAATTTTAGATTCCGTTCTTATTGCCAATGAATGTTTGGATAATAGGATAAAATCAGGAGTTCCTGGGGTGTTGTGTAAGTTGGATGTAGAAAGGCATATGACCATGTGAATTGGGGCTTCCTCATTTACATGTGAGAGTGTTGTGGGTTTCTTGAAAAATGGAGAAGGTGGGTTTCTTTTTGCATCTCTATAGTTAAATTCTCTATCCTTATCAATGGCACTCCTTGTGCTTTCTTTGAAAGCTCTAGGGTATACAACAGGGTAATTTTGAATTTCCTGGAAGGGCCATACTGTAGCGTTTACAAAACATGCTGGAATACCAGAACTATGTGTAGCAGATCTGATATAGCTTGTTGAAGAGTCAGTTATGTTGCTTACTCTTGAGAGGGAAGATTTTACCACTGCTTGATGAGGAGAAAGTTAAGTTGGAGAACAACAAATCATAGGGTACATGTGTTGTGAATATTGAGTAGATGCATCTACTACTGATCCAGTCTCTATGTTGGTTGAAGTTAAAAGGCTTGATGAAGTGGAAAAGATTGATACAATGGTGCTTCTTGTGGCTCAAGATAAGGCTGTATCATTTGCAATGTGGGTTGCACACAGTTAAGTTGTAAAATATGAAGATTTATGGTTAGAGAATAATGAGGAAGAGAAGAATAGAAAGACAAAGAGAAAAAGAAATAAGAGGTTGATGGTGTCAACTCATCATGGCCACACCTTAGCATATATTTATATTAGGGTTTATAACATGATTACAAAAACACCCTTATTAATATGCTAAAATAAATAACAACTAGAACTAACTCTAACACACACATTGATTTTTTTTTTATATTTTTTTATAAGTAAGAAAAATTGTATAAGGAGAAGACTACTTCGTTAAGAAATGAAGTAGCCAGAAAAAAAATATGTACAAGCAACAAAAAAGAAGAGCAAAATCATGTTCAAGAAGAAAGGAAATCTAAAAATAGCAGAATGGATTCCCTAGAAGCAAATCCGGGCATGAGACCAATCAAACAGATTTCTTGCAAATAAAGCTGGGAGCTGATCCCCAGTAAGCACCAAATCTTCAAATATGTGATTATTATGCTCCCTCCAAACAATCCACATCACATAATGTGGTACCAAATTTCAAATATTTGAAGAGTGCTTTCCCAACCAATTTTTCCATTCTACCAATAAATCAATAACCCTCTTGGGTAAAACCCAAGTAACACGAACCTATCTAAAAGCAAAACTCCATAACCGAGAAACCTCCCCACAGTGCAACAGGAGGTGATCAAAATTCTCCCCACTACACTGGCAGAGGCAACACCAATCCGCAAGTGTAAAGCCCCTTCTCAAATAATCACCTGTGAAAATTTTCCCCATGCAGTCGTCCAAACAAAAAAAGACACTTGCCGTGTAGCCTTCATGCTCCAAATACTTTATTCTTGATGTTGCCAAAGATAACTCAAGAGTTGGTGCAAGTTCCGTGTGCCAAAATCTTATCGTTCAACACTTCAAAACTTTGGGTCAAGTTTTTCCATCAATGTGAAAATGATGCAAGAACCATGATGAAAATTTTATTCTAATTTAGTCTTATTTAATTTTGGAAGTCAATTGTATTTTTATTAGTCATTTAAATTTTATTCTAGATATTAGTAATTGATTAGGTTATTAGTTTTTATTATTATTTAATTTGCTAGAGCCGATGATATTTTTGTAATTCAGTAATTGGAATTTCCCAACTCAAGCATGATTACGGTTTCCTAAGTCAATTAGAATAAGAAATAGGTTTAATTCATAGTCTATATAAGCACAGTATTGTACCTCATATGGAGAAAATTTCCAATTTGATTAATTAATAAACTTTCTGTTGGAAATGGTCTAGTGCTAACTCCAGCTAGTCCTAGGTACCAACTCCTGGTTTGTTCTCTCTAGTTTAATGCCAACTCCAAGCTAGCGTAGGTGTTAACTCTTATGTTATTATCTTTTATTTTCTGTTCTTTCAACTTTATTTTTGCATCCATTTTGGTTTTGATTTTGTTTTGCATCATCTTTCCCAGCTGTTTCTATTAAATTCATCTTTAGCACTTAAGGGTACCTTTCGAAGATGCCTTGTGTGCATAAGGGTTCTAGTTCTACCCTATAATAGAATTTTATCACTTACCTAGAAGAAGGGAAAGGGGAAAAATAGGAGTTGATTGGCTGTTTGTTCTACTGTTCAGATTGGAAGTTTTTTTTTTTTGATAAGTAAGATGAGAATATTATTAATAAGGGAAAAGCGAGAACAATACAAAGAGTTCACGGTAGTGAACAAAGGAAAAGGAAACAAAAAGACTTAAGCAACCCCTAATCTATTCTAATAGAAGAAAGAAAATCCGTAAGGGTAGAACAATTTGAGAAACCCCAACATCGAGACCAATCGAAGAGGGTCCGCTGGCAAGACTCTAATAACTGAACCACCGTTTTCCCCTCATTCTCAAAAGACCGCCGATTTCGTTCAGTCCAAATAGTCCATAAGGATAGATAGTTTTCTATCTCTCTTTCTTTTTCTATTTTTGGTTACTTATCAAAAAAAAAAATCCCACTATTTTTTTAGTGTCAATTTTGAAGTACAATCATGCTTATGAATCTTATGATCTAGACTGAAACTTGTACTGTAGACATTAAGGAACTTGATATTTTCATTTGGTCAGAATGGACTGGGTCATATACTTCAGAATTTTATGAACACATCATCATAAGCCTTGAGAAGTTTATAATGTGCACATATACATTTCTTCTTATGAATTCAGTATACCCTCATTGCAGGGTTGTTAGTCAGGTTGAATATCCCTCGTTGGTTGATTTGCGGGGACTTCTTCTGGACCTGGTTGCTCAACTCTTAGGTGCCTTATCTCGCATCAGGTAACCCAATCAGGATCTTTAGAACTTGAACTTTTAAAGATTCTGCTCTGATTCAAAATTGTTTCACTGTTATGAAAGTTGTTCTGGAAACAGGTAGTCTTTGTAGTGTTTAACTGTTTATATTCCCTCATATTTTAAAATTTTGGCTTTATGAGATATCCAATTATTGCTGCTTAGTTGGATTATTATAAGACTACATAGTTTTTGGCAAACTGAATTTAGTTGTTCCATGATTATGTATCATTGGATGTTGGTCAAGTATGGTATATCTTAGTCTCATCATCTATGGCCTGTTGTGACTTGCTTTTGGGGTAGCTTGAGGAAGAAATTTTTGTTTTCCCTAATGATAGAATTATTGCTTGGTGAATACTCTGAAGTAGCCATTCATACCTTGTATCTGTGATTACATCATTATCATCCTTTTTTGCTTCATTATGTCTGAAATTTCTAAGTTGAGCTACCTATAAATTGCAGCTATTCCTTTTTTTTTTTTTTTTGATAAGTAAGAATGGTATATATACAAAAGTCTACTCTATGCATGAAGAACATAGAGCAAACCCAGAAAAAACAAGAAGAAGAAAACAGAGAAACAACAAAAAGGAAAACCAAACAAGAGAATAATTACAAAAGAGAAAGGAAGCAGAGAAAAGAAGAAGAGAGAATCACTAGTCGTGAGTCCTCAAGCTCGAGACCAATCAAAAAGAGTTCCACTAAAAGAAGCAAGCATCTGATCACTGGAGCTATCCAAGTCCTCAAAAGTCTTATGATTCCGTTCCTTCCAAATACACTAAAGGATGCACAACGGAACTAAGTTCCAAATCTGAGACGGATGCTTCCCCAACCAATTCTACCAGCCAAGAGCAAGTTTGGGATCGATCTAGGTATAACCCAAGACAAACCAAAAGTTATAAAGACAAAGCTCCATAATCAAGAAGCCATCTCACAATGAAGAAGTAGGTGGTTTGCCGTCTCTCCACAATGACGGCACATAATGCACTAATCCACAAAATCCAAGCCCCTCAATCTCAAGTTATCTCCCGTTAGGATCTTATTCCAAGTTACACACCAAACAAAAAAAGCAACTCGCCTAGGGGCCTTTACTCTCCATATAGCTTTCCAAGGAAAGACAGTCGAAGTAGAATCCCTTAGTTTGTTATAATATGACCGGACGTCAAAAGCCCCATTAGGCTTCAATTTCCATCTCATCCGGTCTCCAGCATCCATAGGAGGAGTATTGGCTCCCATAATACGAAGAAAATGCAGCCCTTCATCCGTCTCCCAATCATTAAACTCTCTAATAAAACGAACATCCCAAATTCTTCTCTCCTCTACCCCCAGCCTTAGCAAAGAAGCTTCTACAAAAACCTCCTTATCAGTGGCAATACCATACAATCTTGGGAATGCCAATTGAAAAGGATGATCCCTTTACCACCCATCCTGCCAAAACCTCACTCTATTCCCCAACCCAACAACAAATTGACAATTTTTGCTGAAATCCTCCCATCCCATGTGAATACCTCTCCACAAACCACACCCATGAGCTCCCCTACTCGGCTTTGAGTTCCATCCCCCCCATTCTTCCCCATATTTTGAAGCTACCACCCTCCTCCATAACAAATCCTCTTCCTACCCAAACCGCCACAACCATTTCCCCAGTAAGGCCTTATTGAAAGTAGTAAGTTTCCTTATCCCCAGGCCACCATTGGCTATAGGCGTACAAACTTTATCCCAACCTACCAAATGAATCTTGCTATCACTCCAAAGAAAGTCCCTCTGCAACTTTTCAAATTTATTCGCCGCATGAATAGGAATGGTGAATAGCGATAGAAAGTAAGTAGGAAGACTAGATAGTGTACTCTTGAGTAACATCAATCGACCCCCTTTAGACAAATACAGTTTCTTCCACCCAGCTGACTTTCGCTCAATTTTTTCCAAATTGAAGGGGAATTATGAGAAGCCCCCAACGGTATGCCAAGATACCACATAGGCAGAGTTCCAACCCTGCAGCCCAAAATATCTGCCAGGGCATGCACATCAACAACCTCCCCGATTGAAACCATCTCACTCTTATGCACATTGACCTTCAAACTTGTTACCGCCCGAAAACTAAGTAACAACAACCGAATATGAAGAATTTGCTCCACCTCTGCATCACAAAATATGATAGTATAGCTTATTTCTAAACCACACACAATTAAGTTGTGTGCAGGAACTAGCTTCTCTTATTGGAGGAAACCAATGCAACTTTATGATAATCTGCATTTTTTTGGGGGGCTCGGCGGGGTTGGGGGTTGTGCTGGAAGAGGTACCAAGTTGTTACATGGCTGCCTGTTTGTCATGACAGTTTTTTTTTTTTTTTTTAATTTTCATGGCCTTATATAGTATATGTCTAAATCATGGTTTAAAAATGATTTAGATTACTAATAATAGTATTCTCAATAATTTGATGCTTACCCTCAGCTCCATATTGTCATGTCTGGTAGAATTTGTGTTTTGCTGATCAGACGGGTTGTTCTGAAAGATTTTAAAATATGATTATAAGTAAAGAACTAATTCAGCCAAAATAAAAAGAAGAAAAAAAGAAGAAGAAAGAAAGTAAAGAGTTATATTTTGACCATAGAATGCTTCTACTAACCAAAAGAAATATGCTTCTCGTTGCATACATTAGTTGATTGGGTAGTCATAGTATGAATGTGAGATGGGAGCAACCGTCAATGTTTAGTTCTGTATCTCTGGAGTAGATCATATTTAAATTTATGGTTCTTTCCCTTTCCTATTACAGATTTAGTTCTGTGACTGAGCGCTTTTTCATGGAACTCAATACACGTCGGATTGACACTAGTGTTGCCCGAAGTGAAACCCTTAGCATCATTAATGGGATGCGCTACCTAAAGCTTGGGGTATGTGTAAGGTTTTTTTTTTTTGGTGAAAATGGCATGAAAAAGACAATGCTTTAACAATAAGGTAATTGCCAGGTTAAGACAGAAGGTGGACTGAATGCTTCTGCTTCCTTTGTCGCAAAAGCAAATCCTCTTAACCGTGCTCCACACAAACGCAAAAGTGAGCTTCACCATGCACTCTGTAATATGCTTTCAAGCATCCTAGCACCCCTTGCAGATGGTGGAAAAGGCCAGTGGCCACCTCCAGGTGTAGATGCTGCACTTTCCCTATGGTATGAGGCTGTTGGACGAATAAGATTGCAGCTCATGCATTGGATGGATAAACAGAGCAAACATTTTGCTGTAAGTGGATCTTAGAAAACGTAACTCCCTTTTTTTTTTTTTCCAAGGTTCTGTTTGTTTTTCATCTGAGATGCGGAAATTGCTACCTTCACAAGTTTCATATTCTGTTTAATTTTACTCGTCAAAAAAAAAATTCTGTTTAATTTTACCTTCTAATCAGTTTGTGTCATTAAGTAAAATATGACGTTCGGCAAAAACTCTGATACCAAACTGATGCAGGACAGTAGGCTCATTGTGGAATTTTAGGATAGCTAGGTCTAGGGTTCGTGGTGGGGAAGGCTGGAAAATATTATGAAATTTAGTATTTCTAACTGGGCAAGGGAAGGGTAGAGTTTGGACATGAAACAAAGATAACTAGGGTTTGGGTTGCTGTTCCAGCATTAGGAACTGTGACCCAAGAACAATAGCTGGGTTGGTCTTCTTAGGTTGGATGGAAGTGTTTCATGGGAATGGATTTGAGAGAGAGCTATTGAAGTAAAATCAGGTCTGATACTGATGGAAAATTGCTCAAAGTTAAAAAGAAAAAGGAAAGAGAATATACTGTCTAAACCTCACACGTAGTGATCCTAAGCATCACACCTAGGGCTTCCTTGATATTACACCTTCGATTAAGGTTGCATTACACAAACCGCCATCAAAAGCTTCATAGCTTCTGAAATTTTTGGAAAACATATGCGATGGAAAAGAAAGCATTACAATCTGAATTCTACCCGTAATAGGAATTAGACTTGATGAGCTTAGATCACTAGGTCCAAACTAGAAAACTATAAAAAACACAATGTAATTGATCCAATAGCATAAGAGACCCATTATATAACCCAATATGTGATAATTAATGCCCCGCTAGAAATAAAATTGCAATAATGCCTCTGATTTAAAATTAAATATAAAGTAAAAAAATCAAATTCCAGCATCTTGCATCGTTGTCTTCTGGTTGGAGAAAACTCATGATTCCAATGAATCTATGAAGTCACACATGTCCTGTTTTCAGTTTTGTTACAGTGTACCTTCCTTTTACCTTTCTTAATAGCTTTGATCTTCTTCTGGAGGAGGGATGAAAATAATGGAATTGATTTTCCCTAGGTGCTTATATGGCTAATTTTATATAAATATTTCTTCCAAAACGAGCTTCCTTTAATTACTTTGTAATTCCCTAGGAATCAAAACCTAGGCTTGCTTGGAATCAATACCAAGCAAGAGGAAAAAAACATAGGAATGAACGCCTAGGGTTGGCTTCGATCAGCACCAGACCATTGAATAAATGTTTGAGTGGATAAATGTTTTGGGTTTGTTGTCCTTTAGTTCTTCATTTGAGATTCTTGATAGTTGTACCATCAATGCTTGATGGTGGTGTACCTATTGTATACTTTCTGTATATGTGGGTTATGCCTATTTTCTTTTAATTAATGAAATATATACTTATAAACAAATTCTTTTATTAACTAGTAGGACTAAACCCTAAGTCTAATTGACAATAGGAAATCCCAAATGTTGAATTACACAGCCGAACCTTTGGCTGTGATGACAAGGTGCCTTGTGATTGGCATTCAAGATTGCTGGTGCTTCTTAGAGACCAGTTGCAGGGCTTAGGGGCCTGATTGGGGAGCCCAGTTGGTTGGAGGTGGTGTGGAGGCTTTTATGGCCTTGGTTGAAGGCTTGATTTGACCGATGTGGGATTGTGGGGCTTCCATCAACTTTCAATGAACTCCTGGGTAGGCTCAACAGATTTTTTTTAGGGGGGGGTGGTGGGGGGCTTTGCGATGGCTCAATGAAGGCAACTGGGTGAAGGGTTCTATGTCGTTGTTTTACGTTGGTGAAGAGGGGTTTTTGTGGTTGTGGCTCTTGTGTAACAGTGGCTGTGGTGGATTGATGTTTTCTTAGATATGGCAATTTGATGTAGGACAATAGATTCTAAGATGACAAGTTGTGTTTGGAAACAAAGGAAGATCAAAACAGGATAGGATCTATCACTGAGGGTTTGCCTGTAATCTGCACCAAATGTTGAAAATAGGAAAATAGAACCTAGGAATGAGTACCTAGACTGCTTGGAATCAGCACCAAGCACTAGAAGAAAATTTCCAACCCAAATTTTATAAATCCATCGTCAATCAACTTCAAAATTTATTTAAAGAGAAAAAAACTGATTTTTTTTTAAAGTTCATATCATCTTTTTTTCTCTCTTTTCATTTCTTAATTAATTTGCACCCCCACCCCCCCCCCCCCCTCCCCAAAAAAAAAGCTCCTACTTGTGTTTATAGTTTTTTTAATCCCCACTAACTATTTTTATGTGTTAGGTTGGTTACCCTTTGGTGACTCTTCTTCTCTGTCTTGGTGATCCTCAAATATTCCACAATAATCTAAGCCCTCATATGGAGCAACTCTACAAGCATCTTAGAGTAAGTTTAACTATTTGGCATTTAGTACGGGGGAACAAAGAAAGTGTGGATATGGTGATATGATTTAATATTCTGTGTCCTTCTATAATGTCTTGTCTTGTTTATCTGTCAGCCATATCCATATGGAATTACATTTTGAGTTTTTAGCCATATAACAAAATTTGGGTTAATCATGCAGGACAAGAACCATCGTTACATGGCCTTGGACTGTCTTCATCGTGTTTTGAGGTTTTACTTGAGTGTTCATGCGGCTAACCAGGCCACAAATCGTATATGGGACTACTTAGACAGTGTAACCTCTCAACTCTTAACAGTTCTGAGGAAAGGGATGCTTACTCAGGATGTCCAACATGATAAACTTGTAGAATTCTGTGTGACTATAGCAGAACATAATCTTGATTTTGCCATGAACCATATGATATTAGAATTGCTGAAGCAAGATAGTTCAAGTGAAGCAAAGGTGATTGGTCTTCGTGCTTTGCTTGCCATTGTTATGTCCCCTTTAAGCAAGCGTGTTGGCTTGGAAATCTTTAAAGGTAGCTGAAAAATGGTCATAGACCTTGATTATTGTTATATAGTTATATTTTCATATCTCAAGGGCTGATTGGACTTCATCTGACTTTTGTTGAACAGAACACGATATCGGCCACTACATTCCAAAAGTAAAGGCTGCAATTGAGTCAATTTTAAGGTCTTGTCATAGAACCTATAGTCAAGCTCTTCTAACTTCTTCAAAGACCACCATAGGTAATTTTCTTTTTTGTCTATTGTAGAACCAGTCTGATGCAAGTTTTGGTATCTGGTAACCTTAATTTAAAAAGGACATGGAAATCTTGATTTAGATATTTTGATTTGATCTGCTAAATAATTGTATTTTCATCATGTTTTCTTTTCTTTTCCTTTTGTTAGACTTATTATCATTTTTATTGGTATATGTTTCCTGGGAAAAATTATGATTTTGATTTCATTATAATTGATGAATGTATCAATGTAGTCCATTTCTATCTGATGTGAATGGGCCAAGCCTGAGCTCAATTTGAGGTTTGCAAGCCCTTTGGATGTACATACCCCAAATGGACCAGGTTCAACACAATTTGTTTAATAGAGCTTTCTCACCTCATAGAAATAAATAAAATTAAATGCAAGCGATTCATAAAGCTGTTGATTAAGTGCTTTAAGTTCTTGGTTATCTGTTTACTGTATAGTTATGCTTAAATTGCTTACATTTATGTTTTGGTTCCTGCAGTGGCACATGCTAATTGAATTTTATTCTTTCCAGATGCTGTAACGAAGGAAAAGTCTCAAGGACATCTTTTCCGGTCAGTACTGAAGTGCATTCCATATTTGATTGAAGAAGTTGGCCGAAGTGATAAAATCACTGAGATAATACCTCAACATGGCATAAGTATTGATCCAGGTGTTCGTGAGGAAGCAGCGCAGGTACTGAACCGGATTGTAAGATACCTTCCCCACCGTCGCTTTGCAGTTATGAAAGGAATGGCCAACTTTGTCCTAAGGCTTCCCGATGAATTCCCTCTTCTCATTTCAACATCATTGGGACGTCTGCTGGAACTCATGCGTTTCTGGAGAGCTTGTTTATTAGATGATAGACTGGAATGTGATGCTCAAGATGCAAAGCACGTTGGGCATGTAAATCAGTTGGCCAAGAAGCCTCCTTTCCACCAATCAGAAGCAATTGAGTTCCGCGCATCGGAAATAAATGCAGTTGGGCTTATCTTCCTTAGTTCTGTAGATAGCCAGATTAGGCATACAGCACTTGAACTACTTCGGTGTGTTCGCGCTTTAAGGAATGACATACGGGACCTAACACTACGTGAACAACCAGATCATAGTTTGAAATATGATGCTGAACCAATATTTGTAATTGACGTCCTGGAAGAACATGGGGTGGGATATACTTTTCTATTTCCCCATCTTTTGCTCCTGTATTTCCTTAAATCTTAAGTTTTCCCATATCACTTCCTGATCATAATTCGAACTTGATCTTTGGACATGACAGGATGACATTGTTCAGAGCTGCTATTGGGATTCTGGTCGTCCTTTTGATATGAGACGAGATTCTGATGCTATTCCTCCTGATGTGACACTTCAGTCTATAATATTTGACAGCCCTGATAAAAATAGATGGGCTCGGTGTCTAAGTGAGCTTGTCAAATATGCTGCTGAGCTTTGCCCAGACTCTGTTCAGGAAGCAAAGTAAGTGTTTTCATATTCTTCTCAAGGCTTGCTTCTGCCCAATGCTGACTTGATCTCTTGGCACACGTGTTGTCCTCAACATTAAATCTTCATGATAAAAATAATATTGGCAACAAAGTTTCTTTCTTTTCTTTACTTTTTATTATTATTATTTTTGTTGGCTTGATGTGGTAGATAAGCAGAAAAAATGTTCCTTGTTATACTTCATTTGTTTCGGTAGAAACATGTTTCCTGGGGAAAGTGAATTGTTTTCCTATGTTTGGTTGCAACTTTGAAAAAGATCCAGTGAACATTTTCAGCTACTTGACTTGCATGGAAAATCAGTAATATTTCATGTAGATGTAGTGGTGGGGGTGATGGAGGTGGAGGCACAAATGAATGGAAACTTGTGGGGGCGCCAAAGAATCAGAAGCAGAAAACATTTTCCTCCTCTTTTGGGTTATTTTCTGTTGACTTTGGAAAATTTTATCTGTTGCGACAGATTTCTGACATACTAAACACCAGAAAATGCAGAGAACATTTTTTGGAAAGTGTTTACACTGAAACAAAAGGAGTGTTAAATCTCTCATATTTTATGGGTGGCCTAAAATAAAATTTTTATATGGTTCTCTAGTTTGTGACATTTGGGAACATGTTTTCATGTGTGTTAACTGTTAGGTTCTGTGACTTAAAATGAACAGTTTACAGCAATTAATGAGAAAAGTAATTTGACATGGAAACTACAAAATCTCATGAGGGTTGATTTGCTACTAATTTGTCCACAAAATACTTAGTCTGCACATTTGCTTTCTAGTTTCTGCTCAAGATCTTCAGGTTAAATCAAATTCACAAATTACAATTCCAGGATCTTCTTTTAACACAATCTTTATTTGCAGGAAAGAGGTTATGGAACGTCTTGCTCATATCACACCTGTTGAGTTGGGTGGAAAGGCTCATCAGTCACAAGATGCAGAGAGCAAACTGGATCAGTGGCTGATGTATGCAATGTTTTTATGTTCATGTCCACCAATGATTAGAGAAGCTAGTGCCTTAACATCAACCAAAGATCTTTACCATCTTGTGTTTCCCTCCTTAAAATCTGGATCTGAAGCACACATAGTAAGTACTTAAGATCTAATATTTGAATTTCTAGTAGGAAGTTAACCAGCCAGCTATTTCCTACTACAAATCTGACATGGAGCTCTCAGATGTTCTTTTCTGACACTCAAATATTGACTGGACCATATGTTTAGGAAATTGATCCTGTTTCCTTCTTTCCATCTTAAATTTAAAAATAAATAAATAAATAAAAAGAAAGAGAGAGAGCTTTGTGGTCTGATTAAGACTAATGTCCTATATTCTGATGATAATATATATAAATATATATATACACACACCCACATTAAATTTGAGGTAGCAAGCTTTGAATAACTGTTTAATGGCCCCATTTATGTGGTTGTTTATCCTTTTTTTTTTTCCCTGAATGGAGGAAAAGTGGTGATAATTGATGTAGTCAAATATCTTAGACTTGATCTAATGTGTAATGAGTAATGTGAAATTTTGAGAAGGAAAATTGTAAAGGTGGATGATGCAGCCCTCTAATTAATCTTCCTAGAAAAACCAACCATAAAATCTTTAATGGGGTAATGTTAGGTAAGTAATTAGCTTGATAAACTACCAATTGTGCTAAAAGGTTAAGTTGACATAAATGGGTGAACTCACTCATTTAACCATTATTCTAACACACCCATAGGGCCCCACATGTGAAATTTTTAACTTTTTTAAATGGGAAGTATAGTGGAGATTTGGTTCGAATTTAGGATCACCTGCTTTGATACCATGTTAAACTATCACTTGTCCTAAAAGCTTAAGCTAATAGGAAATGGTGAATTTAATCATTTAACCATTATTCTAACACAACCCTTGATTTGCATATTTTGGGAACTTAAATATATGTGGAGTCAACAAGGATTGGTAGAGTCTTAATTTCATATCTAGGAACTTATGAAAGGAATTGATTTTGAGAACATCAAAATTAAGTTAGGCTTGTATTCTCTATAAAAGAGGAATGAAAATTGAAGAAGGCTGGCTATCTTTGACTAGAAAAACTCTTCTAATTTATAGGGTTATTCCATTTCCAGTGGTTTAAAGTTGTATCTACCGTTTCACAGCAAACATATAATACTTGCAGCATTATCTGACTGCATCAAGTGGTATCTAAGAAGAATGGACACTGACACTAACATGTACACAAAAAAATATAAAACATGGCGATATGGAAATTCTTGAAAAATTAGGACATGCCACAATGAGAATAGGACAAATAATTGATTAATATATAGGTAGGTATATTTTATTTATTTATAGGCATATTTTAGGTTTATTTTGGGTTTTTAAAATAAATAAACACCATCAAAATCTTTAACAGTATATCTAAAATCAAAGGAATATAAAATAATAATAAAAATTACACGTATGGGATTTTGGAGTGTGTGTGCTTCTTAGGGTGGTATCAAAGCAAAATTGGTCTGTGGCTTTGCGTAAAAAATGACTGCAATAGTTGAAGCTCATATGCGGATTTTTGAAAGGAATTGCTTCAATTCTAGTGCTTTCCTAGAATAGCTAGAAGTGAATGGTATAAAATCTCCTGTCCAAGTTTTTGAACAAAAGCATTTTCAAGTTTCCAGTTGGTATTGGTATCAAATTGATAAATTATAGTGAGATTTTCTTTGGGGAGATGGGGAATCAGAAGCATGGTAATGTTTAATCAGGTATTGTTGGGAAATGGCTATGGCGTTATGCAGTGGAGGCAGATGCACTTTGGGGAGGAGTGGAGGATAAAAGGTGTGGAAGTACGTAGGGAGGTTGGTATTCAGATGGATTAAATGGTCCTTTTGGGGTAAACCTATTGAAGCATATTAGGAATGGTTGGGGGAAATTATCTGGATCATTAAATTTGAGGAGTCAATGGCAGTTGCATTTGATTTTTGCAAGGTTTATGGTGTGGGGACTGTTCCAAAGGAGGCATTTGCAGAGTTGTATTAAGTTGCATGGTCTAATGAGCCATTGGTCTAATGGTAATATTCATTGGGTTATATTAGTTTTATTAGAGCCATACACACCACGATTATTTGCTTTTCTATTTTACATACCAACAAAAAAAAATTATTAGTCATAAATGATTGGGAGTTAGAATCTCTAGTTTCTTTTCTTGATTTAATATTCTACGAAGATTTTTTTTTGGGGGGGCGGGGGGTGAGGAGAGAATAGGATATGCTGGACACTTACTGGAGATTGGATATTTGAGGCTCAATTTCTACGAGGTTCTACATTCTAATGGTGATTCACTGTCTACAAGTTGGATTGGCATTTGGAAATTACTGATCATTTACTTATTGTGAGATTGCTTGGTGATTATGGGTACATGGTTTTTTGTCTACTTTGGATTGATTTGGTTATGCCTAATAAGGTGATTGATCTATTGGCTTGTTGAAAAGAAAGATTTGGGTGGAAATAAAATTTAGATATTTTGAATGCAATCCCTTTTTGTCTAATTTGGTGCATTTAGAGAGAAAGAAATGTTCAGACATTTTGTAGGGAATGAGAGAGGAATTTTGGACTATGAAAATTCTCTTCTTGTGCACCATGTATGATTGGATTGCTCCCACTAGTGGTCACTGCTTTTCTAATTTGATTGAGTTTCTTTATTTATATTTTCTAATTTTAGATGATAATTAATTAGCGTATTTTTATATACATCCCTTGTACTATAGTTGTGCCCCTATTTTGCATTTATTTAATACAAATTCTTATAAATAAAAAAAAGGTATTTTAAAATTTGTCTTCATCTCCTGCATTAGAGATTGATTGGAACTTACCTCCAATGTTTTATGATTACTGGAATAACGATTCATTATGGGTGATGGATCTTTTGAATTAAGAAGTAAAGAACTAGACATTATATGTGAAATGATGGAGCTTAAAATTGTAGATGGTTTTGAGATTTATCCAACAAAGTTCTCCTCAAATTATGATGGTTTTTTTTTTTTTTGTGAAGTAATTTTGAAGAACATGGGAAGGAGGAATTGCAGATTTTGTTTTCTTAAACAATGCATTTGAAATCAATGGTCACACAATAATGTTCAAGCAAGATGAAAAATTTTAGTCTTGTACGGTTAAAGCAGCAAATCAATTCAATGTTTCTTTCCTTTTGTCAGCCAGAGTTGTGTTTATTGGCACAGAGCTGCAAGAGATTGAAATGGGTTTGGTGGATTAGCCAAGAGCCGAAGTTAGCAACTGACAAGAAGACAATGAACTCAAGGTTGAGTTCTTGATGATCAGGGTAGACTGATATAGCCAGTTGGTCAAATTTCCTGAATAAAAAGTCCGTGAAATCTGTAATTGGGTATCTGAGTTAGGTTTAGTAATCAGCCCTTGATTTCCATAGTTTGGGAACTCCAACATGAGTAAGTAGTGTGGTCAACATCTCAGTAGGCTCTTAACATCCCATCTAGGAACTTATGAAAGTAGTTAATGGACTGTCTAGAATGTCTATGAGCATTGAATTTAATTTATGCTTGTGTTCTCTTTAAATTAGGAATGAAAATCTGAGGCTGCCTTTGACAGAAAAGTCATGTTAATACTGGGATTATTCCCTTTTCTTTCTTTTTGGGCTTATCTGTTCTTTTACAGCAAGCATCATATTTGCAGCATTATCTAGCTGCATCAGTAGACCTGTGGGTTTGGTGGTGGTGGGTGCTGACTGCCAACCCTTTCTACTTCATATGTTGTGCTCAAGTTGCCATTTGTCTACCTTGTCTAACCTAATCTCTACATTCACTCATACATGTACACACTGTTATAACTTATATATGATATTTTTTCTCCATTTACCTTAAGTATTACAAAATTGACATATTTGCCCAATTGGTGGAGTTCACTCTGCCATTCCCCTCTTCACTGGAAAGCAGCATTGGGATATATATATATATATATATATATATATATACATATATATATATATATATATATATATAATGCGGGATTTACCTTAAGTATTACAAAATTGACGTATTTGCCTAATTGGTGGAGTTCACTCTGCCATTCCCCTCTTCACTGGAAAGCAGCATTGGGATATATATATATATATATATATATATATATATATATATATATATATATATATATATATATATAATGCGGGAGTGATTTAAGACTGAAATTGTCTCTCCCAAATAATATCTTTTTTGTACAATCGATTCTAAATGCTCTAATCCTACAATGTTTTAAATTTTGTGATGCTTGTGCTTGTTAATTGAAAAGGAAAAAGAAATCTATGCAATTTTCTTATTTACGTAAGTCAAATGCTATTAGATTTGCCTCTTGGTTAAATTAATTTTGTCCATTCCAATTTAGCATGCAGCCAGCATGGCTCTTGGCCATTCACATCTTGAAGCATGCGAAATTATGTTTGGTGAGCTTGCGTCTTTTATTGATGAGGTTTCTATGGAGACAGAGGCAAAGCCGAAATGGAAGGTTGGGAATTTGTTTTAATTTGTCAAATGTCCTAAATTTTCTGATTGTCATTTGTATATTCATAACCAGCATAGCATTCTCATCCTAATTGCCAGTCAGTGAACTACGTAATTCTTTACTGGCAAAGGTAAGTTATCATAAGATTACAATAATTTGTGGTACCAACAAATTAATGGACGAAATGGGCAATCTGTTTTGCTACATCAATACTTAACAGTTTTGAGTAATACAAGTATACAAAAGAGGTTAATGTGTTTGGGCCATCTTATTTTCTTTGGCTTATTTTGGTTAAAAAATAAGTTGGGTAAACATACAGTTATAGCTAGAAAAAAGTGTGGCATTAAAAAACTATACCAAGCTAAACAAGCTAGGGTGGGGGAGGGGAGGGGGGTGGGGGACCCCAGCCCAAACGTAAAGAACAAAATCTCTCTAATTTTAAATTGACAAATTATGATTAAATCAATGACATTGTAGTCATTTGACTTAATGAGTGAATGAAAATTGCAAATGCTTTAAGGTAACTGGTAGACACTGTTAAGTGAGTGAATGACAAAAAGAAATCCAAACTATACTGGTGTGCAAGGGCATAGCTCAGATATTATGACATCCAAAAAACTCCCAAGTTAGGAAAGAGACCACCACAATAGAGAATCTTTATGCACACTCAGAGAACAGGACAAAACGAGAACTAATACCTCAATCTCTGGAGCTACCTATTTTCTTGAGAAGGCTTAAGGCTGTGGAGGGTATTATGATGCCAGTCACTTGCATGGTTCTACTAGTTGATCTGTTATCAGACATTGAGATTCCTTTGGTAAATATAAATAGATTTTCCTATTAATTGGTCCTGTCAAAATAACTCTTATCTGACATTTTCTGTATGAATGCTTGTTGTTTTATGAAGGGCGCCCCTCCTAACCAAAAATGGAAAATTTGTTAAATAGCATATTCTCCTTTAGTTCATTTCCAGTTCATTGTCAAAAAATTCTAGGTAGTGTGGTTTAAGAGTTGGCAACAGCTGTTTCTACCTGATTCTTTGAAGAAATTTGCTCACAGTTCCTTTCTTTTGCATTAATAATTACAAAAAAACTTCTTTTTTCCAAATTTTGGATTTCAGTCAAGATGACTTACAAAATATATCACTCCTTGGGATGCAGAGTCAAAAGGCTCGCCGTGAAGAACTCCGTATCCACATTGCAAATATTTATCGGACTGTTTCTGAGAATATCTGGCCTGGCATGCTTGCTCGCAAGCCAGTTATCCGTCTCCATTATCTGAAGTATATTGATGAGGCAAATAGGCAGATCTTACAAGCAACTGCCGAGAGCTTTCAAGAAATGCAACCTCTCCGTTATTCACTGGCTGCTGTTCTAAGATCATTGGCCCCTGAATTTGTTGAGTCAAAATCAGAGAAATTTGATCTTAGAACTAGAAAACAACTATTTGATCGTCTTCTCTCATGGTGTGATGACACAGGCTGTACATGGGGTCAGGATGGTGTTAGTGATTATCGACGTGATATAGAACGCTACAAGTCTTCTCAACATGCTCGGTCTAAAGATTCTGTAGACAAAATATCATTTGATAAAGAATTGGGTGAACAGGTTGAGGCAATTCAGTGGGCCTCGATGAATGCTATGGCTTCACTTTTATATGGACCTTGCTTTGATGATAACGCAAGAAAAATGAGTGGGCGGGTAATATCCTGGATCAATAGTTTGTTCATTGAGCCTGCACCTAGGGCTCCATTTGGTTACTCGCCAGCTGATCCAAGAACTCCATCTTATTCCAAATACACGGGTGAAGGTGGCCGTGGAGCTGCTGGTCGTGACAGGCATAGGGGCGGTCATCATCGTGTTTCATTAGCAAAATTGGCTCTAAAAAATCTTCTACGTACAAATCTGGACCTGTTTCCTGCCTGCATTGATCAGGTAATAATGTTGCTCTTTGATTGTTGTGCGGCACTTTCCAGTTAGTATGCATATTACTGTTTGATAAATTAGTATGTGAGATGTTTGTCAGTTACTTTACGAGGAACTAAATATATATATATATATATATATATTCTTTTTTACCAGTGCTACTACTCGGATGCTGCTATAGCTGATGGTTACTTCAGTGTGCTGGCTGAGGTCTACATGCGCCAAGAGATACCAAAATGTGAAATCCAAAGACTCTTGAGCCTGATCCTCTACAAGGTGGTGGACCCATCTAGACAAATTCGTGATGATGCCCTTCAGATGCTGGAGACACTTTCTGTTCGTGAATGGGCTGAGGATGGTATTGAGGGTTCAGGAAGCTATCGAGCTGCTGTTGTTGGCAACCTGCCTGATTCATACCAACAGTTCCAATACAAGCTCTCATGCAAACTTGCCAAAGATCACCCTGAGTTGAGCCAGCTCCTCTGTGAGGAAATCATGCAGAGACAACTCGATGCTGTTGACATAATTGCACAACATCAGGTTTTGACATGTATGGCTCCATGGATTGAGAACCTTAATTTCTGGAAACTCAAGGACTCAGGTTGGAGTGAAAGATTGTTAAAAAGCCTTTACTATGTGACATGGCGACATGGAGACCAATTCCCTGATGAAATTGAGAAATTATGGAGCACAATTGCTAGCAAACCTAGGAATATTAGTCCTGTTTTAGATTTCTTGATCACAAAAGGGATTGAAGATTGTGATTCAAATGCTTCTGCTGAAATAAGTGGTGCATTTGCTACATATTTCTCAGTGGCAAAGCGTGTAAGTTTATATTTAGCACGGATATGTCCTCAGCGCACAATTGATCACCTGGTATACCAATTGGCTCAGCGTATGCTGGAAGATAATGTGGAGCCAGTCGGGCTAAGTACAAACAAAGGTGATGCGAATGGAAATTTTGTGTTGGAATTCTCCCAGGGGCCTTCGGTGGCCCAAATTGCAACAGCTGTGGACAGCCAGCCACACATGTCACCATTACTTGTCAGGGGTTCCCTTGATGGTCCACTTAGGAATGCTAGCGGAAGCCTGAGTTGGCGAACAGCAGGTGTTACAGGACGAAGCGTCTCAGGCCCGTTAAGTCCAATGCCTCCTGAGTTGAGCATTGTTCCAGTAAATCAAGCCCGCTCAGGCCAGCTTCTTCCCACTTTAGTTAACATGTCAGGGCCTTTGATGGGGGTTAGAAGTTCAACTGGAAGTTTGCGGAGTCGCCATGTTTCTAGGGATAGTGGAGACTACCTCATTGATACTCCTAACTCCGGTGAAGATGGATTGCATTCTGGGGTTACAATGCATGGCGTTAATGCTAAAGAACTTCAGTCGGCCTTGCAGGGTCATCAGCAACATTCATTGACTCATGCAGATATAGCATTGATTCTACTTGCAGAAATTGCATATGAGAATGATGAAGATTTCCGTGAGCACTTGCCTCTGCTCTTTCATGTCACGTTTGTTTCAATGGATAGTTCGGAAGACATTGTGCTTGAGCACTGCCAGCATTTGCTTGTTAATCTGTTGTACTCGCTAGCAGGCCGTCACTTGGAGCTGTATGAGGTAGAAAACAGTGATGGAGAGAACAAGCAACAGGTTGTGAGCCTCATCAAGTATGTCCAGTCGAAGCGAGGAAGCATGATGTGGGAGAATGAGGATCCCACGGTAGTGAGAACTGAGCTTCCCAGTGCAGCACTTCTCTCTGCATTAGTCCAGAGCATGGTGGATGCCATCTTCTTCCAAGGAGATCTGCGTGAGACCTGGGGGGCTGAGGCACTCAAATGGGCTATGGAGTGCACATCAAGACATCTTGCCTGTCGCTCACACCAGATTTATCGTGCTTTGCGGCCTAGTGTCACAAGTGATACATGTGTATCACTCCTCCGTTGCCTTCATAGGTGCCTAGGGAATCCAGTTCCTCCAGTTTTGGGATTCATCATGGAAATCTTGTTAACGTTGCAAGTAATGGTGGAAAACATGGAACCAGAAAAGGTGATACTCTACCCTCAATTATTTTGGGGGTGTGTAGCTATGATGCACACAGATTTTGTTCATGTCTATTGCCAGGTGCTGGAGCTCTTCTCACGTGTGATTGACCGTTTATCATTCCGAGACAGAACAACAGAAAATGTGCTCCTTTCAAGCATGCCTAGGGATGAGCTTGATACAAATGTTGATATAGGTGACTTCCAGCGGGTAGAATCTAGGAGTGGCTATGAGCTACCACCATCTAGTGGGAATCTGCCAACATTTGAAGGGGTGCAACCTCTTGTGCTTAAAGGACTCATGTCAACTGTTAGTCATGGTGTTTCTATTGAGGTTCTCTCACGTATCACAGTGCACTCGTGTGATTCTATATTTGGGGATGCTGAGACCAGACTCTTGATGCACATCACAGGCTTGCTTCCCTGGCTCTGCTTGCAGCTTAGCAAGGATCCACTTGTGGGGACTGCTTCACCTCTTCAACAACAGTACCAGAAGGCCTGCTCTGTTGCAGCCAACATCTCCATTTGGTGTCGAGCAAAATCATTGGATGAATTAGCTACTGTATTTGCAGCCTACTCCCGTGCTGAGATCAAAAGCATTGATAACCTTCTTGCATGTGTTTCACCATTGTTATGCAACGAGTGGTTTCCAAAGCACTCAGCTTTGGCTTTTGGGCACTTGTTACGGCTACTGGAGAAAGGGCCAGTTGAGTATCAGCGAGTGATATTGCTCATGCTTAAAGCCTTGCTCCAACACACCCCCATGGATGCTGCACAAAGTCCACACATGTATGCAATTGTGTCCCAGTTGGTAGAGAGCACTTTGTGTTGGGAGGCACTGAGTGTGTTGGAAGCCCTTTTGCAAAGTTGTAGTTCGCTGACAGGTTCTCATCCACACGAACCCGGGTCATTTGAGAATGGGCTTGGTGGCCCTGATGAGAAGTTGCTTGCTCCTCAGACCTTGTTCAAGGCTCGCAGTGGACCCCTACAGTTTAGTATGGGTTCAGGGTTTGGGACAGTTCCAACACCTGCACAAGGGGGCTCAACTGAATCTGGAACGTCACCTAGAGAGGTGGCTTTGCAAAATACACGTCTAATTCTTTGGCGGGTGCTTGACAGCTGTGCTCTAGGGAAGAGAAGGGATTACAAAAGGCTGGTGCCTTTTGTGAACAATATCGGGAACCCATAATCTGCAAAAGCCTGTTTCTTGCTTTGTATCTTGGGTGGAGCATTGGGGAAAGTTTTAGGTGATGAATATGTATATAGCCATCGTAAGTAGTGATTTTTGTAGTTAGGGTTGTAAAATGTTGTCTAGTTCCAGTATTTATGATCTTTTACGGTAGTCTGCTGTCTTGTATCTCCTCTATTTATGTTAATTATAATAATTTCTTTTTCTGTTCTCAATGGAAGTCCTGTCAATTTTTTTCCCTCTTCCAACTGAATGCACTGTGAGTTTAGATCACTTGACCAAGTTAAAACAGTTTAGTTGGATTCATGGGATACTGCGATTCTAACGGACTTCAAATGTACATAATTTACTTCATTGAATGATATCGGTTCTCATGCTCGTGGTTCATCATCCAAGTCTAGGAGAAATTCGGTGGGACTTTTCCAAGCTTGAAGATAGTTCTATGGGGCTTTCAACACCAACCAACCAAAAGCTTCACAAAACATCTCAACAGAAGAACAGGGGAGCCTTTTTTTTTTTTTTTTGAGGAGAGAAGGACAAAGTCTTGTGTGGGGAAAAAAAAAATTTATAGAACACAAGAGTTTGCCACCACAACGGGCCCATGATTATCATTTTCGGATATTCCACTTCAACGGGGAACTAATATTACTCCATATATTGGTTATTTGAGGTTAATTTTATGTTTTACATGGTATTTAAGGATTTCTTTAGCATGAAGGGGATTTTTTGTTGCAAAAATAAATGGGAAGATTTATCTAAAGACAGTTTTAAAAAAATAGAAAGACAGTTTTTTTTTTCTTTTTTTTCTTTTTTCTTTTTTTTTGAGAAGAGAAAGGCAGTCTTGTGTGAAAAAGAAATAATCCAAAAACATATTTCTTTTAACCAAAACCACAATATTTCCCCCCCAACACAAAATCATGATTCAAAACCCCCAATTGTCAAACCCGTCCATTAAAAATGGAAAACCCTCATATTCTCTCTTCACCTTGCCAACAGGGTTGCTGATAAAGGCTTCATATGACTTGAGCAGCGGGTCGCAACCGCACCTTGATCATGGGTTGCGATGATGGATTGATGGGTTCAAAGGCTCACAACAAGGTATTATTATGGTTGATGGGGGTTGCCCTATTTATAATTTGCCACTGCATCAATTAGAAAATATAGAAATGAAACTGAAAATATCTTCTTTTTTAAGACATGATTTTAAGATGTATTTTTTATAAACATTCAGCCAAACAAAACTTCTAGTGGATCCCATGGTTGTTTTTAAGCATTGGAAACAAATTTATAGGGTCACAACATATCCACAGGACCACAGCCATGCAGCTGCAAAACATGTTTAAACTGGTCTGACTGAACTTTTAAGTCTTAACAGATATTCATAATAATATATGAATTGGCTGATCTACGAAAATTAAATGATGAATACAATCCATTCAGTCCTAGTTATGTCAGTTAATATGTATCATATGAAAACAGAAATTAGTAGTTAAAAGTAGAATTAATCCATAATTACATATATACCAAGTATCAAAACTTTGAATGTGCCAGCAAGCCAGTTGAGAGTTGGGAATTATGGCATCATCAATATTATTATATAAGGCAATTTGTGTTCTTTTGCAACTTAAATTTCCCATCACATTCATCGGGGAGAAGGGATGACACACAAACTGATAGAAAGAACTATGCAAGACCCATCTAGGATATGCACTAGCATTTCTATGACTTAATCCCAGTCCCTCACAAAAAAATCTAATAACCAGCACAAAGCAAGACAACAATGCACGCCAATATGCATATACACCTTAATACACTTCTAGCAAAGTACCTTTGTACATTGAGCAAGGGTCTTTTTATTACCACTATAATTCAACTCAAGCCCTCTTAGAAAACCTTGATTTTCTTACTGGCTTCCAAAGGATCCCGCCATGACATTCCTTCTCTGGAAGCATGACCATACCTCCTGATTGGGCATGTCTTCAGATGACAAATCACATAACATGAGAGATCATTCACGGGGAGATGTATTCCTTTTTATCAAGGCATAAGCATCACTGTATATGGCCACCAAGTTTGAGAAGACTGCAAGGACTATCATAAAAACAGCCAAGATCTTGTCCTTCTTCGTTGCGATGTTGTGTCGATCCCTGAATCACCAAGGAAAACAATTTACAACAAATTAATGATTTATTAGCAATTCCATCCATAAATTCATTAAAAGTAAAAATAAAAACGCCAATGACAGATCCTGAATAATCCCCCCATGTTAAGTCACAGAGAACAATAAACAGCAGGTGGAGAGAGTAGAGAGTATGTTTAACATTAAATAGTGGCAACCATTCAGAATTCTTGATATCAATTAAATAAAAGGGCTAAAGAGTCACAGTGGTCCATCATTTCTATCAAAAGGTTAACACATTTTCCTTCACAGGAAATCAGTCCTAGAAATATCCATAAATGCAAATTGAAAGGCCTTAATATTGAATTTTCCTTGCCTAAAGAATAAGTTCACATAAGCTAATCAACCATGAATGCCTAGACCATACCATGATCTTTCTGCATTTTTTATTTATTATTTACGGGTAGTCACATACGCACCCAAAGCCCCACCTCCACCCCATTCTTATGGGGGGGGGGGGGGGGGGGGACATGCCAATTGAGCAAGTGCTCATTGGCTTTCTGCAAATTCCAATATCCAAATATTGAAAATGAAAATAAAATTTTACATTTGAAAAAGTTAAGAGAGAAATAAAATGCCTTTCCACAAAGTAAAAATGTTGGGAAACTCACTTAAGAGTAATGGCAGCAGGGAAAATGAACCCAAGGCAGACTGCAGCAGTTGCTCCAGTGAATTGGAAAGCATCCCAAATGCTAGGTATGAAATTTGCACCTAAGAAGATAACAGCGATGAGCCCAATTGAGACCAATGCAAACCTAAGATTGTCCAGAACCAGAGGCCTTGATGTGGGAAAGAGAAGGCCATCCAAGTTGAGCCTCAATGGATAGAAGACAATGGGAAACACAAGCATAAGGTGAGCAGCATAGCTAACACGGACGGCATCATTAAGCAAGGAACTGTAAGGAATGCCAAGGTCAGTGTCGTAGTTGGCAAGCACATCATCTAAAGTTGCATCACCAAAAAGAAGGAAGCCAAAAAAGCTTGTCATTATGTACACAGATGAGCACAGAGCAAGTGAAGTTCGCACAACCCCTTTTATCTGAGTAGAGTCTTCAAGTTCATTGTCTATGCTGTGAACTGCAAATGAAGTGCGCAGGAGTTAGATCCCCGTTATTTACATGCTTCACAATTGAAAGGTGAAAGAACATGAAAAAATGAAACCTCCCATCTCAATCAAAACAACTAGAGCTTATTCCAACCCTGGAAACTTTAACTCAAAGTTAATAGGATGATCCAATGTACAAACCAGAGCTAAAATACAGATACCAAACATCACTTTTTAAGTTGGTTCCTTTTATGAAATTGCAAAGCCCATCATGGAAAAGGAAAAGATCAAATACAGGGAACACTGATTTTCATCTTTCCTTGTCAACACAAAACAACCTGATTGGTTAAAAATGTTATTCACAAGCTCAAAAATCAAAGACAATTTTAATATTAGGCTGCATTCAAGTTGCAGAGAAGCAATGCCAACTAATCCAAACTACAGTCAGTTCAACCAAGTTGATTCAAAATTTTACTACTGCTGACTAAATCAGTAGTCTTGATGGTGAGTTTTTCTTCATCCTTTTTTTATTTTTTTTATTTTTTAGTGGGGAGGGGGATGTTTACTTCTATTTCATCCAATTACAACAGAAACACCAGAATGAATATATATATATATATATATATAGATTCCCATAAATGAGTAAACAGCTTCCATACCGTTATAGTGGCAGATATATGCAGTAACAAGGACAGGGACAACAGTGAAGAGATTGAGCAATGATGTCAGATCAGTAACATCTGGTATCAATCTAGGCATCATAACACCTCCACTTATCAACTTGATGATTGCAATTCCAACAGTAATAACAAGAAACACAACTGCCAGGCCGACGGATAAAGCAGATGTAAATTTCAATGAATCTGTCACCACAGAAAGAAGACATATAAGATCTCCACAGCAATGCACAACAAACATAACAAGGCCAAAGAATATGAAATAAAGCCCTGTGGCCAAGCTACACAAAGGTTGTTAAGAGGGATATAAGCATTTAAGAAACCAATGCACAAGCCAAGGTATGAAAAATTAAAGCAAGAGAAGGCCTTTGAGATATGGTGAATTGCTGTTACACCATATTCAAATCACCCAGATGTCACAATACTTTTCCAATTTGAGAAGAGCAATATACCAACTTATATGTTTTATATTCTTGCAGGGGCAAGTATCATTGATCAAATCCAAAGAAAATAGGGTTGTCAGGCTGCAAATCTCTATGGCTAGTTAATTGCTATGTAGTAGAAACTACTAGTACAACATGCACATACCAATCAATTATATCACTTATGAAAAAATAAAGAGCTAGTATAATAGTTTCAATAAAACATCAGAGATTGATAGATCTGATTTAGTGTTGTACTTGAGGTAAAAAATTATAAGTTAGATGGAGTAGTTCAGATAGCAGCTGATTAAAAAATGGTTTATGAGTAAGGGATAACACTAACCAATTCGCTTAAAGCATGCCAACGGAGCAAATATACAAAGAGTTGTGACAGAAAGTACAACGGCACGCCCATTCCACCATTGGTCTCCAAACCAGCCTTCAAGGACACCAGCATGGTGAACTCCACTTGAAGATGTTCCAGAAAGCACATCACCTTCAAGTAATATAAGGATAAAAATTTGCAAAATTAATCAAACATATTTATAGCTTTCCCCAAAAAGTACAGGCAAGCAAATAAATCTACAAAAACCTTCCCTAGATAAGGTACCAATAACACAAATGAAACTGAAACAGAGATTTGTAGGAATGAAATATAAGTCATACCAATAATAATCATGTACACAATGAGTACACCAATGTTGTTAATCATAACACATATCTGCAGCATAATCTTTCCATATTTTCCAAAGGCATCCCCCATAAGACCTCCATAAGAAGATGACTTTCCAGCCCGGCTAAACCTGAGGATCAACTCAATTGAAGCCTCAGTCAAGAAGGCCATGAAGATGATCATGACAATCCCAAGACCAAGCCCCAACACTTTCATTGTTGCCGGCAGCGCCATGATCCCAGCACCAACAATTGTGGTAGATAAGTTGAACACTGCCCCAGTAAAGGAAGCACCATTGAACTCATCAAACTCAGCACCATCATCATCTTGCCTCTTAGGCAACAAGGGTGCTTTTTCATCAACAATTGATTTGCTCTTTCTTGACTTCCTCTCCTTCTTAGGTGCAATATTTCCAATCGTCATCTTCTTCAATTATCTTCAATAAAAATTTAACACCAAATATGATTAGCATCTAAACTGTATAATTGTTGTGAGTTTGAAATCAAATTCAAGTAAATTTGTAAACTTTCAACAAATACTAACCTGTAAAAATGGAAGAACTTCAACACAAAAGAGGCAGATCTTTTGCAAATGGTTCCAAACTAACAACAAGAGGGCTGATACTAAGAAACCCAGAAGAAATTTCAAAACCCCAGAAGGGAAGTATTGAAATTATTTCTGGGGTTTTGAAATTAAGCTTGGAATTTGGCTAAATTGTTTAATGCACACAATTGATGATGAAGAAGATTCAAACCCAATTCCACAAACCCAGAAGGTCTTGTCTCTTCAAAGATAAGCAAAACCCCCCAAATCCAAACAAGACACAGAGATTTCTGAAATAGAAACCACAAACTTGAAAACCCAAAAAGCAGAAATTAATAAAAATTGAATCTTTAAAATTAAAACCAAGAATTATTGGCTCTAGGATGAGATGCTTGGCTATAAATTTATAGAGAAGGTGAGAAACAGTGAGACAAAAGCACACGTCATGTATTGTACGTTTGTGCAATAAAATATTAAACTACTAATACTTTGGTATACGAATTGACTGATTCATGAAAGCAAATTATGACTATAAAGACAAAGAAATTTCAGGGATTGGCTAATGCAATATAATGGTCCAAATTTCAATCAATCTTTAAATTTATAGAGAAGGTGAGAAACAGTGAGACAAAAGCACACGTCACATGCAACCATTGACGTCAGCATCAACACCTACATTAACAACAGGGTCTGGTTTTTTTTTTTGATAATTCAACAACAGTGCTTGGTTTGGTTTTTTTGATAATTCAACAACAAAAAAAGCTCAAATTATTGAATTTGGGATTTGGGGTTTTTATCTTTAAGGCTACAAATTGAATATTCCCAGAGGCAGAAAAATTCAGAAATGAAATGCACAAGAATCACAAGATAAAGGTACCAACTTAGATATTTATGTTTTCTAACTTTTTATTAAAAAATATATATATATAAATAGAAATAGAAATAGAAATAGAAATGATATGTCTACCGGATTTTCATAACAAGCCCTAAGTAGCAGGTTGTTACCGGTTGTTATTGTTGGGATAAAAAAGTAATCTTAGTGTTAGGTTTAAATTTGAACCAATAACAATTAACTACCTATAATTTATTGTGAAAATATTGTAAAAATATTACAGACGTAATATCTAATGCAATTAGAGACTAATCACTAATGTGTTTTTCTTAGATACTAATTTAATGATTTATTTTTGGCCAGAATATAGGAAAGTAGATCGTTAAGTAAACATTACCGGCTGAGATTCTCAATAGGGTATTTTGGAAAACTTTAACTGTAAACTTGTTAGAATCTTTAACTTTAGCTATTAAATAAGAGGTTCTGATTCTCCTATATTATTAGTAATGTGCAGATTCCAGTGACTTAATCTAATGCCAGTTTGATTCGGTAGTAATGTTTTCTAGAAAATAAGTCATTTTTTCAAAAAATATTTTTTATAAAATTATTTTATTTTTTTATGTTTGGTAACAATTAAATGAGTTGATAAATAATTTCCTAACTTTTCTTATTTAGTTTACTGTAAGATGACATAGAGTTGTTTTCCAAAAAAATTTAGTGGAAAATTTTTTATAAAAATAAATCATACTTTTTTTATTGACCAAAAATTGTTTTCTTTTGACTCATTGTTTCTAATGCTACCAAACACTAAAAAATAAGAAAAATTATCCTTACACAAAGTGTTCTATCTAAACGAATAAAGCAATAAAATTATAAATAGTGTTGCCAGCACAGTAATTTCACAATAAAATGCTTAGGTGGCAAATTGTTATTAATCCTTATCTAAATTTACTAAAGCGTATCTTTTTTACTTACTATTAATAATTTAACACGTAGACTTTATCATGAAATTGTTATGCTTATGCTTTTTTAAAGCTATTTATTTGTCATGGAATAAAGTATACCCGATATCCTTTTTAAAAATAATGAAAATTAAGTTATTCTATTCTCTTAGCTACAAATATTTAGAATATTACTTCTTTTCAATGTACAATTTAGACAAACCGGGCTTATTTCTTATTTAGTTTTTTGTTAAACCAAGGAACTTAGATTAAATTAGACAATAGAGTTTGGGCAAAACCTCTCAAAGTACATGCCAATAGCATCAAAATACAACAAAAAATTAAGTAATATTAATATTCACAAGTGGAAAAAATGAGAGGTGAAATATTTATATCAATTATATACACAATTATCACACTTAATTAATATTTATTTGAATATTGATGGAAAGACAAAATCTAAAAACTCATTTAACAATTGAAATTTTACTCTATGATACTCTAAGTAGTGTTATGAGCATAATATTTTTACAACAATTTCTCAATAAAGCCTTTGTGTCAACTTGCTTAAAAACTTAAAATAAAAATATTTGATAGATGACATGGTTATTGATCTTTGATCAGATGAAAATTTTCAAATACGTAAAATATAATATAAAAATGTAATCAACAATGAAACTGTCAAAATTTACGTTCAAAAAAAAACTGTGAGTAGTATAACATTGTTTAAAGTGTACCTAACTCTCTTACATAAAAATAGGAGACAACAAAAGATTTTACCAATTCAACTAACTAAAATCTATCTTCTCAAAAAAAAAAAAAATCTAGAATCTATAGTTTACAACTTTACATACTATGTTTAAGTGTTTATTTAAAATTTATATATGACAAAAGATTTTACCAAATTCAACTAGAATCTATCTTCTCAAAAAAAGAAATTATAAAAAAAAAACCTAGAATATATAGGGTCCGTTTGTATACAGCTGAAAACTAAAAACTAAAAACACTGTAGCAAAATAATTTTTAAATGTGTGAATAGTACTACGGGTCCCATTTTTAATTTAAAAAAAAAACTGAAAAGTACAGGAACAGTGCACCACTGTGCAGTTACTGTTCACGCACAATGGTGAACAGTGCATCATGTCTCCTATTGAAATCTGTGTGCAGGAAAAAAAAAAAAGGTTTGAAACGTGAAACGCAGACGCCAACCTCCCTATCCAAACCCACCCATAGTTTACAACTTTACATGCTATGCTTAAGTGTTTACTTGAAATCTATATATGGGATTAATAGTTAACACAAGATATTCCTTAATTTATATTTGTAAATTCAACTATATCTTCCATACACACGTGTGTGTCTATATATATATATAGTTGGGTTCAACTATATCTTGCATCTTACTATGTTTAAGTGCTTATTTAAAATTTATATATGACAAAAGATTTTACCAAATTCAACTAGAATCTATCTTCTCAAAAAAAGAAATTATAAAAAAAAACCTAGAACATATAGTTTACAACTTTACATGCTATGTTTAAGTGTTTACTTGAAATCTATATATGGGATTAATAGTTAACACAAGATATTTCTTAATTTATATTTGTAAATTCAACTATATAGTTGGGTTCAAGTTACACATGGTATAACTCTAAGCAATGTTACACCACCCAACAACTTGTTATTGAATTTATATTTTAAAAATCTCACCGTTGAATTACATGTTCTATATATTTTTAATATGCATGTCAAGTTTTATATCAATCAGACATTATTTATTATTTGATCCATAAACTCATATATTATGTAATATTTTAAACTACAAAAATTTGAATTTAAATAATTGATTGATGACATGACTATTGATCTTTGATTACCTTGAAACTTTCCAAACATGGAGAAATATACAAAGATAATGTAATCCAACGGTTAATTTGTCAAAATTTGCATTCAATTAAAAAATATTGAATGGTGTACTATTACTTAGAGTTATACCGAGTATAACTTGAACCCAATCCATATATATATAAATTTTTGGCATCTATTTCATTATGATGACCATCATGCCAAAATAATAGTCTGTTTGGATGAAAGGGAGAAGAAGGGAGAGTGGAGGAAAGTAGAGTAGAGTTGGCTAAAAATTAGCTACTTTTGTGCTAAATCTACTCTACTTTACTCTACTCCCCCTCCTTCTCCCTCAATCTAAATGGATCATAAGAGTCGACAAAATATTTTACCAATTCAACTAACTCAAATTTATAGTTTACAAATTTACATACCATGTTTGTACATTTGCTTGAAACCTATATACGGGATTAGCACAAGATATTTCTTAATTAATATTTGTAGATTCAATTATATGTTGCATCTTGCCCAAATAATATGTTTATAGTATATTTATTTGTGTTTATTACTATTTATTAACAGGAGGCCATTTTTTTCCTATCAAATAATAGATTTCTTACGACTCAACTAGGAGATCTATTTGTTAGAAGTATGTGGTTAAATAATTAAAAAGGTCCTAAGTTCGATCCATAGCTCCTTCACTCTATCCCCCATTTAAATTCTCACGTGTTGGGCCTTACCTATTAAAAGGTAGTTTTGGCCCACACGTGAAGGGAAGTGTTAAAAGTATATAGTTAAATGATAGGTAGTTTCGGCTTACACGTGAATGGGATGTTAAAATATGTGGTTAAATGAGATTTACCATATCTCAACAGTTTAAACTTTTGAAACAATCGGTAATTTAACACTATTACTGAAGTAGAGGCACATTTTATTTTATTTTTCTTGCTAAATATGAATTGGAGGAGCATATGATTAATGTCGATCACATGTTTTATAAATTAGTCAAAGTGGATGTCATTCAAATCCCCATGAAATAACATATACCAACCAGGTCCACAAGTCCTTAAGTATCTTCCAATCAGGTCAAATGGCAGCTAATTAAATTTCTCATTATTCCTGTTGAAAATTTGTGGTGTTTATTTTTTTTTCAAAAAGTTTCAATTTATGACGTCCGCTTCTAATAATAACTTTTTGTCATCGGATCAAAACACCAATCAGTTTTTGGTATAGGCGAGGATTGAACCTCATATATCTTATTCAGTCATCAAAGACTTTACCAGTTAAGCTAATTAAAACCCACATTTGTGATGTTTATTTGAATTGTCTTTTTGAACAGCAAGTCCATAAGGGCAATTTGCTAAAATGAAAAAACTATAAGGTGGTGTGCCACAAATTATATTAAAGCCACCACCACAGAAGTGTGAAAGCCAAAACTAACATAAGGACAAAACTATAAACAATGCCTGTGGTGTGCGAATTGCTAATTGCCATTGACCCTTTCATAATAGAAAAAAAATAAATACGAGTTTGTTTAATTGTATACTATATTTTTGATTATATGTTATTGTGTGCTTTACGCATTAGACCCATAACCCGTGGTCAAGAATGAAAATTTGGACTAAAAAGAGGCTTTGGGATTGAGCAGAGGAAACATTCAAGCAAAAAAAAAAAAAAAAAATCAGGCAAAGATATTATTCACAGACACCCTTTGATGTCAACATCAACACTAGCATTAACAGGGTTTGATTTGTTTTGTGTGAACGATGGAGAGAAATTTAACCTAAAAAGCCCAATAATTGAATTAGGTATTAAAGATATATTAGACATATTAATCCAGTATAATAGGTTCAAACCCACTCTTATTTGTACTAATAGTCTAGGGTTTAGTCGCCTATATATACTCATGTTATAGTTTATTGTAACACAGGTTATTATATTACACTTTTACATAATAAAGACGTAGTCCATAAAGAATTCTTCCATGGATGTAAGTCTACAAGACTGAACCACGTAATTCTCGTATTTTCGATGTTCTTATTCTATATTTTTCCTTCCACACTCACTCTAGCATATTTAACACGATATAACACTTCGCATTGTTAATATATATTCAACATTGCAGATTTTGAAATTTTTAGTTTTGAAGGCAACACACATTGAATTTGCTCAGAGATAGAAATTCAATGTAATGGATATTTGGACGGTACCTACTTAGATATTAAAGTGCTTTGGTTTGTTTTGGTTGACAAATGCAGAGAACCTTAACCTAAAAAGCTATGCATGAATTAGATTCAAAATTTTATTATTAGAAGGAGGAGATACTCCCGCAAAATTGTAACTGTCATTGAAGCTTTTTATTTTTTGGGTAAGTTTTGGTTTAGTAACTCATACAAACAATTTCTTCAATAATTTTTATTTTTATTTTTAAACAAACTATCGAAAAAGTAAAAAGAAAGGGACTTCTCAATTTTTATGGTAGTTTTACTTTTGGAGAACGCTCACACAATTGCTGAACAATATTTTACCTGGGTAATGCCCCTTAGAACCTTATGAAAAAACAAAGGTAAAAATAAAAATCACATCATTTATGTTTAATCAATTGTCATATTGGTCCAATATGTTTCATTTTTGTTATTGTAAGTTCACATTTGCTGCCACCATTAGTCACTATTAAAAAATTTACCTTTAAAAAAGGCTAACAATGACAACAAATATGAATTTATAGGACCAAAAAAAATAATTGACCAAAATTAAAAGGTGTAATTTGTATTTTTGTCCTTTTTTTAATAAAGAAATTTAATTATTTTTTTAATTATTTAACAAAAGGTATTGACAGAAGTCAAAAAATGAAATTTACAGGTTTAAAATGAGAATTGACCAAACTTAAATGGTGCAATTTGTCTCATCATTCCTTAAAAGTTATCATGACTTTTGAGTAGAATTTATGGTATACCTTTAAATTAGAATCACATTTCATTTCCCTTGTGCATGTGTGTGTTTCTTAAATAAAAAAAAAAAAAAAAGTAATTATCCCATATTGCTTAATGATCTGTTTGGATTGAGAGAGAGGGGAAGTAGAGTAGAGTAGATTTAACCCAAAATTAGCCTATTTTTAAGCCAACTCTACTCTACTCTCCTCCACTCTCTCTCTTTCTCCCCTCAATCCAAACGGACCCTAAGATAATATGTTATATATAGTATAATTTGTCTCACCATCTCCCTTAATAGTTACTATGATTTTTTATTAAAGTTTATAATGTGTCTTTGTATTAGAAGTTAAAACCGCATTCTCTCACTTCTCGAGGTATGCTTTGAGAGTGTGTATGTTTCTCAAAGGGGTCTTCTTCTTCTTCTTCTTCTTTTTTTTGGCCAAAAACAAAATAGAATTGATGACTCTGCGATCTTGAATCCCATCACAGAATAATGTAACGTAATTGTTTTATTCTTCTTATCCAAAACAAAATGATAACTATGAAGTGAATTATTAATATGACACAAACTTCTTTTTTTTTTTTTAGAAACACGCACAGGCACATATATAGGGGAAGGAGGATGAAATAAGAGAATATACTCACACACCAACACCAAAACTGCATGTGGCAGTTAGTGTCGCAGAGCAAGTGATAAACCCTTTCTCAATATTACACTTTACCGATGTGACACAAACTTGAAGCATTCTTTATACTCTCTTTCCAACTGCACATCATTTATATATTATATTATATTATATAATATATAATAAAAGTTGGGTTTAGAAGCCGTGATTGCGCCACGTGGCTTCACCAAATTGCAGAAATTTTAATAAATTTTTTAGATTTTAAGAATAGATATATGCATATTTTTTGGATAAATATGACAAATCCTAACAGTTGTGTCTATCTAAAATGTTATCAACAGATCCTAAAATCAATAGAATAGAATTAGCTAATGATAGAATTTAAATAAAAAAGTGAGATAAAAAAACGTAAAAGAAAAAAAAGATCGAATTTGCATTTTTTTTCCTACGTGTCTTTAAAAAACGTAAAAGGAAAAAAAGATAGAACTTGCATTTTTTTCCTTGGGTTTTTTTTTTTTTTGTGGATAAATTTGCATCTTATGTCATGTTTTTCCTAATAATAAAGTTTTTTTTTTAAAAAATTATTTGAGTTTCACCTAAACTACTTCTTTTTCAATAGAATAGAATTACCTAAGGATAGAATTTAAATAAAAAAGAGAGATAAAAAAATGTAAAAGAAAAAAAAGATCAAATTTGCATTTTTTTTCCTACGTGTCTTTAAAAAACGTAAAAGGAAAAAAAAGATAAAACTTGCATTTTTTTTTCCTATGTATTTTTTGTTTGTGTGGATGAATTTGCATCTTATGTCATATTTTTCCTAATAATAAAGTATAAAAAAAATGTATTTGAATTTCATCTAAACTACTTTTTTTTTTTCATACCATCTTCTTCACAACCTAAAATTCCTACTATATATACATAGTTTTTTGGTGTTTCATTATTTCTATTACTGTACTTTACAATTATTTGCTATATTCTTCCTTTCTCAAGAAAATTGATGTGATTTGTTTTCCTTGCTTCAAGGGATGCAGTTATACAGAGTGATGGAAAGAATGTGGTCCCTGAGGTATGGAGTGTTCTAGACAAGATCAAGGACTTCTCTGAGAGAGCCCGCAGTGGTTCTTGGGTAATATAAAGCTAATATTAGTATCTAATTTGGGCATGAAATATGTGAAGTTTTGGTAACTGGAAAATTTTGGTAGGTTGGAGCCACAAGAAAAGTACTAAAGGATGTTGTTGCCGTTGGCATTGGCGGCAGCTTCTTAGGACCTCTATTCGTGCACACTGCTCTTCAAACAGGTTGGGTGTTGCAGTCCCTTATGTGCACCACCTCTATGTTGTCCTTTTTTTTTGTGATAATGTTATTATTTTACTACTAAAATTTTTGAAGCCTGTCGTACAAAAAAGCTCAGTCAACATGTTCATGGTTTAGTGGTTGCATCTTACAGATCCAGAGGCTATCAAATCTGCAAGGGGACGCCAGCTACATTTGTGTGTGTTAATATTTCACTATGATACCATAAGTAATGAAGTATTCAAATTCTAGATGTAGATCTTCCTTTTGAGGTCTTACTTTGTTATATATAACTTTTCGTTTTTGGTTTTTTTTTTCATCAAATTGAATAGATTTTGTGTATTCATTGCCTTTTTATTATATACTAGCCTCTAAGCACACACTCACGCGCGTGCTCAAAAGCTCTTCTATTTTTTATGTAAATTTTAATAATCTAAATTCATTATAATTTGAGATTATTACATTTTTCAATCACAACAATACATAGTGAAGATAATGGGGAGATTTAAATTTATTGGTTGGATGTTTGAAGTAGTTTGTGTGACTAATATGTGGGTGTATGGCTAGTTTTTTTTTTTTTCAATAATGGTAGACGTTTTTTTTATTTTTTTATTTTATTTTTTTTTTATCAATACAGCATATGTGTTTCTATAAAGAGAAGTGCCTTTGTTTTAATTTTAATTTTTTTTATAAATAGATAAAGCAATTTGAATATCTTTAGGAGAGTAGTCCTATTTTATAGGCAACTTTTTAATGGGAGTTAAAGATATATCTACTTATATATTATAAAAAAAAAACGTGTATATATCTATTTAGTTTAGTTTTTTTTTTATTAACTTATTTTTCTATTAAAAAAAAAATGTATAGTTGCTTTGAAGATGTGGGTTAGTGAAAGTGTTCCTATTTTGTAGGCATTGTTTTAGTACAAGTTAGACATGTATTTTTACCAGACTATCCTTTAGTTTTGTCTCTACTTAAACCTAGTGGTGTAGAGGTATTTTGGAATAATAAAAAAATCCGGTCTAAACAGGAGAAGTCCCTTAAATAGTAGTATAGATAATATAATTTTTATTAACAAGTTTTATAGATAGGTTGAAATTCTATATTTGATCACACCTTTTAGTGTTTCTTTTAGAAGTCAATATAGCAAGCAATATATTTGTATTTTTTAATTTCTTATTACATGATTATTTGTTATTGACATCAATATTTTATAATGGATTTAATTTGTTATGGCTTTTGTTTGGTGCTTTGTTCCATGTAATCTATATTTTTTAATTAAAAGCAAAATTGTCAAACATGAAATTGGATACGAGAGAATCCATTTGTCCAAATTTCTATGTAAGTCTATCTTTACTTAACTTTGTTTTTTTTTTTTAAGCTAAAAAATTTGGATATTTTTCATTAATGAATTGAGGTTTTGACTTAATTTTTTTTTCAATCGTTTCAATTATTGAATTCATTATCTTTTTTCATGTGTAATATTAATATCTGTATTTTTTATGATAAAAAAAATGTGTTCGTAAAGGTTAAAACACAATACAATTACAAACATTACTTTAAGTTAGGGTGTTATATTTAATTATTAGTAAGTTAGAATGTTACATTAAGTTAGAGTATTATATTTTTATTTATTTTTAATTTAGAATGTTACATATGGATACATATGTTGATTTAGGGTTGATATAACTTATAACCACTTGAATGAAATCAACACTAAAACAAATGATTCAAATATCAAAATAAGAAATAAAAATTAAATTTCTTTTAAATGTACAAGTACAATTTATTTTTTAATCTTAAATTTTGAATTAATTATTTTTTCATTTTATTTGTTATTAAATTTAATTATATTATCAAAATATTTTTTATTAAGACGTGCATCGACGGGCATAATATTATATAATAAAATTTTTCATCATATACTATATAATAAAAGTTGGGCTTAGAAACTGTGATTGTGCCACGTGGCTTCACCAAATTGTAGAAATTTTGTTAGTTTTTAAAAAATATATATTATTTTTTTTTCTTATCTTCTTCTCCTATAATTTCTAAGTTGATAAAAATTTCAATTTGAATACAATCCAAATTCTTCATCTAATCCTTTTATTATTAATTCCCTTATCTCATCCCCCTTCCCCTATATATGTGTGTGTGTGTGTTTCTAAAAAAAAAAAGTTCTAGCATTTCAAGGGATTAGAATTTTGGTTCACACTAATTGTTCATATCAACATTAATTAAAAAAAAAAATCATGGTACACGTATACAACTACTAATATCAACTTTTAATTCTATTTTTTTATTTTTTTAAAACACCTCATGGATAGACACAAAATTATAATTGTTCTTATTGATTTTTTCTATACATCTCTATCAATTTTTAGATAAATACAAAAACTTAATTGTTGTTATCTTTTGTTTAAGTTACATATGATTTTAATTAATCCGTGCTTCGCACGGGTATAATATTAGTATATAAATAAAGTTTAGTTCTTTATAGAGGAAAACTTGGATTTGAATTTCCTTCCTCCATTTGTTATAAGAAAAAAAAGTTATTATTCTTATTTATTAAAATTATGAATAAAAATAAAAAGAGACATGATGATAAAATTATATAGTTATTTTATTTTTATTATTTTTCTTGTAAAACTTTATTTTATATTAAATAAAAATTCTATTATAGATTAATATAAGTGTATATATGTGAGAAGCTTTTTTCTAGATATTTGAACTCCAGCTCTTACCCTCTACTTTACAAGAATTTTATATTTGTAAAGTAACTATCACACTAAAAGTGCATGATAATTTTTTGTAAAATTTTCAAACACAAAAAAAAAAAAAAAAAAACTAGAAAAAAAGGGCATCACATTTCTTTTTTATTCTATTCAATTCCTTAATTACCTATTTATTATATTCTATACATTCCCTATACAACATGTTTGAAATGTTACATTGAGATCATTATATAGAGCGGAGCACCCAAACTTCCATGGCCTACCCTTATGTATAATCTAGGCATGGTAAGATCTGTTTGTATTGTGATTTGACTAAATTAATTTAAAATTGACATCTTCGTTAAAAACACCAAAAAGTTCCAATCAATTAAACTTAATAACATTTCAATCGATTTAACATTTCAAACATAGAGCGGAACACCCAGAAACACCAAAAAGTTCCAATCAATTTAAAACACTCTACGCATTATTTATAATTTTATATAGTCTAATGACATTAGCAAATAGTAATGCTACAGTAATAATTTAATGAATGAATGACAGTGGTTGATTATTCTATAATAAATATGAGGCTGTGGTTGCAAGAAGTTATTAGTTGCTGAGGTGTGCCTGGCCGACGAAAGGCCATGGCAATTTGTTGGACATTTTATCTCTAGTTTAAAAAGACTGGGTCCCTCATTGGTTAATTTTAGTCACTCGTGGACAAGACTCAAAGATTATTTTATGGAAAAACAGAAGCTAAATTACAAAGGATTTGCAACTTTATTAAAAGTTGGGGTGACCTCATTAGCCAAAAGATGAATCTCAGTCACAAGTTTTTTCATTTTTTTGTGTGACATGAATCATGGTGGATAGTGAATATGATGGAGATGGGCCCATGAGCCCAATTGCTCACCAAGAGTCACACTCACACAAGGCACGCGACGAGGCACAGTGTTCAAATACTAAATAAATAGATAAAATATACAAAGATTTCACCATAAATTACTAAGTCTATTCACTTGGACGCGGAGACACGCAAAATGGACACATTTTTAATGTAACTATGTAAATAACTGGGTTTGTAGTTTGACACGAGCTTGATTTTTATTGGGTTTCTTACTTGTTTATAACAAAATTGATGAGATTGGATGGAGATAAACTATTTCAATGCAAATTCAAAAAGAAAATTGGTTCCATTTATCTAAACCACTATAATTTTCTGTCATTACAAATAAAAAGTTTGAAATTTAATTCTCATTTACACTAAAAATTAATTGATATCATAAAATGATAATAAAGAATAATAATTATAGAGCGACGTCACAAGTTAAAAATTTATCATATTTATATGAGAAATGCTAACGAATATTTTTACGATATTAGTTAATAATGCATTTAAAGAAAGTTTTTATAGGAAAAGAAAAAAAATTAGAATATGTTTGATAACTGTTTTTTCCTTTTATTTTCTGTTTTCAAAAATAATTTTCTATTTTTGAAACTAAAAAACTTGTTTGGCAACCTAAAACGGACCGAAAACAAAAATTATTCTCAAAACTCAATTTGTAAAGGAAACTAAAAACATGCAAAATGCTGTTTTTAGTTTCTAATTTTCAAAAGTCAATAAAAATACGCATTTAATTTAATGAATCTAACTTATTTAATGAGTTATCATTAGAGTTCAAATCTTAATAACAATATATTTTAGTATTTTCTATTTTTTTCTTCAAAAAACTATATTTTTAATTTCAATAAACTAAACATGTTTTTTATTTCAAAAATACAAAAAAATTATTTTTCTTTACATTCTCAAAAATAAAAATTTGAAAATAAAAAACAAAAGCTGTTACCATACATAACCTTACATTTGTGGACCCTAGTGGAAATGGAAAATCCAAAGTGAAATCAGCATAGAAGACATGACAAAGACGTTCTTCCAACTAAAGAAGTTCTTAGCCATCAACTTCACCTAGAAAATGATGTGTGTGCCTTTTTTGTAACCAACAAATTAAGACTCTCCAGCACATACTTTATATTATGTCCATTTGTGCGTGGTCTCAAAAAGTGTGGCCTATTAGATTTAAGAGGGATGCGATCATCTTACCATTACCAGTACTCTATCTCTACGCAATTTCGGGGAAACCAGAAATTTCTGAATTATAGCTATTATGAGTTATGACTGTATCTAAAGATGTAAAAATGAGATTGTCTTTGTCATTGGCAGTTTTCGATTAGTAAAGTTGGCGTATGAAGAACATGTAAAAACTCGGGATTCACTTAAACCAAGCTTTAGAGGAAACTCAACCCACCCTAACTCCCTCTTGGATGAGTAAGAATAAAGTTTGATGTGGCAACAAATTACTACTACACGAGTCAAATTGGATTTGACTAAAATTTGATGCAACAGCAAACCATTATGTTCTGCATCTTAACAAATGAATTAGTAGTATTACAACTATGAGGCAAGAAACTCTCTAGAGCAACAATGGGAGTATAACCTTGAATGAATTGATTCCCCCACATAATTTACTCTAGAATCCTGGCTCATAATAAGTGTTCTTGTAGGTGGGATAAATTGTATGGTGATTGGGTGACGGGTATTTGATGGAAGCTCTCACAAAAGAAGATCTAACTCTCTAGTACCTACACACAATAAACGCAGCACCGTTGTAGGAGGTGGTAGTGAGCAGTCTCAAGATTAAGTTAGAAATGTGGAAGATATAAAATCTAATGGAAATCACCATTGCCTTCTCGTAATGTTTTTTCACCGAAGTGACAAGTTCCTGTTTGTTTTATTGGTCTGGATGTGTGTCCATAATAATTGGGACTCTCACTGAGAGGACAGGTCACATCGCATTAAATGTTGAGTAGGTGGTTAGATATAATAAATGTGATTTGACTAATTTTACAATTTGATTTGTTTTTCGAGAATTACCTCATGATAAGTCTTGGTGAATGATACATTGAGCCGATTTGCATGCTAGTCTCATATACCGACCTCCCACCTATTAACACATGTTGATGCTGAAGTTACTATATCTTGGCCTTGAGTCATATATTAACACCCCCACAATTCCATTAGACACAAATTTATAAATAATCAAGTGAGCCACGATTTCTTGCTGATCCTTGGCAAAATGCACAATTTCATTAGACAAAAGTTTATAAATAATCAAGTGAGCCACGGTTTCTTGCTGATCCTTGGCAAAATGGGCCTGTCTATGACTACCTTAACTCTCCTTAGCATCCAAATCCTTTCATTGTCAACACTCAACACTCAAACCCACAACACACCTTAGTCCTCCAAATCAGTATTAACAACACTTCAAAATCCTTATATAAAAAAAAACACTTCAAAATCAATTTAGTTTTAATTCATGCAACAAATAGTTAATAATTCCATGTGCCTCTATGCCAACTTTCATAACATTAACAAGTTTTCTAGAGCAATAACATAATCCATATAAAATTAATTTTGACAGGAATAAAAATTTAGATGATTAACTAAAAAAAAAGCAATTCTAATAGTATCAAATACAACTGCTAGATAACCAGTTGTAAATACAAAAAAATAAATGAAAATTTATGACATCCAAATTCATTAAAGCGATAGTATATACTCTTTTCACACAATTGTGGGTGTCGCATGGTTTTATTAATTACTATGTGAGGAGTTTTTCTCCAAACCAATTTAAAAGTAAATTTTTTCCTTATAAAATTGATAACTTTCACTGCCTCCCTCCTTCAATGAATTTTTTTTTTCCCTCCGTTTCTTTGATTATATTTTGTTTGTTCATTTAAGTAGTTATTTATCAATGATATAATTGTTTTAAATATAACTTTCACTTAAAACTTTAAATGTTCATTTATGTAAGAATTTTCAATTTCGGTAATGTTTTAATAGAAATAGTTAATTTAACACCCTTTTTTTTCCTTAAAGTAACATATGATTACTTTCTAGGTAATTTTTTTTCAAAGAATTAATTTTATTTATTTATTTATAATCTATCTAAACCAATGAACCATGTCTCAAATGACACATCCTTATCATATAAGAATGAATGGAAGATGTGATAATGAATTTAAAACTCACTGAGTGCATGTATAACTTGTAAATAATTCTTTTAACTAAAATACAAAACTCACTTTCTAAGTTTCACCAAAATTTATTTTAGTCATTTAATTTTGCTTTCATTCATTTTAGTCTTCTAAATTTCAAATTTATTCAATTATAATGTTAAATGAGATAACAAAAAAAAAAAAATCGCAGTAAATAATCCAAAGTTATTATTACCTATAAATTTTGAGTTTTTTCTTTGTCTAAATTTGTTTACTATTTTATGTTATCTCATAAATTTAAAAATTTACGGAATCTAGAAAGTCTAAAACAGACAATCTAGTTCAAAACCATATCCATTTGACTTGTCGAAAAAACCATATCCATTTGAAGAAATACACTAGTTGTATTAAAAAAAGAAGAAGATATAATAGACTAGTAGACTGTAGACTAGTCGCCTTAAAACCAAGACTCTCGACGTAATAGGTTCACTTCGTTTTCGTAATAACAAATATAAAATCCACTACTACAAAGAATTTATTACGTCAAAGTGGGCCCTCACACAAAAACGACGACGGTTGTGTCTTATAGCTATTGACTAAAAATCAACGTCCTATTTATAGTATTGATTAGCTAATTGCCTATTGGTAAAGCGAACCAATACATTTCTGTTCGGTGCTCCGGTTGTTTTTCACCTTGACAGTTTTCTTCTCGTACTTTCCTTCATAAGGTAACGCACTCTCTCTCTCTCTTCTGGTAAATTCAATGTTTTAACATTTTCCTCATTGATTTTTGGAAAAAACATGTTGGAAAATAATGTGGGTTGTTTTTATAATCTCCAATGTTTGGTTTCTATGTGTCATCAATGTAAATCATGAGATGGGCATTTTGTAGTTTCTATGTTTGGTTAATGAAACTTCTTTCTTCAATGATATATGGGAAATTTAGGATCTGGGTGTTTCAAATTTTTATCTATTATGGATTATTATTAGCTATATAAAGGTTTTTTTTTTTTATAATTTTTTTATGGCTGAGATTATGTGGCATGTTGCTATTAGAAACTGAACCTTCATGGGGTAATCTGTCAACTTTTTTAGATGGGTGTTTAGGAATAAGGATTGTTCATTTATTGATTAGTTTCAAGTTTTTTTGTGGAGGGATTCTTTTGTTGGTTTATGGAGGTAGTTTGAGATGTTAGAAGAGAAATTTGGATTGGTTTGAGGTAGGAAAATGGTTTCCTTGTTTGTGTTTTGTGCATACGTGCAGGGGTTTTGATTAGTTCTACTTACTGAAGGGTGAAACTTGGATTGGATTTCTAGTGAGTGTTCATTTATAGTTATAACTTATATATAAGTTAAGTTGTAAATTTCAGTGAAGATATTTAAGGAAATTACTGAGTTTTTATTTTTTTATTTTTTATAATTGTTTTAGTAAAATACACACCCAATGGCTCTTTGAACTAATCACCTCCATGTTCTTATAGGGAATCACATGTCATTTGAGGTAAAGCTTATTGACTTTAGAGTTTTTGTTTAGTGCAATTATTTTCTTTTTTGCACTTGATCCTGTTCTACCATCTGAACTGGGAGATCTTACTATGTATTGAAATGGCTTTGGGAAGAAAATTTTTTGCTTTATATGATATGGAAGTGAATCACTAAGACAGCTTTGCTGAGACATAGTCAAGGGAAAAACTAAGATTTCAACTTTGGGGGGCCAAACCATGAGCCAAACAAATTTGACTACTTAAGAATAAGACATATATTAAAATGCAAACCTATATTAATATATGAAAAATAAACTAGAATTTATTTATTTGTTTTTTTATAAGAACTAGAATTTATTTAGTAATAAAAAAATATGAACAAAATAAAAGAAATAAAATAATTGTTTCTTAATACATTTCAACTCAATCATCTATGATCTATCAAAATAATACTTGATGTTTTATTCAAATCTTGAAAGTCATTTATGATTGATTATGATCCTAATTTCGTAGCAATTTCCCTTTCAATGCACAAAATCCAGGAATTTTTTAGAACATTACCTTCCATTTTGTTGTTAAGCCTAGTTTTGACAATGTTCATGGCTAAAAATGTTCATTCCATAGTTGTGGTTGAAGCTAGAAGAGCAATTACAAGTACATCTACAAGTTGACAGTGTTAGGCTACTGATTTTCTAGTCCTTATAAGCCATTGGCATAATAAAAATAATATTTGATAATCTTTTGAAATAAAAAAGCAAACTTACATTATGCTTATGATGATGAAGTCAAGCAGATAAATTTTTTTGACCAAAACAAATATAATCAATTCTAAAAGATTTATGTGCCTATAGAGGAACCATAGTTGAGCTAAGAATAAACATCTTTTCATCTTCACTAAGCCAAAGATTTTTTTTTTTTTTTTTTTAATTTAGAATCTATTGTAGCACAGAAATGTCTTCTTTAATAATGATGCTCAATTCAATTGTAATTTATAAAGAAATCTTGTTGATGGTGAGCTCGACCTTGTCTCTCAACATAAGGAGCATTTGTATTGGGGAATTTATGTTACGTTCCTTAAAAAATTATTTCAAAGTGGTAAAGTAAAAGCATCTCATCCATCATGTCTGACTTCTTTTAACTAAAAAAATATTTAGTTTTACCAAGTAAAAAAAAAGTGTGGGTTCCAGTTAGCATACAATCTCCTGTCGTAAAATACGAGATCTGGCATTTGAACCCTGCCTATATAAAAAACTAATTAGTGTCTTGGTCTGATGATAAAGAGTAATCATCATGAAGCGAATGCCATAGGTTGGAATTTTATTGTATTTATCAATAAATAAATAAATAAAAACCCAATTGTAGGCAAAAAAAAAAAAAAAGGAAAAGAAAAGAACCCAAGCAATCCTTTAGGTGGAGCAAAACAGCATTGCAGCACCCAAATCCCAAATTCCCAAAATTTTTAACATTGGTCATAAAGATAAAATAATCTAAGTGGCATGCCAAACACATATATAGGTTAGGTGGTGAGGTGGCTATTTTATTTTTGGGTTCTTGGCCAACTTTCAATTTTTTTTTTTATGGGGGGGGGGGGGGGGGGGGGGTTTGGGAGGAATAGGGGAATATAAATTTTTTGGGTTCAAACTTTCGAATCTTATATATACTATTAAATAGAAATCACATTCGCGGGGGGGGGGGGGGGGGGGGTTGGCTTGGTCTAATAATATTTTCTGTAACTGGACATAGCTGAGGTAGTGGTGGTGCTGAAATTGATATGGCAGTGGCAATGTCAGTGGTGAGGATGATGGCACAGTGGTGTTGGAGGTGGTGGTGAAAGGGTGGCAGCATTTGTGAACTGATGGTAGAAATAGTAGTAGTAGTTTCTGCCATTTTCCTTCTTAACGAAAACATGAAAATTTGCTTCCTCTATTCTCTGAAATTCTATTTCTGTTTCCCATTATTTGGAAACAATTCTCCTTAGCTAACTGTAGTGCATTAATTTTCATGATATTTAGATAATTTACAACTGTTTTCCTTTACAACTTGCTCTAATTTACTTATTCTTTTAGTTCATTTTCCAGGTTTTAAGAGCTAGACAATTGCAATGGAAACCGATGCTTTTGATGAAGCAAGTGTATCTCATGATGATGTTGATACTGGTTATCCAGAGACAGAGTCTAATAAAGTTGACTTACTTGAAGGGAGTTCATCTAATGGAGAAGTTGTTGGAGAATTAGGAAATGCTGGGGAGTTTCTAACGAGAGTTGAATTAGATTTAGCATGTTCTTCTGAAAAATTGGTTAACCTAAGTGTCCTTATGATGCAAGTGGCAACCAGGGAAAGTGACTATGAGGCCTTTGTGTCACGGGGAGAACGCATGTTGGGTAATTCTTTTGAGAAGGCGATGGAATTTGATCTCTTATCTGGAATTTTAGATTCAGAGGTGCAAGAAGTGGATAAATTCATGTCTACACTTCAAGCAGATGTAATTAGTGCCCATGAGATAGTATCTCTATTCAAACACTTGGGAGAAACTTTTGTGGAAATGGAAGGAAAGTTGTGTGATTCTGAACTATCTTTGAAGCAGTCGCAAGATCAGGTCTCTGAAATTAGGATGCAATCTGCGAAGTTCCAGAGGATCTTGGCAAGTTCTAACCGGGATGAACATTGTAAGCTATAGAAAGTAAATGTAGTTTATAATAACAAATAATTGTTATCATCATCATCATCATCATAATTTTTAGTATTATGGATTAATATGATCATAATATGAGTGGTAGCTGTAGAAATTCATGGAGTGGAACAGGTTTGTTTGTGCTAAAGAAATGTTAAGTTGACTATAAGCAGTGAAAAGGCTTTTTATAATCATTCTTTTAATATATTATAATATATATTTTTTATATTTTTACCACTCAAATGGCTGAAGCACTATGGCAGCTGTATGTGGGAACTGAACATCTTCAGATCGTTTTTATAATTGAATGGCTCAATTCTGTTCTTCCTAATGAAGATTTGTGACAGATTAAGTTTTTCTCTTTGGTGCTGTTATAATTTAGTGCAATATTAGATGAGAAATTTTTTAATCGTTATGTTGGTATCTCAGTTTCTAATGAATGCATGTTGACAGGGAATAATGATAAAGGTGTGGACTTTCCGGGGGATGATCAATTTTTGGATACCTATGCAAATATAAAAATGCAAACTGCTGAACAACAAAGACATATTCTCAGGCTGCTGGAAAAGTCTTTGTCCAGAGAGATGGATCTTGAGAAGAAGTTGACCGAATCAAGGCAAATTGAAGAAGAATTGAAGCTGAGGCTACATTCTTCAGAGCAAGAAGCATTTTTCCTAGAGGAAGAAGGAGCAGATATTTGGGAGAGATGGTTCCAGGCAGATAATGCTTCAGAAATTCTGATGGGAATTTCAAAAGAACTACTGGGTCGTCTCCGTATTTTTCAGTTTAATTTGAATGGTGCTGTTCAGAGGGAAGCTGAGCTAAGACGTGAGCTTGAACACACTACAGAACAGTTGAAATCCAAAGAAATTAATTTGCACAAGCTTGAAAGCAGTGAAGTGGACAACGTTATTGTGGGTCTGAAAGAAAAAATATCTAACGCAGAAAGTAGGGCAGAAAGCGCTGAAGCCAAGTGTAAATTATTAGCGGAAACCAATATGGAACTTAAGGATGAGCTGGGTCTTCTTAAAGACGGTGGTAATATCTCTGAGAAGGTGACTTTGCTTGAGAGGCAATTGCAGGAATCTGATTATCGGCTACAGCATGCAATGGCATCTGCTGAAGCTGGTGAGGAGAAGCAGAGCATGTTGATATCTACAATTGGAGACATGGAGAATCTGATTAAGGATCTGAAGTTGAAGGTTTTAAAAGCAGAAACTCGGGCTGATAGTACTGAGGAGAAATGTATCATATTATCCGAATCTAATATGGAGCTACATAAGGAAATGAGCTTTTTTAGTAGCAGACTGGAATCCTTGGAGGCATCTTTGCATCAAGCTGAGGAAATGAAAATAGCAAACGCAAAGGACATTGCTATCCGGAAAAAAGTTATTACAGATTTAGTCATGCAACTGTCAATTGAAAGAGAGCGCCTTCATAAGCAGGTATGGACCAATTACATGTGTGATTTGATTTTTCAGATCAAAAGCTAGTTTTATCTATAAAATGTCCCTTTTTGTTGTCTCTTTAGCATTTACCTCCTAAATTTAAGTATCATTTGAAGTATATATTTAATATCTGCATATCAAAATTAAGCAAAAGTATAAAACTATTCAATAATCAGCAACTTGGTAGTTACTAACTAAAAACTATGATAAAAGATTCTTTGTCCCGACAGTGTCTCACTTCAATCCAATATAGAAAAGCCTTGATGAATCCTATATAAAAATTTAAGAAACTAAGTTATGAGTGATCTGTTTTCTTAAATGAAAAAAGTTGTATGTTTTTGTGTTTAAAAAAAATTAAAAGTGGGGACTGCACATGACTCACAAATTATGCTTTTCAATTATTGGATTGAGGCATATTTTTAGTCTTGTTTTTGTGTAAAACTTTTAGTGGAGTTTAAGAATAAAAAAATGTAGAAATTTGGTTATGGTAAGAATAACACCAAGAACAACAACAACAAAGCCTAAATCCCAAAACTTTGGGGTCAGCTTTTTGGTTGTAGCAAGTCTTCAATATGAGGGTATGCTTCTAAAGGTAAAATGGAGTTTTTCTGAACTCAGCACAGTTCCTGCAGACTCAAGATATTTTGTGTGTTATGTGCAGATATCTACATTGACAGTGGAGAACCACAATTTGCTACTGAAGTTACAGCAGATGAACATGCACCGCCCTGTAGATATTGGCCTTAATGGTCGAGGGAACAGTGAAGAATTTTCATTGCCCAAGCATGATTTGACTGATGTTACTTGTGCAAGAGAAAGTAAGGAAGAAGTGACTGAGTTGTCGGCTACTGGTTCCATGGTAGGTGCTTCCTATTCAGTGGGTCGATTTCTTTTAAGCAGGTTTCAAGCTGCCTTATTCTTGTCAGGGTATATAAATTTGTCATAGATGTTTGATCTGCTAACTGCCTTTAACACTTGTTTTCAAGCCCAACCCCTCCCCCAAAGACTTAGGGAGACAGATCTTTTTTGATGACATGGAACCTCACCAAGGCAAGGCCCTTTGGATCTACTTTTGGGGAGTATACCACAGATACATGACCTCGCCTGCCAGAACCGTGTATCATGTAATCCAAGGGAACTCCTAGTGGGGATCAAACCCAGGATGTTTGGGTCTACAACTCATCCCAAGCCTTCAATCACTAGGCTGCCCCACACCACTCCACAAGTAGGAATTGAAGAGCCTTTCAATGTCCTTGATCACCTTTACAGTAAAAAAAAAAAGTGCTTTTCCAATACACTTGAATGCCAAAAAATAAAAAACAGATTGTATAAGCTGCAGTCTTCCATCAAAAAGACAGCCTTCTAGCAGACCATGTGTTTATCCTGGCAGCAATCTTGTTAGCCAACAGTTTACAAACTGTAGGAACCAATGTACCAGAAATGAGGGGCAGGCCCAAGTACTTGACAGGTAAAGAGCCCTCTTTAAAGTTTGAAATTGTCAGAATTTTCTGCTTCATTTCACTGGTAACAGCTGAGAGAAAGACCTCAATCTTTGATGGATTAACAGCTAGGCCAGAAGTCAGTTTGAACTGAATAGTAACATTCTGAAAGATTGAATGGAGCCTTCCTTTGCAATAGCAAAGCGCATCAAATCATCAGCAAAACAAAGACGAGAGAGTGCCACCTTATCACACCTAGAATGATACTTGAATCTGTTCTTTGTCCCTGCCAACCTACTCATCATTTTCAAGAACACCTCCATAGCTATAACAAACAGGTTGGGTAAAAAAGGATCACCATGCCTAAGACCCCTTCCACCTTTAAAACAATCCACCAAGGGGCTATTTATTGCCACTGAAAACTTTGGTTAAGTAATACAAGATTCAATCTAACCAATGAATCTATGAGGAATACCAACAGCGGCCAAAGTGTCGAGTAAAAAGCTCTAATAAACTATTATGGGCCTTCATTGGATCCACTTTTCTTGTGCATCTCAGTGAACCAAGATCCCTGTGGTAGTTCCTCACCAATTCCTAAGCTAAATGCACATTCTCAGTGATGCTTCTTTTGGGTATAAATGAAGTTTCAGTAGGACTAATCAGATTATGATGAAAAGCCTTTAATCTGTTAGCCAAGATCTTTGTGGTACACTTTTTAAATTGTATTGCAACAGGAAATTGGTTAGATTTCTAAATCAGATTTACATTATATGCTTCATTACACCTTCATAGTCAATTTCTGCCTAACTCATGATTCTCATAGTTATTCAAGAAACTCCAATTGGGGAATAAAAGAATCCTTAATTTTCATAGAATTTTCACCCTTAACTCTAGTCTCTATTAAAAAATACTAGGTTTGCCCTATGGATTTAAACCTCTAACATTCTTAACCTCTTCTTGTTTGAAAGGGTCATTTAAACCTCTACCATTCCAGATAACAAGCTTCATTGGCTTGTATCAAGGAAAAGGAAATTATCACTCTCCAATTGGAGAAGCACATGATAAATCTTCCTGATCCACATAACCAACATTTTCCTTAGCTTTCCTAGCTATCTTCGGCTTTAGTTTTGCACCCAGCTTCAAAGTTGCATCTAAAAACTCCTGTTAAGTAGTCTGTCCTCTAGACCTTGTCACAACTGCTATAAGGACCTTCCACATCCTTGATCAGTATCCTTTTTCCAACGGCAGGTTTAGATCTCATAACAGCATCATCAGAGTGAGCAGTTCTGGCCCCTGGAACCCTCTTCCAAGAGGAATTTTTTGGGGAAGCAGAGCCCGCAACTTGATAGCCTCAAGGTTTTTCTCATCTTCCCACTTTTCTTTAGACTTTACCTCCAATTGAATAGGAGAATACTACTTCTAATCGATTCTCATTTTACACCTTTACTTAATACCAGACTTTTTTTTTGTTGTTGAAAAGTACCATTCTTTCATTAGTTTTCATTGATCTAGAGAAACATACAATAGGGTCCCTAAAGAGGTTATGTGGTGGGTTTTGGAAAAGAAATGAGTTCCTATGAAGTATATTAAGTTGATCAAGGATATGTATGACGTAGTGGTAACTAGTGCGAGAACAAGTGGAGGAATCACAAGTGAGTTTCCTATCACTATAGGTTTGCATCAAGGATCACTATTAAGTCCATATTTCTTTGCACTAGTGATGGATGAGCTCACTAAATCGATCCAAGAGGAAGTTGTTGGTGTATGTTTTTTGCAAATTATATAGTTTTAGTGGATGAAACTAGAAGTGGAGTTAATGCCAAGTTAGAAATTTGGAGAGACGCTCTAGAATCTAAAGGCTTTCGATTAAGCTGGACTAAAACAAATAACATGGAATGTAAATTCTGTAAATTTAGAAACACAAACAATGGGTTAATAAGACTTCACGATCAAGAGATACTAAAGAGCGAAAACTTTTAATATCTTGGATCAATAGAGAAATTGAAGAGGATGTGAATTATAGAATAAAAGCAGGGTGGATGAAGTGGAGAAGTGCGTCGGGAGTGTGGTGTGATTGTAGAATATTTATTAAGTTAAAGGGAAAATTTTATAAGACTATTATATGACCAGTTATGCTTTATGGCACTGAATGTTAAGAAGCATAATATTCTTAAAATGAGTGTAACTGAAATGAGAATGTTAAGATGGATATGTGGAAATACATGGAATGATAGGATTCAAAATGAGGAAATTTTCCTAAAGATAAGGGTAGCCTCTATTGATGGAAAGATGAGGGAGAATCACTTGAGATGGTTTGGTCATGTTCAGAGGAGAGTGACTAATGCAACAATAAGAAAGAGCGAGTTTATCCAAGTTAAGGGAACTAAAAAAGGTAGAGGAAGACCAAAAATGACATTAGTAAAAGTAATAAAAAAATGACATGTCAATTAAGGGAGTAACAAAGAATATGACTTTAGATAGAATAATGGAGAAAAAGAATGCATATGATTGACCTTATAACTAATATGTTGATGATCCATAGCTAATCCCAAAATTTTGGGACTTAGGCTTTGTTTGTTGTTGTTTTTGTACCATGGCTTCATACCAGACTTTATCCTCTTTCTTTGCTCATGCTCTGTTAGAAAGACCAAAACACCTTACAATGAAAAAGTATAGGTGGCTTCCGGGGGTATTCTATAGAGGCCTCCAGAGTTGATACATCAAGTAATTCAACTAGTAAATAATCTGGAAGTGCATCCTCAAGCCCAAATTCCACTCAAATGTTGGCAAACCCGAGCCTCTTCTGCTGATCAGTGATAGCATCAGCAAAAAGGGGCTTTTCAATACCACTAGTAATATAGCTAAAGCATTTAGGAGCCCATAATTCAATTGGTAGATGCAGAACTTAATCCAGATTGGAATCTTATTAAATCTTATCTTTTCCATCTGCAGCCTGGGGTTCCATTCTCTTAATTGCTTATTAGCATTAGCAACATGCCACATTTTGGCCTCCAATCAAAAGTGAAAACCTCCATCCCACCAAATGATAGTCACAGAGCTTCAACAGACTTCTTTACTAGATAAAAGGGGATTTGTGTCCAAACGCTGTCCAAGTAGCAAGTAGACCATTAAAAAATGCTTTATTCCCCAATCTCCATATTTGACAACAATTCCCCCATTCTTTTTAACAGGAGCATGGAATTTCCTCTGCCTCTCCCCTTCATCTTCCTCATGAGTAAATAAACACTAATTAAAGAATTTAAAGATGAGAATTTGGATCAAGAATCACAGAAATCTCAAGAATTTTCAACTGCGCATAGCATGCGTGATTCTAACATGCACTGAGAGCATCCTAATCCTAGCTAACTAACTGCCTCTCTCACAATACCAATACTTGTAACAAATGATTTACTTCCTGGAATAGATGTAATCTTTTAGTATTCCAATTTTACAAAAGCTTCAAAAGCTGTCAGCTCAAAGCTCAAAAGCTGTCCTAAAATGCAGCCAACCCTAACCGTTTTTTGTTTTTTTGTTGTTTTGTTTTTTGTTTAAAACTCCATAGAATAAAAGAATAAAGTATGTTTGGGGAGGGGGGGGGGGGAATAGAATAATTTAATTGGTAAGATATCGGAAATATCCTCATTCTCCATCATTACCCCTTTTTCTGTTTGAACTCTGTTTTACTGAAAATTATATTTTCAAAGTATTTGGAATTGAACCTTGTTGTTATTGCTGTCTTGCCTATTTCTTTGTTTCCAGTTGGACAAGAATCAGATAAGTGTTCCAGTTGGTATGACCAAAGTGGTGTCTGCAAATTCTACATCAGAGCTTGAGTCAGTGAGAAGAATAGATGCAGGGCTCCTGAACTTTAAACATGTTTTAATGGCGATCATCATCTTACTCATTTCAGTTGTAGCTTATTTAATTCAAAAATAAATTTCCTTCTTTTATTTTATGCTTGTCTAAAGTTTTGTCATCGCCAATAATAGAAAAGTTTTCATTGGTGCTTTTCTTGGTGTGAGCCCGTTTGGTAATGTTGTTCTATTAACGTTGTTTAAATGTTGTAAAAATACGTGTGGATGAAAAAATGTTGTGAAAATACGTGTTGTGTTGTTTAAACAACAAAAACTGTTGTTTAAACAACACTAACAAACAGGCCATATCTCTCTTTTGTAGTGCATGTTATTTCCCTCCTATGGTAGTTTTGTTGTTAACCAGGGGTTTAGAGCCTCGAAAAAAAAAGTGATATTTTTCTCAAATTTTGTGAGAAATGCAACATATTGTGCCTAAAGCACAGATTTTCATCAGCTCAATAACTGAATACTTACAAACAGAAGACATTGAGTTTGAAGATAATAGGATGAGCTTTGTTATGTAATTATAATATGGTTGGGAACCAAGTGAGAATGATATCTTGCCTGGACTTAAGACAATCAAGAAGTTAGCGTGGAAACTGGAAAGTACCCACCGTTTTTGAAGCTCAACATTCTGGTCTTCTGCGCTACACGAGTATTCTTGACAGGTTTTTAGCCTCCAATCCATGATATGGTTTTAACAAATGTTTAAAATAATCCATTTATCCCTCAAATAAGAAGGAAATAAATTTTCTGGAAAAAAAAAAAAAGCTTGTTATGGAAATTATCTTTCCTGTAATTGTGCTTTGATATAACTTATTTTGGTGAGGTGGAAAACTGAAAATAAGCCGAGGTTTAACCAAATTTACGGGAATTGTTTATTTCTAGTAACTTGTTCTTATAATGCAAGACAAAAATTTAAAATGTAGCACGTATTCTTTAAAAGCCGAAAGTTAGATTATGTGAAATAAAATTGAGACAAAAAATTGTATGTAACTTGCAAACAGTATATAAAATAAGCAAAAAAAAAAAAACTTATAATCATTCCCCAAACACGCATATAAAAAGTGTAATTTTAAAAAACTTGTAACTATGAGAATAAGGTGATAATCACATCATATGAAGGTGGAGACAAGTTCAGTGCTATACCTATAGCCAAATAACTTCCAGAATATTGCTATAATTCATATATACATATGTATTGACAATTTTTGTTTATTGTGACAAATTCACAGTGAAATACTTAAACATACAAAGAATGCGCCATTGTAAATAATTAAACCTCAAAGTTAAATATCCAACCTGTTTATACCTGACCAAAGCGACATCGGTTAATTCCATTGTTTGTTACTTATGACTTTAGCAAAAATTGAGGTTGAATTTGAAACATGATGCGAATACGAATACGCAGTCAGTCAGGTCAAATTTCCGAAGCAGTCAAAACAACACAACAGATGGGAAAGCGTCAACAACGTTGTTTTGTCTGTCTGTCTGTCTGTCACACAAAACACAATTTTCTTTTCCCCAACATAACATTTTCCCAACATTATTTCTTAAACTTTCTCGGGTACCGAACAGGGGAAAAGCTCTCTCAGCGGCCACAACGAAAACGCGCGGTTCAGAGACAGAGACAGAAGAGACAGTCGAGGATAACCATGAATAAGCTGACGAGAAAATGGCGAAATTCTCATGACGATAGATTCTCTCTTCCTACTCTCGACGATTCTCGCCCCATCGACACCCAAGGTCTCTCTCTCTCTCGCTGTGTGTTTGGTTACTGAGAAAACGAAGGTAGAGAAAAGAAAATTCAAAGTTTGAATCTGGAAATCTTGTTTTTCTCTTAAAAAATTTTGCAGAACAGGAGGAGACGATTCGATCCTTTGAAAAGACACATGCTCAACAGAGTCGTCTATGGCGGGTAGTTATATTTGACTTGCCTCTCAAGCAACAAAATGAGTTCCACTTTTTTTTTCGTTCAAAAATGAAATCTTTTTTTTTTTTTTTTTTTGGGTTTGTTGGCAGAGTGTGTTCGCAGCAATGCTGTTTTGTTTTGCAGTATTTCTATTGTACTCAATCTTCCAGCAAGCTTCATCTCCATGGGAACTGGTACGGAAATCCTTAATATTGCTATTCCATGGTTTTGGCTTGGTAGTATTAGACAAATTAGATCTTCTAGGGGTAATTCCATTATGGAGTTTCTAAAATCCTATCCATCATCTATTTTGAATTAATTTGGTTGGATTATGTCACATTATCAACTATCACCATTTTAGTACCTGTTTAAATTATTGGTGCTGTTGCCTGGTTATGTTATCTAAAGTGGTAAACTTACTTAATTTGTGACATTTGTTAGATTAATGATAGAATGATTAAATTAATTCATTTTCATTTTACTTTATAGTGGTAATTTATATGGTAGAAAAAAAAAGGTGGTCCTGAGTTTGAACTAATTGCATTTATGATTTATCTCCCATTTAATGTTAGAAATTCCTCCTTTTGAAAACTACTTATTGAGGGGGAATCTGGAACTACTTGTACATAAGGGGAACAAATAATGTATGTCTTGATGTAAGGACGTTGGGAATCAGTCTCTCCAAAACAAATTGGGGGTAAGGCTGCCTACCATGACCAGTCCTAGACCCGCAAAAAGTGGGAGCTTTGTGCACTGGGAATGACCTTTAATGTAAGGGTGTGATTTGTAATAGGTAAGACAGTCATTTTGGAGATGTCCTTAATCATATTTTTATTGATGAATTAATTGAATATTATTTCACAAAATAGTTCACACCAAGAGCCCAAAGGCCTAGAAATACAACAAACCATGGGTACACCTCTATATCACCCAGCACCAACACAGTACACAGCCATAGGCTTAAACCAAAAACAGAGCAAGGTACTCTGCCACAGCTCTAAACTACAAGTACAGTAATATCCTAAACTATTGCAGAACCAATATAGGCCATAAGGCTATTCAGCTACACAGAAAGGAGGTTGGGAAGTTTTGCAAAGAATAGCAGGATTTATGTCCCATTTGCAGCATAATATCCGTTAAGAATTAATTCTTCTGCTCCCCTTTTGCTCTCTATTCTGCTTTTAACATCCTTCTTAATAACCTTGATGATTTGCTTCTCACTCTTGATCCTCTTTGAATGAACAATAGCATTTCTCTGCTGCCATAAATGATAGACAGCAGCCCACCAGGCTATCTTACAAATGGTAACTCTAAGACTATGCCCTACTAGATCATTAACAACCCAATCACTCCATTCCTTCCATCTGCTTTCAGAATCTGAGATCAATCACAGCTTCGTTACACTAGCCCAGATTCTACCAGAGAATGAGCTTAATCCTTTATCCTGATATCTTGAGCTTAGTATGTTTTGGTGAGCTATTGTAGGATACTGAAATCTTGGCAGAATGCTGTTATGTTGATCATGGAAAACTCTAGAAAATTGAGACGTGTAATTCCTGGAATTTCTGGATAAATGGAGCTTGTTTGCTTCTGTTTTGTGGCATTACATCAAGTTTAGACTAGGGGCTATGTAATTGCATACTGTATCTCATGACTATTTCCTTTCAAAATTTGTGTTTTTTCAATTGATTGTTTAACCTTTTTAATGAACAGCGTTATCATGCTTACTTCATGGAGGAGGTTGACTCATGGATGGTTATATCTGCAGGTTCATTTTTTAACTTATATCTTCTTCTTCTTCTTCTTTTTCCATTCATTTTGGGATGATTGCATGTCATTTATTATTAGACTATTGTAGCATTAATATCAACTGTTCAACTAGTCTTCTGTAATCAGCATTTACTTTTGGCCCTTTCATATATGGTTCTTGTAATACCTTCCTTTGTCTTAATTATCAATCAAATTATTTGTTTCATGAGAAAGTACCTGTTTGGTGGCCAGGCAACAGCTTTTTATATGATCTTTAATGTATTAGTTGAGTTTTATTTCTTCCAATTGGATTGAGGAATTTTGAAACCAGATGTTGTGATGTCATGTTTTTTACACGGTTGGTGTTGTTAAATTCATTTCAGATATAACACTGGTTTTAAATTTGAACAGATTGGCTAGCTGTTTTAGCATGTTCATTTGCCATCATAGGGCTACTTCATAACTCAAAGTATCACAGGCAATGGATTTGGTACTCGTGCTTAGCTGGAATCATACTGGCAATTTTCTGGTTATATAACATGTTAAGGTATTTCAAGTTCTCAAAGTTACCTTTTCACAAACTCAAACAAGATAATATTATGAATATATTACACACGGAGTATGTTGATATAAAATCTCTTGGTCTCTGTCCTCCCTCATTTCTTTCGCTTCACTACATTTCTTGGTCCCTGTTCTAACATGGTACAAATGCAATTATCTTGAGTTGAGTTGCTGATTACATTTTCAATTTGATGCCATCTTTTTCTGCTCTTTGGATTCTCTTCACATAGTGAAGTGTGTTGTAGTGTTTATATCCTGCTGGATGTTCTAATATGTTAAGTGCAGTGATCTGTTTACTTATTTGATACTTCTTTGGGTGGTAGATTGCCAAAGTTCCGGTGGGATGTTATCTGGCTTCCATTTGGGCCACTTGGGTATGTTATTAACTTATTTGTCAGCATTTTTCTATTACAATGTCTTCACTGAGAAATAACGCATGCATTGAATTGCAGCGGAGCTGGAGTATGTCTCTATGTAGATCATCTACTATTGGAGTCATCAGAAGAAATAAGAAAGCTTCGAGCCTATACATATTCTTACAAAGCCTATTAAAAGGGAATTTTGGTCATTGTAGTGGGGTTTGAGTTAGTTTTTAAATACAGAGGAGACTGACGAAGAATATGTGCTCCGGTGGTGTTTGTTGTTATCAAATACTTAATTAAGTTCTTGATGGGAATGTACAAAATCATAGTGTAACAGTAGATAGAACTTCTCTGGAATTTTGTCTACAAATTTTGTGATTGAAGACTATTGGCAGTAGAGATTGTCTATGTAATTTGTTAGTTATTATCAATGGGTGGATGAATTTTTTCTTTTGTCGTTTATAACAACTGGCCTCTCTTGCATTCTCTCAAAATGACAAAAATACGGACTAAATGGCATAGTTTTGTTTAAGGATTGTGTTAACGGGCACTTTCCGGTGCCCCGTTAATAACAATTTTTTTGAAACTTTATGACAGCTTTTTGCAGCCTTTGACAGTTTATATTTTTTTTAGTAATTTTTTTATAACTTTTTTCACTTTTTTTAAGTAAGACCCATATAAAGAAACATTAACAAACACCTCTGGTGCTTGTTAACAATAACCAGAATCATACCAGAAGAAACGACTACCAAACATGGGCTACCAAGAAATTCATAAGCAGACAAACAAAGAAACAAGTAAAAACTTTTAGGAATGGTCCCTCTTTGTTATTTGAATAAAAGATGTTTGACACTGCAACAAGGGAATATTTGGCGGGTATGCGGTCCTTAATTGCAAAGTGGATGAAACTGGACTCCGTGAACCTTATCTGTGGTAAATTGACATTTGGGCAATAGGCAGCAACACAGACTTCTTGTATTTAAAGTGGTTCGTATATCTAATATTATGTATTTAAAGTGATCTGTGTATCTAGTTCAATGATATTATTGTACTATATGGAAGAAGAATCAAGTAGAATCTGTATTTCCTCCGTTTCTTTTTATTATTAGACTATTGAAAAAAAGAACCAAGGAAATACAGATCCTGCCCAACATTTTGGTATGTCCATAACATCTAAATTTCAAATCCACTTTCCCCCATTGTAACTATTGAATTGCTATTAAAAAAAAAAAAAAAGTCCATAACATCTAAAGTTCAAATCCACTCTCCCCCCATTGTAACTATTAAATTATTAAAGAAAAAAAAAACAATATTATAGATATTATTCCAGTCCAAGGATGTTCAGGAAAAGCTGATATGTTTTTTAGTCTACAAATTCATATGTTAAGCCCTTTGAATTTAACGTAAGTTTAAACACCACATCGACAACCAGACAGTCATTTAGCACCCAATGTAGCATCTTTTGACATTTTCCTTTCTGGCTATTGTTTTTAATCATTTCGGTTTTGTGTTGCTACAGCACAGACATGGCATTTAGCATCCTGTCTTTTCATTGATCTTTCAACATTGATTAAATTTTGAATAAAGCATAATACCTAAATAAATATTCCAAGTAAATACATTATTGATTCATCAGATGTAAAAAATGCCAACTTGATCCTTTTCCCAGTAGAGCCACCCCCTACAACAAAATTACTTTGGTGTCAAATAATCTGGAATGCATCTAAATTTTTAGCCATCTCACCGTGTACGTCTAGAGAGTCTTTGTTTGTCATGAAGTCCAGATGCCTCAAAGAATGTCACATTGTCTGCCGTAAAGACAACAACAATGCTAATCCTCCAAAGGGAGAGCAAAAGGAAGACAGTTCAGCAACCTTTTTACTAATGGGAAATGAATATCCAGCAAAAGCTAGCTGCAAGTCATATGCGTCAAAAAGGCATACGCACACTGTCCAAATGAAATTTTAGTCAGATATCCTTTACTTGTATTTATCAGTCTGCCACCAAATCCAAACAGCCATCAAACAAGTGGAATTCTTGTAAAAAACTTGATCAGACTGTGTAGCATTAGAATTAGTTCTAACTACAACCAAATAAAAGTGCCAAAAGCCAGCAATCTAAAGATTAATGATGCAAATATCTGAAATAACTTGCTACTCAATACTAGCCTAAGTTTTATCCAGCCTATGAAGGGCAGGGTTTTATTTAAAAAGATAAAAGACTCTTCAATGGGGCTGAATCTGTACAATCACTACAGTGAAATGTAATCACTCTTCCTTTGCATTTTTCGTCATCATCTTTCTTTGTCATCATCTTTTTTGCCAACAACGCTAACCTAGGTCAAACCTCTCCAACCTGTACCCAAAAGAAAATTAAATAAAAAGGTAAAAATGTTAATAAAAAGAAGTAATCCTCAAATTCAGAGTAAGTTTATAGTTTAAACTTGACAGGCTAATTTCTTTAAAAATGAGACTATGCATGTAATTACATTAAAAAGAAACAAATTATAAAATGAAAGATAAATTGCTATATAAAACACTATAGGTAGACAGATTTCTTTCTATCATGCTTTATCTCAAAAGTTTATATGAAAGGGCATGGATTAACTTTTAAAACTCCAAATCTGCCTAGAGATTACAATTCCCGAATTCTTTTTCCTCTTTTTCAACTGATAAAATGAGAAGAAAGATCAATCCAAGTTTGAAACAACTTAAAACACACTTTTTGATAATTTTAAGCTGCCTAAGCATCTACACTATAACAATGCATATAAAACGGTACCTTTAATCTATACTTGGAAAGTTACTAACATGCGCTGGAAAAATTAGTAAAAAATGGGATAGCAGCATCTTTCTGCCATAATAATGAAAAAGTGGGATGCTTTGCATTGTCTATAGGTAAGTATGAACATAGAATGAATGCTTCTTCTCATCAAAATAAAGTGATCAAAATAAAAATCATCGACACAATATTCCTTTGCTCATAAGAAAAATATTCCTAGTCTAACTAAGCATGAGAACAAAGTCATAATAAAAATAAGATTTTGATAAATTAAAATTTTTGTAAAAAAAGTCCTTGTTAAACTCATTAACCCATCAATAGCTTCCAGAGACTGCAGAATAAAGGTCATTGCAGCAGGCCACTATGCTAAAAATGCACCAAAAGCCTCTATCTATAACCACAGTGACTACTCTTTTTGCATTATTGCTGTGTTGGCTGAAGAAAACAAATAATTAATAGCCATTCAGTCATGTGAATGTAGGAACATCTCCGCGCAAGTGCGCGCACAGACAATTATATCATCTAGCATCTGTTATATCAGAAAACAAGAAGGGTTTTATCATGTCAGGCTAAAAAAAAATAAAAAACCAGACAACAATCCTGTGGAATTAAAAACTTAAAAAATTGCTGACCTTATCTACTACCTAGTTAAGAATCCACTATTTCTTTTTCTTTTTCTTCTTTTTATTTTATTTTATTTTATAAATAGTTAAAATTCCACTTGGTTGCATAGCTGACCAACATCCCAAATGCTAGGTGAGGAAAATCGCATTGAATTCAAGATCAATGTACCTTTTTCATCTTAAGTATTTTATCAAGTGACATGAATACCTCAGGTCAACTTAATCTCTTGATAAGCAAGTGAACTGGAATTTCATCTTGATACACCTAAAAGGCCCTCACTGTGCTATGTAATTGCCTTTGAAAGTTATAAGAAATTATGGAAAACTAGAATACCAAACAGGGCATTCTGCTTAAAACAAAAGAAGTACGGTAAACTTGAGAAGAAAGTTATCTTATCACTCAAAATAGAAGAATATATCAGTAATAGTGGAACCAAACCCATTTATGAAAATTGAAATGGAATATAGTATGGGATTAAGAACAAATGGAGATAGAACATAACATAAAATGTTTTACCTTGCTACTCTCGACCTTTTCTTGAGCATTTTCTCCAATTCTTGGAGACTGCGAATGAGCACCATCATAAGCATTTGGTGAAACTAAACTTTCCACATATAAAGTCCCATCAAATTCACAATGACCAATAGGGGAAATGTATATCCTCCTATAACCATTTTCCTTCAAATTGTAGGCATCCAATTGCAATCCACCTTTGAGCATTATCGCTTCACCATTCTTTGCAAAGCATAATGGTACCGAATATTCACGAATATATTCCGGTTCCATCTCTAGCGAAACAGTGGCGAATTTAATCCAGGACACCTTAGCTCCCTCTTCCTTCATTGTCCATACCTCAACATTCTTCCCAAACAAAGAACGACATGCACAGAGAGACTCTCCTAGAACACCCAACAAAGGCCCTTCAGCAAACTTGCTATCAGGTTTTGGCAACTCACGAAATTTCTCCTTCACCAAATCAAAGGAAACAATAATGAATTTTGTCTCTTTTGTATCTTCCCGTTTTGCTTGCCAATAAACAGACCCATTTAACAAGGTCCCCAAATCATCGACAAGATCAAAACTATGACCACCATAACAAACCCTCCTCCAAGAATTGGTTTTGAGTGAAAAGACATCTACACAAATCTCATCAGATCCATTTCTTGGAATTACTTTAACTAACTTGTAATCATCATTGCAACAGTCATAACCAAAACCATAAGAACCTAATCCAGTGGGTTCTTGTAATCTCTTGTACTCTCCTATACATGGGTTCCACATGATAATGTCATTGTCACCTATGCCTAAACTCAACAAACCATTACAAGAACCAAGAATCCTAACCCCACGCAAGGAACCCATTGCAACTGGGAGTTGAAGATTCTTTACAGCAGACTTTTCATCATCATCACCACTAACTAAGGCTTCATAGTCTAAAGATTGGATTTTGAACCAAAACATGAAAGACATAAAGAGTTTGTGTGACAGTCTTTGTTTAAGGTGCATTTTGATGAAGTGGGGGTCAGAGAGAAGAGAAAGCCATGGCTTTGAAACGCACCTGAACTGACCCAGAGACTTAACTGGCAGTCTTGAAAGTATCTCTGCTATGACTTCGTTTGGAATGGTCGGAATAGCCATGGCTTCAGTCTTGTTTGCATGCCTTGTTGTCATCATCACCTTCACCGGTGTTGTGTTGTGTTTGCCAGTGCCACAGTTTTCTTGACTTTCTTTCTTCACACGAACACAGCTTTGTGGCCTTGTTTTTGTCTCATTGTCTGGACCAGTGTGATCTCATCCAAATCCAGTTATATCCATATCACTTTTTGTACACTGCCTTTTTGTAGCAGCCTTTTTTTCTTTTGGGTTTTGGATAACGTGAAAACCGCTATGCTGAGTCATGTATTAATGGAAAGCGTTATCTTACGCACCGTTTTCAGACGAAAATACCTTGATTCGGTACAGTCAGCGGTGATTTGGAAGATCTTATCTCGGACACGAGGATAAGAACAAAAATTTAATAATTACATAAATAAGTCCGCTAAGAAAATTTGCAACCGTTTGTACAAAAATTTTATGTCTATTTTAATATAAGAATGTGTGTTTGTTTTTTTTTTTTTTTATATACTCAATTTTTTAGAACATCTTATATGAATATTTATTATACACAAATTTATTTGAATGCTCTAAATAATAATAAGGGAAAAAAAGTGATGATTTTATATGAATGCTCTAAATAATAATAAGGGAAAAAAGTGATGATTTTATGTAGAATTAATAAGTAATTAATTACAGAGAGCACGTAATTGTGACAAAACTTTGTGACATTTTAATGGGGGTATTATAATTTGATGATGTAAGAAAAATTAGTAGACTGGATGCTTCAGGCTTCAAAGGGTTAGCAACTGATTGGAAGGCCTGAAAAAAAAGAACACACAATCAAAGGTGACCGAGATAGACTGGCCAAGAATCTTTTATGCCAAAGTTAGTTTCTTTCTCAATATCTATGGAATTCCAACTTCTCAGGAGTTATGTCTATAAAAAACTTACTTTCACTTTATGTGAATGAGTGTTTATATAGTATGGTCTTGGAGTGGTTACTTGTCTCATAACTTCCCAAACAAATGAGGAGGTTAGAGAGTTCAAGGTTAACTTCCATAACTGCTATAGGAGTTAGAATATTTTATCTCCTATAACTGTTATGGAAGTTAAGTATTGCAGAGGAAGTTATAACGATGAACCAAGACTTAACCCATGCCTCAGAATAGTGACACGTGGTCCAATTTAGCTCTTGTACAGCAATTTCTGGAATTATTCCCAAGTGTCCGAGGTCGTCTAGGGGTTTTCCTTATGGACGACCCACATGCCTATGGACGATTGTCCTGACAGGGGGAGTCATTCTTGCCTTCTTGACCTAGACGACCCCTATAGACGAGTCGGAGTCCATTTTACTTTTGGTTCACCATCAGTTAAGGGTCATCAAATAGCCCACGGCCCATAACCCGACCCAGAAACCCGATGGCCCACCAGGTTAATGGGCAGCCCGGCCCATTTTTATTGAGGCTCATAGGTAGCCCACTAGCCCAGTGAGTTAGGCCGTGGGCTAGTTTTTATGCCCATGGGTACCTGGTGGGCTAGCCCAGTAGCTCAACCTGTTACCCAGCCCATTGGCCCAGCCCAATAACTCATAATTCATAACAAAAATACATAGGAAGTGTATGAAGGATTAATCTTGAGATATTATAGAGGAATTTCTTAAGAGATCTCCCTCAACCACTAAGATACTCAAAGTAATTGTGCTAAACTTAGTTTACTAAATATATATTTTTCTAGTAGTCTAGCAAATTTGAATTAACCATTTGACATTTTTTTTATTAAAGATAAAATAAAAAACTATTTAAAGCCTTAATAAAAAAAATTAAATAGGTTTCCATCAACGAAACAAAAAATTAAATAGATTTGAAGGTAAAAAAATTTGTAATTAAGTATTAAATTCTTTATTTCTTTCCTTAAAAAAAATAGATTGATTATTCCCTTATAAAAAATTGATTCTTTCCTTATAAAAATAATAAAATAATATGCTAATACAAGTCTATGGGTAGCCCATTAGATCCAACTCGATAGCCCAGCTCGCTAAAGACAAAATGGGCATTGCCCATGGGCAGGGTCATGGGCTGAGGTTTTCTTTTTCGGCCTAGCCTGACCCGGCCCATTAACTAGTTAATAGCCCATTATACCCAGCCTATTGTGCCCCTAGGCCAAGTAAAAATGGGTTGGGCCGGCCTGACCCAGTCCATTGGCGACCCTTACCATCAGTTGCCCCCTTGTCCAATAGTTGTCCAAAGCATTGTTGGATTTACTATTGTCCTTTAGATGTTTTTTTTTTTTTTATTTTTTTACATTAGTAGTTTGATGTCCTGCCACTTGTCATGACCTCATTAGTGACTAGTCGCATCGATCTGCATTTTCAAGGAATATGCCACGTTGTTTTGTGGTTGGTTGCGTCGTTTTAGATGCCAAATTTCACTGCCTATAAATAGTGGAATTTCTCTCCTACCTTTCGCATTTTTCGAATTTTCTCTCCTGACATTCGTCATCCAGAGCCTCGTCTAGAAATGTTTCCTCGTCTTTAGTTTTCCTTCATCTAGAGCCAAGTATTTTCTTCATACTCTCTTTAGGTTTTCCTTAAGTTTTCTTCGAAATGTTTGAAATTGTCGTCTCTTCGTCTAGTAATAGTGTTTATAAAGAGATAGATGAGTATCACGATTTAACTAGCTATAGTGGCTCTAGTAGTATTAGTAATAGTAGTAGTGGGGGAATGATGAGAATCAACAAGCATTCAAGGATCCATTGCATGTTCCAGTTGGGACTATTATAAGAGCAAGATCCAAGAAAATCAAAGAAGCACTTAATGGGCTGATTCAAGATATTTGGGCTGATTCTAACGCAGGACATTCCAAGCTTGGCCCAAAGGAAGCTGAAAACGAAATAAATTTAATTCAAGCTATTTAGGGCTGATCTGGCTTAATTGCGAGTGATTTATGGCATGAATTAATGACTGATTGACTTTCCAGCTCTATATCAGTGAACACAGATTTTTTCCTATTTTGGATCTGCTAATTTCAGACCAAATCAACTTTTATTTAGGGTTTTATTATTTAGTACGTTTTTTAGGTATTTTCCTTGTTTTAAGGTGCATTTAATGCTTTTTAGGTCAAATTTGATTCCTGATATGGCAAGGTATCAATTATGCGCTATTTTAGAATATATTTCCTTGTTCGTCAAGTTTTATGGAGCCCGTAAATAGGCTCTGAAGTTTGTAAACATTTTTCATAATATTATTGAATAAAAATCAGAAAAGGTGAGCCTTTGCTCTCTTTTGGTTCTTCAAGAACTGTGAACTTATCAAGGATTCTTCCTTGTGGCGTTCAAACTTTATACTTTTGGTTCGTGATTCTTTATAATCATTGGGTCAAGGTCAACTTATACCTTTGGTTCGCGTTTCGATTATAAACATTGGGTTAAGGTTTCTATCATAAATCTGAATTTTAGCTATCCTGGGTAAATATTCCAATATTTTTGATGGGTCTCAAAGTGTGTCGATTGAGGTTCGCATCAGAGAAACACCACGGACGAGGAATACACCTTTAAGTTCCTAGGGTTCCCTTAGAGGTCTTTCAGGAACAGCTTAGGATGAGGGCAGCGTCTGGGTCTGGGGCTGTTCCTTTGAGTGCTCTGTCGTCCACTCCTCAGGACGAGGTTGAGACAATATATAGTTATGTTGTGGGAGTCCACTCTAGGACTAACGAGAAGAGGTTAGCATCCCTTAGGAGTTGGTACCAAATTCCAAACAATTTGAACCCTAGGTTGGTTGTTCGTGGGGAATGGTGTTGCTAGCCTCGTTTTGGTGTAGGTGTTTATGAGGCTTACCTTTTAGGAGGTCTTAGGTTACCTCTTAATACTTTTGCTAGGGAGTTACTCACTAGGCTAGGTTTAGGGGTGTGTCAATTTAACCCTAATGTGTGGAGACTAGTCGTCTCTGTGCAAATTTTGTGGAGAGAGGTGTTTGAAGGGGATCGTCCTTTTACCGTGGACGAATTCCTCTATTGTTACAAACCCTCTGAAATTAACCAATCCCTTAGCTTTTATCAATTCATAGCCAGAAGGAAAGATTGTAGATTAATAGTCTCTTGTTACGTCAGATAGGAACTGGAAGACGGAATTTTTCTTCGTCTCTGGTTTTTGGGTAGGACACCCTGTTGAGGTTGACAATGATCCATTAGCCCCATATATTGGAGAATTAGAGAACCTTCGTCCTGAGGGTATGTCTATTATCATTATTTTATTATTTTTACTATACATGTTGCTTTATAATTGTCTGACTATTTATTTATTTATTTTTTTTGCAAGTGTTAGACAACCGTCCTTGAGCAAGCTTTATCTTGGACGTATCCAGAAGGCTCGTCTACACCCTGAGAGGGATTTCCATTCCCTGGTCACTCTTCAACGTCTTGCAACGTGGAGACTTGGTCCTAAGCCCTCTCCTGAGGCTATAGCCCACGAATTTACAGTTCGTAGACGTAAGTTTTTACTTAGAAAAAATTTATTTTGATATCATCTTTTAAATGATTCTAACATTTTCTTTTCTTTTTCTTTTTAGGGAAGGCTACCATGAAAGAAAACAAGGGAAAAGAGGTCGTGAACGAGGCAACTAGGCAGGAGACCTAATCCTAACCTTGTATTGCCGTTGGAGATAAACGAAAGAATTTTTCAAAGGCAATTGACTTGGAAAACCTTCCAAGTCGTTGCAGGGAGAAAAGGGCAAAGCACAGGTTGTCCAAACCTGGGGTGGTCAAGTCTGGCCTCCCTACTCCTATCTCTCAACAGCCATCTGTCTAGGTCAATGATGTGGACTCGTCTGTTCCCTTTGAGGTCACCCCGTCCAAGACCACTGCACCTGCCACACCCCAGCCTTCTAAATGGGTTCCTATGAACCTTCTTGAAAATGAAGATTTAGCCTATGAAAGGTTTGAGAAGGCTTTGATTGACGAGGACGTGGCTGCGTGCTACGACATGTCCTTGAAGGAGTTAGAACATTTTGCTGTTCATGATCTTTTCAAGGTATGTACTTATTTTATCTCGTCTTGCTCAGTAATATATGTGTATATATATATATATATATATATATATATATATATCTTTCTAACAATATCTCTAACCATTTGTGTAGGCGATGTCGAAGTTCATTGCTGCGTCTAGGCAGGCCATAGAGTTAGATAGGAAGAGGGTCTTGCTTGAGACGATGGTCAAGGAGGTCAAGGACGACTGCAAGGGGTGGGCTGAGGTGGCAGCTAAGGCTAAAGACGAGGCCAAGGAGCTGCAGAACTTGGTTGAAGAGTTGAGAACTGATATTGTTGAGAAGGATACTCGTTTTGACCATCTTCAAAAGAGGAATGACGAATTGAGTACCCTTCTTAACAATGCAAAAGAAGGCGCAGTAGTGGAGTTCAAAGCTTCCAAACAATTTATTGACTTGCTGGACACCAACTATGTGGCGGGCTTTGAAGATTTTCACATGGATGCTATGGAAAACTTCCCTGAAGTTGACTTTAGCTCCATTAAGCTCAACCTTGAAGCTGCTACAAGCTCTCTTCTCCAGATGAGCTCTAAAGACATTAACATTGAAGATGATGCCACCACTCAACCCACTTAAGGCGAGCCTAACATTGAAGATGACCCCCCACAATGAAGATAAAATTTGTCTTAATTTCCCTTTGTCTTATTATTATTATTATTATTTTATGAGGTCCATTGTTTAGGACCATTTGAAATCATTCAAGTACATTTTACTCGTCCATAATACTTAGGACGAGTTTCCAAACAATTGCCTTTTAAGCTTTTATTTTACAAGGGTTTTTGGACAGTAGTCGTCTATCATTTTCGAAATTTTGATGAATGAATTTTATTTCCATTACTTTTTTATCTACTATTGAACATATTATTGTATGGACGAACCCCCATCTTTTTTTTTTTTTTTTTACATCATCCATTATACTGGTTCTAAGTGTGGTCCGTCCACTCATGAAGGCACTTGGCTCGTTTATATTGAGAATTCTCTTATGTTCAACATTTTCATCATCCTTTAAATTTTGTAAGAATAACTCGTCTTGCGAATTACGAATGGCACTGGTTTTACCAGTTTTAATCATCTAGAAATTTGATAGTTGGCTCTATTTTTAGTCCACAGGACTCATCTCTAGGCATGACGTTTCTAGCTTTTTACTCTTCCAAAGATTGGATTGTTTTTGCTGGTTCTATTTATCCATGGATTTTGAATATTCTTTCGTGCACTCATTTTCACGTCCATTGGTAAGACGAATATGCTTCGGGCTTTTTCTCGTCCATTGTTTAGACGAGCGTACCTTGACTTATTTTTCTTTGCTTTATCCCTTTTTTAGGGAAAGCTAATGGACGTTGCCTCCCTGCGTCCAGAGAGTTTATTTGACTTAGACTTTTAGTCTTTCATGAAAATTAGAAATTTATGCATCACATATATTGGAAATCCACACTATATATAACATAGATATCGTCCACGAGCATGGCACATGCCCTAGGGAATTAAAATACTTATACAAACCAAGTATATGATTTCGTCCTTCACAAATTAGTCTGTAGACGACGCAAAAGTTAGGAACTAATGCACTTTTTATTATTTAAAAACACGTAATAATAGTAAACATGAGTAAATATGTGGTAGACCACATAACTTCACCCCCGTCCGTGATGCTCGTCCATGGTGATTCTTGTCCAAGTTAACCCTTCATTGATAGTATCTTTTTAGATGCTCAACGTTCCAAGAGTGTTTAAGCTTCCGTCCATCTAGGGTTTCCAAGTAGTATGACCCTTGCCTCTTGCAGTTGATAACCCTATAAGGTCCTTCCCAATTAGGCCCTAGTTTTCCATGAGCCGAATTTTTGGTTGCCAAGGATGCCCTTTTAAAGGTCCCCAATGTTGAAACGTCTGGGTTTCACCATAGCATCAAATTGCCTGGTCATAAGATTTTTTGTATCTTGCTATCCTTTGCTCTGCATTCATCCTCACCTTGTCAATAAGATTGAGGTCAAGACGAAGTTGTTCTTCATTTTCCTTGTCTTGATACTTTATCACTCGGTGATTGGCCATATGCACTTCTGCAGGTATGACTGCTTCGCTTCCATAGGCTAGCTTGAAAGGGGTTTCTCCTGTTGGGGTCCTTACAGTCATCCTGTAAGCCCAAAGAACACTTGGTAGCTCGTTTAGCCATACTCCCTTTGCCCCTTCTAGCTGAATCTTGATGATTTTCAGCAAGGTCGATTTGCTACTTCTGCTTGTCCGTTCTCTTGTAGGTAGAAGGGTGAGGAATAGTAATTCTTGATTCCAAGTTGCTCACAAAAATTCCTAAAAGGTGTGTTATCAAATTGTCGTCCATTATCAAACACTAGCACCCTAGGTACCCCAAACCTGCATACAATGTTCTTCCAAATGAAGTTCTTGACATTCTGTTGTGAAATTTTTGCTAAGGGTTCAGCTTCCACCCATTTAGTGAAGTAATCGATTCCCACCACCAAAAACTTCATTTGCGTAGTTCCAAGTGGAAAGGGACCTAAGATATCCAATCCCTATTGCGCAATGGGCCACGGGGCCATCATCAGGGTAAGATACTTCGACGGTTGTCTAGGGACATTGCTGAAACGTTGGCACTAGTCACACACCTTGACATAGGCCTTAGCATCTGCTTGAATAGTCAGCCACTAATACCCTACACGGACGACCTTATGGACCAATGCTCTTGCTCCCGAGTGATTTCCGCAGGCTCTTTCATGAACTTCCCTCAACACATAGGTCGACTCATCTGGAGCTAAGCACCTTAAGTAAAGCTAAGAGAAGCCTCGCTTATACAGCACCTCATTTATGAGGACATACTTGGCAGCTATAATCCTCAATTTCCTAGCCTTGTCCTTATCTTCTAGAAGCCTTCCATCTTTGAGATAGTCTGTTATTGGAGTCATCCAATTCCCTTCTCCTTCAATTTGTTGTACCTCTGGAAGGTCTATGCTTGGCATATATTGGACTTGATCATAGTCGTCCATGGCTCCCCCTGCTAATGCTGCTTTTGCCAAAACATCCGCCTCTGCATTCTCCTCCCTTGGGAGTTGAAAAAAAATGGCTTCTTTGAATCCTTTGACAAGCCATTTTACCTTACTGAGGTATTTCTTCATTCGATCTTTCTTGGCTTCACATATTCCATTCACTTGATTGATGATCAACTGAGAATCTCCTTGGGCGACTACTGACTCCGCCCCTAAGGACTTAGCCATTGTAATCCTTTAAGGAAAATTTTATATTCGACTTCATTGTTTGTAGTTTAGTATTGTAGTCGGGCTGCGAACTTCAACTTATCTTCCTTCGGGAATTTGAGTATAACTCCAATCCCTCCTGCGTATAACGTGGACGAGCCATCTACACTGATGATCCACCTCTAGACTCTGTCCCCTTCGTCTAGCTCGTTCTGGCTGGGAGTGAACTCCGCAATGAAATCTGCCAATGCTTGTGCTTTTATCACGCGTCTTGGTTAGTACCTAACATCAAACTCGCTAAGTTCCACGGCCCATTGGATTAGTCGTCTTGCGGCTTTCAACTTGTTCATCGCCTTCTTTAGTGGATGATTTGTTAAGACATTAATGACATGAGCCTGAAAGTAATGCCTCAACTTCCTAGAAGCTGTTACCAAAGCAAAGGCTAGTTTCTCCATCATTGAATATCGTCATTCCGCTCTCCTTAGCGCTCGGCTTGTATAATAAACCAGCTTATGTATCCTCCCTTCTTCTCTAACCAATGCCGAGCTCATTGCATGTGAGGACACTGCTAAATACAAATATAATTCTTCACCTGGTACGGACGAACTTAGAAAAGGAGTTGTAGTGAGGTAGGTCTTGAGGTCTTGGAAGGCCTTCTGGCACTCGTCCATCCACTCAAATGCCTTCTTGAGAACTTTAAAGAATGATAAACACTAGCTTTTAAGACAAACCTGTCAAAGGCGGCAATTTGTCCAGTGAGAGATTGGACTTCTTTGACATTCCTTGGTGGCTCCATGTTCAATATTGCTTGGATTTTATTGGGATTTGCTTCAATGCCCCTATGTGAAACCATGAATCCAAGAAACTTTCTCGACGAAACTCCAAAAGCACACTTGCTCGGGTTCAACTTCATGTTATAACATTTAAGCATATCAAAGGTTTCCTAAAGGTCATCCAGATGTTTTTTCTCGTCCAAACTCTTTACCAGCATATCATCTACATAAACTTCCACGTTTCGCCGAATCTATGGACGAAACATATGGTTAACCAACCTTTGATAAGTTGCTCCCGCGTTCTTCAAACCGAAGAGCATCACTTTGTAACAAAACAAGCCTTGGTTGGTGATGAAGGACGTCTTTTCTTGATCCACCTCGTCCATCCTTATTTGATTGTAGCCCGAAAAAGCGTCCATGAAACTTAGCAATTTATGACCCGCAGTCGAGTCCACCAGTTGGTCAATGCATGGCAACGAATAGCTATCCTTGGGGCAGGCTTTGTTCAGATCAGTGAAGTCCACGCATATTCTCCACTTGCCATTAGCCTTCTTGACCATTACCAAATGAGCCCACCAGTTCGGGTAATAGACTTCCCGGATAAATTTTGCCGTGGTTAATTTTTGGACTTCCTCTTTAATGGTGTTGTCTCGCTCAGGGGCAAAAAAAATTTTCTTTTGACACAGGCTTGGATGAAGGATATACGTTCAGACAATGGGTAATGATGCTTGGGTCTATACCTAGCATATCCTCATGACTCCAGGCGAACACATCAGTACTCTTCTTTAGAAATTGGACAAGGTCTTGCTTTGTCTTTCCTTCCATGCTTGCTCCTATTCTTGTAAACTTTTCAGGGTTACGCTCGTCCAAAGGAATGTGTTCCAGCATTTTTGTGGACTTTGCGGTAACCCTTCTCTTATCTATGCTTATTGTCTGTACATGCTCGTCGATAGCCAACATGGCTAAATAGCATTCTTTAGCGGCAAATTGGTCTCCTTGCACTTGACCTACTCCATACTTCGTTGGAAACTTGACAAACAAATGGTAGGTAGATGTCATTGTCTTCCAACTGTTTAATGTCGGTCGTCCAATGATAGCGTTGTATGATGATAAACAGTCAACAACAAGGAAGGTTACTTCTTTAGCTACCTGTTGCGGATATGCCCTTACCACCACATGTAACGTAATGGTACGGGTTGCACCTTCATCCCTCCAAACCCTACCAAAGCAGAGTTTACTAAACGAAGTTGATCTCGTCCAAGCCTTATCTGTTGAAGGCAGGATAATACAAGATGTCCGCTGAACTTCCATTGTCTATCAACATCCTTCTAGTTGTGTAATCAGCAATGAGCAAGGTGATAACGATCGCATCGTCATGTGGGTGGTGGACTCTTTTAGCATCCTTGTCCGTGAATGTAATGGCTTGCTTGTTCGTTCCTCTCGTCCTTGGAAACTGTCAAGACAGTTGGACGTTTTGGACCACCTTTAGGTAAGTCTTTCTTGACTTGGAGGATTGTCCTGTTGAAGTTCCTCCTATAATAACTGTTATTTCTCCAAGTGGAGGTTGTGACGACTCTTCTACCTTCGCCTTCAACTTATCGTCCTTGTTATCTCGTCCCAAAAAATTTCTCAATTTTTCTTGTCTGATGAGATTCTCTATCTGCTATTTCAAATCAAAACACTCGTCATGGTCTCTATGGAAGCGACAATACTTGTTCCTATTGCACTTGTTGGGATCTCCTTTCATCTTATCTGGCCACTTCAAGGATGGTTCATCCTTGATTTGCATAAGCACTTGTTCAAGTGGCATATTTAAGGGCGTGTACTATTGACTCCTTGCTAAGGAATTTGCCTTTTTGTTATCTCTGTCCTTCTTCTCCCCTGTCCGGGCCTTCTTTAGACGAGGACCTTGCTCAGGATGGCGCGGGAAATCTGCTTCCATGCATTTTGCTCTCTTTCTCTTATTGGCTATGATTGCATCCTCCGCATTCATGAAGTTTTGGGCTGAATGGACGAGTTCAGCCATGGTTTGTGGCTCTTGCTCATAAATCTTATGAATGAATAAATCGGAGTTAACCCCATTATGGAAGGCTACCATTAACAACTTGTCATCCATCTCATCCACCGTCAGGGCTTCCCTGTTGAACCGGGTAATGAAAGACCGCAAGTTTTCATTTTCCCCTTGCTCTATGGTTAACAGGTTGGACGAGGAATGCTTGTGCCGTTGTCCTCCGATAAAATTGTTGACGAACAATTTACTCAATTCTTCGAACGAGCCCACAGTGTTTGGAGGTATCTTGTTGAACCACACTCGCGCTGGTCCCTTGAGGGTGGTAGGGAAAGCCCTACACATAATCTCGTCTGAAACCCCCTAGAAGTGCATGGTAGTCTTAAAGGTGGCGATATGATCACATGAGTTGCGCGTTCCATTATATGAATTCAAAGAAGGCATAACTTTGGAGGCAAGGGGTGACTGTTGATGGAAGTGGTGAAAGGGGAGTTTGTTCGATGAACTAAGTCATCTACGGGATTCACCCTTCTCATATTCTCCCTCATTTCATCCATAGCCTTCCTCATTTGGTCCATCTCCCTTTCCAAGTATGACACCCTCCGTGAAGTAGTTCCCTTTGACTGGTTCTCAAGCTCAGCATGTTCTCATCTATCTTCTTGACTCTAGGCTTGTCCTCTCGCGTGTCTTTCATGGTGTTGCCTCCTTAGACTAATCTCCCTAGTCAACTCTTGGTTCTGAAGAGTCAGTTCAGCTATGGCGGCTGTCATGGACTGTATGTGTTGAATGGAAGGCGATTGCACAATAGGTGCTGATTGACGATCACAGTGGGGATTACTAGAGGCATCTCTACTCTCCTTGTGGCCTGGGCTAGTGGCTCTTGATCTTGTCCGAACCATGCAGCCTTTTGTTGAAGAAAGATAAACTGCAAAACACAATCAAACATTTCCCACAAACGGCGTCAACTGATGATGTTAGGAAAATCAGTAGGCTGGATGCTTTGGGCTTCAAAGGGCTAGTGACTGATTGGAAGGCTGAAGAAAAAGAACACACGATCAAAGGTGACCGGGGTGGACCGGCCAAGAACCCTCCGCTGCCAAAGTTAGTTTCTTTCTCAAATTCTATGGAATTCCAACTTCTCAGGAGTTATGTCTATAAAAAACTTACCTTCACTGGATGTGAATGAGTGTTTATATAGTGTGGTCTTATAATGGATACTTGTCTCATAACTTCCCCTACAAATGAGGAGGTTAGAGGGTTCAAGGTTAACTTTCATAACCGCTATAGGAGTTAGAATATTTTATCTCTTATAACTGTCATGGAAGTTAAGTACTGCGGAGGAAGTTATAACGATGAACCAGGACTTAACCCATGCCTCAGATTAGTGACACATGGTCCGATTTAGCTCTTGTACAGCAATTTATGGAATTATTCCCAAGTGTCAGAGGTCGTCCAAGGATTTTCCTTATGGACGACCCACATGCATATGGACGACCATCCTAACAGGGAGAGTCATTCTTGCCTTCTTGACCTGGACGACCCTATGGACGAGTCAAAGTCCATTTTACTTTTGGTTCACCGTCATAATTAATTCTTAAGCTACCATAATAAAGTAGCTTTAGCTTTATGGTAAAAGTGAATTCCATGTGATCTTTTCATTTTAAAAGGAAAGCTTACGTGCCACATAGTCAAGCTTATCCCATTAGATATATTAATAATATCAGTCCTGATAAGAGGAAAAAAAAAGAAGTCATAGTCAAACGTTTTTTTCCTCTAAACAAGTTGTTGTTTTTGTTTTATACAATATTGAAGTTCTAATTTAAATGTATAGGTATGTAAAGTTCTTTTTTGAAGATTTGAATCTTGATTTTTACTCTCTAACCCTACAAACACAACACTTATACTTGTGAAGTAATGATCATACTAAAGTGTGCGGTGATTTTAAACAAATTCAAGACCTAATAAATTTCATAATATTTTTAATAACAGTTAAGATAAGATATCATGTTGTGATCAATGTACAATAAAAATTATGTTAATAATAATTTCATCTCATATAAAAATGATATCATATTAATTACAATCTTCTACTTAAAATATTATGTAAAAAAATATTAAAATTTAGTGTATTTTATCTTTTTACTCATAATCGATAAATGAACTAATTGGTATTTCCTTTTTTTTTCCTTTAAAAAAGTAGTCCACTTGTTATATAACATCTCTCACACATTGTGTGAATTCCACATGTGAATTGGGTCCACACAATATGAGAGAAATGTTGTATATAACTTATACTTAAGATTTTTTTTTTCCACATATTGTCTTATACTAGCCACTAGGTATTTGGGTTAATTGCAACTTCTTTTTTCCTATAATTAGTAATTTTCCACGTAAACTTCAAAACTAAGCAATATGCAAGTGTGCACTCACAACTATTGGTAATAAGCCCTATTAAAAAATATTGGCAATAAGCATTTTACTCCCAATTATTAGGATTTTCTTTAAATTGAATTGATTAAAAAAATTTTCAAAACATATGATCAACAAAAGTTTAATTGGGATGGGACGATGTGCTAAATAACAATAGCGAAGAAAGGACATTAGTTGCAAAGTTTATGAGACATTGCCAGTAACAAATGCACCATAATAAATGGGAAAATAATATTTGCCCAACTTTTTACTTGCAAAGTTTATTTTGTTTTTTCATTTTTATGAGCTCGGTGTTGTATTTTGGACCTACCCAAGCGGACCAAGCCTCAATATTTTTGAATTATGTATTTTAATAATTTAGACATGACAATTTCTAATTAATAAAATCGTCAAATAAATGACTTGAATTGAAATCCCATCTATAACTAAAAGAAAACCAATTAAAAACCAATTATCATGAAACATACGTCATGAGTTTCAAATTCTATCATACACATGCGAACCTATTCGACACAAGGGGAAACCCCATTAGAGAAGCCAGGCCGTGCTAATCGAACAAATTATCAGCATTGTTTTGGAGTTTCCGACAAATTTCACAAGAACTATTTTGTTTCACAATGTAATCTGTTCAGAAATGAATACTACATTGCGTATCACCCCTAGAAAGTGGTGCATCCTAGCCTAGCTGACCAGATAAAAAATGGGTATACATATATGTTACAAGCCTTCATTGGGGCCATATATAAATTTGTAATGTAGTTCCTCTTACTGTTCAAATTTCCAGCTCTTGTGAAGGTAATATGCACCACCTCACATCCATCTACAGTGAAGAAATAATCCATCCTGACTTGTGTTGGAAACCTTCATACTTCTTAACTATATTTAACTTGGCTAAGTACATCTCCTAAGATTTCAGGGTACTCCTTGAATATCTCCACAAACTAAGACCTATGACTGCCATACCAGCAATGCCTGCTAAAATCTGCCACAACAAAATAGAATAACAAAATTTGAGATACAAATTTCCAAACAAAAAAAAAATTATACTAGAGCGCACCCTCTTCAAGAGATAACAGGGATGAAATGGATTAGCTTACATCTTACCCCCCCCCCCCCCCCCCCAACCCCTTCTCTCCCCTCCAAGAAACGAAGGGTAAAGCAATACACATCAGGGGCAGATATAGTCAAATTAGGAATTTTGCTGAAATTTGGAACGAATTAACAATATACACTTTGAGAATGTTGTAGAACTTCTAGAGAATATTTAGAATGTTCCAAAAACTCTTTAGAGAATAATGGCATGTGCACAGTGCACTAGATAGACAAGTGGTAAAACACACATAATCATGACTGACCTTTGCGTCTCTGTGATAACTGGTCTTAGTAGATCGAAAGAATGATTTCAGTATCTTAAAGCGAGATGTCTGGGGCATTAGAATCACTGCAGTGTACTGCTTTTTGCAAGGATAAGGTAGTATCCTCTGAAGTGCCAACTTTGCTGTTTCTGGCGTCAGAGATATTCTAACTTTGGACCGCCCATCATCTATAATCTGCATCAGAGAAATAATTACATATTTAAGTCTTCAAGATTTTTTAAAAAGTATAATACACGTTTCTACCCTACTGTTGTTACTAAAATGGCAGCATACAAATGGAGGCATGGAAGTGAAGATGAAGTGCTTGCTGAGCTGCCATTACATGCCCAAGCATTACATGTTCTTTCTTCAGGTAAAAGATGAATAGAAACATGAAGGCATGATGGATACTTAAAATCGTGACTATTCAGCTAGAATGTTACTATCATTGCCAATCCTCAGTAGCAACATTGTTTAGAGAAGTATCCAAACTATTAATTGCTTGGAACTACTTTTATGTTAACCAGGTCAACTGTATTTGAAATTTTTACAAGCAAAGAAAGATTTAGGCAAAAATACAATTTTGAGGTCACTATTAATTTGATCTCTAAATTTTGGTAGCTGTCAATTTGGTTTTTGCTATTTTCAACTTGTAGTCAATTTCCACTAGTGAGTTAACCATAGAGACCAAATTAACTACTACCAAAATGTATGAACCAAATGGACAGCGGACTAAAAATGTAAGTACCAAAGATTTTTTTTTTTTGCTCACTAAAGATCTAAGAACACAATATTAAACTTGAAATCCAGAGCTCTATGCATAAAATAATAAAGTAATGGTGCAATAAATACTAAGAATTCTTATTTGCTACACTTCAGAAGCCAAGAAGACAGTTAGCTGTATGCATCTCTCACCACATATTGTTATTCTGAATATTCGTGTACCTTAAGGGTCCATTTGGTTGGAGGGGTGTAAAAGTGGGAGGATAGAAAATGGTGGGAGGATGGAAAAGTGGGAGAATAGAAAAGATTTTAATTTCTCTCCTTTTTGTTTGGTTGGGAGTGTAAAAATTGAGGGATGAAAAAAGTGAGTTTGTATAAATTTACGCGTATACCCTTATTAAACAATGATGTCCAATTAAAACAAAAAAAGTGATAAACAACCAAAAAAAAAATCAATCACTTAAATTTATTAAAATATAAAAAACATGTCCATAAAAAAATCACATCTAAACAAAAAAAAAACACAAAAGAAAGCAAAAAAAAAAATACTGGACAAGCCTGCCCAGTAAATCAAAAGAAAAAAAAAAAAAAAAAAAAAAAAGAAGAAGAAGAAGAGGAGGCAGGCAACGCCTGCCCAGTAAATCAAAAGAAAAAAGAAAGAAAAGAAGAAGAGGCAAGCAACGTCCAGGAAAAAAAGGTGTGAAGAAAAGTAATGTGGATGAATTTATTGCACATGGTCATTTTCGTCCAAAAATGATGCACAATTTCTCTCTTTAGTTTTTTCTCCATTTCGGGGAGAAATGGAGAAAAAAATCAATCAAAAAGTGATAAACAATGATGTATACATTTACGCGTATACCCTTATTAAACAATGATGTCCAATTAAAACAAAAAAAGTGATAAACAACCAAAAAAAAAATCAATCACTTAAATTTATTAAAATATAAAAAACATGTCCATAAAAAAAATCACATCTAAACAAAAAAAAAACACAAAAGAAAGCAAAAAAAAAAATACTGGACAAGCCTGCCCAGTAAATCAAAAGAAAAAAAAAAAAGAAAGAAGAAGAAGAAGAGGAGGCAGGCAACGCCTGCCCAGTAAATCAAAAGAAAAAAGAAAGAAAAGAAGAAGAGGCAGGCAACGTCCAGGAAAAAAAGGTGTGAAGAAAAGTAATGTGGATGAATTTATTGCACATGGTCATTTTCGTCCAAAAATGATGCACAATTTCTCTCTTTAGTTTTTTCTCCATTTCGGGGAGAAGACTTTTTGGTGGGCCCAGGAAGAAAACACATAGGCCTACCATTTATTTTCCATCCTCCTCACCCAATCAAACACACTCAAAAAAATTTTCCCTCCTATTTTCTCTTCAAAGTTTTCTATCCACCCTATTTCACCTCCAAACAAACACACCCTTAGGAGTCTATTTGGTTAGGGAATGGAAAAGTAAGAGAATAGAAAATGGAGAGGAGATGAAAATGTGGGAGGATAGAAAACTTTTTTGTTTAGTTGAAAAGAAAAATAAGAGGATAGAAAATGTAAATTGTATAAATTTACTCCTATGCCCTTATTACATAATATATATTAAGTAATTTTTTTACTCACTAAATAAAAAGATATAATTTATTATTAATTAAAATTAATTTATAAAATTTAACATATTACACATCTTATATTAATTTTCTGTTATTATAATTTATATATATAACAATTATTTTTTTATTTTTTAATAGAAACACTATAACGGAAGTGTTTCCAACGTTAAGGGGAAAAAAACCAGGACAGAGACGTTGTAGTGGACAAAGAGCAGAAACATTGTGTTTGAAAGAGAAGAATAAGATAAGATTTATTTGAAACAAAAAAGAAGAAGATAAAGACGTGTGGTTGGTAGTTGTAGTTGACATTATACTGAGGGACAAAAATGTAATTGCAACAGGCTGAAGCAACAGCCAGTACAATCACCAGAGTTTTCTCTCCAAATTGAAGAGATTACATTTTAGTGGGCCTAGGGAGAAAATACTTGAGCCCCACCAAAATCTTTGCCCTTTAGCCAAACCAAACAACCCAAAACACTATTTTCTCTTCCCCATTTTCTATCCTCCCTGTTTTCCACCCAACCAAATGGACTCTAGGGCCAAATAGAAACATAACACATTGCCAATGAGTTTAAACTCAAATGCCACCTCCTCCCACATAAGAATGGGGTAAAGAGGGTAAGGTTGTGGGTTCAAAAACCATTGGGTACACTTGTAAGCTTATCAATGAAAAAAAAAAGTGTAACACTTGTATGCAAACAGCAACGTAGGCTGGTACACAAACACAGTTACAACCACCAACCTCAAAAGAAGTGCCAACATCACCAGAATAGATTCTTGACTGGTAGCTGCGTAAAATCCTGTCAAGCCAGAAGTAATTCTCCTGAAAAAGCATAAGTAAATCAGCATCAGGAAATGAATGGTAGTAAATTGCTCTCATTTCTCACACCCATGACCCTTAATGCTCTGGGTGATTGCCAAAAACAGATGAGAAGAAAGTCAAAAAGTTTTAATGCAAAGCAAGTTGAAATGGTGTGTCTAAGAATCATATAGCTTTTTCTCCATCTTTATGACAACCATATTTTTTTATAAATCATCTTTTTGACAACCATATGGACCACATTTTTATGAAACACACAGCTCTGTAAAGAAAATCTAACCTGAAGCCCATTTTCATGGGCTCTTTGCTCAATTTCAAGGATTGTTGAAACATCCTCATCTGTAGGTCCTTCCTCTTGAAGAAGTAATATCTCATCCAGAGCAAGATCAGCCTGTTAAGAAATATACCAAGAGCTAGAAAGTGAGCAGATAGGCCACTGAATTACTAGACCAAAAATAAAATACAACTATAACAACCTACCAGCTTTGTGGAAATTGCTGGATCACAAGAGAAATTTATGCTAATATCACCACGAACATTACCAGTTCGAGAAGGTTTATTACCGCCAAGAAACACTGAAACACTGGCAGAGTAGATCTGAATGCAGAGAGGCAATTAAATAAAAACAAGGCCAACAAATATTATGATCAAAAGAAAGATAGATGACATGCATGCAGACCTGCCCATGCTTGAAACGCAGAACTTGCATTAATTTTGTCTCAAGAAGTTTGCTCAGGAACCCAACAAAGTGAATCTCTTCTACCTGCCATTATTATTATTATTATTTTTTTTTTTTGGGTTTAATTTATTCTATTTCACAGATAACTCACTTTAAACCATCAGTAAAACGAAAGCCAAGAAAGGCCTGATGGCAATCCATTACAGAAGTATTTAATTGATAGATCTAAAATTAGACACATACCATGGTTCCATTTTTCAGCTCCACAGGAAAGCATAACAGAACTGAACATTGTGCTTCCACCATCGGGCTCCGGACCACTTCTCTACAAGCATATCCAATGGTTAAAAGGGATTTGAATTCTAAACAAAATAGAAATGGGCATCCACACTGGAAAATTCCAATGATGTTTCAAATGTCAACAGAAGTGTATGGAAGCAACAACATTCAAAGATAATAACAAAGAGGAGGAGGATTTAAGAACGGGTGTCTTGTCAGAGAAAAAAAAGTGGAATGAATAATTCCTCCAAAGAAAGAAGATGAGAAATCTTCACTGTAAAGTCAAGGATAATTCAGGATCATTAGCTGGTCCAACTGAATCCATAGATGACCCTACCCTTCCTATTACAGTCCAGAAATATGTTCTACTACCACCATAACTCAAAATTATATGGCTGTATACGAGCATGTGTGTGAGATTGCACACATTTGCTGATTACCTATACCCATCCTATTACATTCCAGAAATATATTCTACTAGTACCATAACTCAAAATTATATGGCTGTATACGAGCATGCTTGTGAGATTGCACACATTTGCTGATTACCTAATTATGGTTGATGGAAAAGTGAATGGTAAGCCTTTGAGGACGTCACGGTTAAAATGCATAATAGGTTCAGGAGGCCTTGGTATTCCACCCTGCATGCAGAATCACAAACCCAGTTAACATGGAATATTTACCATTCCATGACTAACTAGAAACAAAAAGAATCTATTACTTACCAAATACTGCATTACTAAGGGAAGTGCAATCGTCGGAACAATATTCCCTACAATCACAACAGTAAAAGTTGATGGATCTTTGAAACACTTGTTGAAATATTCACAAGCTCTTAATGGATCAACTTTTCGAAGGTCACTTATTTTAATGGGCTACACAAAGAAGAAATTGACAGCAAGTTAGAAGGAGGGCGCACCCATCTTGAATCAGTAATTTTTAAAACAGGATATCGGGCACACCTTAAAGAAATAGGAGTTTCCATAGTTGAGCTCCTTCACACGGTTTGCAAAAGCAGTGTAAGGATCCCTCTCTTGAGCACGAACTGCTTCTTCGGCCATTTGCATCACTATTTTGACATCTTCTTCTCCTGGTGTTACATTTGTTGTAAATAGTTGATAGACAAGCTGCCAGAGCCAGAACAGCATAATTAGAACTGAAAAAGCCATGAACCCAAATAAAATCCAGATCTGGTAGGAAGGAGTGACAGGCACAATAGGAAGCAACAACTTTGTGTACACTCCCCAATATGCAAGCTTAAAAAGTTCTAACAAATGAGACTTTGGACATGAAACAAACCTGCAAGGCAGTTTCCAGGTCTGATGGTGAACAATCACCATAGAAACTTCTCATGTATGCTCCAAGATTCATACCGACTTCAGCTCTCTTGCCAGCAAGCATGTCCATTAATACTGATGGTCTATAGCCAAATACACCAATTTCTCCAGCAATGGTTGGTCCCATTGAACAAGAGAAATATTCACTCTCTGGGAGTTCTGATAAACCCCCATATGAGAAGCCTGTAAAGATAACCTGTTGGAACAAAGAGCCAAAAGAATTATATATAGCACCTGAAGTCATGCTCAGGTTTAGATCATGTATTCACTTTTTTTTGTTTATAAGTAAGTGAATCTTTATTAAAAAGAAGCTGCGAAAGTAGCCACAACAGCCAAAGACTACAAATCAGCTGAACAGCACCCAACCACAACAAGACAATCAGCTGTAACAAGATCAGGGTACAAAGACCCAACCTAATATACCAAGTGCAGAACAAACCAAACACCCAGCTCAAAACCACAGCCAGGATACAGAGGCAAAACCATACATAATAATCACTTCTGTAGGCCAAAGAATAATTTGCAGCCAAAAAGTATAGAACAAGAGCCCCTGTATATTTGAGGTAACGTCAACAAGAAACAAGTTCTACTCTCAATGAGAACAGGAAACAAAAAGGAGAATTGATAAATGCCCCTTCACAAGAGCCTTCAAGTAATCAAGTTCTCTCGATAATGATTAGTCCCCTTTAAGATGCACCAGGGAATATAATAATAATAAATAAATAAATAAAAAAGAGAGCATAAAAAGAGGAGAAAAATAAAAGGAAGTTCCTCTAGGTTTCAAACTTGACCTTCAGTCTTGCAATTACACACTATAATAACTCCTGCAAAGATTGAACCTAATTTGGATTCAAGTTCATATCCCTCTGCAACCAACACTTAAGCATGTAATCCTAATCCCCAAAGTCCACATATAAGGCAATCTATGCCCTCCAGATATGATAGACCAATTTCCAGATTTTTCGTGCTTCTGCTTACAATATTGAAAGTTAAAACATAAAAATGCAGACTTACTCCCCAAATGACTGGAAAGGAACCTAGCAGAACCTTGATCATATCACATATAGGAGTATTTCAAATCCATTTCTTTCTAAGATCTAAGTGCGAATTTTATAGCCATATAATTAGTCTTAAAATGAAATTATATGATATGAAAGACTGAAATTTACAATAAAACTAACCTTTGTTAGTTGAGTTTTAGTTCTCTTACTAGTAAGCACTCATTCTTCCAATGATCTGTATCATTTCATAGTTGAGCAGGCCAATCCACTAATTGTTTTCCATTGGAAATCACAATACCTTTGTTTATATTCCTACAGTTTTCATGGTTGTTTCATCTCACACCCAACTTAAGAATACTCATCCATTAATTCCTACCATAAAAACTGTTAATCTTATGCACAGGACTTCAAAATGCAAGATTTACTTCTATGTTTCTCCCAACTCTATCCAATATTTGTTTCTATGTAAGTTCAAAACTTTAAGAATAAACAAATACATCAGACCAACAAAAACTCAAAAATATAGCAAATTGAGGAGGTAATGTAATGAGATTTTACATATAATTCCATTAGATAGTTCTTTTCACTACAGATATTCCAATACCTATAAGGTTTTATATACCTGGTCATCAAGAAAGTCAGTACACTTATAGCAAACTCGCATGCCATTTGATAGAATTAATTCAGTAGCTCCAACAATTGGATATTCAAACTGCTGCACAATATTCCTGAGACAAATTATTTGCAACAAAAAAATTACATTCATATAATCAAATTGCAAATGTGATCTGTTTTGTAGATTCAGATCCTCCTAATTAGCACAAATGAGCTGTCTCATTGAGCTGGTAAGGAATATAGAAGAAAAAAATGAATGCATCATGTATCAAACTACATCCAAAGACAAATAAAAGCTAGTCAATGCAGATAGGGAGAGTAGTATACAAAAAATAAATATCTACAAAATACTAATCTGCAAAGTGGTCCAACTTTACCCCGAATTCGGCTTTGAACTGACAATTTCTTCTGGAATTTGTTCATCATCCCAACGAGAAATGTTTCTCTCTTCCTCAAGAATACTGATCCTCAACACTACATTCTTCAGATCATCTACTGTTGCAGAAGCTCGAGGCTCAATTGTCTTTATGACACAGCTGCATGATGTTCTTAACTTTTCTGAATACTTGGATACCTCTGATGCCGTTATATCTATGCATATAAGAGAGCACGGTGAGAACAACCATGTATATTTCCATACTTAGTCTTTTTCAGAAATCTTAGAACCAGTGCATTTATAGATACAACAATATTTACTTACAAGGTAGAAGAGTTTTCTGGAGTTGAGCCTCATATTCAATCCCAACAACAGGTTCATTGCGCAGAAAATGCTGCAAAAAAAAAAAAGGACAAATTTTTATAATGACTAAAAATTCGAATTAACAATAAGATGTCCCAAGAAACTACAATTGGGATATACTTGTAAATATTCATCCCGCAAGCTTGTTGATTGCATTTGATCACGCTCCAAATAGGCAGATTCAATCTCTGACATCAGTAAGGCTCGAACAATTAATATTTCACGTTCTGAAAAACCATGTTGTCGTACCCTTGCAACCTGAAGCATAAGAGCTGTTATTAAAAACGTAAACATTTTGAGAGAGAGAGAGAGAGGGAGGGAAGATAGAGGAAGTTCTATAAACAGATAAAAAGCAGACCTCAATCAGCATTGACTCTAGGGCCTCAACAGTCCCTTTTTCTTTACAAGATGAAGTCATTATATAGGCCTTTAACGGACGCACTAGAACATCTGCAGCAGCTGAGCATGAGAAATAGGGTGGATCCCTTCTACGAGAGATCTTAAAGAACCTTTGGTTTAGAGCATAAAGAAACATGGATTCTGCAAGTAAATCCCTATAGTCCTTCACTGTTTTCAGCTGATCCGCTTGCATCTTATAGCTGATCATAACTGCAGACTGTTTTTGAAGAAAGTCAAGATATTGCTATTAAAATTACAATTTCCATGTGAAAGCCTACTACTCACATGCTCTCAAAAATGTGCAGAAATATTTGTATGAACCAAGACTAAAATTTATTCTGTACTAACCCCAGCAGCTTCAGATTCAACAAAACATGAAAAACGTGGTTCCTCATGAGATGGAACTGTAAATGTTGGTATAAGAGGAGGCTCGGGTGCTGAACTCTTTTGTCCAAAATGAGTCTTTATCAACTCAACTACACTCTGTGAGAGAGAGAGAGATTGTCAATAAATCTTAACCAGAAAACCTAGGGTCCAGTGTGAAAATTTATACATAAACAATACAAACCTGCGTATTAGAGAAATCTCCAACAGCTATCACTGCCATATTAGATAAATGGTACCACTTCCTATAGAACTGCTTCACAGTCTCATGAGACACCGTCCGAATTACCTTCTCTAATCCAATCGGTAAGCGCTCAGCATACTGCAATCAATCAGAGGATTTAAGAAGCAACATGAAATGATAAAACAAGGAAATTGAAAGGCCAAAAGCAGTTTGTGTATTATGGTGCTGCTATATAGAAGCATTATGAGAGAAGGCTAGTAAAAGTAAAACATAAGTGCATGTACTCATCAGGATAGCTAGGAAAGAGAAATGTTTTAGCTTTTAATGTAATAAATGTGCAATTCTATCAGCAAGAGAGCCTCAGCAATGAATTGATACAATAATTAATCATTAACAAATTTATTGTATTTAATATCAGTACCCGGGAACCTTCCATCATCAGAACCCAATGTGCATCCTGCATTCTTCCAGCAGCATTCCGATTCCCTCTGTACTCTTCCATTACAGCTCCTCTTTCCTTTTCCAAATCATCTTTTGAGACTCGAACCTGCATGGAACAAGTAAATACACGAAACAAAGTAAAAATTTCAAAAGTACCAAACATGTTGGATATTAATACCTCCGAACTAAATTCTGCCAAGACTGACATGGCTTGAGATAACAGTTCAGGCTTGTCAACGGGAACAAACAACTCATATACAATGTCATCAGCAGAAGTTACTGCATTTTGACAAGCACCAAATTCTGCCCCAATACTTTCAAGGAATTTGATAATATCATGGTTTGAGTATTTCGTAGTGGCACTGAAGGCAAGATGCTCAACTATGTGAGCAACTCCACGTTCATCCTCCTCTTCCAAAACTGATCTGCCATGAAACCAATAAATTAGCTTGTTTGACATTCTTTATATAAATAGTGAAATTCAAATTACACCTAGTTTAGTTCTTCTTCTTCTTTTTTTCTTTTTTTTTTTATAAGACACCTAGTTTAGTTCTTTATTAATACTACACCACTTAATAATTTTTTTTTATTGGACAAATATTTAGAAAATCAACTACTACACATTCTCTTTATTCTTGAGACACATGCCAAATTTCCTGTTAATTGGATGTTATTTACCATCTAAATAAAAAAACTCATGTTTTATATATATTTTTAAAATACAAAAAACTTGAAATGTAAACATTCTATAGATTGTTTAGTTATTGATCTCTAATTATCTTGATATATTGCAGGCATGGAAGATATAAGGAGACAATCTAATCCAACGAAAGATTTGTCAAAAAATATATCCAAAGAAAGTTATTAAGTGGTATAGCATTGACAAACTAACACCGGGTATAACTTGAACCTAATATATATTTATATATATAGCCTTCAACTTAGATATGAAACCTATCTATTACAGTGAGCTAGCTTAAACCAAACACTCTATATACCAGGTAACACTTCTTCCAAAAAGGAAAATTTATTAAAGAAAGGAAAACTCAAATAATAAAGCCTCCTAAAGAATTACAGTTGTGGTTTAAGAGATCCATGACATCAACTAAAGAGTTACAAGATACCCCAAACATAGTACAACATTTAAAGAAAAAATGTAAGAAAATATGTATGATCCCAATTACAGATATTTCAATCCTTTGAAAGCTCAATTATTCTGCTCTCTCCACAAATTTTCCACATAATACAATGAGGAGTCACATTATATTTTAATACACAAGAGATTACCAGTACAGCAGGTGGATGAGTGACAAATGTCCTTGTTCTCCTTGCTCAATGCCTAGGGTTTGAATCCCACTATGACCAATGAGCTATAGCTCAACTGATAATTCCTCCTCCCATAATAATGGGATGGAGGGTGAGGTCATAGCCCATTGGATGCATGTGTAACTTACCAATAAATAAATAAAACAGTACGAATCCCACTGTGCTTATTTTGCAGTGGATGATACCTACACTTATGGCTCAGTTGAGTATAACTTTCTAGTCAGTCCCCGCCACGCCATCCTACCCCTTTTTCCTAAGTGGGAGAAAAAACCCTCAAGAGATTGTGATTAGTGACTTTTTATGAGAAATCTAAATAAAATTTTACATTGGGTGTTTTTCATTTTCAGAAGGAATATATCATAAACCAAATTTGAATTGCATTTGGGTAACATACATATTCTATAATCTCATGGTAAAAGTAACTTTCTCTACCGTTCTCTTAGCTCTTATAGAGGATGCTAACATGCCATTTAGTGTGCGTTTGGGAATTGATGAAACAAGTTTTGCTTTTTGCTTTTCGTCTCAGCGTTTTTGCAAATAATCTAGCTTTTAGCTTTTTGTAACACAATTAACATAAAAGTTACCAAAAAGGCAAAAACTATATCTTTTGATGAACAATATGCAAATAAGCTATTCGAAATAAGCAATTCTCAAACAGACACTAATTAATTGTTCACAACCCAAAGCATAATTCACACTGCTCCACACATTAAATTGCTCATCAAGTCGAAATTTTGCCAGGTGGGTCAAACCCCATACCCCATATTCTTGCAGTACACAACAGATTCAAACAATTCCCCATTTGAAATAGCATACTAAACTACTATCAAACTCACCAAAACTCAAAACACAGCCGCATATAATCAAAATCAAACCAACCCAACATACAAAAACAACTGTTGGGCACATGCATATATAAACAAAGTACAGCACCCAAAATTTTGGGGTACACTATGGACCCTCAATAGCTTAATCAATGTCTCCACCATTCTATCATATATATATATATATATATATATAACATCATAATCAATCTGCATGTGATCTTTTACTGATTCTGCCAATATTATTCTACATATAAAGCCAATATATGTAAAGCACTTTAAAAAAGAAAAAAGAAAAAAGTAAGAGATAAAAAAGGGAAAAATAAAATTACCCAGCTTTGACAGCAAGAGCAAGAGCAGCTCTCATTCTGGGTTTAGAATTGGAACGGACATAGTAAAAGAGACCATTGTCAAGCCTGCCATAGTGAACACCAACAGGTTCTTGAGCAAGGACTTGGTCCATGTCCACGTTCACTAGCTTCAGGGACCTGAACCCATGTTTCTTTGGGATCTGTGAGTTCTCTGCCGGAAGTAAATCCATCCCAGATAGACAGACAGATGGTATAAACCCAAAGAAAGAATCAACTGTTGGAAAATTCTGTGTGTTTGTGTGTTCGTACGTACCCAGTAGGCTCTTCTAGTCTTCTTTATAGGCAAACAAAAATAAATAAATAAAAATTTGGTTTTAGCAGCAGCCAAAAAGCTTCTTTTATATTTAGTCTACTCCACCGGCTAAAAAACCAAATAAGATTAATTTTGGCAATGTCCTGGTGGTGCTTTGGTACTTTACTCAACTGGGTTTTGATCTTTGAGCATCATTGTGTTTTTTTTGGGTCCACTCTATCACTTTGACACGCTAAGGGGTCATGTATATGATTGTGAGTTTGCAAAGAAAGAAAGACTATCAATGGACCTCACTTAACAATTATATTATTAGGTCAGGTTAGGGATAGCCGGAGGATAGGTCTTAGTCTTTTCAAACTATAATGAATTCCTCACATCCAAAAAAATATTATTTTTTTATATGAGAAAATTACAAATTTCCCCCTTCTTAATCATAGCATCACAATTTTTATTTTTGGAATTTTTAATGGCAATGTTTGATTAGGAGTGTTCATCAAACCCATTAGCTCAACAAAACCTACCAATCTAACCCAACTTGATGCCTCTGGTTGGTTTTATTGAGTGGTTGAGTTGGGTTGAGTTGAAATTTTATTTTTAATCTTAGGTAAGGTCGAGTTCAGGTAAATGGTTTTTTCAACTTATCTGACTCATCATAACTCGTCATGTATGTAAGTTCATTTCATTACCATTATTTTAATTTTTTTAGTTTGATTTATTTTGGTATTTTGAGAATTAGTTTTAATAAGTTTGAAGGTATATAATTCAAGTATATTATATGAATGATAATAATTTATATAAAACAATATTTAAATAATTGATGAGAGCTTAATCTCTCTCTCTCTCTATATATATATATATATAATAGATGAACTGAGAGAAACTCAAATTCGAATTCCAATAGAGTTTCAATTTTATACCATGTGTCCTAAATTATTTATTATTAAAGAGTTTTATTTATTAATTTTAGAACAAAATATAGAATCACATCATAAATATTCATGCAAGTGAGTTATTAAGTACAAAAACCAAAGAGTCTAAAATAAATGAACCCTAAAAAAAAAGTGTTTCACAATAATTTAAAAAAAAATGGAGAAGTACCACCGCACACCCTTGGTGCGATGGTCACTCCACAAGTATAAGTGCTTGTGGAGTATGGGGAGTAAGGGTCGGGGTTCAAGTCTCCAGGAGGGAGCTTCACACACACATTTACACTTAGATTAGGCTAGAGTAGAATTCTATCTTGTATCAAAAAAAAAATGGACAAGTTACATTTTATACCTAATAATATCCGCACAAAATTTTTCAAAGAGTTAAATGACTATCAATAGTATTTAAATTATATATATATATGAATTATATTATGCATCTTATTGTATATTTTTAAGTGTATCTATATATATGCATGGGGTTACAAATTAGTTTTTAGTAAAGCATAAAGCATGTATGCACAATCCATCAATCCAACACAACCCAACTTGATCCACGTGAATTGAATTGGGTTTAAAAAAAAAAAAAACCTTCCAACCTGACCCATGGACATCCCCAAATTGATCTCTTAAAATTTGGATTAAAATTAAGTAATCAAGAGTTTATCCAAATTAATATATTTCACATTTTGAATACATATTTTCAATTAAATTTTAATTCTTCTAGTTTTTTTATATTACATTTTAGTAATTTCTTGTAGTTTTGTTCTATTATAACTTAATATCATAATGATTCTTTTTCTTTTTCTTTTTTTTGAGATAGAATATCATAATGATTCAATTGTTACGTTTTAACCATCTAAAGTTCGGGTAAAAATGAATTTGTTAAGAGGTCTTTGGATAAAATCCTAATGATTTTATTTTGGTCCAAACTTTGACATAGTCAAAGGTAACAAATGAAAATTTATGAATTAATTGAGATAAGGTCAAGCCACAAGTGGAAAAATTGTAGTTTCTAACTAAAATATATTGTATACAAATCGTGTGAAGTTTATAAACTTTATTTTATATTTAAGAAATGACCGCCCTTATACTACAACTCTACAATAAATTATTTTTCTATCATATTTTTTCTTACAACAAATGGAGAGAGAGAGGGGGATTTGAACACGTGTTCTTCTTATAATTGGGGGAATCGGATAATCTATATATATAACCAAAGCTTTTAAAACTCCCACAATTTTTCACATTAGCACAATATTTAAATAAAATTGTCATTTTATTTAAATAAAATTATTTTTATTTAATGAACTTAACAAGGAATGAAACTCTATCTCTATAACAAGTCCAACTTAAACTCAAACTCTTCATTATTATTTTATTTAAATAAAATTATTTTTTTCCCTAGAACTCTTCCCTATGCAAGTCATCTTTGTTTTCCCATTCACAATACGTAGGCTAACCTACACAAGCCATCTTTGTTTTCCTATTGGACTTTGAAGACCTTTGCTTTATTCCTCTGATCTTTGTTTTCCTATTTGACTTTGTAAATCATCGCTTTATTCCTCAGAGCTAAGGATGAGGAGCAAAAGAAGAAGATCAATGCTGAAGCATAACACCCAAATATATATATTTTTTGCTTTAGTCATATATATATTTCTCTTTTGAATAGTCATATATATATATATATATATATATATATATATATATATATGACTACATAATAGAGAAATATAAGAGAAAATTTGATTGTCAAAATCTACCAATCATGTTCAAATATTGCAAAAACTAAAGCAAAATTCAGATGCTACAATTTCTAAAATGCCACACACACACAATTAAAGAATTAGAAGATTTAAGAATTAGAAGATTTAGAGCCTAGAAGTTATTGAAAAAATTGTAGCATCTGAATTTTGCTTTAGTTTTTGCAATATTTGAACATGATTGGTAGATTTTGACAATCAAATTTTCTCTTATATTTCTCTATTATGTAGTCATATATATATATATATATATATATATATATATATATATATATATATATTTATTTATTTATTTATTTCAATAATCTATAGGAAGTGAATCTTATGATTCTTTGGCCTTTCAAAAGTTTTAATATCTGGATTTTTTTAGTTATATTTTGCAATATTTAAAATTAGTTGACAAATTTCAATAACTATATCCATGAATTATTCTTTTGAGGATAACACATCTTTTTCTTATATTTTCCTATTGTGTAGTCACATAATACTTTTTTTTTTGGTCTAGAATTTGTAAGCTCTAATTTTTTTTTTTTTAAATTTACACCTTTTGGAATTTTTTAACATTTATATTTTTCAGATTCATATTTTTGCAATATCTGAAACTATCCGGTAGATCTCAATAGTTATAGTCATGAATTATTCTTTTGAATTGAATCATTCTTTCTCTTATATTTCTTAAATAATCCATTTGCAATATTTGAAACTATCCGGTAGATTTTGTTAAATAATATTTGAATATTTGAGTTATTTTTTGTAAGTCATTACACGTTTAAACAATGATTTCTTCATCAAATTGTAACACAAATTGAAGTTAGATGAGTCTACCACACAAACAAGTAGGTTCCCGTACATAGCACAGGTTTGCGACTAGTGTGACTAAGTTACAAGATTTTTTGGTTATAGACTTATAGTATTGTAAATCATTCAATATTAAATGACATCTCACAGCAATAAAATAAAATTATTCAATGTTAAAAACATTATGGAAAACATTTTTGGGATTTTTTAAGAATATTAATTTGGTCCTCAACTATTGGTAAAGTTCAGGGTGATTATCGAACTATTAATTATGATAATTTAGTTTGACTTTAAAATTGGTTAACAAAATTAGCTGATGTGATAAATGTAGCACATACAAAAAGATTATTATGAAAAGTGTTTAAAAAATTTAATCAAGTCAATTTCAATTATTAATTTGATCAAAATTAAACATAAATGAGATTCAATGATGGCATTTACTTTATTAAAATTTGAAGTTTGAAGAACTAAATTGACACCAAAAAAAAAATCAAAAATTAAACTTGACGTGATAATTGGTTTATCGAATTAGTAGTTTTTCTCTCTTTTTTATTCCTTTCCTTTAAATTCCCACAAGCCTAAGTGCATAAATATTATTCTAATGACATTTTTTTTTTTTTGCTTGAATGAAAATGATTTATTCAAAACAAGAGGATTACAACAAAGGGCCATCATCCATACAAACACACTAGAAAGATGAGGAGGCCCAAAATTACATCAAAATGACCAACAAAAGCATTTATCATTACCAGCTTGTTAGTCATGGGAAATTCAAGGAACTTGACTCAAAGGAACAATAAATATTAGAGATTTCCTCAATTAGATTGGATATTTGCCAAGAAGGAGCAATGGCATGAAGACTTGCATCACAATTAATTTCGATTGAGTTTTTGGGTGGATTGGTCCATTGGGGGTCCCTCTTGTAGGTAGTTGAGAATTGGTTCTTAGCTCTGTGGTGGCTTTGTGCTCTTGGAACCCTAGGAAAATGCCTCTTTGAATTTCTAGCATAGATGGGACTAGGCATTAGGCATATAAAAGTATGCCTAATGACATACTTTTATACCACATACAAAAGTATAAAAAAAATAAATTAAGACTAATGGCATACTTTTATACAATATACAAAATTAACAAAAAAAAATTAAGACCAAAATATCTTCAATGATTTTAAAGGGATCAAACTTTTAAAAGTTCTCAATAGACATGAAAAATATGTCATTAATCTAGATATTCCAAATTCCATTTACTTTAGAATCAAAAAATTCCATCTACTTTAGTAATATACAAAAAGTAACAAAAAAAATGTTTAAGACCGAAATATCTTCAATGATTTTAAGGGGATCAAACTTTTAAAAGTTCTCAATAGACACCAAAGATAATAGTCTAATCAAAAGTTGTGACTTGTAACACCAATTATACATATATAACAAATCACACTCAACAAAAAAGTTAAAACAAATTATTAACTAACCAGATCACATCTTCTCCCAAAAAAATAAAACTAACCAGATCATTAATTTGAATGAAAACCAATATAAATCATCATTATAAATACTTCAATTACCTTTCCGTCGATTATTTTTTTGTTAAATGAGACAAATAGATAAAGCTCATAAACAAAAACTATGAGCCTACCAATACATTATATCAATGTTCCATTTGAAAATTAGGTCTATTTGAGATCCGCTTATTTTGTTGAAAGTACTAAAAACTTTTTGCTGAAAGTACTGTAGATAAAAGTAAAAGTTAGCTAAATTAATATAGTGGGACCAATGAATAGTATCCAAAAGTATAATAGAGCCTATAAATAATAACAAAAATAAGCTGAAATGCTGAATAGTGTGAAAATTATTTTATTCCATATGCAATTTCTTTTCCTTCTTTATTTGTAGACCGTCTTTTGTGCTATGTTGAGATGCTTTAATTAGTTTACGCTTCTTTAGCTTATGCTTCTTATTGTTCCAAAACAGTTGAAATTTTTGTCATAGTTTGCGGCGGTCTGTTGGTTCCCATTCTTTCTTTCTTTTTCCCCTAAAGTTTAAACACATATGAATTCTTATTCTTCAAAGGTTAAAATTTTTATAAATAGAATAAATAAATAAAAATAATGGTGGACAAAGAGCTTTTAGCTTATTTGAAAGTTTTAGGTGTGGAGTAATGTTTTAAGATTCTTGAGAATGTTGAAATAGCTTACATCATTTTCATTTCAAATAAGAATTGGAATCCTTTTTAAAAATAGGAATTTAAGAACCCAAAAAGATGCTGGATTGAAAAAAGTCAGAAGATCTTCGAGTTTTCTACTTATTCTATTTATTATAATATAATAATGTTAAAGCTCAATAAAAGCATTCAAATTACATGTTAATTTTCTGCAAAAGTGTAATAAAAATTAGATTTTATATTTCTTTTTTCTTTTTTTCTAATCTAACATTTACTATCAAATAGATTGGCTACCCACCATGGGGGATGGGGTTTGGCCCCATAAACCTAAGTGTGTGGGGTCTTCCTCCTTCATAGGGGCTGTGCAAGCCCATTCAATTTCTAATTTTCTATGTCAAGTGTCCCTTCTATTTAAACTACTTCAAACCCATTGAAAACAATTTCAAGTTCATTTAAAACTAAATCTAATTCATTTTAGTTAAAAATCATTTAAATTTAATTTCAATGCATTTGGAATTATTAATTCTAATATACTAAATTTACATGAAAAAGATTTCCATGTTTTAAAAAAAAAATTGGATGTTCATTTTCAATATATTTTCATAATAGCTTAATTTTCATAAATTATTTGAAAACATACAATAGTATTAATAGGGAAAATTTGAAGAATTTTATCAGTATTAGCTTCCATTTTGTAAATTCTAATATTATTATTGTTGTTGCTGCTATTATTATTATTCAAGCAAAAAATGTTAATATTTATTTTGAATGTTGTATAGCGAATATAATATGAAATTATGAAACAATATAGTTGAAAACAATTTTTTCAAAACGGTAAGAGTAATGCTACGTTCACAATAATTTTACAACATTGCTTACCTGTCACTGCCAAGTCACAAAACACAACTTAAATAATCTGACTAGGAAAAAGAAAATAAAAATCTGACTAGGAAAAAAAAACAAAAATAAAATAAGGGTGCGTTTGTTTCGACAGTAAAGTAATTCTGGAAAATGTTTTCAGGAAAAGAGAATATTTTCGGGAAAGGAAAATATTTTTAGATGTTTGGTGGCATTTTAAAAAAAACTTTGGAAAATATTTTTAAGTGTTTGGTAACATTCTGAAAATGCAAATTTTTTACTGATTTTTCACATTTTCTCAACCATTTTCTCACATTCCAAACAAATTTTATAATAAAACGTTAAAATCTATCAACTTCTACACAAACAAAAATCAAATCACCGGCCAAATCAAATTAAACTGAGAGAGGGAGGTGAGACAGGGAGGAGGAAGAGTGAGATCGGTGGGGAGGGTGTCTCGCCGGCGCGATCACGCTCGTCGATCTCGCCGGCGCGATCACGCTCGTCGATCTCGCCCGGCGCGAGCTCGACGGCGCGATCTCGCGCGGTGGAGCTCGCGCAGGGCAAGATCGAGGCGCGATCTCGCGCCATCGATCTCGCGCATCGCGCCTCGATCTCGCCCGGCGCGAGCTCGACTGCGCGAGATCGCGCCTCGATCTCGCCGGGACTGGGTTCGACGAAGAGAGAAGCGACGGCGCGGGTTGGGGCGCGACTCGCCGGCGCGGGTTGGGGCGTGACTCGCTCTCTCTACTCTCTCTTCGTGCTCTCTCTCTCTCTCTCTCTCTCTCTCTTCGTGCTCTGTCTCTCAATTTTCTGGAAAATTCCAATTTGAAGGTAAAATACAAATGGAAACGAATTTTCGGGTCAGAGGCCTAAGTTTTACAGTCAACTGTTCTTATTTTCCGTTTGACCATATTTTCAGCACTTGCCAAACACCCGAAAACGCGGAAAACCATTTCCTGAAACCGTTTACCGTCGAAACAAACGCAGCCTAAGATGAGAATACAAAACAAAGCAGATTTCGGTGAGGAGGGAAAGGAAGGGTTTTGTAGGAGGAAGAATCTTGCTCTCACACACCGGAGGCGGAGTGGAGGTGGAGGCGGATACGGAGACGGAGACGGAGGCAAAGGGCAGAGGCAGAGACGCTCACTTCTTCTCCCTGCCGTCGCTTCTCTATCTTCCTCAAAACGGTGAGACCCACATATCTTTACCTTTCTCAGATTCTGTTTCTTATTGGAATACTGAGTTGTGATTGTAATAGAATTAGCAAATTCCAAGGTTGAATTGGAGTATATATTTTTATATTTTGTTAAAATTAATTAACGGAAAAAAATCCGGTGGGTGCAGTAGTTATGGGGGTTTCATTTAAGGAATTGTGTATTTACTTGGATTTGGGCATGAAACTATAAATCACATGTTTATGTTACTATCATCATGTAAGACCAGTTCAATTTCTGTTCGGTCTATATTATAATAAGAAATAGCTTGTGCCTTGAATTTCCTCTTAGTAATAAATGATGCTCGCAAAGTGTTTGATATAATGCCTGACAAAAATCTTGATGAAGCCTTGAATTGTTTCAGATTGATGGTTATGCTTTATTTGCTTGTGCTAGTTTAGTTGATGCAATAGCTGGTAAGGAGATTCATGGAAGGATTCATAGGCATGAGCCACGAGATTCATGCGACAAGTTCTTAGGATTTGTTTGTAGTTTCACAGTTGAAAGGGATAATAATTTTTTTTCTGTTTAAATGAAATTTTGTTCTACAAATAATGCGTTTGCATATATTAGTTGAGAAGTCAAGATAATAGAGGGGCAGTAATATGGAATACACTAGTCTGATTGGCCTTGATAGCTAATGTGTTAAATCTAATGCTCTCAATCTATTAGAAGCATATATTATTTGTTGTATCTACTTCGTATCTGAAACTCTGAATACATGCTTTGGCCTTAGTTACTATCTCATTGAAATGTCCTACCACTTGATTGAATTAGTGTTCAATTACTCTTCATACTTTGCAAAGTAACAATTCTCCGTTGTTTGTACTCAGGGGAAAAAAAATACTTCTTGTTTGTTGTTTTGTTTTTAAGGTTGCTTCAAGTACATCAGGTTGCTTCTATATTATTTCAACCAAGCAATTTACGGGGCAAAGGGATTTTGTAATAGAAAAAAAGTGTTTTGTGGGGAAAAAGTTAAAAACACGTCTATAATAAAATTTTAAAATAACTTAGATCCACTAATGACAAGATTGATTAATTCTATGCTTGGAGACTTTGTGATGCATAACCATAATCTTTTTACTTTATACCCTTCCATACTACTTTTCACATCTCACTTGAATCAAGTCATTTGAAAGTTGCCAACATCTGAATGCTTTACACATAGTAATGTCCACTTGATAGTCATCTTTGATACTTTGTGTTAAATCTAATGCTCTCAGGATTCATAGGAAGTATTTGTGATGCACTTTTACTCTTATTTTGCTTTGTTTTCATTAACAAAACTTAAAAATCTTACTTAATCCTTCTATTTGATTAGACTTTACTTCCTTTACTACATTAACTAATTATTATCATTGATCTCACTAATTTAACCATCACACAGCATGAGAGACTTTTACATTTCTTGTGTTATATGCCCCCCATTTTTTGCGTTATATTTGATTATGAGAATCTATTGACTTATTTCATCTTGAATGTTTCAGGTAATTACTAAACTTGAAGATCCTGCTGTGAGTCAGTATTGTACTTTACGCTTATTACAAGTCGAGACTAGTAGTAGGTGTTTTTTTTTTTTTTTTTTAAATTCCATTTTCAAACTTTGTTTTAAAATACTGTGCATTATATAATGTATATTGCAGACACATGGAAGAAGAAATAACAAGTGATTCTAGGCTTATAGAGTTGAATGAGCACAATAGTGATAATAAAATGAAGGATATAGTAGATCTGAAAAATAATGAGTTGAATGAAGATAATGTTGAGTATGAAAAAGAGGAAACAAGAAAGGTAGAAGATAAAGTGGAGAATCCTTGTGTAGGAATGTTGTTTGGTTCCATTGATGATATTATGGAATATTTTACAAGGTATGGTAATAAAAAGGGTTTTACAGTGGCTAAAAGAACATCTAGAAAGGAATTGATGGGGAGGTGGAGTCTTTTACTGTAGCTTGTAATCGTGCTGGAAAGCAGCAGATTAAAGCTAGCAACTCACTTAAAGCACAGCCACAATCGAAAACAGGTTGTAAAGCTCATTTTAATGTGATTCGATACTTAGATGGGTGGATATTGAAATCCATGGAACTTGACCATAACCATGGATTAAGTCCAAGCAAAACCCGATTTTATAAATGCAACAGAGTATTAAAACCACATGTGAAAAGACAACTTGAGTTGAATGCTAAAGCTGGTATTAAAATGAACAAGAATTTCAATTCATTGGTGGTTGAGGCAGGGGGGCATGAAAACTTGCCATTTCTAGAGAAAGAATGTAGAAACCACATGGATAAAGTCAAGCGTTTGGAGCTTGGGGAAGGAGATGCTGTAGCAATGAATAAGTACTTTTTAAAAATGCAAGCCGACAATTCTAACTTCTTTTACACGATGGATTTTACTGAAGATGGTCGATTAAAGAATGTATTTTGGGCAGACACAAGAAGTAGGGAAGCATTTAAAGAGTTTGGTGATGTGGTTACATTTGACACGTCGTACTTGGTTAACAAATATAGCATGTCATTTGCTCCCTTTGTTGGGGTAAACCATCATGGACAATCGATATTGCTAGGATGTGGATTGATTTCAGGTGAAGATACAAATACATTTAGATGGCTATTTGAGTCTTGGCTTAATTACACTCCTAAAGTTTGGGGGTAATTGGATTTTACACCCTGAAATTTCAGAATTTAGAGTTTACCCCGGAAGTTTGGTGATGTTTGGATTTTCCACCCTGACGTTTCAGAATTTGGATTTTACCCCATATATTTTAGAAGTGTTTAGATTTTACTCTCTAAAGTTTTGGAGTGTTTGGATTTACACCCTAAAGTTTCAGAATTTATGGTGTAAAATCCAAATAATCCTAAACTTTAGGAGTCAAAATCCAAGTTCTGAAACTTCAGGGTGTAAAATCCAAACATCCTAAACTTTAAGGGATAAACTTCAAATTCTGAAACTTTAGGATGTAAAATCCAAACACTCTCAAACTTTAGGAGTGTAATTTGTAATTTATTATTTTTAAAATAAGGGCTAATTACAACTTACACATTTGTGGTTTGACCAAGTTGCCTAACTTCAATTTATTTTAAGGGTTAATTGCAACTTACCCACCTGTGATTTAGCTGAAATTTTAATTGCCTACCTGTGGTTTGAAATTTGGCATTTTACTCACCTGAGATTAGCTCAGTTAGGGTTCCGTAACCCACCTCTGTTAAAAATGAGGTTAAATATGTATTTTTGCTCCCTTTTATGTTCCTCTCCTCCAAAAACAAGAAAAAAACATAGAAAAACAAGAGAAAATAAGATTAAAAAAAAATGTTGGTAAAAACTTTTATGCAATGTTTTAGCATTTCAACCTTACATGTACACTAATTGCATCAAATTAACAAATTCCAGCAAATACCCATACAGAGAGTTAGGAGGAACATAGTTCTTTATGTTTGAGTTTTCTTCACATGCGGAGTTTGGATCAGCAACTGATCCAAGGGTTTGGTTATGGTTACTTTTCTTCCGCAATTTAATTGTTTTATAAAATAATTAAGATGGAGAGACATCACTAAACAAATGATGACAGATTCAAAGGTTTGATGTCACAACACACCAGATGAACATATGGGCAAAAAGAAAGTCTAAGAAAAAGAAAATCTAGAGGTGATTATAGATCAGTGAAGGATTCAATAGAGTAGGATGCCAAGAATCCTAATAGTGGAAGATCACTCAAGTGAAAAACGAATGTCAGTGATGCCCACAAATCAAAATCATCCAAGGATGTAGATGTGAAACTGAAAAGGAATTAGCTGCAGGACCAAACTGAACCGCAAAAGGACGAGAAAATTTTAATGAAAAATAAGAGGTCAAAGAGAATTGCTCCCACTAATCATATGATTCTAACATAAGAAAAATAAATCTTCCACTAAGCCCTCCTCCATCGCAAAACCAAACCAAAATATCAGACCTAATCTCAACAAATTCATGGCCCCAAAACCCACCATTAACAAACGCCAAACTAATTTAACAACTTTAATTGAAACAAGAACATCTATGCCGAAGCATTCCTTCAGTCAAAACTCCTAATCCTAACCCACCATTAACAAACCCCAGAAACCAAACACAACACAAACCCCAGCCTTCTTCTCAGATCAACCATGGAGTTGCAACAAATTTGAAGTCTGATTTTTTGGGTTTGATTTAAGCTTTAGATGCTATGGCTTCCTTGGTTGCTTAGAAATGGATGAAAAAATTTGTTTTTGTTGGATCTGATGATTCTTAATAGAAACTTCTATGGTGGTGGTAATGTTTTGTTGTTAATTTCTACAAAACCCTCACTTTTTTATCTTATTTTCTCTTGTTTTTCTATGTTTTTTCTTGTTTTTGGAGGAGATAGACATAAAAGGAAGCAATAATACATATTTAGTCTTATTTTTCATAGGGGTGGGTTACGGAATCCTAATTGAGCTAACTTCATGTGGGTAAAGTTCAAACCACAGGTAGACAATTTAAATTTCGGCTAAACCACAAGAAGTTAAGTTGCAATTAGCCCTTAAAATAAATTGAAGCTATAAAATTGTTTGTTAATCAGATTTTTAAAAAAGAAGATACAAAATTGAAATCTACATTTATAACTAATACCTCATGTTTTGTAAATGCTAAAAATTTGTCTAAACTTTTTTTTTTTTTTTTTTTTTTTGAGATGAAAGATAGAAATACATATTACTAACCAAATCAAGGTTACAAGGAACCCAAATGTGCTTGGGAAATAATGATTACTTTGGTATTTTTTGCTACTTAGTTGAGGAAATAATGAACAATTTACATACTTTACAAAATGTTAGCATCACAAGGTTTAAAGAATTGACAACCATTCAAAATTTTCTCTTTATACTTTTTCTATTTTTGCTAATCAATTTTCAAAACATCCACATTCAATTCTTTATTTCATTCTTCATTTTATGAATGTATTATCTATATTTATATATATTTTTCCTGTTAAACTTCTGTTGCGCTACCTTATCACCACATCATTGGCCATATAATTATTATTTTTCTTATTTATTTTTTATTCCTATATATTTACAAAAAAAATATAAATAGATTACTGACTTTACACATTTATCTTGAGTGGTTTTAACGTTACATATAATTTTGCTTTTACATATTCATCTACTTTAATTTAGAATTTATTTTTTATTCCTTTTTTTAAACAAAAAATATAAATAGACTATTGACTTTACACATTCATCTTAGGTGGTTTTAACATTACATATAATTTTATCTTTACATATTCATCTACTTTCATTTAGATTTTTATAACTGAAAAATGAAATCATTGAAGAATAAAGAACCAAAAATAATGTCTATACATATCTATACTATATATAATAATGGAAGTTTTGTAATAAATTTTATAAAGTTCTTTACGCACTGCATCTTTAGCATCTTTTCTTATTTTTTGTTTTTTTGTTTTTTTTTTTTTTTCAATTCTTACTTTGTTCAACTTTGCATCTTCTTCAGCCATTGTCTTTTTAGTACAATCTTTCATCCCATCCAATAATTTTATTTATTTATTTTGATTTGATTTTCTTTAGATTTTTAATTTTTTTTTCCTTTAAATCTTCTTAAATTCTACAATTTCACTTTGTTTAACCGTTCATTTACTTCCACCATTCATCTTTCATCTTAATTTTCATATAAATTTATCCACGACAAAAAGGTCAATACTCTCTTTCTCCAATTTTGTCTCCCTTTTGGTGGATTTTATTTTTTAATTGCTTCAACCGTTTTTTTTTCCCTACTAATGGTTCTTTTTGTTATTGCTGATTTAATTGTCACATTACATTTTTTTAAATCTTTTTGGAAAATTTGTATAAACTTTTATGCATATTTAGGTAGTTTGGTATTCCAATTTCTAATAACAACTTCTTTTTCTTTATCCTGTTGGTTTGATTTGATTTGGGTTAATAATTAGTTTTTTTCCAAGTTAGAATTTGATTTTTTATAGTGATCAATTTAGATGTTAAACTATGAGACTTTACTAATTTTTGTTTTTTATTAATCCTTTGGGGGCAAGCAAAATACTCTTAAAAGTTGTATTAGAAATACTCTATAATGTCGTTTATTCAGAGAAAAACAAAGGATAGTCAAATGAAAATAATCGAATAGGTGACATATTTTAGTTTTTGCAATTATATTTTAATTATTATTATTATTAATTTCTAACAATGCATATTTAGAAATTTAATTCTTAGATTTTGCTGATAATTTTTTATTTGATAATATGTTTTAGGTGAACGAAATTGCAATTTCTGCAAAGAAAATAACCTTAATAGATTATCAATAACAAATTATTTTCCTAATTGATCTAATTAATCATTGTTAAGTTTTATTAATTTTTTTTAGTTACATTTTTCAGTGTTTTGGATTGTAGAGTAGAAAAAAATAAGGTTTGATAAAGTTGTTTAAAACTAAAAGAATAATTTCTAAATTTCATATTCTTTTTAATGATTCACAAAATGTTATTAGTAACTTTTAATAAAAAATTAATATTTTGTTCTTATAATAAATAAAAATATGAATTTTTAAATTAATATTTATAATTCTTCCTATATTACATTTATAATTATGAAATACATTACTCTTTATTAAATTATTTCAAATTGTAAAAAATAAATTTAATAAGACTACTTTACAAAAATAATCACGTACAACATGCGAGTCGCGGCTAGTACTTGTATGTAAAACTTGAGTACCAACACTGGACCTTAGTTCCATAAAAATAAATAAATAAATAAATAAACAAAAACGCTAGACTTTAGTCGTTGGTATTTTGGTGCAGTCCATGATAAGTAACTCTGGAGTCTGAACCCTCACCAAGGCCGAGTCTCTCCTACAGTCTTACTCTCTTTAGCGGCTATGAACAGAGAAGGTGCAAGTTAAGGAAGAAAGCAGTGGAAAACACTAGCCTTCCACACACACAACTATTCTCCTGTTGCTAACATTCGCCGTTCCTCTCCAACTCCAACCTTCCAAACTTTTTTTTTTTTTTTTTCTATGATGCAAAGCATGCTTATCCTACACTCCTGCGTACCGTTTCCTCAACCGCCAACTATTCTATGCCCCAACTTTTCCCTCCAAAACAACCGCTTCGCGCCATTTTTGTTGACCGTTAAGCTTTCGAATCCGAGCTATGCTCGATCCAAAACGTTTCTGTGTAAAGCTAGTGGGAGTAGAAGACAGAAATTAAATACCCACAACTTGCAAAGAGAGATTGAAGAAGAAGATGATGAATTTGAAGATGAAGACGAAAATGAAGATGAAGATGGAGATGGAGATGGAGATGGAGATAGAGATAGAGATAGAGATGGAGATGAAGATGAAGATGAGTTTTCAGCTTGGGGTAGATTTAGAAGGAGAGAAGAAGAAGAGAACGACTTCGATCGAGACCCCGAAATTGCTGAAATTCTTGGTCATTGTGTGGACAACCCGGAAAAGTTTCGGTCCAAAGTAAGCTATGCATTTTGAAAACTTACTTTGAGAAAAAAAATTCACGGGTTATTGTTTTTTCACCTTAAAGATTTGGTTTTTAGTGTTGGTTTTTATGTTTTAAGGGTGAATTATTACATGGGTGTTTTTGTGTTTTGGTCTTTGTATTCTTGGAAATGTTTGACAGGGATTGTTTTAAGGGGATGGCAGATATGGTCTTGTGGATTTTGGGGATTTTGTGTGTGTGTGTGTGTGTGTGTGTGTGTGTGTGTGTGTGTGTGTGTGAGTTGAAATGGGGTTTATTGGATTGCAGATGAAGGAGAGGTTGAAGAAGAAAAGGAACAAAATATTGCAGGCAAAGGCTGGTTCAGCAAAACCAATGAAAGTGACATTCAACAAGTAAGTTTGAATACATGGGACATTAATTATGTGGTTGTGCTATTGCAAATTCAGTGGTACACAAGGAAATGGTGATTTTATGCTAACTATGCACACATGATTGCTTTCCATAAGATTTGTGTAATATTTCCAGTCTATGTTGGCAGCTTAGCGCTGAATTGTTTAAAAAAAAAAAAAACCCACCTTTTGTGGGCAAGCAAACCAAATTGAGGAGAGGTTACTGGGAACACAAGCTCTGGTAGCATATTGATGTCACTGCCCTTTTTGTGAGGTTCTGGAAGGAGAAAAAAATGATTGGTTCATTCTATACATAATAATTTATGGAAATTGGGAGCCAGAAATTTGGGGTATCACAAATGAAGTTATCCATGAAAATGCTTGAAATTATTAATAACCAGTGACATTGAATTCCAGCCATCATTTAAGCTTATAATAGGCCATTCCAGCCAAACATGTTTTCTCCAAACAAACCATTTTAAATCTGGGCTTATCCAATCCTTGTTGATTGATAATTGGTAGGATTGGATTTATTTAGTGATACTGATAAGTTGAGTACATAAACGTTTTTGCGTACGCCATTTATGGTTGTGCAGTCCATCATGTTTGTCAGTTGAACAAAGTTTCCTCAAGGTCAGCTGAACCAAGTTTTCTCAAGGGCCAAAAGTTCTTTAACTGCCTTTTTAGATTCTTGGACTCAATATCTTCCATCAACTTCTTTTCTTTTTCTTTTTTTGACTGAAGACGAATGAAATCTTCCATCAACTTCTAATCATGGAGTTATTACAACACTTACATATCATTTCCTCCTTCATGAACTTACCCTTTGACAGCTGGTGCTTTCAGATTCAAATACTCAGACTCGTACATATGGCTCGAATTCTACAACAATCCGTTGGAGAAAGATATCACTTTAATTTGTGATGTATGTGACTATTCTCTAACTTAACAATAACCTCTCTGCAAGATGAAGTTAATGACTTTATTTTTTGTTCTTTTAGTATCCTGGTTTGAAGTCCAGTGACTTAATTGATATGTTTGTTTGTAGACCATTCGATCATGGCACATAATTGGACGTCTTGGTGGATGCAATTCTATGAATATGCAGGTAAAATTTCATCTTCATAAAATTTTGATCTAGATACTTGTCATAGCCCCACCATATATGGAATGCAAGTTTATTTTCAATAGCCATATGGGTTCTTTGTTACTCACACAATGCACAATGTCATCCCTGCAGCTGTCACAAGCTCCTGTGGATAATAGACCAAGTTATGATGCCATTCAGGGAGCAAATACAACACCAACCGCGTTTTACAATATTGGGGATCTTGAGATTCAAGACAACTTGGCACGAATCTGGTGGGGACTGTTTTAAAATTCTAAATAATGGATGCAAGTTTTCTCTATATCCTTGATGATGCTCAATTGACATGTTCTGATTTTTGTGTGTGGGTGTGTATAATTTCAAAGGGAAGTAGAATGCAGATTAAGGCGTTACATATATTATACATGCACACATAATACATGCATGCAACCACACACAAATGGAAGTATTGATGATTATTCCTCATAAATCTGATAATAATTTTCTACAGGGTGGATATTGGGACCAGTGAGCCATTGCTTCTGGATGTTTTGATAAATGCATTGACACAGATAAGCTCCGAGTAAGCTCAGCACATCTCTATTTCTTTTCAAATTTTTTGTTCGTTTTATTGACTCAGTTATCATTATTAAAGTTTGGACTGGAAATTATTATCTTCCTGCATACAATCCTTTGAACCTCACTACAAATAAGAAATTAGTTTATACAAAATAGAAATTTCAAGAGAATAGTTGCAGATTTCCAAGTACTGATTAATTTGTCTCTACATGTCTGAGTGTTTTTTTTTTTTTTTTAAACTTAGGAATGTGTAGTTGGATATACACATATGCATATGCATATGCATATGCTAATGGCTAGGATTGCTTTGTTCTCTCTTTCAGCTCCTTAAATGGTCTTGCCTTCTTGATAAGTTTTGTTTCTGATGTTTGTCTCGTTGTCTGTTGGTTTTTTGGCCGTATTTTTGTGTGTAGTTAAAAGGTTCTTATGTTCTATCTCAAAAAAGCTTCTTATGCTTTGTTTATACTCTTACCCCTTTACCATTCATTTAACAGCATGGCTGGAATTAAGCAATTGACATTTGGTGGATCTGAATTTGAGAACTGGAAAGAGAACTTGAAATCAGAGGATGCAGGTTACAGCGTACACAAGATTTAGCATATTTGCTGTACACCCAGGGAAATGTTGATGAAATGGCTACATTCTTCACTTGCTTAATTTCTTTGCCAGTTCTAAGGGCAAGGACTGGGTGCAAACAGTCTTGAATGCATAGACCATAGAGTGCTGGTTTTAGGCACATATACCTGTGTTGTTAAGTGTAGAAATGTATATTTCAGACAGGTAGATCAAGAGGAGGCACTAAGGGAAGGCATTTAAATTGGTTGCAGTCTTATATCAATTGAAGAAAATTTTCCCTTTTCACTTTCCTGGTTGGACAGTGCACGGGCATTGAAGGTAGCAAGTGTCCATGAGGACATCACATGCACATGCACATGCACACTTTATTTGTAGAAGGCTAATAATTATTACACACTCGCTATTACACACTCATTATAGTATCATACACACTGCCACATAGCCTGAGCATATAAAACATGTAGACACGCTGAAAGGGTCTGGCCATAGGAAAGCAAATTTCAAATTTCACACCTGATGAACATAGTTTTTATAGCAGGCGTAAAAAAGGCAAACAATGCGGGTTGTAATTGTGAAGAGGTTTGTTGCTTTTTGCTGATTCTCTTGGCGAGGTTGCCATATCTTTGAGAGCCCTCAGTGAGCAACCTGTTAAACCTGTGAACCAAGCTGTATTAAAATTATGTATACTACCCAATTTATAATTAGACTACAATCCCACAGCTAACCTTTTTTCCACAATCCACTCTCAAAAATTCCCAAATCAAAGAAACTGCATAACCCAACTTAAGGCTAGCTGGCCAGCCTCTAAAATTCTTTGCAACTACCCTTACCACTTCACATCTCACCCCAGGACAACCACAAATAATCAGCTCCCCCTTCTCCCATTTGGCTATGGTGTCAATCGTCCATAAACGAGCATTAGAGCATCCACACCAGTCCTTTTATAATCTTCTATAATACAAAAAATCCTTCATTTTACACATTTTGGTCAAAAAAACTCCAACATCAGTGAGTGTAAAATTGTGTAAAATCTTGCAAATCTATCCATGAGCTACAGTAACCGTGTAAATATACACAATTACTGCAGCTCGTTTAATCAATATTTTATTATTTTCCCGTTCGCTCCTTTTTTTCTCTCTCTTGTCCATGCTCAACAAACTCAATTCTCTCCTCATCTACTTCTTTTTCCTCATATGCACACAAACACACCCACACACAAACACATCCACACTGACAAATCAACACAGAGAATCAACACAGAGATACACTTGCTCAAAAAAAAAAAACAAAAAAACGCAGAGATACACAAACACAAATCGGTGCTTGATCGGAACGATCAATGTTTGATCGGTGCTTGACTAAATCAGAGCTCGTGGGTCTTGCTTGTGGATCGGAGCTCGCGAATTGTGGATCGGAGCTCGGAGCTCGTGGATCGGAGAGGGAGAGTTGATCGAGAGGGAGAGATGGGTATAGAGAGAGAGAGCAACAAACAGAAATGGGTAGAGAGAGAGGCGCGTATATATATTTGGGTAGTTAGAGAAATAATAAAAAATTTGAGGAAATTGATTATTTAATTCAAAGAGGGGATAGAATAGATAAACTGATGTGGATGTTTTGTAAAAATGGATGTGTAAACTAGAAAAAGTAAGTTTTTAGTGTAAAAATAGATGTGTAAAATAGAGCAACTGATGTGGTTGCTCTTACAACATCAAATCTCCTAGAACCTTTAAAAAACAAAAAAACAAAATCAACAATTTATAGGAAATAAAACCAACATTTATTACATTAATTAACTTATGAAAGTTCAAAAGCCTTCTACAAAGACGTTTAGGATTCAAATCTTCCTCTACGAATTATCCACCAAAAAAAAAAAAAACTTATAAAAGAGAAAAATATGAAAACTAAACTCACCTAATTTATAACCATTTAATCCCTAAAGTTTTAGATTGCCAAGACTCAAACACTAACTAGTATAACTCATTTCTTAGGGCCTGTTTGAAATGGAGGAAAACGGAGAGAAGAGGAGAGGGGAGGTGTTTGTAGAAGGCTCTTGGACATTCCAGGTGTTTGTTATTTTGTTTCAATTTCTAAAACAAACTCGAATTCCCTTTCTGGGCTTGGAGTTTGGTCAGATTTGATTGTGGAATCATTGCACATCACTCCTTGCCAGGATAGGTCTATTTATGCCGCACTAGTACCATTGACTTATACTTGAACCCAATATGAGAGAGTATGTTTAGTAATCCTAACAATGTCATAATAATGCATAGACCCATATCACAAACGTGACCAAAAAGAAAAAGAAAAAGTAGTGAACTGCTCAATGAAATAGGTAAGACAAATAGACGAAAAGAACTAAGGGCATGTTTGAATTGAGGGGAGGGAGGGGAAGCAGTGGCGGCTCCAAGATATATTTTTAGGGGAGTTAGTAAGAAGATGCATTTTTCGGTAAAAAATGAATCTTGTGGTCTACGTGATTTTCTTATTACAAATTTGTTCGTAGTAGGTACTAGCTAGAGAATAAAAGATAAGAAGTGCTGTGAATAAGTTTTTATTAGTTCTAATTTAAACTCACTACTGAAATTACTTTTTTGTTCATCAGTAACAATCTGTTAACTTACACCAAACAAAGTCGTTTTACAGTTTAATTTTTTTTTAATTTCTGAATTTTATAAAAAAAAACGTTAATTAAAAAAAACATAAACTAAACCCAAAACAACGGTGTTGCTCCCTCCCCACCCGTGAAGAACAAAGTCTGAAACCCCACCCCCACCGATCTCAAAGATTCAAAGTGAGAGGGATATGAAGGTACCTAGCCATTGTCTAGTGCATAGCTATTCTATGCTCACAACTTACATATTTATGTTTGTACTTTGAAGGTTCATAAAAAATGTTTGTACTTGAAGGATGTATCTTTCTGAGAACCTAAAGTTCAAGATTCTTACTTAGCCTTCATTTGGGAGGAGGGAATGGAAATGAATAAAAAGAATATTTTTCTCTTCCTTTATTTGGGAGTTTTAATGGAGGGAATGAAAAGTCTATTCCCTTGTTTGGGAGTTTAAGTGGGACGAATAGAATAGGTAGGAGAGAACGCTTATTCTTCTCTATTCCCTTAAAATCTCAAATTTTAATTTCCTCCAAAATTGGAAAGAATGAGAGAGAATGGAATTAGATTTAATAAATTTTTTACTAAAACTCCCAAAATACCCCTATATATTCAACCATTTATTTTAAAATAGGGGTCTATTAGTAATATTATTATAAAATAATTCTATTCAATTCTCTCTATGTAAATCTCAAACAAGATTACTTAAATTCCATTTATTTCTATTCCTTTATTTTAAAACATCCAATCAAGGTTACTTAATTTCATTCCATTCCATTCATTTCCATTCATTTCCTTTGCTTAAATACATTTCATTCCATTCCCTTATAATCATTTTATTCCATTCTATTCCATTCCCTTATAAATTTCCAAACAAAGCCTTAGCAAAAACAGAAAAGTCAAACAAAGTATAAACAAAATATACCAAAATAGTGTATGAACAAAATAGACCAAATAGAGTATAAACCCAGTCGCCGATTTGCTCTCTTCAATTGCATTGTTGTCGAGTGTTCTGATCTCTCTCTCCCTCTCAGTTTCTCTATTATCGAGTAAGGGTGGGGTTTCAGACTTTGTCCTTCACGGGTGGGAGGGAGCAACTCCATTTTGGGTTTAGCTTAAGTTTTTTTTTTGTTTAATATTATAAATTAATGTTTTCTTTTAATTCAGAAATTAAAAAATTAAATTAAATTTTAAAACATCGTCGTTTTGTGTAAGTTAACGGTGCAATTTAACTGATAGCAAACAAAAAACTGAATTGAGTATAATTAAAGCTTAAAGGACTACATTGACAAAAAGTAAAACTTAGAGAATAATTTTTGCATTTTAGCTTAAGATAAACTATGACTTTATTGCATATTGTTTCTTTAATACAATGAACATTTTAATTATTTTTACTAAGATTAAATATTTGAAATCGTCTATTGTTTTTAAATGCAATAAACTTTTTGATTAGTCCCTCCATCAATTTTTCGGTGATGTGTTCGTTATGCTCTATCTTTGATTTGCAATTTGTTACCTAAAATAAAATAAAAACAAAAATAAATAGACCAACAAATTGATGGTTTTAAAGTTAAATTATATAAAAATGATACTCTTTGTCATGAGCATCCTCAATAGTGATAATAACCAAGCTTTGGTCTACACCAAAATATAACAATGAACTTAAGCATATTTATCTTGTAAGTCAAACGATCTTGCATATATATATATATATATATATACATATATATATATATATAAGGCTAAAAATAATCTATATATTTTAAGATTTGTGAGCATTGTTCTTGATGCTTTTGAGAAATGAACACGTGTTCCTCCATTCGCCTCACCAATTAAATTCCATATTATCCAATTAAATTTCATATTATCCGAGTGGTTATAGTTGGGAAAAAAAACAAACAAACAAACAAACAAACAAAAACAAACATATAAACAAACCCTGATTCCACTGTCTCTCATTAGTCATTAGCAGTGTTCACATCCCATCAACCAAAGAAGCTTCATCACATTTTATTTTTTGCTGAATAGAAGCTTCATCACATTGAAATAGGCGTTGATGGCCAATGAACATGCATCCACAACATGAGTTCTTTCACTTGACAATTCTATTCCCAATTTTCTATAAAATATAAAAATAAAACCATAAACACTGAAATCCAATACATAACCAAAGTTTTTTTTTTTTTTTTTGAGAACACGTAACAAATAATATGCAAAGATAAGATAACTAAAGCTTCTTCTTCTTTTTTAACATGTAATTGAATCCATTGAAATAATATGAAAATCTAATATAAAAAGGTGAAAATAAAATTTCATAAATAATTTTTAAAAAATTGTATAATGAGTAATCCAATTCATGATCAGATTTTCAAAAAAATTCCTCAAATTATGTAACTATAACCCATTAAACTAATATGAAAGATATAAATA